>NC_059072.1:93992243-94608517 GCF_020497125.1 Mauremys mutica | reverse complement strand
ACCCCCCCCCAGACTCCACCCCTATCCAACCCCCCTGCTCCCGGTCCCCTGACTGCGCCAACCCCTATCCACAACCCTGCCCCCTGACAGGCCCCCCCAGGACTCACACACCTATCCAACCCCCCTGTTCCCCATCCCCTGACTCCCCCCCCCAAACCTCCGCTGCATCATCTGCCCCCTGCTCCCTGTCCCCTGACTGCCCCCAGGGACCTCCTGCCCCTTATCCAACTCCCCCGCTCCCCACCCCCTTACCATGCTGCTCAGAGCAGCAAGACTGGCTGCTGCTTCGCCCAGCTGGAGCCAGCAACGCCGCCACACTGCCCGGCAGGAGCTCGCAGCCCTGCCACCCAGAGCGCTGGCGGCATGGCCAGCTGAGGCTGCAGGAGAGGGGGGACAGCAGGGGAGGGGCCGGGGGTGGGCCTCCCTGGCCGGGAGCTCAAGGGCCAGGCAGGATGGTCCCGTGGGCCGGATGTGGCCCGTGGGCCGTAGTTTGCCCACCTCTGTCCTAGGGTCATGTGGCCCAGCCATTGCAGCATCCCCAGGAGGGAGAGCAGCAGAGATGGGAATCAATCCTGGGTTTTCCAGAGGGCACTCCAGAGCGCTAACTTCCCCACCACCAGCAGCTTAAAAGCAGGACTTGAATTAGGCAAGCAAGCAAGCAAGCCAGTCCCTTTTAAGTGGAGAAGACAATAGGATGTAAGACAAATGTCTTTCAAAAGAACTTTTTTGCTACTTCCCCCCTCTGCAGGTCATTTTCTTGGTGTGCGCCTACATCACAGTGTATATGATCTACGTGAAATTCCAGAAAACATTTGACAGAGAGCATGACTCCTTCCGTCTGGAATTCCTCTTGGTCCCCGTCACAGGCTTGTCATTTCTGGAGAACCACAGCTTTACCCCCTTAGAGGTAAGGAAGTACAAAAACTGAAAGGATGGGAGGGGGAAAAAGAAGGGGATAACCACTTAGTGGAAACTAGTTGGGATTTAGATGATCAACGGAGCATGGAAGTAAATTTTGTGAAGAAAGGGGCCAGACTGGCAGTCTTTGGAGACAGACTCTTTGACAGACAAGACAAACAGCTGTTCAAGTTTCTGCAGCCTCACCTCACTCAGGCCTCAGTCCTGACTTGGAAGAGCTACACCTAAAGGTTCATTCTCCATAACTCAATTCAATCTTTGGCCTTTCAGCTAATATTACTAACAAGGAAACCAACCAAAACCAGTGAGTATAGTGCAGGGGTCGGCAACCTACGGCACGCATGCCACTTTTGGCATGTGAGCCGATTTTGCCTGGCATGTGGCTGCCAGCTGTGGTCCTGGCCACTGGCCCCACTCAGCGCACGGCCAGCTGAGTGAATGGGACCCCAGACTGGCAGCAGGAGCGCCCCCCCGGCTCCCCGCTCACCGCGCTCGGGTTCTGCGGCTCCCCGGGACTGTGAGCCACCGGGGCGCGGGGCCCTGAGCCTGCTGCGGGAGAGGCGACGGCGGCTCACACTCCCGGGAGCCGCAGAGCCCGAGCACAGCGAGGGGGGAACCGGGGGGGGAGGTGCACGGGGGGCGCCGCCCGCATGCATCCACTGCAGGAGCCCCCCTGGGGGGGGCACCGGGCCACAGCCCGGGCAGGCGCACCCCTCCGGCTCCCCCTTCACCACGCTCGGGTTCTGCAGCTCCCAGAAGTGTGAGCCGCCACTGCCCCTCCCGCAGCTCCCCACGTCCCGCTGCCTCAGCACTCCACATGGAGTTTTGCCTCCATGTGGAGCCAGCATCTGACTGGCATGGGCATGGTAAGGGGAATCCTGGGGGGCAGTCAGAGAGCAGGGGGAGGGTTGGATGGGTCGGGAGTTCTGGGGGTCCTGTCAGGCGGCGGGGAGTGGTTGGATGGGGCGTGGGAGTCCCCAGGGGTCTGTCTGGGGGCAGGGGTGTGGATAAGGGTTGGCGCAGTCAGGGTGGGGGGGGTCTCAGGAGGGGGCAGTCGGGACAAGGAGCAGGGAGGCTTAGGTAGGGGGTGGGGTTCTGGGGGGCAGTTAGGGGCAGGGGTCCCAGAAGGGGGCAGTTAGGGGACAAGGAGCGGGGGGGTTGGGAGTTCTGACCAGGGCAATCAGGGTGGGAAGTGGGAGGGAGTGGATGGGGGCGGGACTAGGGCAGGGCTCTCCCCTCTTTTTTGATTGTTGAAATAAGGTAACCCTAGGCAAGGAGGGAGCTGAGGGGCGCATGGGGGCTGGCACCCGCATACATCCACTGCAGCCTGCAGGAGCCCCCGGGGGTGCGCCGGGCCGCAGCCCCCTGGAGGGGCGCCAGGCCACAGCGTGGGCAGGAGGGGTGGGGTGCACAGCTGCTCCCCACGAGCGGCGCCGCTGCCTTTGCAGGGCTGCTGCCCCCCTGCACTGCACCAGCTCCTCCATGGCTGGGGCTCGCTGCTGCCACAAGCGGGACGCTCTGCCTCTCTGGTGCCTCCGGAAGGCGGCTCCTCCCTGCAGAGCTGCTGCAGCGGCCCAAGCCCGGCAAAGCCAGTGAGTGGACTCAGGGCGGGGGCCGCCGGGGTGCAGTGGGGAGGGGAGGGGAGGGCTCATGGGTGGGGGGGGCTGTGCACCCTCCAGGGGAGTTCAGAGGATGAGGAGGGGAGAACCTGGTCTGGGGAGCAGCCCCTGGGCACGGCTGGCCCCTGGGGTCTATAAAGGCCCATTGGGATTTGCCCCTCAACGAACCCATGTGCAAGGGGAGGCGGGGGCTCAAGGTGGACGTTTCACCTAGGACACAAAATATCCTTGCACAAGCCCTGTCCCAGGGGGTGCGTGCACCCCAGGTTAAGAACCACTGCACTAAACTGATAAGATCTGCATTTTAATTTAATTTTAAATGAAGCTTCTTAAATATTTTTAAAAACTTGTTTACTTTACATACAACAATAGTTTATAGACTTGTAGAGAGAGACCTTCTAAAAACGTTAAAATGTATTACCGGCACGTGAAACCTTAAATTAGAGTGAATAAATGAAGACTCAGCACACCACTTCTGAACGGTTGCCGACCCCTGGTATACTGGTTTTCAGGATTGAGCCTCCCCCCTTCACAAAGAAATGAAATGAGACTGGGACCTGCAATCAACAGGGCACGTCTGATTAGGTAAAGGGCCAGTAGGAACAGCTGAGTTATGTACTTAAACACTCTCCTTCTCCCACCCGAAGATCTAAATGATTCAGAACCATCAAATTGGGCATTGTCGGCCTATGCAAACAGAGTAGCACTGTTACCCTCATCCTCCCTTTCCCCCTATTACTTGCTATACTTACTTGTTACTTCTGGTCTTAAAATAGGTTGAAAGCTCTTTGGGGCAGGGACAGTTTGTACCGTGCATCAGCACAACAGGCTCTGATTCCAGAGTGAAGCCTTTAAAGGCTACTGAAATTAATTGGCCAGTAAGATTCTCCTCTGAATTGTTTCCCTCTTCCCACAGATCCTCTGGACCTTCTCCATCTACCTGGAATCAGTAGCCATCCTTCCTCAGCTCTTCATGATCAGTAAGACAGGGGAGGCAGAGACCATCACAACCCACTACCTCTTCTTCCTGGGTCTCTATCGTGCGCTCTACCTTGCCAACTGGATCTGGCGCTACCACACAGAAAATTTCTATGACCAGATTGCCGTGGTTTCTGGGGTGGTACAGACCATCTTCTACTGTGATTTCTTCTATCTCTACGTCACTAAAGGTAGGTAGGGAGCTGGACTGAGGGTGAAAGCAGGAAGAGAAGGGGTATATTCGGCTCACCTCCATAAGCAGGCTAGGGTGGGGATGGAAGCTAGGCATTTGACCATCTTCATAACTACCCTTAAAAATGGGTATTGTAGCAGAGTGCATTTGTTTTCACCCCTCTTCAGTCTTTCAAGGGCTACGCTTACATATAAAACAATATTTAAAACATTACGGTTGCAAAGTTAAGCACCCCCAAAAAAATCACAAATGCCAGAATGAAGTTTGCTTGTGCGACCTAATTCAACCCCCTTGTGCAAATTCATTGTGACAGTCTTTAATTACACAATCACATGCTCCATCCCCCCCGCATAGGACCTCTCCCTCAGTCAGTGCAAAAGGAAGGATAGTGCTCATTGAAAGAGAAGCTATTCACTGTTTTGTTTGCTCCTCCTCATACAGTATGTGACTCCAGGTCCTATTTACAGTACATCAGTGGTCTCCAACCTTTTTATGCACAAAATAATTTTGAATTTAAATGCAACTCAGGATCTACCCCACCCCTTCCCCGAGGACTACCCCACCCACTCCATTCCCCCTGCCCTCAGGGGCGGCAGGTTATATGGGCTCAAGGTGCTCGAGCACCAGGAATATTCAAGGCTGAGGGTTGTGCTCCACCAATATTTGGAGCTAGGTTTCTCCCCTGGCCCTGCCCTCCCCCGCCTCAGAGCTTCCCTGCCTGAAAGAAAACAGCCGGTGCCTCTCTCCCTTGCTTGTGCTGCTTCTGCCTAAGGCTATAGAGATCAGCGGCCGGCAGCCTCTTGGAGCACCGGGGGAGGGGAGGCACACACGTGTTTGGGAGCTCTCTCCCCCAGCCCCCCAGCACCCACATGGAGGAGATGCCACGGGAACTTCCGGCCAGGAGATGGACATCTGGGGTGGACCTCACTCACCTGAGCAGCTGCTGGGGCTTCGGTGAGGTTTGACCCTGTGATCCACCCCCTCCGCCCACAGCCCCCACTCCTGCCCAATGCTGGGCAAGGGGCAGCCCCATCCCCAGTGAGACAAGGGTGAGGGGCAGCAGGGGAGGAAGGAAGCCACATGTGCTGGCAGTCCCCCCCCTCCCCCCCCCCCCGCTCCCCAGCACCCACCCAGCACAGGGGAGATGGAGGAGGGGAACTTCCTAGACCTGAGCAGCTGGGGCTTGGGTGAATTTTGTGACACCCTACCCCCCACCCCAGCCACCACCCTGCAGTCCCCACTCCTGCCCCATGCTGGGCAAGGGGCAGCCCCATCCCCAGTGAGGCTATGGTGAGGGGCAGCAGCAGGGGAGGCCACACGTGATGGCAACCCCCACCCCGGTACCTACCATAAGGGAGGCGAGTGGGCTTTCTGGACCTGAGAGAGTCCTTAGGAGCATGTGCAGTGACTGTGGTGCAGAGCGAGTGTGCTGCGGGGGAGGGGGGAGAGGAGGGGCCCTCCCCTGGAGCTTGCTGCTGCCAGTAAGGGGTGGGGGGAGTCCTCTCTGGCCATAGCCCTGGGGCAGCCTGTCTGCATCCCAAGTTCCTTATCCCCAGCCCTGTCCCACCCCAGAGCCTGCACCCCCAGCACCCCAACCCTGAGCACCCTCCTGCACTGTGAACCCCTCATCCCCAGCCCCACCCCAGAGCCCTCACTTGAAGGGAAAAACGTGCAACTTAAATTTGGTGGTCAGTTTGGAGTATCATTGTGTTTAGCACAATACTTGATTATTTTACACCCTTTAAAGTATATAACTAGTCGTATACAGGTGTTACAAAGTAGGAATGTTCTTAATGTTTTCTCTGAATACTGTGTGGGTGCCTCAGTTTCCCCTATGCATTTCTCAAGGATCTAGATGGTGGGATAAGGGGGTGTGATTGTTGTAGAGCCCTAGAGTGCCAGTGTGATGCCGTCCGCACAGAGAATGGCTGAAACCCTGTCTCCGGGCAACTGATGTCCTGGGCCGCTCTCCTACAAGGTGCCAACTGAAGGTGTTGGAGAACAAAGAGATCAGGTGGCCTCCTAATGCCTGGAAAAGAGACAAAGGCCAGAGGAGGGAGTGTCAGTGCCTGTGCAGACTCCGGGAAGCACATGGTGTGGAAGGGGATGCTGGGATGCTTTGGAACTACTCCATACAAAGCCAGTCAGGACTCTGGGGGAGCCTCCTCTCTCTGAGCATACTGTCTCCAGGGCAAGAAGTTTACATCTTCCTGGGTCTGACCTCAGAGCATTCAGCATCTCCTTCCACACTGTGCGCTTTCCGCAGCGAGTGTGCCCAGGCAGGTCCTGGGGCAACCAGAGGTCCCTGCACCCCAACTCTGCAGTCAGACATGACTCTCAGCCAGACAGTAAAACAGAAGGTTTATTAGATGACAGGAACACAGTCTAAAACAGAGCTTGTAGGTACAGAAAACAGGACCCCTCAGTCAGGTCCATCTTGGAGGGTGGGGAGCCCAGACCCAAGTTCTGGGCCTTTCCCCAGCCAGCTCCAAACTGACACTCCCTCCTCTGGCCTTTGTCTCTCTTCTGGACAAGGAGGCCACCTGATCTCTTTGTCCCCAACACCTTCAGTTGGCACCTTGCAGGGGAAACTGAGGCACCCACACAGTATTCAGAGAAAACATTAAGAACATTCCCACTTTGTCACAACAGGTGCAACAAAATATAATACTGTATATTGAAGCAGGCAAGTGCTGCTTCTGACTTTCCACTTTTAATTGACCCTTGTAATCTTGTGGTGCCAACATGTTGTAGCTTCATTTTATAACGGCTTACAGGGCGGGAGCGGGGGGGGGGGAGAACCACCAAAAATTATACAAACCTGCCGCCTGTGCCCTCCCTCCATCACTTGCTCTCCACCACCCTCACTCACTTTCACTGGGCTGAGGCAAGGGGGTTAGGGTGCAGGCTCTGGGCTGCGGCCAAGGGGTTTGGAATGTGGGAGGGGGCTCCAGGCTGAGCCCAGGGCAGGTGGTTGGGATATAGGAAGGGGTGAAAGCTCTGGGTGGGAGGTTGGGTACAGGACAGGACTCCGAGTTGGGGCAGAGTGTTGGGGTGCAGGAGGGGGGTGTGGAGTGCGAACTCCGGAAGAGGGCTCAGGGCTCCCAGAAGCGGCCAGCCCACCCCTGTTGCCCATGTTCTGCTCCTGCCTACAAGCACCACTCCTGCAGCTCCCATTGGCCGCAGTTCCCCATTCCCAGCCAATGGGATCTGTGGGGGCGGTGCTTTCTGTCCTTAGCCCCACTACACCACCAGACTTTTAGCGATCGACTGTCAGAGTCTCCAGGATCGACCAGTCGATAGCGATCAACTGGCTGCTGACCACTGCTGTACTTTGTCTAAATCCTGCTCTGCATATACAATTAATGTCCTCATGGACTTTTCTATGGTATTCATCACTGCAATATTTAAGTGCTTCACAAACATTATCTTCAATTCCCCCATGAGGGGGGCAAGTATCTGCATTTCAAACATGGAGAAAATGAGGCACAGAAAAATTAAGGCCAAAATTGTTACATGTCCACTAATGTTGGGTTTCTACACGGAGATGCTTCTGGCCTGACTTTTCAAAGGACTCTGCATTTTTATAGCATGTTATGTTCAGAGCAGAGCTAGTGGAGTTGTGAATGATGAATACTTCTGCAAATCAGAACCAAAGGTCTCAAGCTGGGCAGACAATGAGAAACCCAAACAGTGGCCACCTGAAATGCAGATTAAGTGACCTGCCTGACATCATATAGGAACTCTGGCAGAGGCAGGGATAGAATCCAACTATCCAGGCGTCACTTAACTGCCTAAACCAGAAGACCATCCTTTCTCTTGCTCAAGTTTCTTGCCTCATTCATCAAGTACCTTCCAAGTACTGCAACAAATGAGGCAGGGGTCCTGCAATCCCACAGCCTCCTTCACAATCCTGGTTCCTTCCCAGAGTAGGTTCATCCTGTGTACTGAGGCAGGGGTCCTGTGGAAAAAGAACCCATCTATGTGATCATGTAATTAAAGACCATCACATAATGCATATGTACAAGGTGGCCAAATTAAAGTTGTATAGAGAACTCTAATACAGGTATTTCTTAACTTTTGAGTGCTTGACTTTGCAACCTCAATGTGAAGTTTCCTAGGTTTTGGGGGGGAAATTTATATGGAACCATGCTGACCACCCCCCACCCCACCCAGTGTCATCAGCAAGGGAGAGACCTTTAAATCCACAGCAAATTCTGCCTCTTGTCATTTTATGAGGGCAAGCCACTAGAGGGGGATGAGATACGTTGCCAGTGTGTTTCACAGCTATTTGTTGAATAGCAGAGGAATGTTGAAACTCTCCAACTGTAAGTTCCATTCTAGGCTTTGGAAGAGTGTATTCAGTGGTTTCAGACCCCTTTTTCACCATCCCCTCCTTCTGCCTCTTCCATTACAGCCTCTCTGTTCCCTACTGCAGTTTCTGCCCCCCTGCCTTGATTCCTCCACCCTCTGTTTCAATCAGGCTGTTTCTTCTTCTCCACACTGCTCAGGTATCAGCAAGGGAAATACAAAAGCATAAGGCCAGGTCTATGCTATAAACTTACATGGGTATAACTGTGTCGCTCAGAGGTGTGAAAACCCCACCCCTTTGAGCAATGCAGTTATATAAACCCAGCCCATCGTATACACAGCACTATGTCGATAGGAGGGCTTTTCCTGTCGACATAGCTACTGCCTCTTGCGGAGGTGGATTAACTACATTGGCGTACATCTTCACTGAAGCACTACAGCAACACAGCTGCACCATGACAGCGTTTGAAGTATAGACTTGCCCTAAGAGACAGCCTCCCATATCTCAGTGCAGAAAAGCTCCCCACAACTTTTAATTGCAAGGAAGGTCCTGCCCAACTCCTGAGGAATGCCCAGTAGACTGAATCTTCAGGAGAGTCTAACACTAAAACTCTTAGCAAGTCTCTACAGAGCATATGGAAACAGATTTGCAAACAAAGTTCAGTCAAATGTGGGTGGATTTTCATGGAAATAGCAAAAAGCACATCCCTTATATAAAGGCAACCACTGCCTTTGCCAATTTTCAAGTCCCTGCACCAAAGCACGGAGACAGTAGAGATTCTCAATGAAACAGCTGCAAGAATTTGTTTTAAGTTAAACATGGGCAAAACAATGCACCATCTCCAAATCTCATTTTCAGAAATGTCTCAAGTGTTTTCACTGACACTTTCCCAAAAATCAGCCTAAGGCACGGGAACCTCTAGCTTGAATGACTAGTTTTGGAAACTTCTGAAAACAGGGGCTTTATAAAGGAAAGTGTTAGGAAACCATAACGAAGCGTCAGCACCAGCTCTCCCTTTAATATATGCTATCACCACACTTGTACCTCGAGTGGAGGACAGCCAGCCACAATAGTCGTTTCATTATCCAACTCAAGAATGAGATGGCAAACCCAAACTGATGCTGCACATTTAGAAGCAAGTTGTGAAATACTTAGCGGACACACACACTTTTTGGTAGTGTTCAGGCTACAGTCCCAGTAGCACCACTCAGTGGTCCAAAGTTTGATCCCTGACCACGTATTGCACAGTTTTACACTCATTAAGAAAACATAAGGATTTCATAAGTGAAGAGAGTGAACCCACACATGACCCAGATGGCTATGAAAGACAGAGAAGGTTAATTCTGAATGACTCATTTTCATGAAGAGCATTCCTCCATTTCTAGGGCCCCCTGCCCATGTTGCACCAGCTGTTTTCAACCAAGAACTGAATATGAATGTCTCCCTCTTCCCAAAGCTCCTGTTTTGCACACATTAATCCCATTAAGCCTGCACAGTTCTTCAAGACCCTTAAAAAGGGTGACATCCAAGAACTTGGCAATACAGATTGTATCCTCTAGTGTTAGCATATGGCACTAAACTCCAGACAAGGCATTTGGCTCTTGAAGATAAGCAGGCTCTAGAGCTATGAATAAGGAAGATGGTGTTAAGGATGCTCTACCTGCACTAAAGTCATGTGAGGCTTAAAAGTAACTCTCTCTCCCTGGCACACCTCTGCCACCAATAATCCCCTGGTGACATCCATTCTAATTAGTTGTGAGCTGTTAACCTTGCAGATGACAATGTTATGCTTTAGAGAGCAGGCACAGGGACTTTACTGGGGACGTGAAACAGTGAATTTCCTCATTTCATTCACTATGCTTTCTTCCTCTTCCTTGCACAGTCCTGAAGGGAAAGAAGTTAAGCCTCCCAATGCCAGTCTGAAAACAGCACCACACAACCCAAGAAGTTCCTGCAGATGCAGTTCCAAGATCACAGCTTTCTTCTGCCCCACATTGACAAAAATGGCTCAGCTAAGAATCTCAACTCAGCGCCAGTAATATAGTGAGGCTTGGATGGCTGATAAGCTCTTGATCTGCATAGGGCTTTTCCTTAAATGTGTGCTAGTGTTTTTGCTTAAGTGAATTTTGTACTGGTGAATGGTTCTGGCTAGTGACTGAAGTCCTCTATTCTCATAGTAGATACAGAAGTGCAAGCTTTATTCTTTTCCTCCCCCAACCCACTTCCAAAATCTGCATCAAACCTGACCCTTTAAGGGATCATCTCAAGGAGAGAAAAGTTTGGTTTCCATAGCCTATTTTTAAGTCTTTCAAAGACTGCCAGCTGTAAAACAGTTACTCAGTTCTTAGCAAACAGGTACCCAAAACACCAAAAACCACCAATCCGTTTCATATTGGGAAAACTGTGGCAGACAGACCACTTACAATTACTGCCATTTGTTTGCAGTGTTCTTTCAGCCATGTGATTACTGCCACTTAAGCCAATATGGACTGGTAATCAAAGAGGTAAAATTCCCCATATCCCAGTCTATCTAGGCCCTGTAATATTTTTAAGGGAACATCTTTCCATTAAAATGGCACGGATGACATCTGAAGATCTTTCAATATTGTAAATATTCAAACATTCTGCTCTACTCAACCCCTTTCAATCATAGTCCCTGATGTCCCACTGATAGCAAGCATTTTTATTAAAATATATTTGGTTGCTGACAGACGTGACTATTCCCTGGATTATTTTTTGTTACATAAAATGGGGGTGTAGCAGGGTGGTCACCCCACTCCTGCCCTGAAGGGCTTAAAACAGCCCTGGGAGAGGACTGTGGCTAGAAAAAGGCTAGGCTGACTGGGGGAATCAGCCAAAGGTGGGGGCACGCCCCAATCAGGCCACAGCTGGCCCTATAAGAGAGCTGAGGGCCACAGACAAGGACACTCTCTAGCTTCTAGAGAAGGACCTGGCTGCCTAGGAAGCTGAGGGTACCTAGGGTGGAGCAGTGCTGGGGAAGAGCAGAGGGAGCTGGGGAGCTCCAGCCTAGCAAAGCCCCAGGCTGCAGGCTGAGTTGAGGGCCCACGAAAGGGTACTAGGGCTGCAGAGGGGCAGCCCAGAGATAGGCAAAGGCAGCTGGTCCAACCCCCCTTGCTAATGATGAGTGGTTTACAGACAGCAGTCTGCCCCAGAAAGCGGGGGCTAGATGATGACTGGCAGTAGCCACTGAGGCAAGCTGCATTTAGAGGGTTGGGGGTTCCCCTGGGAGGGGAGACCCAGAGCAAGGGGGTACTGTGGTGGGCAGAACCCCTGGGCAAAGGGCACCGGGGTCTGGGAGGCACAGAGGCCAGCAGCAGGTGAGACACCAGCCTGCAGAGGGCTCTCTGGGCTGGAAAGTGAAAATTCCCGAGACGACCAGCAGGAGGTGCCCTGCCACAGGGAGTAAGTGGAGAATGGGGGTAAAACCATTTACAGTCTGGAAACAAAAACAAGTGCTCACATTTTATTGACAACAGTGTTTTTATTTATACCTACAAAAGAAAACAAGATGGTATCAAAAGGACAATTTACAAACTAAGAATAGTAACACAGCTCTTAGCATCCTGTCTGAACATCACAAATTTATGAATCTCTCAATTCAAGTCTTCGTTAATACAACAGGAATGTGTCCAGAGACCAGCAAAGGTGTGAAACAGAGCACTGATCCCCCACAAAAGCCACTAACCCTTCAGTTGTTGAGAGAAATCCACACAGTAAGTTGTTTCAGGAAGTGGGAAGGGAGGAGACTCATTTGACACTCCCACAAACATTTACAGATCGAGAACAATGCAAACATTAATAGATGTTAACACTGTATCAACAAGGGCTCTTCAGCTGGTATATGGAACAGAACAGCAAGCACCAGGTGAGACGGGGCAGCACATGCTACTGTGCATTCAACATTCAAATTAACATTCAAGATTGGGCATGAGAGAGACTGGACTGCAGCTGACATCAAGTTACAATAAAGCATTGCAAGACCTCAGCATAACTGTTTTACATCTACCCAAGTCCCTGAAGGAAGAAGTGAAAGCTACAGCACACCACAAGGCAATTTTGACTTTCCAGAGACCCTTTTTAAAGCCAGCCAGGCAGTGTGTCCCACCCCATGCCCTTCCATGCCCACAGAAACTCACAAATGAAGAATAGCTCCACGCTTGCTTGTGGGGGAGATAAAAGACAACAGATCAGTCAGTGCTGGGACAGTAAGAGTTCATTTGTGGCCATCATTTAAACACACAAGCACAAAAATTTCTTGCCAAAGTACTAGTTAATTTTTAAAATAGCCTCAACTTAAGAAAGATGGGGGTGTTAAGGGAAAGTTATCTGTCCCCGAGACTGTGCTGATAACCTACCTGTATGCTGCGCACAAACCATATATTCATCCCACCCTTCACACTATGCCCTAAGGGGAAGATGTCTAAAATAAAAAGCTTTTTTTAAGCAAGCCCTCTCTCCTGGGGCTATCAAATATTCTGCTCTTCTACCAAAGGGTTGGGCTGCCTTTTAGAAGGATTGAGATGCCTTGTTTGTGACTACTACAGACTCCCCCAATAGAAAATAAAATCACAACAAACTCTTGTAACGCAAGGATTATGCCTTGCAAAAATCGGTATATGGCTCTGGTTTCCTGCCAAGTTATCCGAACACAAGAGCAGCCAACTCTCACTATGATCTACTGCCCCAGAACCGCCTGCTCATGGCAATCACAAAGTAGACACACTTTACTATTTAAAGGGGAAAACCCCCACACCTACCTTGGCCTGTAGAATAAACAAGATTGAATTAAAATGTTTACTAAATTTCCACTTTTTTCTAACATTTCCTAGAATGCTACCTACCTGCAAGAGCTGTTCTCAAAAGGGACTGCTGGGGCTGGGGCAATGCCAGGGAAAGCACTAGGCAGTCCAAGGTATGAAGGAAAAGCAGCTTCAGAATCAGGACACTAACCAGCTCTCTCACCTCATGAAGAGGGGTTCTCCAGTTGCGCCTCCCCTGCCCCACACCAAATCCCATTAAGTTTTAATTGGGAAAACTTTGCTACATTTCACTCAGCACAGTGACACTCTGAACACTCCCCATGACCAGGTGCTTTGCTCACTAAGAATATACACAAATAGTACTGATCATCATCTTAATTCTGGTCAGTGTTTCTGGGCCTTCTACTGAATAGTTATCTTAGTGACCCCAGCAATGGGAATTTGAGGGCAGAAGTTGGTTTAAGAAGTCAGTAATCAGATTCCATCCATTCCTGCAATTTAACTATCATTGGGAAAGAACTTCAGTGGTAAATATTTAAAATAGATGTTATATTTTAGCAACAGCAGTTCTTACAGTGATTAGATCTGGGGTTTGAGACACCAAATGGAAACAAGTTTCTGGTCTCTGACACTGGGGCTTTATTCCCCTTCTCCTTACCACACATCATAGAAGTTACTTCAGAAGGAAGGCTGCTGCAACAGGAGCTGCAAAAATGCCAACCAGAACAGTTTTACACTTTATTTGTGGGGCAACACTCAGAATCCCTCCAAACTGAGCCAAACAAGCAGAGTTTTCCTTAGAAGTTTACTTATGCCAGAGTACAAGCATCAATATTCAGTTATTAAAAAAAACAACCCTCAAATCTAGAAACAAATGAGCACTGCTCCCTTGGATTTATTATGTTAAAGGAAGCGTGCCCTGACTCCCCAGAATTCCCCACCTCTCAATACCTCCTGAAATTAAGTTAGCATGTTATAGCAGAGAGGCCTCCCCAGCTCTGCATTAAGTTTTCACACACAAACCTCATCAAAAAGATTGGGCTGGGACGTATCTGCCTTATACCTATTTTCTTTTACAAGAAAATAAAAAAAGTTATCCCAATTTCTTCAACATGCAAGACACACACAAAAAAAAATTCCAGTCAATTGTGTTTGTGTGTGTGTGTGTGTCTGTATATATATGTATATATATAGTTAAAAACCCACAAGATAAGTAATTGTGGACTGGGGGGCCATTTTTGGTGGGAAGGAGGAATTGGGATGATGAATGCAAAATCTAACCTGCATGAGAAAGACAATACAGTGGGGAAAAAAGAAAGAAAGAAAAGGGTCCTTTAAATGCAAGAGGTCTAGACTGGTCACCAGCAGCCAAGTGGTCTCATTTGCGTGAAGGAGGAGGGGGTGGGGGAGGTGGGGGATACTGGTATGTGGCAGTCTGTCCCATATAGCCTATCATGTTAGTGGCCGGAGGCTGAGGAAATTGTTGTGACATGAGAGGCTGCGGCTGCTGGCCTGACCGAGCTATCCCTGCATACTGCGGTTGGGTGGCGGTTTGAGCGGTTCTCCCAGCGGTGGCAGTGCTAGCGGCAGCATAGCCACTAGCATTGTATTCTGCAGTGCCATAACCACTTGTGCCATAGGCAGCTGCTCCATAGCTCCCTTGGGCATAGCCATATTGGCTCTGCTGAGCCCCAAAGGCGGAATTCGGACTTCCATAAGCACTGCCATAGGTTTTGTTCGCTCCATTGGCAAAACTGTCGCCACGGTCACGGTCTCTCCGGCCATCTTTTACTCCCCGGAGCCTCCGTTCACACTCATCCTGGTACATCAGGTTAGGATTGTTGGCTGAACTGGCAGCAGTACGGTAACGAGAACGACCTCCTGGTAGTGAATACAGTGGGGTTCAGTACTGTGGATAACTCAAATAAGAAGGTCTGTAAAGCACTGAATTCTCACAATGGTTTTAATTATTCCCTCACCACTAAAGTCAACAGTTCCATGACAATAGGGACAGAGGCCATAACATTTTCAGTTGACTGTGTCACAAAATATTCCTGCACAACTTTGCCCATGGCCCTTCTTTTTATCCATGCTGTGGATACCAAATTCAAATCCTGTATCCTGATCTACCCCAAGATATGAGAGCGAGCAGAACAGAAATACACTGGAAGAAATATAGCACTGACTTAAAACTGACTGGGTCAAATTTCGTTTGTTTCCTTGTGGACTGAGATGCAGCACTCCACCCTGTAAGAAGGGGGAGTGTATCAGATTACTGACTGTGGTTCAATTAGGTGGGAAGCAGGACATGGCTGCAGGAAATATAACTATTTTACCAATTCACCCAGAGGCAGTTCTCTGCAGGACACAGTTTGGGGAAATAAATCCTATGGCTATGATTGAAACACTGAACACCCTCCTTCAGTTAGCTAAAAGGACCCCTAAATTGGGTATGTATGCCCCAAATTACTGGGTTTTATATTAAATATTTATTACTATAAGTTTACGTATAATAAGCAAGACAGCAGCAGTCTGATGTTGAGATGGTTTAATTATTAAGGTGTTTTGCTCTGCCTCTTTACACCTATTCTCTTTCAAGATGGAGCACCTATTCCATCTTTCTAACCCCTTCCCGTTTGCCTTTACCTCCACCACCACCTCCTCCTCCTCTGTGGTCCACAAGCTGCATCAGTTTCGGATTGATGGCCTGGTTGGCTTCCTCCAACACTTTGATCAGCTCCCTGGCCTGTTTCAGGTTCCCCGGTGTGAAGAAGGTGTAGGCAGTGCCCTTGTTGGTGCTACGGGCAGTGCGGCCGATTCGGTGCACGTAATCCTCAGAGCTGTTTGGATAGTCGTAGTTTATCACAAACTTAACGTCTTCCACATCTTGCGAGGTGCCCAGGTAGCGAAGCACAGTGAGGGGGTAGGTGGAGGAAAGGGAAGAGGAAGAGAAGGACGTGCCAACGAAAGGTGGGGAGCACGAATGCAGGTGACAGTAATAAGAGAAAAAAACAAGTTAGTAACTGAACGGAATAAAAACAAGAGACTCATCCCAAAAGAGTAGAAGGTTTAAATTTGAGCCACGCATGGGTCAAAGGCCAATGACCTGAAAACTGATGGCAAGTCTTAAAGCAGTTCTCTCCATTCAAATTCACCCTTCCCTTGTTGCATCTTTGTGCCACGTGAGAGGTTCTTTACACAATACCATCTGAATTTGTTAACTGACTTTAGTCCCCTCTCCTTCAGAGAAACATGATCTGGAACAAATAAAAATGCCACCATTGTTGTGGACACAGCAAGCTGGGGTGGAAGAGGGAGAGATCTGCCACAGGGAGACTTTTACTCTGTTGGGAGAAGTCTATTAAAGACTAACTGCAATGAGATCACTTACCTTCCAATCAAGCACATGAAAATTAAAAATGAAAGGCTTTTACTTTGCTATGAATTTTAAGGACTATAAAATATAATGAATGACTTCCCCTATCCTAGAATTTAAGGCATCCCAGTTATATCACGGTAGTCAAACTCTGCCAACTTATTGTTTTAAAAAAATATATCAAACCACAACTAAGACATTTTACCTGCCTTCTTAGTTATCATGAGAATGCGTTGCACTAACATTTCACCATGCTACTAAGCCCAGTGTTAGCAAACTTTTGAATCTGAGTCATAGAATTTAAGGTTGTCCAAGTCAAAACTTCAAACGTTAGACTGAACCGTGTGAGTGTTCAAAAAGACAAAAAAGCTGTATATGCAAAAATGCCATTATACCCTAGGAGATATCAAAATATTCTATTCTCTGTTGGGAAATCAGATTTTTGTAAATTTATGGGGCAGAAACTAAGTAAATGTTAGTGTAACGTTTTAGTCAAAACACCTACAGTAGCAGAAATATTTGCTATGGTAAGCAATGTTAAAATAGAATGGTATTACAATAAAAAATGTCCTTACAGTTCATGAAAAAAATCTGCATTTTAAGAAGAATATTCAGAAAATATCCAAGATAAAACACAGATTTTTGTAATTTTTTTTTTTTTTTTTAAAAAGAGAAACATTCTCTGTTTGTTACCAGACCGATGCACACTCCCTCCTCCTGTGGGAAACCGCTGCAGCCGATCCCGTCTCTTTGCCTTTTATTTTTGGCGGCCTCCTTTCGAAAACTCCGCCCTCTGACACGGGACCACTGGAGCGCGGGGAGCATGCATCAAGGGTCCATGGCAGCGAGAAGTCCCCACACACGCTCGCTCTGTGAACTGGCTTAGATGCTTCTCTGTAGCCCCATTTGGTTGTGAAGTGCCGGAGAACCTGGGTTCAGGTAAAAATTTCAGGTCCTCCAACGCTTTTTGGCCCCACCCGGGGTTAATAGGGGCGAATGTCAAAAAAATGAAGATAGAAAAAATATATCCAAAGGGTCAGACTGCATCTATTGCCCAGACTTCTCAATTTCAAAGAGGGGACAGGGAGAAAATAAAAACTATGGGTTTGTAGTGGCAAGAGGGGACTTTATGTCTGTTTCTTATTACAGCAAAGGGGTCTCCTTAGTCTTTGCTGACTCCAAAGTCCTGAATCACACCAAAAAGGGAGTGAGAAGGCAGATTTCACAGGGGGCTGCGCGAGTCTCCAACTAGGGTCCTTGGTGCAATAACAAAGAATATTTTAATGGTAAAAGTATAAGGTAAGGGAGGGGCAAATATGATAGGCACAATCACATCTTCACAGACAGAGTTTAACTAGAGTCTGACAAGCAGCAGGCTACGTGATCCTTAGCCAATCCCATTCCGCACATCCATGAGCAGCAAAGCGAGTTGAATTACCAAGTGGATACAGGGAAGCGCTTTCCTGGCAGAAAGCGCCCGGAATTGTAGCTAATAGCACAGACACTGCTGACTTGATTTTTTTGAGGGGAAGGCCAGAAAAGGCAGGGGATGTTCTCCAGATTAATAAGGTGGTCCTGTATGTGCACATATCAGGCTGAAGAAAGATCAGAGCAAGTACAAGATTTGGTTTCTCCAGTCTAGCATGCTCCATGTATTTGTGCACAGTCAATCTTCCTGCATTTTTAGAAGATACTGTAGCAAGATCAAGAACAAATTGTAAAAGTGATCTGGCCAGCTGCCTGGGACACACACCCTTTGTCAGACAACCGGAATACCCTATGGCACAGATCGAGTCTCTGACTGTTAATCAGGAGTGATATAAATTAGCAGACATGCTTGTCTAGAGAGCTGCTTCGACCACCAGTGCAGATATGCCCCCGACCCTGCACTGAGAATGATCTGCAGCTGATATCAAAGCTTCTGTTAAAGAAAACAAAACAAAATAAATTCAATGTTTTTAGTTTAACAGAGTGAAGAGTAACAAAAACAAAAACAAAAAAAATATCAGTGCAGAGGGAGGACCTCGCTCCTGGAGATTATCACAAAGAAGTCATTATGGGTCCCAGAACTTACCTGGAAGGAGCTTTTTGGAAACCAATATTCCATTGGGATGAGGGAAGGCCCTGGTGACTCAGCCAAAAAGCGCGCACCCCTGTTTTAAGTTATTTATGTAGTAGCCTTCACTTTCCAGGATCTTGGAGGAAGTTGTCCAGAAGTTTGCCAGTTAAGTGACTTTATTTTAAAAAGCAGCAAACTCAGGGCCCCAAAACAAGCAGAGATGTTGTTTAGTAACAAGAAACAGACTATGGTACCTTTCCCCCACAGCTTGGGTGAAGTGGGGCAGGGGGAACAGGGAGAGTGTTTTCTCGAGAGGTATCCAATTGAGTTGTTTTGGGGGAGCATTTTGGGGGGTGGGGCTTTTTTAAATGTCTAGGCAAGATGCACAAAGAAGCTACCAGCACATAGCAAGCCTGTTTAAAAAAAACACTGCTACAGAAAGCAGCTCTCTTTCATAAAAACTAGTTTCCGGCCTCAGTCCCTTCTCCCAACAGGCCCAAGTTCTAACTGCACAGGTCCAGACATGACCCTAGAGGGCAGAGACTGAAGTCCATATGATCACCTCTTAGAGGAAGTGTTAGACAATTTTGGGGGTGGGGGTGGGGTGAAGGTTATGTGAATGAAGGCTGCCAAGTCTCACACTAGTTTGCCAACATTTAAATGACCTTGAGATGCACAGTGCAGCCACCCTTTCAGGATATAAAAAACGGTTTCAAATAACTAAAACTCTTCTGTAATCACAGAAATTCCCTCTGTGCTTCTTGATGGATCACTTGCAATAGTTTTACTTAAGATCTGCCACAATGGATCAGACCACTGAGGCACTAACTCTGGTATATGGCCCTCAGAAATGGTCTTTGCCACGTCTGGAAAATGTAAGAATGCAGACGGACCCAAATTGCTTTAGAATATTTCTAAACTTATACTGGGCAAACGTATAAGGGAGCAAGGTTAATGTTAAACACAAAGGTTTCATACTACAAATATACTTATTAAAAGGGGGTGTTTTAACTTATGCATCCAGAAAGTTTATTTCATTGATGTGAAAATGATCTATGTAATTCTGATCCAACACCACACTTGGACAGTATATGTTGAAGGCATATAATAGAACCTGCCTACAACCAACACAGAGCTGGGAAGGCTGTTTGTGAAAACAGAAAAGCTGGAGCAATGCTTTCCCAGATGTGAGCACATCTGATGGGGAAATTATGTGTATGCAGGGATTTATCTGTATATTTCACCTATGTATTGTTCATTATTTTATGTTGACCTACTCCTCCACACGACTCTATTTCAACTATTATTTGATCCCCTCTGTAAATTGGGAGCAATCCAGCCCTAGCCATCCAGCCGCAAAAAGCTGGAAGTGGGGAGGAAGTGGGTGCAGTGGAAGGATTGGGTTGCATAATTGGACGTCTCTTCTCCCTCTTGGCGATCGATTAGTCATGCCTAGGCCTTGCTGCAGACCAAAGCCTGTTCATTAGGAGCAGGAAGAGACTTTGAATATGAAAGAAAAAAAAAGAGTAATGTTAAAAAAAGGTATTTCACATGTGGGGGAAAATCACGCTTTGAATTTAAGAAAATATTTTTGAGTTCAAAGAAGAAAAATATGGAGCAGCAGGCAAGAGAGGCCTGTATGTACAAACCTAGCCCACGAGATGCAACATCTGTAGCGATGAGGATAGGAGCCTTTCCAGAACGGAATTCTGCAAAACAAGAATCCACTGTGAAAACTAGGAGTCACAAACTATGCTGAAGGCTGTGGATTTAACTTATGTATGACCTTTCCAGAATCCAAACAGGATGGGAATTTTTTTTTGAGAGCGAAACATGGGACGCACACAAAGACTGCTTGGAAGTTGTCAAATCCTTTTGGGTTAGACAGAGGAGTGGTTCTCTGCAACAACCAACCAGTACTGAAATTAACAAGTAAAAAGGCTAAACAAAACCATTGTAGGACTACAGGTAAATCAATTAACACAGATAGTGTGTGCATCTGAGAGAAAGACAGAAACACAGGGGGAAAACATGTTTGCCTAAACCGAGCAGAAGTTCTTCAGTAGTTCCAGTTATCAGCTCTCCTAGACACTGCACTCACCATTAAGTACCCAGTCTCTTTCTGGCTGACTCTTGTCTCCATGGATACACATAGCTGGCCAGCTGCCAAATGGAAGATGCACATGATTTTAGTGAGGTAACAAAAAGTTTTATTAATGTTAAGAGAAAACAGGCAAGGATTAAAATCATTAAGAAATATTCATGCATTCTTTCCCTCCTTTGTTTCGGTAGAGGCTGAAAGCACTTATCATTCTTACAGGTACTAATAACTAGTGCTTAATCCAATCATGCCTATTATACTGATAAAACCCCTTTGCCTTGGCAGTCTCATACACATTATGTCCCAAGTAGGCCAGCACGCTGTACCTCTTATATAGTGCTTCAATGTGATGGAACCTTCCAGGAGCCCCAGCATTGCATCTGGCTAAGGGGCTGAAGGGAAAGATCACTTCCAAGACTAGCAACATAAGCATTTCCTCCTGCTCTTCCCCACACTACAGTTTAGGGATTCCTAACGGGAAATAACTGTAAACAAGATACTCACCCATCCCTGCGCATTCTTCGGGTGAGGTCATCACATCGTCTTTTCGTCTCAACAAATATGATAGTTTTGTTCTCTTTCTCAGCCATGATTTCTTCCATCAGTTGAATTAGTCTAAAACAAAAGGAAGAGCTAAGATGTATTTACAAGAACACAGGAGAGAGCTTTCAACTTATTATTTTGAGAGAACGCCTGTAATAAGCAACCACTTAAAAGAAAACTGGTTCAGTACTATTTATGAAGAGTTAAATTATCTTAGTATTTAATAACATTAGGGAACAGCTACAAGCAACTAGATGACTATGGGATTATATTGGTTAGTAAGTCTCAGTAGTGAAAAGTTACATGACTGCAAGTTAACTGCAGTGGACTGATCATTTTGAAAAATACTCCTGTGCAACAAAGGTTTTAAGCCTCCCTCCTCCTCTCCGGCTCAAAAAAATTGGGACAGCAGAACAACGGCCATACTTATGGTCCTTCTCGCTCTCCATGCATACATCCACTATTTGCAGGATGTTGTGGTTAGCACTCAGCTCCAGGTTGCCCACATTGATTTGAACATAGTCACGCAGAAAATCCTCAGCAAGCTGGCGCACTTCCTTTGGCCAAGTGGCACTCCACATCAGAGTTTGCCGGTCAGGCTAAAAGAAAGGGAAAGGATGTTATTTGGATGATATATTTTGAGTGGAAATTTGAAGGAAACTATAAGTCAGAGGTTCACGTACCCTTATCTGGTCAACAATTTTACGAATTTGGGGTTCAAAGCCCATATCCAACATCCTATCCGCTTCATCCAGCACAAGGTACGTACATCGGCGAAGGTTGGTCTTTCCTGCCTCCAGGAAGTCAATCAAGCGGCCAGGTGTGGCAATGCAGATCTCAACGCCTTCAACACACAAGAGGGACAGGCTTATATTTCTACAGTCACAATAAACCACTTTTGACAGTAAATTTGTTATAACACTTCCCTTACATGTGTGCCCAAGACTGAGCCACTACGATTTTACTTGGAACTCTAGGCATCCTTAATCATTTTATTAACCATTCTGAAGTTACTGTTACACTACCATTAGAACCTTGAATACAGTCCAGGAGCAGACAGCCTCCTCCCAGAAATTACATGGAAGAGGAAATGTAAAGACTCAACAACAGCACAAAAGGTAAAATTAACCTATGCTTCTAGTCCAGCTGAATCCCCCTCATCCAAAGCTATTAACTCTAGAGAGCTCAGTTTGTAGAGGAAAAAAAGTTTAAGTCCCAACTAAGTTTCCCATACTGCAGGGGTTCTCAAACTGGGAGTCGGGAACCTCAGGGGGTCATGAGGTTATGACCTGGGAGGTCACAAGCTGTCAGCCTCCACCCCAAACCCCGCTTCACCTCGAGCATTTATATATATATAAAAATAGTGTTTTTAATTTATATGGGGGTGGCACTCAAGAGGCTTGCTGTGTGAAAAGGGTCACCACTATAAAAGTTTGAGAACCACTGCAATATTATATCTAATCAGCCCCTTTGTAGTAACACAGGAAGCCACACCCTGTTCAACAGCTACTAGATAGCTCAACCTTTCATTTTCTCAGAAGGCTTTGTATACAGAAAGAGGAAATGGTGTACAGTATCGTTTAAATTAGGCAATTATTATGGAAGATAGGCATCTGTTTTCCTCTGTAGCATCTGCTACTATTTGAGATATAAGCCTAAACAGACTAATAGTCAAGTATGACAATTCTTATGTTCCTAAAAAGGAGACAGTATTTCCACTTGAGTCTCACAGTTAAGCCCTCCAAACTCATGGAAGCTGTTCAGTAAACAGTTTAGAGACGGAGGAAGGGAGAATTTTCCTCTCTGAGAAACTCCATATCCAACAGTCTCCCTAGCTGCTTGTGGCAGACCAAACCTTTTAGTTCTAGGCCAGGACTTCAGACCAAATTCCAAGAACAGCAGCTTCCAAAGCTGGAGGAAAAAATACTAATATACTTAAGGACAACATATAGAACAAACATTTGTAACAGAGCCTTGAGTCAAAAGGTCAAAGTAGAGACTCAAGAGAAAGACTCCTAGATCCACTCTATTGAACACACACTGAAGTTAATTCATTCCTCCACAGCAGTGTAAACAGTTGGTCATAAAAGAATCCCAGAAAGAAAATTTATAGCTGAAAACAAATTTTCCCCTTCTCTGTACTCTCTATATTTGAGAGCGTTTACAGTGAGAAGAGGATTCTGATCAACTATTTACAGAAAAAGGAGGGCAATTTGAAAGACGCAGGGCACCATATTCTACAGCACTTTCCAATCATATGCTACACTCCTAGAGAGGAAGTTTACTTTTTAACACCTGGAGAAAGCGTGACAAGGGACCAAGCTGTGGCTCCACAGATCTCTTCTTGAGTTCTGACCTCTCCACCCAGGAACTCACTGCTTCTCTACTGGACTGTGTGAAGATTTTCTTGGGTGGGGCTGCACCTTTGGTCTTTTAGGCTTCTGCTATGCATGCCTTTATCAATGGGAATACTGAAGCTTTGGAACAGGTCTTTTCTTTGACTGCAGGGATGTATAAGAGAAACATGGATTTCCTGAAGAGGTCTGTGCAGTTTAGATATACCTTGACAGACCTCCTCCCATCTTGCTCATGCCATTCTATTGTTATGATTCTTTGGTTTGGGGCAGAATGAAATTAACCCTACATTCTTGGATCAATGAAGTTGACCTTGGGAAGACTGGGTGACTCTTGGGCACTATTTTATCTTGGTGGCACATGTTTAACTCTGAACCATCCTTATGGAATTGATTGCAGTTAGAAAAGGTATGTTGACCACGCATAAGAAAAGCTCCCTAGTTGCTGTGCAGGGGATTTGGCCTTAAGCGCTTCAGAGGACACCTAATCTTTCAGAGGCCCATGCAGGCTGTGCATTCTTGCATCCAAGGACTGCTTCAGAAAGCTGAGAAACAGTAGAGCATTTATTATTTCCCCTTGGTGTCACTATTTTTGAGGAGAAATAGGGTAGAGAAGTTAATGCCGTAGGAGTAGGGTATGTCTAGACTTAACAAGCTACAGCAGCACAGCTGCGAAGTGTAGGGCTTCAGTGTAGGCAAAACGTACACTGATGGAAAGGGTTTTCCCAATGGCGTAGATAATGTTTTCACCTCTCTTAGCCACGAGGCAGTAGGTAGGTTGCCGGAAGAATTCTTCTGTAGACAGTGCTAGGTCAACACAGGGACTTAGGTCAGCTTAACTATGTTGTTCAGGGGTGTGGATTTTTCACACCCCTGAACGACAGTCATGCCAACCTAATTTTCTAGTGTAAATCACACTCCAGAAATTATGCCAATTCTCCCCCACTCCTCCAGTCCAACTGAAGATACAGTTTACGAAGGCAAGCCTCTGAGAACAAAAGAGTCTGAAGGAAACTTGTAGATTTTTTAAGAAGTTCTGCTGTATACGAAGAAATTGAGGTTGACCGTTTATACAACTTTGGAGGCAGAATGCTTGGAGTTCAACCCGAGGGAGTCAGTCAATCCTAAACATTGACCCACAGTCAATAAATATGGTCTCTTCCCAATAAACAGGGAGAAGGGGACACTTAGGGTGACCAGGTGTCTGGTTTTCGACCGGAACACCCGGTCGAAAAGGGACCCTGGTGGCTCTGGTCAACACCGCCGGCGGTTAAAAGTATGGTTGGCGGAGTGGCGGGTCTAAGGCAGGCTAGTCCCTACCTGTCCTGGCTCCATGCTGCACCCCGGAAGTGGCCAGCAGGTCTGACTCTTAGGCCGGGGAAGGGGGGGGGCCATAGGCACAGGGCTCTGTGTGCTGCTGCAGCCCCACACTCCCATTGCCCAGGAACCGTGGCCAATGGGAGCTGCGGGGGGGGGGGGGGGGAGGGGCGGCGCCTGAGGGCGAGAGCAGGGTGCAGAACCACCTACCACGCTTCTGCCTAAGAGCCGGACCTGCTGGCCGCTTCCAGGGCGCAGAGTGGAGTCAGGACAGGCAGGAGGAGGCCTGCCCTAGCCTTGTTGCACCGCTGACCAGGAGCCGCCAGAGGTAAGCCCACGCCCCAACCCGGAGCTCCCTCCTGCACCCCAAGCCCCTCATCCCTGGCCCCACCTCAGAGCCCATCCCCCCCGATGGAGCCCTCACCCCCTTCTTACACCCCAGCCCCTGTCCAAAGCTCCCTCCCACACCCTGAACCCCTCTGCCTCGCCCCCCCGCATGGAGCCCCCTCCTGCAACCCGAACCCCTCATCCCCAGGTCCACCCCCCCAGACCGAGCCCTCACCCCCTCCCCAACCCCCCTGCCTCAGCCCAGTAAAAGTGAGTGAGGGTGGGGAAAAGTAAGCCACCAAGGGACGGGGAATGCAGTGAGCGGGGGGCAGGGCCTCAGGGAAGGGGTGTGGCCTCAGGGAAGGGGCGGAGCAGGGTGTTCCATTTTATGGAATTAGAAAGTTGGCAACTGTAAAGATTGTCATATGGGGAAGATGCACAGAGAAAAAAGGGGAGGAAAAACAGCCATCTAAATAAGTTACAAGACAAATATGGATGACTGGTACTGTTGTATGCACACCATCACTCTGACTGGAGATACAATTGCCATGAATTGTAGCAGTAGATGGGGCTGTGATCATGCTTAGCACCTTCCCAAACAGGCTTAAAAAAACAAAACAAACTAACATACCACTACTTCTTACTATATTTTACAGTATCAGATTTTCCTGCTACCTTAAACACAGCTCCTGCAACAGTGAATTTGTAAACACAAGAATACCATTACCTCTCTCCAGGTCTCGGATTTGGGGACCTTTGGGTGCTCCTCCATATATGCAGGTACTCTTAAGTCTTGAGCATTTGCCATAATCATCAGCCACCTGCTGGACTTGCTGGGCCAGCTCTCGGGTGGGAGCTAGAACCAAACACTGCGGGAGGAAAACAAAAACCATCCAGGATAGCTGAGTGGAGAACACTGTGTCAAGCTAAGATAATTAATTATCTCTGCTCAGATATCAGAGGCAGAATTGACTAGATTGTCAGCACTCAATTACCTAAAAAACAACTAACAGCGGCTCAAGTACATGCTGATAATTATCTCTGGGCTTTTGATACACGGAACATGCTACCCACACTGCTACAATGAGCAGTTCTCTACTTCCTCTTTATGGCATTGTGGTGCAAAATTCATCGACACATTTCTGTTAACTGCATATTATACATGTAAATAGGAAAAAACTGAGTAGCACTTACAATTGGACCATCTCCCCTCTCCAAATATGGCTGGTGGTTAATGTGAACAATTGCAGGCAGCAAGTACTGAAATAGAAGAAAATTAATGAAAATTAAGAAACGGGTTTTCCATATTAGATCATGCCAATGATCATCATATTGAATCCTGGTAATGGAGAATTTAGCTTAACATCCTTCCTCAAGCAGTGGCAAGTACCGCATGCTTTAGTGGCTGTAAAATAAACCTTTCAAACTTGGATGTCTACATTTAGATACATAATAAAAGACAGCCAACTTTCTGAATTAATGAGCACCTACAACCTAAGTTCCCCCTAAGCTGCGTGGCCTATTAAGCACTGTGCAGGCCCTCAGGGCTGCGGGGTGGTGGTGGTGGGGGGGGATTCCTCTCTCCCAGCCCCCGACGCAATCCAACCCAGCCACAGATCTGTTGTGGCTGGGGGAAGAGTGTCTCTCTCCCGCGGCCCCAACCCAGCCTGGCCCGGAGCTGCCACAGAGCCCTGCTCGCACCAAGGCTCTGGCACACTGGCAGCAAGGCAACTCAAACGTGCCGTGCACGAAAAGGGAGGAGCGTATCTTTGCCATTATGCCCCGCGTGGCAGCTCAATGTGCTCCCCCAGGCAAGAGCCAGGGAGTCACCTAATGCCTAGCGAGCGCTGGGTGCACTCCAGGCTGCAGCAGGGGGAGGGACGGCCTGTCCCACAGCCACGGCAGCCCCAGGCCAGGCTGGGTTGTGGCGCCTGTCCCACGGCCGCGGCAGCCCCGGGCCAGGCTGGGTTGGGTCCAGAGGAGGGGTGCCCCTCCCCCGGCCCCAACCCAGCCCAGACCTGCAGGGGCCATGTGAGAGGCATCTCTCCTCTCCAGCACAGGTGCTGCTGTGGGGAGAGAGAGCTGGGAGGAGTCCTCTCTCCCTGTCGCAGTCTGCACCTCAAACCCTTTGTCCCTGGCCCCACCCCAGATCCCCTCTCCGCCCCAGCCCCATCCCACATGCCAAACCCCTTGGCCCCACCCCTGCCACATTAGTTTTGTTATGTGCACCAATATGGAGGTGATGTGCACATAAAATTCATTCTGCACACGGGTTGGAAAAATTAGAGGGAACACTGCCTACAACTCCAGCTTATGTAAGTGGAACGTACGAGCCTGTATTATCCTTTGTGATTTTAACTTGTGTAACTAAGTCAACCAGTAAGTGAGGTCCATTTAAAAAAAAACCAAACATATGCTCTCCTCTAAAAAATGGAAACATTGGCTGTGGGCCAGCCAAATAGAAAACAGACAAGATCAGGCACACAAAACAAACCACATGCTCATTACTACTTAACTATCCCACTTACAACACAGACCGAACGTGCTTTAAAATGCTATAACCCTCCCTTTGCACATGTCTGAATGACCAACCAAGAGATGCAAAGCAAGAAGAAACTCATACAAAGTAATTAAGAGGAAATGGTCACAAACACATACTGCCAATGTCTTCCCGGAGCCTGTCTGAGCGATGCCCACCATGTCTCTGCCACTGAGGGCCAATGGGAAGCCCTGGCACTGAATTGGAGTGGGTTCTGTGAAATTCTGATCGATCAAGACATCCATTACATACTCTGCAAGTTAAACAAAAAAAGTGAAGAACACAAACTATGTACGTCTGAGTAAAAGCCATCAGTTTGAAGACAGAAGTGCTGGGGAAATTTTCCTACAGAACCCAGTTTGGGAGCAATTTAAGGTTTCTCACTTTGAGAATCTCAGATATGACAAGCTGGAGGATTCCTTAAAGGTTTACTTTTCTGATTAAGATCTCTAAAGCTCCACTAGATCTGACAGTCTTTCTAGAACCAAACAGGTCTGATCAGAAGGGTGTTAGTCCAGCACTCCTCCCTTACCCCAACAACATCAGCATATTGAATGACAGAATACTCACGTGGGAAGTTAGCATGGTGGAAGGCAAACACAGGTTTGGGGCAGGCATCTGTCCCCCTAACTGTAATCTCTTTCTTTCGTCGCAGTTCTTCAACTTCATACTATTTAGGTGGAGGGGGAAAAAAAACAAAAAACACAAAATTCCAGGTTGTCAGCAGCAACTTAATACACGTTTCTGATGTCAACTATTAATAAATTCCACAAATGCTTTAGCTGGAAGCCTGGTTGAGAGGTCTGATTGTGTAAGGAAGCAAAATAGATTTCTACTCACTAAGGATGGGGCATGAAACAGGGTGGTCCCTCTCTTTCCATCAATGCAATTAAATGGGAGCTCCATGCAGTAGCAGCCCTAACCCAGAACTGCTGCTGAGAACCACTTGTGAACTAACATTTCCTTTCTTGTGGAAAACACTTCTCAGAAACATAGCAACGATAAATTAAGGCCCAAATATTTTTTAAGTGGGATACTGACAACATTTTCTGAAACATTTGTACCTATTTATTGTTATAAGTAACATCCCGGGTTAGCTTAACTGAAGAATCAGGAAAAATCTCTCTCTACCTTTCCAGTTTACTTTGCACATTTGACAGCACTTTGCACCAAGTCCGTTTCACTGTTCCCCCAGTAAAGGGCCTAATCCAAAACCTAGGGAACTCAATGGAAAGACTCCCACTAATGTATGTTTTGGATTAAACCTATTGTTACTTTCCCATTTGTGAGACTCCTTCACATAGACACAGAGGAGATGAAAAACATTTTGAAAATACAAACATGGGATTGTAAAACAACAAAAATTAACAGGGGCATTCAAATGCAGTGCGGTACTTGCAACTAATGAAATTTGTGGTTTTTTTAAAAAATGAGTTAAAGTTGATATCCCTTTGCAGGGTGTAAATAAGGCAATTAAGGAAAGACTACTTATCTTTCAGTAACTTGAGTTCAAGATGTTTTGTCCCCAGGGATTCATCATTGTAGGATGCACGCACCCCCACGTGCTCGACTGGAGATGTGAATCAACTGTGTCCACCCACGCACTACGAAGCCTCTTACTCCCAAGCGAGGATGTATATGGAGACAGATCTGCTGATGCTCCAGGTTCTTCTCAACTACAGAGCCAAAGCCCTGGTCTACACTGGGGGGAGGGGAATCAATCTAAGTTACGCAACTTCAGCTACATGAATAACGTAGCTGAAGTTGACGTACTTAGATCGACTTACTGTGGGGTCTCCACTGCGGTGAGTTGACTGCTGCCGCTCCCCCGTCGACTCAGCCTGAGCCTCCCAAGGAGCTGGAGTACAGGAGTCAACAGGAGAGCGCTCGGGGGTCGATTTGCCCACCAGATCGAGCGGGGCAGGGACAGCTCAGTGCTTTGCACATTGGCCTGCTAAACCCAGGGCTGTGAGTTCAATTATTGAGGGGGCCATTTAGGGACCTGAAGCAAAACTCCGTCTGGAGAGTGGTCCTGCTTTGAGCAGAGGTTGGACTTGATGACCTCCTGAGGTCCCTTCCAACCCTGATATTCTATGATTCCATGATCTGGCGGGTAGTGTAGACATACCAAAAGATTCCACAGCAGAGCAGAAGGAGGGCAAGGGGTAGAGTACCCACAGGAACAAAACATCTCAAGGAACTCAAGTTACTGAAAGGTAAGTAACTTCTCCTCCAAGTATATATCTCTATGGGTGCTCCACCACAGGAGGCTCACAAGCAGTAACTCAGCAAAGAAGTGGATGCTGAGGAGGTGGATCCAGGACAATTTGGAGAACTGTGTAGCCAAAGGATGCATTCATCTTGGACATAGGTAGGATAGCGTAACATTTGGAGATCATGTGAACTGAGGATCAGGTTGCAGCCCTGCAAATTTTTACGATAGGAATGTCTTTGAGAAGGGCAAAAGAAGCAGACTGAGCCCTGATGGAGCAGGCTGTAAGCTGGAGGTGGGAATTGTACCCTGGCAGTCTCAGAGCAAGCTACGATATAACCTGAAACTCACTTTAATAGTCTGAGTGGCTGCAGACTGTCCTTTCATTCTTTCAGAGAAGGTTACTAGCAGCCATGGGGACATTCTAAAGGATCTAGACCTGTCCAGATAGACGATGAGGGGGCTCAACACATCTCAACGTATGGTGGCAAGCCTCTTCCCTCAAGGGGTGAGATTTGGGAAAGAATACTGGTAGACTGATATCCTGACCTTCAGCAGGAAATGAGGATGAGGACATAACATGACCCTATCACAACAGAAGACAGCGTATGGCAGATCAGCTTCCAGCTGAGACAAAAGCTACCAGGAATGAAGTCTTGACGGAGAGATGAAGGAATGAGCAGGTGGCCATAGGTTGGAAAGGAGAGTTTAAGGCACTGAGGACCAAGTTGAGGTCCTCAGGAGGTGTGGGGTTCCAGATATGAGGAAAAGTTGGACAGATCCTTAAAGAATCTGGCCACGCTAGGGTGAGCAAAAATAAACAAAAAAAATCTTTCAACAGGCAAATGGAAAGCCACAGTAGCTGCTAGGTCAGGGGTCTCAAACATGCGGCCCGCGGGCCGCATGCGGCCCGCGGAGCTCTTCCCTGCGGCCCGCGGAGCTCCCCAGGGGAGCTCCGCAGGGGCCCCCAAGAGAAAAGCGGAGGCTCCCGCCTCCGCCCCTCTCCTGGAGCCTCGGCGCATAGAGCGCCGAGTCTCCGTCCGAGCGCCTGAGCCCCGCCCCGATCCGAGCCGCGTGGGGAGGGGGCGGGGCTGGGAGCTCTGGGCTGAGCGCTGCGCTCGGCGTGGAGCTCACAGCCCCGCCCCCTCACCACGCGGCTCTGAGCGGGACCGCCGGAGACGCGCTCGGGTAAGGGGGGGGGGGAAAGCGGGACCCGCCGGGGCCGGGGGAGGGAAGCGGGACCCGCCGGGGCCGGGCTGGGGGGGGGGGAAGGGAAGCGCTCAGGGCTGGGGCAGAGGATTAGGGTGCGGGGGGATGAGGGGTTCATGATGTGGGGGCGCTCAGGGCTGGGGCAGAGGATTAGGGTGTGGGGGGATGAGGGCTCTGGCTGGGGCTGAGGATTAGGGTGCAGGGTCCTAGTGCCTGCCCTCCGCCAGTACTGGCAAGGCAGGCTTCCCTTACCCTGAGCCTCTCCAACCCCAAACCCTCAGCCCCAGCCAGAGCCCTCATTCCCCCCGCACCCTAATCCTCAGCCCCAGCCCTGAGCACCCCGACATCATGAACCCCTCATCCCCCTGCACCCTAATCCTCAGCCCCAGCCAGAGCCCTCATCCCCCCACACCCTAATCCTCTGCCCCAGCCCTGAGCGCCCCCACATCATGAACCCCTCATCCCCCCGCACCCTAATCCTCTGCCCCAGCCCTGAGCGCCCCCACATCATGAACCCCTCATCCACAGCCCTCACCCCACACTCCAAACCTCTTCCCTAGCCCTGAGCCCCCTCGCATCATGAACCCCTCATCCACAGCCCTCACCCCACAGCCCAACCCTCTTCCCTAGCCCTGAGCCTCCTCGCATCATGAACCCCTCATCCACAGTGTGATATAGAACATCACCGTTGTGTAGTTTGTGAGAACTGATATGCACTTGCCCGCCATGTGGGGTTGGAACGCTTGGCAGCCCAGGCGAAAGTTCCCTGACGACATGTAGTGAGAGCTCTTCTGGAGACCAGAGGTTCTGAGGGACCCTAAGTGAGCTCCTGAGCCCATCCAAGAAGCATCTGTGATGAGACACACTGATGGTTGGGGTCCTGAATATGGGACTCCTGCAAACATTGCCAGTGGGTCCAACCACCAAAGAAGGGAGGTGATCACTGATGAGGGAAGTGTGATGACTGTGTCTACATGGTGTTGGCCCACTGAATTCATGCCTGAAGAGATGCTGTGGTGATTTCTGAGGTTCTCTATAAGCATCCGTATTGCTGGGAATCGAGCTTCCGGGAGGAAGGCTTTGGCTGGGAACAAGCTGAGGTTCACCCCGATGAATTCTATTCTCTGAACCAGGGAGAGAGTAGACTTCTGCACATTTATTAGCAGACCTAAGTCCTGGAATGTTGACTGTATTAACTTTATATTGGATTCCACGTGGGCAAGGTCTGATCTTTGATCAGTCAGTCGTGGAGGTAAGGGTAGACCTGAACCCCTTGTCTCCTCTCAGGAAGGCTGCCATAACTGCCATGCACTTCATGAACATCTGAGGGGCAACTGATAGGCTGAACAGAAGCACATGGTTCACAATAAATCTGAGGAACCTTCTGTGTCTCTGAAAGACTGAAATATGAAAGAAAGCATCCTTCAAATCGAGGGTGGCATGCCAATGCCCTGGATCCAGGGAGAGGATGATGGAGGCCAAGGAAACCATGTGGAACTTAAGCTTTTTCACAGATCTGTTGTGGTTTCACAGGTTCAGAATTGGTCTGAGACTGCCGTTGGCTGTAGGGATTAGGGAATAATGGGAGTAGAGCCCCCGGCCCCTTAACTCCTGTGGAACCTCCTCCACTGATCTCACCCTTAGAAGCAACTGCACCTCTTGGGCTAGAAGCTGTTTGTGAGAAGGGTCCCTGAAGAGGAACAGGGAGAGGGGGTTGGAAGGAGGGGAACAACTGAACGGAAGGGTGTGTCCCAGTGCTATTGTGCGTAGCACCCTGAGATCCAAAGTAATACGGGCCCACGCCTCATAGAAGTGGGATAATCGGTTCACAAAAAAATAAGGAAACTGGCTCCACAAATTTTCCCAGTATATCGTCCCCAAGTGTCCTATCAAAAGGCCTGTTTAGACCCTGCCAGGTGTCTCCCCCCCTCCCCCCGCAGCACAAACGAAGATTGAGGCAGAGGTCTTCTCCTATAGCCCCTGCTCCTCCCTCTTACTATAGTCTGACTGGGCAGGTGCCTGGAAGAAACCAGCAGCTGGTTGGGGCTTGAAGTATTTCCTAGAAGGAGCTAGCATACGCAGTCCTAGGGACTTTAGCGTGGCTCTCATGTCCTTCAGGCTGTGCAGTTTGGAGTCTGCCTGCTCCAAAAAGAGCGATGTACCCTGGAAAGGGAGGTCCTGCAATGTCCGCTGCATCTCATGGGGTAGGCCCGAAGACTGAAGCCAGGAGCTTCTCCACATTGCCACCACTGAGACCATGGATCGGGCTGTAGAGTCTGCCGCATCCAAGGCGTCCTGCAGAGACGCCCTTGCACTGATCTTTCCTCAACTAGGGCTGCAAATTCACATCTGGACTCCTACAGTAATAATTCTTTACATTTTGCCACACAATCCCAGGTATTAAAATCATAGTTGTTCAGGAGCGCTTGCTGATTTGCAACCCTGAGCTGGAGGCTGCCAGCTGAATAAACCTGTCTGTCAAAAAGGTCTATTTTTTTTTTTGGCATCCTTGGCCTTGGATCTTGCTGACCCTGTCACTCCTGCTCATTGGCTGCTGATACTATACCAATGAGCCTAGTTGTGGATGAGCGTCCAAGAGTTCAAACCCTTTAGCCGGAAAAAAGTACTTTTCCTCCATCCTTTTTGCCATTGGCTGAAGGCATACTGTGGTCTGCCATTAAGGCCTTGATGGGATCCATAGTAGCCTCACTGAAGGGTAAAGTCACTCTTGAGGGGCCAGATGCAGCTAGAATATCCACCAGACCATGGAGGACTCCTTTATCTCCTCTACCTGGATCCACAGGTTTTGTGCTACTCTTTTGAGGAGCTACTTATGCGCCCTGTAATCAACCTGGGAGGACACAATGTCCATTCCCATCACCACCTCATCTGTAGAGGAGAAAGAAAAAACCTGCGCATGCAAGGAGCATTGCTCCTTGCTCTCAGCACAGGATGGGTCTCATGGTGCCAGGTCTTGATATTCAGCCCCAGGCTAGGTACCAAAATCTGGGACCTGCTCCTAGGAGGGCACTGGAGGTGCTCTAGACTCCGATACAATGGAGTAAGACCTTATGGACTATGAACCCTAGACTGGAGGAAAAGTCCAGGGGTTCCAGAATGGCCATCATAGTGGCCAAACCGCAGGAGTGATGCCCTGGCCCAGGTCTGCCTTCGGGTGAAGTCGGCTAGAGTGTTGGTGCCGGCTTCTGCAGGAGACATATGACTCCACCTCCAAGTCCATCTCCAAGGATTCCCTTCCAGGCAACCAGAGTAGAGTGGTGCCGACTGCTACTGGCAAACAGTGCCAGGAGGGAGGAGACACCAAGGCCCCAGGATGACCGGTTTCCCTTATGACGACACCTAGGGCCTTGGTGCCATGGGAACTCTTGCCGCCACTGACATCTCCCATACGGCAGAGGATGGTGGTACCAGGAGAGATACCTCTTGAACACCTCTGGCACAGATGGTATTGCCAGGGCAGCAGAGCTCCAATGGCTCTCGTATAGCGGAGAGTCCATCGGTGCCAGCCTCAAATGTGTCCATTCTGGGGCCAAAGTCAAAAGCATCAGGCAAGTTGCAGGGGTCTCAGAGTGGCCCGGCATGGGTCACACTCTGTTAGTGTCTCTTTGCCTCGTGGACTTCGGAGCTAGGGATCGCACCCTGTCCATGGTCTTCTGTTTCTTTCTCAGCACTGGCGATGGAGAACGATACCAAAAGTTCCTTGCCAGAGTGATCTTCTTTGGCACCTAGGATGACGGATGGTGCTGGGAGTCCCGAGAAGCAGAAGCACCCTTTTTCAATGCCAGAAGTGTAGAATGGCGCTGAGTCTTCCTAACAGAAGCCCGGGCGCTTCTTATCGAGGCTGAAGTACTCGGCGCCAAGTCCAAGTGACTAGGCTCTGAAGGACGGCAAAGTGCTACCTCCAAGGAGGAACCTAAGCCTGGTGTCCGTTTCTTTTTTAGTGCAGGGCTTGAAGTGTCTGCAGATTTTGAAGTGCTCCCACATGTGAGCTTCCCCCAGGCACTTAAGGCAGCTGGAACGGGGGTCACTGACAGGCTTCAGTTTGTGGCATAAAGCACAAGGCATTCCCTGCTGCCAGGAAGGACTAGCTCCGCTGAGCAGGGTTGCTAATCTAACTAACTTAACAACTGAAACGTAACTACTACGAATAAAGATAACTATTACAATCAAAGTCCACTGAGAGGAGTACTTGTGGAAAAATCAAGAACAAGCATAAAAAGGAACTAAGGGAGTTGCAGGTCAACAGAATCTTTACACTGGCATTATGAGCACATGGCTCAAGGGGGCACCAGCGCCAATCCAACAGATACCACCAAGGGAAAAATTTTCCAGTGGCAGTGCTCGGGGCGAGCACACACCTACATTGGAATGGACATGAGCAAGCACTCGAAATACCTTTCTGCAGAGTGTATATATAAAACAATATGAGGAAATACAATTAGAATACAGTCTGCATATCCCCAGTTTTCCCACTTTTAAAGATTCTCTGGTGCACTGAAAACGGAAAGGACAGGAGAAGGAAACTTACAGGGGTTAGCCTGGCCACTTCTGGATGCTCCACATAAAAGTTCTTCTCAAATTTGGGCAGCTCATTCAGGTCCCACTTCTTTTTGCGTAGACGCTCCCCTGGATTACCAAATTTCTTTGGGGGCAGCGGACTACCAAACCTGGGGGTAACAACATACGTTTTTAAAAAAAATTTATAAGATTTCACAGCTCTGGTATTTGTAGATTCCTCAGATGCTTTCATGGTTATCTTTAAGTTAAAACAAATACTGAAGTTTTAGTTACTCTGAAAATGTCCTTAAAATACTGCTAGCCACAAAGGTTGGGAAGGTCTTCAGTACTCTTGCTCCCTTCAGTAAAGTCTACCACCCAATTACCACTCCTCCAATGATAATGTTAGATTCTACATTAAAAGTAACTATTTCACCATTCTTCTTTCACCTTTTCTTTCCCTCCTCATTAATATGCCCCAGTCAATGTACAAATAAAGCACAGAGAAAAGCTGATATCAGTATCAGAGTTTTTGCTAGGCAGATCTGAAGCAATTACAAAGCAGCCACAATTTTTACCAGGGTCACAGCAGAAGTATTTGGATGGGGGGAAAAAAACTGAGTCCCATTTCTTAGACACTTATGAGAAAGTCTCGAGAGAAAATAAAACGTCAGTTTTTAATTCTTTACTAATTTCTAAGTAGCTCTGCCAGGTATTACAGTTTATCCGCTACATAAAGAATACACTCCACCCTGCTTTTAATTTGTATTTGTTTATTTTTAAAAGAGGTGGGGATTTATATGTAATTATTCATTTATCCAAAGGAGAATAAACATGGTTTTTCTGGCCTACACCACAGTTGGGAAGTATTGAAAACCGAAGCACGGATTGGCATGAAGTGTTTAGCTATTATAATTATAGATGTTTACTTAACAGCATATCTTTTAAATAGTTCTTAGAAAAACCAGTTATTGTTTCACTATTGTGCCAGATTTCAATAGAAGCTGCTATTTTAAATAGACTAGTGTTTGACCTTACACTAACTTTAAGTATGATAAGGAATAAGCTTTTGAAAAATCTGAAGGCAAGAAAGAATGTTTGATTTTTTTAAAACTCCAGTTGAATAAAGACTCCTGCAGTATTTCCATGGAAACAACATAACTCTATGCTAATGCATGAGTACCAGAAAATGAAACTAACTAGAAGCTATCATCAAAAAAGGTTTACCTTATCCAAGCTGAGAAAAAATTAAAAATTTACACTCTGGACAAAACTAAATTAGTTTTAAGTGTTTTTGTTTTAATAATCCATGGTTTTATTTGTAATATTGGCAAGGAAATGTTTTAAATGTTAAGTAAGTGTCCTCTGAAAGTTATTTCCCAAGAGAAGCTAGAGTGACAATACAGAGTAGAACTCAGAGAAAGCAGAACAGGAAATGGGATTACATTTGTAGAAGGCAAGGTAAATTTATAGTTAATTTGATGTTGGTTAAAACACTTAAGTTATAGGTTAAAAATGTTGGTTAAACTGCAGTCTTGACAGCCCTTTTCTCCTTTCTGTAAATGTAGTTCTATTCCGTATCAGATTGCTAAAATGGCTGCTTATTTACTTTTATCATATTTAACATATAAAAGTAATTTACAACCATCTGTAATTAAATAGTGATTTGAATCTTTTATGACTTCTTAGGACTGTCAGTGCAAGTTACAGGAGCATTTCACAATCATTGAATAACATTCTTCAGACTATGCTAGTTTAGAACCTGAAGGTGTGCACCTGAGTAATTTTTCTGATGAAGGCAATAGGACTAAATAGGAGAGTAAAAATTAAATATATGCATGAATGCTTGCAAATTCAGAGCCTTGTATATTTGGACATTGCTTGCTTTACTGCCATCAATACACAGAACCACAATGCAGTTTGCAGAATTTCAGTTCCATGTTGCTCTGCTTATACACAATATAGCTTTAGATTGGCCTTCCAAAAAGTGAGTCTTTTAGCATTTATAATACCCCAATATGTATCATATTTCATTCACTGATCCTGAGGTAATTGACATTTTACATACTGATATGGAACAGATTACAATTCCAGTTACACTGGTGTAAATCTAGAGTAGTTCTATTTACTTGCATAGAGTTATTTCATTTTCCCTGATTCAGAAGTGACTGAGTCCAGATTGGTCTTAGATATTCAGTGATCACTTCACCAATAATGAAATGCAGCAATCTCCAGAACTGAATGCAGCAGCAGCTTATTCAAGTGCCAAAGTAAAACTGCACCATCCCAGTCCTAAAAAGTCCTGAATGAGTTGTAGATGACAAGCAGCAAAGAAAAATTCCATATCTAGTTTGCCCTACAACAGGAATGAACAGTTAACAGAATGTAAATAAACATCCAACTGGAGTTTATTCAGCACACTGGTGGAGTACCCAATTATCTTTCAAATACCACCATACAATTTTTGATGACTGCAATCATTAGAAACATTGTTTTACATCTCAGAAATGATTTTTTCAAAAAGAGTCATGATGTATTGAACTTCTGGTACGTAACTGTCCAGGAACAGAGTTTTCGATATCAAAACAAATTTACAATATAGCTATACACACACGCAACCCAGTTTTTGATAATACAGAAAACTAAGTTTTGTGAGATTTTTGTAGCAGTTCATAAAGATATGCAACAAAGCAAAGTATTACTTGGAATAACATCAGGGCCAAAGCCTATTACTTATGCCTTTATGTGAACTAAGCTTTTTTTTTTTATTAACAGTTCCATTGTCAAGTAGTTTCCCCATTCCCAATTCTGTCCTTTTCTATTTGACTAAAATATTTTTCTCCCCCTGTAGCAGGGTGCTCACACTGCTCCAGCCTGGAAGGGCTGTGGCAGGAAAAGCGGGGCTAATTGGGGAAAGCAGCCTCAGCTGAGGACACGCCCCAATCAGGCCACAGCTAGCTTAATGAGGGCCCTGCTGGCCCTTATAAGAAGGCTGGGGCCAGAAACCAAAGAGACACTCTCTCTAGCCTTTGAGAGGGAGGGGCCTGGCTGTTGGGGAGTGTATCCGAGTACTTGAGGTGGAGCAAGGCTAGAGAAGCTGGGGAGCTCTAGCCTGGAAACCCCCCAGGCTGAAGGCCTAGTATAAGGCCAAATAGGTACTGGGGTTCCAGGGGGCAGCCCAAGGGTAGGCAGAGGCAGCAGGCCCAACCCCCCCTTGCCTATGGTGAGTGGCTTTTAGACTGCAGTCTGCCTGGGTGGGTGGGGGGAGGGGGGTTTGCTAGATGGTGACTGGCAGTAGCCCATGACTGAGGCAAGGTGGGGATAGAGGGTTGGGGGTTCCTCTAGGTGGGAAGACCCTGAGACTGTGGGAGTATTGCCGGGGGCAGCACCCCAAAGACAAGGGGCACCAGGTCCTGGGAGGGCCAGAGGCTAGAAATGCTTATTCCCTGAGGTGCCACAGGAGTAAATCCCACACTGTCACACACCCCTTCATTTAGCATAGAGATGAAATAAGATTTTAAATTACCTCTCCTGTGGTCACTCTAAACCCTGTCATAATACATTTTGATGATGCAAGGTGTATCAACAATGTCAGCAAAATTCTAAAGAGAACAAAGTATTGTGCTTTTGTAGGTTCTACACCAATGATGGCTTAAAATCTGAAAGCAAAGTTCTTTAAAGGAAACATCTCTTTACCCCAAATGACATCATGTAAATGTCAAGGCAGGTCAAATGCTGATGCCTTAAAATTAGGATAGTGACCCTTTAAGTATCTGCGTACAGTGGGGCCCTCTTCTCTGCAATACAACTGAAAGGATCTTTTTATTTGATAAGGGGGTTGTTTGTATATATGTAGGATGTGAATATAAAATTAGAGTGGAACTCTTAACTTCCCCTGCTCTACTAGGAAAGATAATGTTAACAAGCACTTCCATGTGCAAGGAAAACATTCTTGAATTTCGCCTGGAGTAAAGGAGGAAATAAATTTAAATGTGGCAAGCAGGCACTTTTCCTGAAAGAACAACAGGAGCAGCCAGTATATTTTATTATTTGCTCTCTCTCAGGGCCTGATTCCTCCTTTTTAATCCCCACTACTTGTCTTTTTTAGGGAAAACTTGGGGTACTGCCATTTCTTAACCTCCTTCTACTAGGAAAAAAAACACAACAGCCCTGGACCATTCATATATTTTCTATCAAACATTTTTTTATATTGGATAGTTTCTTATACTTTTGTTTTGCTCCCAAAAATCAGAGCTCAACTGAACCTGATTCTCCTAAACTGAATGAAGCCCCATGATGAGTGATATCAAGAATAATAAAAAGAGTAGGGAACCAAATTGTTAGGCCTTTGCACAGCAATATGGAAGATTGTGTTTGATTGCTGATTTCTTTTTCCCAACCCTGGACACACTCCTGAGGCTTAATCCAGGGCCATGGTCTCTGAGATCAGGGCTCTGCTACTACACAATGGTCCCACGTTCAACTTTCAGGTCTGTTTCCACTCTCTCAGTCAGCAGGGGCTGGGAATACCAAAGAGATATGCATTGTTATTTAATAGCAATCTTTCCGGTCATTTTAATGGTAATAACATTCAGAGAAGTGGTCAGGTCCAGCCCAGGTCCACTCTACAAGTTGTGTGTGTCGTCCATGGTGAGCAAAGGCTTCTAAAGGGAGGTTAGCAGCTGGAGGGAGAGGGATCCTTATGGCTCAAAGCGGGAACAGTGTGGAGGAAGGAAAGGCAAAATAAAAGTCCTCACTCCGAAAGGCCATAAAATCAGACCTAGGGGCAGGTAAGGAGTATCCTGCCAGCCACAGGAGAAACTTCCCTGTCTCCTCGCATCAGACACTGCAGAGAAGGAACAACGGTGTGCGGGGGCGATTCCTTCCAGACCTTGTGGCTACCCAGGGTCCCCACCGGGCTCCTCCCCCCCGGGGGCACAACCAGCTCCGGGTTCCCAGCCCGTCACTCGGCTCCTCACAGGCCCGGACCCCGCCTAGCATTGGACCCAGCCCTCCCCGTGGCCCTAGGACGTGACCCTGCCTCCGAGGCCCCGACCTAGGCCCCCTCCCGCCGGGGACCGAGCTCCCCCCGCCCAAGTCTTGGGGCCTCACCTGACTTCTCCGCCCCACCCCGGGATTCCGCACCCCCCGCCTCTTACCCGCCGCGGTCACGGTCGCGGCCCCGGTCTCCGAAGCCTCGCATTGTCCCGCAGGGGGGGCACCGAGCGGCGCGAGCTGGGGGGGGGGAGCGCGGGGCGGGGGGCTCGGCCGGCGGCGGCGGCGGCACTGGTGTCCCGGCGGAGTCGCCCTTGGCCGCCTCACTTCCCGGGGGAGGGAGCGGGGAGGCTAGAGATCCGGTCGGGATTGGTTCGCGGGGCCGAGAGCGGCTCGCTTAGCGCCAGGGCCCGTCAGGCGCGGAGACAAGACAGCGTCCTCTTCCTCCGGGCGCCCGGCACAAAATGGCGGCGGCCGCCCCAACCCGCTCTACTTACGTTACGGGCGGCTTGAATTTTGCGTAAACTCCGTCCCTGAATAGCCGGGGGGAGGGGGCGAATGCCGCTGCGCCTATTCTCGAAATCCGGGTACGCACGAGGCCGAGGCCGGAAAACCGACCCCAAGCAGAACAGTGTACGAAAATTACGTAATTCCCAGTAGCTGAATCGGCTTTTTGCGGGTGAAGACAACGCTCTCCCTATTCCCGAAATTCGACTGCGCAAAATGCCAATCATGTAACCCACCTACGAACTGTGAGGAAAACCCTGGCCAAGCAGCATATTACGTAAATATTATACGAAAGTTTCGTAGCTGTCGCTTGTTCCGAGCTGGGATTAGCGTAGGTAGCGGAAGGAAGAGCCTTCCATTTTGCGTTAAATTCTTCAGTTGCTTTTTGCTCAGCTGGCGGTGGGGGGAGGGGTGTGTGGAAAATTACATGCATCCTGTAGCGTATTGTGCTTGGAGAATAAGGCCTTTTGCCTTAACAGCAACTGCATGTGTGGGAGGTGGCAATAGGCAGGAAAGACAATAATTCTTCTCGGTGGCAAGCTGCAGAGTTTATGGCCTCAGTGTGCAATTTAACTCCGATGCCCAAGGAATCTCCCTCCTGATCTCCCCTGTGCAGGAAACTTACCCTCAGACACAACATTTAAGCTCAGTGTCTGCTGGAGCCCACAAGGGGTTGCAGTGTAACAGATGCCATAAAGGCGATCTCGCCGCAGTGCTCACACAGCACAGGGTCAGTATCAGTAGCCGCCGCCATGATATTTACTCTCTTCTTATTTCCATTAAATAGAAGGGGAAAGGAAATTTAGCTAAATTAATGTAATTATTTGCGTGAAGTAGTTACAGACCCTTCAATAGGAGGGAGATTCCTTGCGACCTATACAAAAACCCAAACTACAGAAGCGTTTAAAGCACTTCCGCTGCCCAGACATGAAGAAGAGCTCTGTGGCGCTTGAAAGTTTGCCTTACACCGGCAGAGGCTGGTCCAATATTATCTCACTTCGTTTCAGGACAACATGGCTACAACAATAGGGCGAACAATGTTATTTTGTGTGATAGTATAGTGTGTGCTTTAAAGTATTCTGTTGCAATTAAAATTTTTACATTTTAAAAAGTATGAATAAGGACAATATTTTAAAGCCTTCCACAACCTTGTAATAATATTTGGCAAAATTCTGCCTTCTATTACATCTATGTAACTCCACTGGTATCAATAGGATTTCATAGGTTTGTACTGTAAATGTAAAATGAATTTTGCTCTGTATATTGTATTCCTTTGGTCCTTTTATGCTGAAGGATTCCAAGGTGCTTTACATGGTCCAAATCTTTATGCTTCCATAAGTGGAAGGCATGAAACTCCACTGATCTGAGCGTTGGGGGAAGTGGAAAGAGGTAAGGTAATGTCAGCTCTGCAGTGTCATTCCAATCCTTTGGAAACACTGGCTGAGGGCACGGTGCAGGGCTAGGAGTTGTCTCTGCTCTGCACCATCATCACCCCACAACACCTCAACTGTGAACAGCAGAACAGAAGCTCCAGTGGGGAAACCTTGCATAATTTGTGTGCCCTATGTGGCTACGCAAGCTTTTTCCCCTCACAGAGGAAAGGATCTGGCCCATACAAACTATATCCAGGCATCACAAGTCATACACCTCTCAAATGTCATCACCTCTGATGAAGGAACACAGCTTTATTTAACTGCATAAAAATACAACTTTCAGATGGAATGTAAATAAAAATGTGTCCCCTTGAAACTACAGGGGAACTACAGGTATCCACCTGATTTAGAATATGGCCAGAACACTGGGATTACTACCATTATCTTTGTGAAAATGGACAAGGGATGTAGCGTGCACACCATCATTTTTACTCAGTGGCTGCAGATACAAATACAGGTTTAAAATGTTTCCATTTCCTGTTTAACACTTAAACTAATTTCAACTCTGTTTAATAAACAAGAGTTCATTTAATCTGAGCACCATTTTAATGTGTTTATTTATTTATTTATTTATTTACTTACAGTACTATTTGGAGTGCCTGGAAGCCCTAGTTGTGCACCTGGACCCTGACCCCATTGTGCCAGGCGCTGTACAAACACAGACCAAAAAGACAGTCCCTGTCCCAAGGAGCTTACAAGCTAAGGATAAGACAAGAGACAACAGATGGACACAGACACACAGATGGGGGGAAACAATGAGACAATATTGGTCAGCATGATGGTCGGTGATAGACACCAGATACCTAACCATTCCCAATTTTTTTGTTGGCACCATGGCAAAGGAGAGTTTTAAGGAGGAATTTGAAGAGAGATAATCTGTTAGTTTTTCAGATGTTCATGGGGAGCTCCTCCAAAGCATATGGGGCAGCATGAAAGAAAGCATGAACGTGCCTGTTTGAAAATTTAACAAGTAGGCAATGGAGGTTGGCATTGTGGGCCAATCTGTGGTGGGAGTTGACATCTTGATAGTGAATGTGTGATGATAGGTAGCTTTAGGATATATACGCTTGGAAGGGCCTTGAAAGTAAAAGACAACTGTGACGGTGCACCCCATAAGACTTTATGGAAATATGCTTAGGAATGTATCTATATGACATAACTGGAATATATTTTATGCTACATATGCCATGTGACGTATATCTGTAAAGGTTATGATCTACTGAATCTATTTATCCTATTTGCATGCATGCATCATTTTTGTATGATGAGAGGGACAAAGGATTCTCGCCTTATGCAAAAGATATATAAATGGGTGGAACAGAACAAAGGGGAGAGCGCCATCATGAGGAATCCCCTAGCTGGAACAAGAGCTGTACCTGGGGAAAGAATTGTGCTCAGGCCTGGAAGGTGTCCAGTCTGAGGAAACAAATTACTGAAACATCGCTAAGGGTAAGATTATCTGTATTCAGTTTGATTAGACATAGATTTGCGTGTTTTATTTTATTTTGCTTGGTGACTAACTTTGTTCTGTCTGTTACTACTTGGAACCACTTAAATCCTACTTTCTGTATTTAATAAAATCACTTTTTACTTATTAATTAACGCAGACTATGTATTAATACCTGGGGGAGGCAAACAGCTGCACATATCTCTCTATCAGTGTTATAGAGAGCAAACAATTTATGAGTTTACCCTTTATAAGCTTTATACAGGGTAGAACAAATTCATTTGGGTTTAGACCCCATTGAGAGTTGGGCATCTGAGTGTTAAAGGCAGGAACACTTCTGTAAGCTGCTTTCAGTTAAGTCTGCTGCTTTGAGACAAGTAATTCAGAACCTAGGTCTGTGTTGGAGCAGACGGGCGTGTCTGGCTCAGCAAGACAGGGTGCTGGGGTCCCGAGCTGGCAGGGAAAGCAGGGATAGTAGTAGTAGTTTTGGCACATCGGGTGGCAGCTCCCAAGAGGGTTTCTGTGATCCAACCTGTCACACAAGGATAGAGTCCTGGGGAAGAAATGGTTACTTACTGTAACTGGTTCTTCTGTGTTCTTCTACTGGTTCTAAGTTTTGGCTAGGAAGAGGTCGTTAGAGACTTTAGTGAGAGTGGTTTCAGTGGAATGCAAGGAGTTAAAGCCAGTCTAGAATGGAATTTGAGGAGAAGAAGAAATGGTTACTTACTGTAACTGTGGTTCTTCAAAATGTGATGCAGACGTATATTTCATTTAGGTGTGTGCGTGTCCAGCACGCTGGAGACTTCTGGCTAGCAGTACACATAAAAGGGCAGTGCTCATGCTTTGTGGCGTGTGAGGCGGTGCCACACCACCGTGACCCCCCACCATTCCTTTGCACCAAAAGACCCATGAGAGGAGACTCCAATGCAGAGGGGATGGAGGGTGGGTGGTGGAATACGTCAGCATCACATCTCAAAGAACCACAGTTACTGTAAGTGACCGTTTCTTCTTTTTCAAGTTGATGCAGATGTGTATACATCTGCACAGTCACTTGATGATTACCTGTTAGGTTCACTTTCTCTGGGGCACCTAGCATTGGCCACTCTCAGTAGACAGGATACTGGGCTGGATGGACCTTTGGTCTGACCCAGTATGGCCAGTGTTATGATCTTATGTATTTCACTTTAGTGACTTACAAGCTACCCCATGCAGAAGTGGGGGGCTCAAAGTCTACTGAAATAGGGATTGCAGGACCACGCTTCCGAGGCTTGCGTCCACTCTGGAAGATGCAGTAGTAGCATAATGGTCTGTAAATGTATGTATGGACCACATGGCCACCCTGCAAATGTCCAATATGGGACTATTACTGAGGAATGCCATCCATATTGCTTGTGCTCTTGTCGAATGAGCTCATATCTGCTGAGGCGGCATAGCCAAAGCTATCTCATATGCAGTCTTGATACAGGATATTATCCATCTAGAGATGGTATGTGCAGAGACCACTTGTCCTTTCATGCGGTCTGCATAAGACATGAACAGATGAGGCAAAACATGAAACAGTTCAATCCTGTCCAGATACAAGGCTAGATATTGCCTGACATCCAAAGTTTCGAGGTGTGTTTCTCAGGGGATGAATGTAGCTTAGGGAAAAACAGTTAAATACACCACCTGGTTCAGATAAAATTGACAGACCACTCTGGATAAAAACTTTGTGTGTAGTTATAAAGTTATATACTTTGGAGGACTGTGTGTAAGGAGGCCCTGCCATGAGAGCCTGCAATTCAAACACCCTTCTTGCAGACATAATGGCTACCAAGAACATGGTTTTCTGACACAAGAGGGGCAGTGGACACCACAGGGCACTAGGGGCTTGAATGGAGGGCCCATTAGGGCCAATGAAACCATGTTTAGGTCCCACAAAGGGACTGGTTCTTGGACCACAGAGTATAAATGGAGAAGCCATTTTAGAAATCTAGTTACCATATGTTGCATCGCAGAGGAGCAGGGACAGAGTCTGACAACCCATGTGATCATAAGCAGAGAGTTCTTTATTCATTTCCAGCATACTCTTATATCCCATTATGGCAAGCAATCAGACAATTGCTAATTGGTTAACAAAATATACACAGCCGCAGCTGTAACCCCATCCTAATTAACATCCTACACACCTGTTTGACTTATCATCCTATTTACAGTTAGCTGGCCGATGAGAGCGCGCCCAAGGTCAGCCCTTTATACACAATTCCCAGTGTTATCGGCTCGTCCCAGAAGCCTAAACAATCTCAGCATTTCACATTCTATTCCCAACACTTCCCCCCTCCACCCAAAATCAAAAAGGAGGGGGAAAAAAAAGGGATAAAAACATTAGCAAAACATTTCCAACTTATAACAACATAACAGCACAATCTATCACAAACCAAAATTAAAACTTTATAAAGCCAACCTATATAACCATGCAATTCTTAACATAACCCCAACAACACCAAACAAAAACAAAGCACAACAAATAAATGGTGTAAATTCTACAGGATTCCCCCCTACTCAATAGCACACCAACTTGTGGCAAACTTCTATTACCAAATCATCCCTCAGATGTCAGGCGATCAAACTGACACTGAGGGAGGGGGGGTCCTAGAAAAAACACAACATAAACCACATAAAACACAAAAGACAATTCTGGCCAGAAAAACAAACAAACACCACAAAACAAAACATAAGACACATAACATAAATTTAACTCTGTAAATAAATGCATGGTATATCAAATACTAAGCAGCTAACATCCATATTCCTCAATTATCTAAAAAACAAAAAACAAATTTACCCCTACTGGGCAATCAATAATTACATACAATATACAAATACCCTTAGTACCATCAGGCAAAAAAACATTATTACATCATCAATTAAATCATTTACAGTAATACAATTGCATCCTAACTTACTTCTAAATTCAACTGCTATTCCCTCCAGCAACCACAGAGTTAACTTTGTACTCTGCCTAACATTACTCGCTAGTAGTTAATTACCTTTTCTATCAACTACACCCTCAAGGTTATCAACCAGTATTCCAAGCTTGTTGTCTGTTGCCCGCCGCCTGGCCCCGATCCTTTTTTCCTCTTCAAGTTCTCTATCTATTGCGTGCCTGCCTGGGCCCGATCCAAAGCACTTTACATAAAGGTATTTTGGGTCACATAAATTCAAAGCCATTCTCCCAAATTTCCTAGATTTATGCCTACAACTCCCCGCTTTAAGAATACTCAACAAACCTTTAGGCCGAATTTTCTCAAACTTTAAAAACAAAAAACAAATAGGCTCTAAAAAACAGGGGTTAGTAATGGGGAGGGGTAATATCATTTACAATCCAATTAGGGAGGGCAATACATACTAAAAAAAAATTCCACAACACAGGGCGCAGCCTGCAAAATAAACCCCAAAATCCAATCAATACCACAGTTTTTAGCAGGAGTCCCAAATTTTTTCCTGCCAGTGTGCAATTCTTTGCTTCTTTACCAGGGTCAGTTCTCAATGTCTTTTTAGTCAGGAATTTCTAGACATTGGCAATATCAATGATGTGAGTGTTTTTTCTCCTGTTCCACCACCATCGTGGTTCAAGTTCTATGGGGGAAATTATCAGGACATCATCCTATACATTCAGGCAAAGCAAAAATTATCTCAATCAATTAAATCATTCTGGGAGGATCAAACAAAAAAAATCCTGGCATAGCAAACAAGCAACTATCCTCCAGGGGCCCAGGTTGTGTACATCTTGTGGCTCTTTCAGACATTCCATCCACCACTGCAGCAGACATCTCTGATACTAACACAGTTGCAATTGCTTCACTGCTACTGCTTGCAGCCTCAAATCCCGAATGAGCAGTGGTAATATCTTGGACTAGTTCAGGAAATAGTTTTCCAGGCACTGCTTCTAAAGGCTTTAAAGTTTCAGCTGAGGTTTCCATAGATGTTACAGTTTCTGCAATGATTTGTTCTTCAATTGCTGCAGCTGTAACAGGCACAAATGTTTTTTGAGCCCCAGAGCTTTCAATACTAAAAATGGGTGAGCCAGTATCTGCCAGCTGCACAGCTAAATTCCCTTGCTCCTCTTCGTCTCCCTTTCCACACACAGGCAGTTCTTGAGGAGGTTAGATGGCGCATCTCCTACATCATTCTGCATGGGGGCCTCAGCTGCAACCGCTTCAGTGTGCTCTGATTCCAAGGTAAACACAGTATCTTCTACCTCTGTCGTCCCAGGTGCCTCAGTTACCCCACTCTGCATTGCATCCCCAATAAAAGCTTCCTGAGTGATTTGCCGCCCATCGGATCCCTGAAGCCGAGCAGTTCGGGTGGGCTTACCATAGTATTGGCAAAGACCAATTCCCCCCCACCCCCAATAGGGGGATGATACTACAGTCAGATGCACCCTCAGTGACCTTAGTGTAAGTCCAGATATCTGAGGGTGTCCTGAATGGAAGTCCAAGTTGGTTGGTTCCTACGGCCCAAGGACTACACTGAAAACCTTTTCCACTTCGCTAAGTAGGCCATCCTGATAGAGGACTTCCTACTGTTGAGTAGGACTTCTTGGACAGCTGCTAAGCAATGCTCTTCTTCATTAAACTGTGCAGCAGCCACGCCATGAGGTGCAGGGAGTTGACTGCAGCATGGCGAATGCAGTCGTGGTTCTGAGTAAGCAGGTTGAAATGGGGAGGAAATGGTATGGGAGGCTGAATCAATAGCACAAGGTCAGAGAACCAGTACTGTCTCGGCCACGCCAGGGTTATGAAGATAAGTTTGGCCCAATCTGCTTTGAGCTTGAGGATGATCTGTGTAACCTCACAACCTTGCAATTAGTATTAGTGTTAGTGGTTTAGTGTGTGTTATTCTAGTAGTTCCCCCCCCCCGTGATGCCTTCAGTGGGGCTCAAACATGGGCCTTCATATGGGGGAGTGATTCCTAACAGCGATCCCCACACACACTGCTTGATTTGGAGCTCAAACTCCAGCCACAGGTAGTAAGAAGGAACTGAGGAGAGTCAGGGTGATGCCACCTGATATAGCCAAAGGAGGGTGGGATGATTTAGTTGGGTTTGGTCCTGCTTTGAGCAGGGGGTTGGACTAGATGACCTCCTGAGGTCCCTTCCAACCCTGAGATTCTATGATTCTATGAGGGGCCAGAGTCATTAAATGTAAGTATCACCCCTCTATGGGTACTGCTAGGGAAAAGTCTCTGGCTCCAGTGCACTGGGCACACACACCTAAGTGGAATACATGTCTTCATCTACTTGAAGAAGAACTGCAGTATTTGTAAAAAGAAGAACTGCACCAATTGTAAAGAGCACACTCAATGAGCTTAGAGATGAAAGGAAAGAGGTGTGACACTGTATGGAATATGGGAGACACTTTATGATATTATTGATACTAATATTATAATCTTACCAGATATACCATGTAAGGTATCAGTGAAAATGTTATGATTTGCCAGGTGTGATAATCTTTTTTATATGTTTGTATCATCTTTGTATTGTAAGTTATAAATATGCGTGGTATATTTGTATTTCAAACTTGTGCTGTGTATCTGGGTGACACCCCCAGACAGAAATACATCAGTGCTGCCTAGCCCAGGGGTTCTCAAACTGGGGGTCGGGACCCCTCAGGGGGTCGTGAGGTTATTACATGGGGGGTTGTGAGCTGTCAGCCTCCACTCCAAACCCCGCTTTGCCTCCAGCATTTATAATGGTGTTAAATATATAAAAAAAGTGTTTATAGTTTATAAGGGGGGGGTGTCTTACTCAGAGGATTGCTATGTGAAAGGGGTCGCCAGTACAAAAGTTTGAGAACCACTGGCCTAGCCTGTTCCATGGTCCATCAAGGGCAATCAGCGACAATAAACTCATTGAAGGAAGCCACCGTATGAATCAGCAAGACTTGTAGGGGCATGCCTGTGAACAGAGAACTCTAAGGCTTTTCCATGCCATGTGCTGTGAAGCTTGTGTTTGGGACAAAGGATGTACAAGCCGCATGGCAAAAGATATGAAAAGGCAGCTGCATCATTCTCCATTTTGTCTTCAATCCTGCTTCTTTCCTCTGGAGTAACTTCTCTACAAACTGAAGCTCTGAACAAAGGACTGTATGACCCATCCAAGCTTTGGATGTGTTCCAGAGGGATTTTCAACCCAGCAAACTCACCAATACTGCTAAGAAATGTATACATGGATCTGGAGACATATATGTATCTGATTGCTTTACCATTTAACAACTCTCTTCTTGTTCTTTCCTTTTCTTTTCTAATAAACCTTTAGTTTTAGATACTAAAAGATTGGCTGGCAGCGTGGTATTTTGGGTAAGATCCAAACTAATATTGACTTGGCAATGTGAACCCTGTGGGGTTCAGAAGAACATTTTGTATAGTGAGCAGAGTTTTTAAATAACTCCTCACCTTACTGGACCTATGTGCTAATTGGGAGCCAGAGAACTGGAATGCAATAAAGGGGGCTGTGTGATTTCTTTTTTCAGCTTCTTGATAACCAGTATAGGGGATCAGGAGCACACTTTTTGACTGGTTGGTGTGTCTAACTTCATTGTTAACCACCAATTTTGGGAGAATCTGCTCTCCTTTTTGCAGCCTGCCCTGATCTTGGCATTTTCAGTGAGGGCTAGCCTAGGCACACTGGGTCACAGGAGTGAAATGGGGCAGTAGTTGGAGAGGTAAGTTGGGTCAAGGGTGGGTTTGTTGAAGATGGAAGAGACTAAAGCATGTTAGTATTGTGAGAGGAAAAAGCCAGAGGAGAGCAAGAAGTTAAGAGTAAGGGAGAAGATGAGTATGGGCATGAGGGAGATCAGAAAATGTGACTGGATGCAATCACTAGGGCAAGTGGAGAAGTTAGCGGAGGAAAGTGAAGAAACTTCTGCATCCCTCACAGGGAAGAAGCAGGAGAGAGTAGTAGGAGGGGAGGGAGGAAGAGAATGCAAGCCAAGGAGAGGGGGAAGGTCATATCATATTTTGTCAATTTCCTCTTAAAATAATGTGTTGATGTGTGTTCTTTGTGGGCCATCCATGAAACTGTGGACTCTCTGCAGCTTTGTGCTCAAGGTAGTGTCCCATAGGCTCCATGAAGTCTTCTGCCTTGTGTTTCATGAAATTTATTATCACTAACTCGTCACCTGGTGCTGAGTCTCTTCTTTGTACTGTATTGAAAGGTGGTAAAAAATATACACCTTCCTAATATTTTCTAAGAGAGCAATTGCTGTTATTGCCACAGGGATATTATATGATTGTGAATGGGAAGAGAGACGGTCCACAAGATAATGTTGCTTATTAAAATGTTCTTTACTCTGAACAAGTTTGGAAACCACTGACTTAGAGCAAGTAGAGAAGAAGGGAGTGTACTATGTTGCTTTTGTCTCATTGACCAATCTTAATAGCGTTGTCAGGCACCAGTTAGCCCCATCCCATCCGGCTCTCCTTAGTTGCAGGGAGGATCTCTGCAGCCTGGGACCCTCATAGATAACAGCTGAAGTAAGACGAAAAATTGAAGAATTCCCCCTCCCCCCCAAAAAAAGTGTTCAACATATACTGTTTCTTTATTTTTAAAAAATATTTGAAGTATTATAATGTTGGGCTATATCCCATTAGTTTACTCATGTAAATTCTCACAACAAAATCCGTGAGACTACTCACAGAACCAGGATCTCACTCAAACTATGTGTTGGCTGTATTGCACACAAGCATAAAGAGAGATGTTTTAATTTAGCATTTTTCCTAGATATAAAAAATAGACAACAGCTTTAAATATTCCAGAACAAAAATACAGGCACTTTAAAAACAAATAAATAATCTAATCAAGTTTCTAAAAATCTTTTCAAGCAACTATCATTCCTCTACTGTCAATGAAACATTAGGAAGTTCACCCATTCTTCTCTCTCTTTCACTGCACTTTCCCTCTGTCTGCTAGTTACTCATTATTTTTTAAAAACTGTGTTTCAATGCTGTTCCATTCTATTCTATGCCAATATATTCTATTCCAAAGACATTCCTTTCCCAAGAAACTATAAAAAGTGCACATTAAGCCCATGTGACAAAACAGCTTTGCTTCTCCTGAACCACAAGGAAGGTATTCCTTGAATAGGTCACATTTCTGTGCATTTTCAACTTCTGGCTGCTTGAAAGATCATTTTAAAATAGCACTAAGGTGAACCAGGAACTGTTAAGATTATTGAAATATGATACCTAAAAAGCTCTTCCCGGCATTCTTCTAATTTTAAACTTTCCAAATTGTGTATGAAAAACACTAAGTAACCAAGGAGTCAGACCTTGGATACCATGGCTTCATCTGAGGTGCATGGGCTGTTTTCAAATGGAGATTTGCACCAGTTTTCCATCTACTCTTTGGCATCCCCAATCCCTCCAGCAGTTATTGCAAATGTAGCTTCATTTTCAGGCATCTCAGGGCTGGGAAAAGAAAGAAGCAAGAAAATGGCTGTTCTCTGTGTAAAATGTAGTCATGATGCAGTAGCCAAGATTTTATCAATTCAAACTAGGTAGAATACCTCAGAGCTCATATTCTTAGTTGTAAATTATAGAAATTGTCCATCAGGATTTATTACCAAAAAGTACGAAATCCACCCCTGTGCAGAGGATAAACAGCAAGTCCATTCACCACTTAATTTTCTTTTAAACGTTTCAAAAATAAAGAGCAGAGTGAATTGCACACACAATTGCATATATTTTTGTTTAGATTTCCAGTTTGGAGTGGTTTCCAATTTTTTTTTATGTGATGTGGCAGAACCAAACATATCTCCTGTCCAAGGTCGGTGCAACCCATTAGGCGATGCTAACATTTGGGGTGCGGCGACCGCGGCAGACGTATCTTCGGCCGCCTTGGTCGTCGGCGGTATTTTGGGGGCGGGACCTTCCACCACCTCTGTCGGGGGCACCATTTCTAGGGTGGGACCTTCCGCTGCCTAGGGCGCCAAAAAAGTTGGTGGTGCTCCTGCTCCTGTCCCACAAAAGAGAGGTGTTTACCTGTCATATATCTTGGCAATACGCAACTCCCCCCTTCCTTTCCGCAAACTAATCCTTGTGGTTGAAGCATGAGCAAGGATGTGGCCGCCAATGGGCTTCTTAGGGTCTGCCTGAAAACTAAATTAACAAAAAATAATTATTAAGTTTCTCTTGGTGAATTCCATAGGCTAACAATCATGATAAATCATCACACAAGGCGTGATTATCTCAGATGAATGGATGTGTAACAAGAGGATTTAGCTAAGGGATTGTCTATACTTAAAACAATCCAGTGGCACAGCTACACCACAGCAGTTGCTCCACTGTAGTGCTTCAGTGAAGACACTTCCTATGCCAACAGAGAAGGTTCTCCTGTTGGCATAGGTACTCCAGCTCCGTAAGACAGGAGAATTCTCCCATCGATCTAGTACTGTCTACACCAAGGTTACGTCAATTTAACCGCATTGCTCAGGGATGTGAATTTTTCACAACCCTGGGGCAATGTAGTTATACCAACCTAATTTCCTAGTGTGGACCAGGTCTAAGTTTTTACTACATGTATGCTCTTAGGTGTGGTTTTCAAAAGTGCTCAGTGTTGGCTGAACTCTGCTCACATGGACTGCAACAGGCGCAAAGTTAGGCCAACACTGAATGTTTTGAGAAATCCCACCTTTAATCTTTACACTTAAACTGATTCCACAACAATTCTGCTCAAAATTTTCAACATTTCTTGTGATATGTTTTCTAAGTTCAACCCATGGTGAAAGTGGCCATCATGACAGACAGGGCATGGACAATGAAAGGAAAAGAATTTAAAGACTCAGAGAAACCCATGAGTGTAATTTGTGAATGATCTGTTGACCCTTTTTGACCTGAGTGGCTAGTCAAAGTTCAGGGCCTAGGGTTGTCTCAGTTGGAAGTAGAAATTGGTGGCATCTGGTATTTTCTTTGATTTACAAGTAACATACAAAATCCTGCTTCTCCAAATGCTGGACAAACAAAGAACAAATGGAGCACTTTCTTAGCTTACAGCCACAAGCCTCCTTAACCAACACCAAACCTAAAAGCTCTCTCTCTCTAGCTTTTTTCCAGGTTCGTATACAGTGCTTACAGGCTACTGCTTCAATTTCTTGCTTTTTGCCTCTGCCTCTCTCTCAGTCCTTCTCTGTTCTCAGTTGCTGAATGTTCTGCCTTCCCTCACATAGCTATCTGACTCAAATATTTACAAGACAATGGACAACCTTCAGATATCCACCCCAAATACCTCACCCATAATAATTTTATACTTAACAACAAATACTTTGTCCAAACCGTGGCAACTAGGATGGCTCCCCAATACACCAACCTCTTCATAGGCCAAGTTGAAGAAGAATTTATGGACAAATGCACCACGAAACTAATGATATACCTCACATACATCAATGATATTTTCATCCTCTGGACACACAATTTAAACTCCCTCACAGATTTCCACGACAACTTCAACAACCACCACCTGTCCATTAAACTCTCTCTGGAACACTCCCCCACTAGCATCAACTTGCTGGACACCATGACCAGCTTCAACAATGGAACCCTACAGACAGCTATATACAAGAAAGCCATGGATCACCACACTTATCTTCCTAGATCCTGTAACCACCCCAAACATACCAAGAAACCTGCTATCTACAGCCAGGCACTCAGATACCAAAGAATATGCTCTGAGGAGAATGTCCAGGATATACACATTAACATACTCAAAACCACCTACACCAAAACAAGGACACTCCACCAGAGAAGTAGATCGAATCATGGAACTGGCCATCCAACTACCCCCTCTTCTGGCCTTCAAACAACACCAGATGACCTCCTGAGGTCCCTTCCAACCCTGATATTCTATAACACCTCCAACCTCTCCAAGCTCATCTTCAGAAGCAAACTCCCCACAGACCAGGACACACCAACTCAAAGCAGCACCAGACCCTGCCAGAACAACAGATGCAAAACCTGCAGACATATATCCACTGCTATAATGACCTCCCACAACACACCTTTCAAGATACATGTGTCCTACACATGCTTATCACAATTTATGGTGTATCTCATCCAGTGCACTAAATGCCTCAATAACAACTGTGTGTGTGAAACCAGACGATCACTATACTCTTGAATGAACTCACAAAGAAAAATGATAAAAGATAAAAATAGCCTATCGCCTGTGGGTGAACACTTTTCACAAAGTGATCACTCTATGTCTGAACTATCAGTCCTCATCCTCAAAGGAAACTTGCACAACACCTTCAAAAGACGAGCCTGGGAGCTTCAATTCATAACTTTACTAGACACTAAAAATCATGAATTGAATAGAGGCATTGGATTTATGGTATTTGTCTTTATATTTAGCTGTGATACCCCGAGTACATTTCCCAGACCTGACAAAGAGCTCTTGTGTAAGTTCAAAAGTTTGTCTCTCTCACCAACAGAAGTTGGTCCAATAAAAGATATTACCTCACCCACCTTGTTTCCACCCCCTACACCCACATACGCTAAGCGATACTTAGTAAAACCCCTATGCTCACAATCAGTCTGCACTTCTGGGCATGTTCCACAGCCACCTTTTGTCTTCGGTGGGGAGCTTCTGATAACTCACCTAACAGTTATGTTAATTGAAGAGTGCATTCACACCCAATCTTAAAGTGTCTTGTGATCGATGCAGCCAATACCTCTCAGGCCATGCTTACACTACCACTTATGTCAGTAAAATGTTATGTTGCTCAGAGGTGTGAAACACATATCCCTGAGCGACATAAGTTTCACTGGCGTAAGAGGTAGCATGCACAGCGCTATGTCAGTGAAAGATCTTCTCCCACCGGCATACCTACCAGCGCTTATTGAGGTGGTTTCATTATGTTGACAGGAGAGCTCTCTCCCATCAGCATAGAGCGGCTACACAAGCAATCTTACAGCAGTGCAGTTGCATTGATACAACTGTGCCGCTGTAAGCTTGCTAGTGTAGACATGGCCTCAACAAATCACAGCCTAGTACTAAACCTGTTTAAAGATGTAGGGTGCATCTTCACACCTGTGCTTGCCCTTCCCGACAAAACTCCATTTCCCATATCTGTTAAGTGTTTAATGCAAGAGGAGAAGTTTAAAAAAAAAAAAAGAGAAGAGCAAGTGGCTTACGTCATAGTTGCTCCTGGATCAGCAGTCATCTGATTGGTCACAAACACAGCCACATTATATTCTGCAATAAAAAACAATATAAAGACCTAAAGAAAGGGGAATATATCAAACTAGAATTCATGTATATTATCCCATGAGTGGCACAGGGGAGACAGTTTCTGACTGACAGGTCCAGCACCCATATCACAAACAACAGAACACTCCTGCCTATCTTTCTGATGGCCTAGACTTATTAGGGATGGAATTTTTAAAAGCGATCAGAGCTGGCTTCTTCTTCCATTTGAACTTAGTGGGAGCAGAGTTAGGCCAGCACTGAGCTCCTTTGGAAAACCCATCCTAGAAGCCTTTTTTTTTTAAATGGTTAACTTTTTAAAATTTATTGTATAGAAAGAACCTCTGCCACTCCCTTCACCAGTTGTAGTGAAACATTCAAAAAATGGAGGAAAATGTAACTTCCTACTCAGCCAGTAATAAACTATCACAACATTCCAATATCGCTGGTAGACTGTGACAATGGGTAACTCACTTTACCCCTTCTGCTTCTGTTTTTCCTTCCACCATTTACACTGTCTATTTACACTGTAAATTCTTCAAGGCAGGAACTATCTCTTACTATGTTTGAACAATGTCCCAATTCTCTCAACTGGGGCTTCTACGTGCTACTGAAATACAAATAAGAATAATTCTGAGACGCTTCAGAATGTTGAAGAATCCTGGAGGCCAATTAGTCAAACTGAAGTCACATGATTTCTAACACATTTTTGTATCACATTTTTGTTAGTAGGTTGTGGCTCTGGTGGTGTGTAAGGCAAGGAAAGATTCACTGGGCAATGTCTACCATTAAATTCATTGGGGCTACCATGTGGTAATGCTGGGTTACCAACAACTGCCTTTTCACAGTAGTTCCAATTCATTTTTCACTTTTCCTGCAAGGTCCCCACTACCTTCTGAGATTTTCTGGAGCCTTGATAGCATCTGAGCAAGTTTCTGTTGCCGTTCAGCCAGCTCCCCACGGCCACTGAAATCTACACGGAAGAGCGCCATTATGGAGTCAATGATCTGCATGGTAAAGATACAAAATAAAATAAATGTAGTGAAAGAAAAGGAAGGAGCAAAAGAGAAAATTATCCTGAAAGCATTAAGCTGACGCAGAAGAGTAAAATGACCAAAAGGCTCATACCAATAGCTTGAAGATTCCAGCTTCCTCATGGAATTTGGCTGCTACGTAGTCAAGCAACTCCATCTGATGTTCACCTGGTAGGAAGTACAGTTGGAGAATGAAATTAAGACCCAGAAGGAACCAAGGTGTGAGGTAACACTAAGGCCAGGTTTACACTAGAAACTTTTGCAGATGTAGTAATGTCAGTTAGGGGTGTTGGGCTTTTCTTGGCAACATTTTTATGCTGGCAAAAACCCTAGTGTAAACACAGTTATACCAGCATTATTTCATTCATGGAATCAGTATAAGCTATACTGGCAAAAACATGTTTTGTCACTGTAAGTGATGTCTACACTAGGGCCAGGACTATATACAAACTTTTGCTGGCATAGCTGTGTCAACTAGGGGTGTTACTTTGGCCAGTATAGCTTATTTTGCTCAGGGGACCTGGAATAAGCTATCCCACAAAAAATTCAATTTTGCCAATGTCATAACTATAAAGGGAAGGGTAACAACCCTCCTGTATACAATACTATAAAATCTCTCCTAGCCAGAGGCGCCAAAATCCTTTTACCTGTAAAGTGTTAAGAAACTCAGGTAACCTGGCTGACACCTGACCCAAAGGACCAATAAGGGGACAAGATACTTTCAAATCTGGGAGGGGGAAGGCTTTTGTTTGTGCTCTTTGTTTTTGGGGGTGTTCACTCTTTGGACTAAGAGGGACCGGACATCAATCCATGTTCTCCAAATCTTTCTGAACAAGTCTCTCATATTTCAAACTTGTAAATAACAGCCAGGCAAGGCGTATTAGTTTATCTTTGTTTTCTCAACTTGTGAATGTTCCCTTTGCTAGAGGGAGGTTTATCCCTGTTTTGTTGTAACTTTGAAACTAAGGCTAGAGGGGGTTCCTCTGGGCTCTTTGAATCTGATTACCCTGTAAAGTTATTTTCCATCCTGATTTTACAGAGATGATTTTTACCTTTTCTTTTTAATAAAATCCTTCTTTTAAGAACCTGACAGATTTTTCCATTGTCCACAGACCCAGGGGTTTGGGTCTTTGATCACTTTGTAACCAATTGGTTAGGAGATTATTCTCAAGCCTCTTCAGGAAAAGGAGTGCAAGGGCTTGGGGGGATATTTTTGGGGAAGAAGAACTCCAAGTGGTCCTTTCCCTGTTTCTTGTTAAATCACTTGGTGGTGGCAGCGTACCAGGTTTTAACCTAAGCTGGTAGAAATAAGTTTAGGGGGCTTTCATGCGGGTCCCCACATCTGTACCCTAGAGTTCAGAGTGGGGAAGGAACCCTGACAGCCAATAAAAGCTGTGTCCACACTAGGAGCATCTTGCCATGACAGTATACAAGCATAGCAATACTGTTAAAGCGCTCCTAGTGTAGACCTGGCCTAACTCTTAAGGTGGAGGCAAAGGACAGTAAACTGAGTGTTCATAAGCTATGCCCTATGTATTCCATGGCTGCAGAATTTTCTATAGAGCCCACTACATGCATGGAACTGTGCATCATATCAGTTTTCATTCTTGAAACATTAAGTTCTTAGTGTTTAAGGTTGAAAAAAATACAAAACAATTTTAAAACGTAAACCAGCGCAGCTGAGAGGCATGAATTGCCTCATTCATATGAAATTAACTATGAAACCTAAGATGACAATTTAAATGTCAACATTGTTTAGTATTTCACTGCTAATAGTTTTAGTAGCAATTCCAACTAATGTGTTTACCCCCACACACAATGTACAACTGCCTCTCATGCCTCCGCAGGTTCCAAATGCTCCCTATCCAGCTACCAAAACCTTCAACTTCCCCAAGACAATTTCTACTATGAATCAGGACACGATTTTGCAGAACAGTGCAAGTGGAGGGACAAAGTGAAATGAATTGACTATCAAATTCATTAGCACAAGGAATATTATACTAACTGCATTATTCATTTTCATATTTAACTCAATAAAAACTTCCATTTTAAAATTTTACCTGAAGCTGCCACAGAATTTTGAGTCTGTTGCACCACAAGTGCTGCAGGATATAGAGGCCTTGCCACATAGTGCATGGGATCATGCTTATAAGGTTCCATTCACAAAACGACAGACTTTCCCAACGTTGTTTATACTGCCCACTTACATTCAAGCACTCACAATTAGTCTCCACCAAATATACAGTTTCCATAGTGCTTCAAAGAAAGCAAATTAAGATACCATGGTGGTACACAAATATTATAAGATATGGAGTTCACTAAGGCATTTCTACACAGAGGGTTTAAACCAGATTGATTTGGTGCACATTACTTAACACACAATATGCAAGCCACACTAATAGCATGCACACAGGATGGCTGGACTCTCTTTCAATTCTCATCATTGCATACCTGACAGCAGCTTGCTGCATACAAAGTGCATGGCATTCTCAGAGGGTACTTTGTTGAGCAGCGTGCATTCTGGGATTTTTCTCACTGTGCACTGTAGGAGGCATGGGGGAAGCCAGGCAGGTTCAAATTTTAAAATAATTCCATAAGCAGGACAAGGAAGATGAGGATGACACCAAGCAACTGCTACTACAGGAGCTGTTCCTGGAGCAGCTTCACAACATGCAGCATTGTTTCTGGGCTCGGAAAACCAGTGTCAGTTGGTGGAAAAGGATTGTTTGGCAGACCTGAGATGACCTGCAGTGGCAAGAGAATTTCAGGATGGGGAAGGCAACCTTTTTTGGAATATGTGCTGAACTAGCCCTGGAGCTGCAACAGCAGCTTACCAACATGCAGCATCCCATATTCATGGAGAAGCAAGTCACCACTGACACCTTGAAGCTGGTCACCCCCAAATATTACCATCCATAGCCAACCAATTTGGCGTAGGGAGATCTACTGTTGGGGCCATTGTCATGCAGGTATGTGATGCCCTGAATAAAGTACTGTTCCACCAGGTTATAAAGCTTGGTAATGCTCAAGAGATTATTGATGACTTTGCATATATGGGGTTCCCACACGGTATTGGGGCAACTGATGAGACCCATGTGCCTATTATTTGTGTATTCCCCCCCCCCCACACACACACACTCCAGGGCTCAGAATTTATAAATAAAAAGAGATATTCCTCTATGGTGTTCCAAGGGCTGGTTGACCATGGACACAGGTTTACAAACATAAATGCAGAGTCTGGAAGGGTCCACAATGATAGGATCTTTTGGAATTCAGCTTTATTTACCTTCATGAATAAAGGACTGTTTGCCCCCAGGATCACTATGGACATGAATGGTGTGGAGACTACTCCAATTATCCTGGGAGACCTGGTTTATCCTCTGGTACCCTGGTTAATGAAGCTATTCACAGGCCACTTGTACAGAAGGAGGAAACTTTTATCACATACAGTCATAGACACATCAGTACATAGGCTCCGACTCCATGTCTGCTCTGGGGCTGGAGCACCCACAGAAAAAAATAGTGGTTGCTCAGCACCCACTGGCAGCACTGCCAATCAGCTGCTCCCCCCACCCTTCAGCACCTCCTGCCCACCGCAGATCAGCTGTTTAGCGGCGTGCAGGAGGAGCGAGAGCACTCGGGGAGGGGGCGGAGCAGGGGCGGGAAGAGGCGGGGTGGGGTGGGGCTTTGGGGGAAGGGACAGAGTGGGGCCTGGGGCAGAGTGGGGGTCAAGCACCCCCTGGCCACTCATAAAGACAGTGCCTATGCCTCAGTAGTTGCAGAATGGCAGTGGAGTGTGCATTTGCCCATTTGAAAGGACAGTGGTATTGTTTGTGGACTAGGTTGGAAGCTGCAGAAAGGTGATAGTTCCATGTTGTATTTGCACAATATCTGTGAGAGTAAGGGAGAAAGCCTTAATGATGGGTGGGAGGCTGAGGTGGAGAGACTTGCTCAGCAGTTTGAACAGCCAACAAGGAATCCAACAGAAAATGGAAACAGCCAGGGCAATGCTGCCAGGGATGCCTACTGTTCTTACTTTGAGTCTGAGGCCTGAAAATGTACAACTGTATGTCCTGTTGTTACCCTGCAGACAGGGTTGGGTGGGATGAATTGTGGGCAATGCAGTCTTGTTTATGGGCAATGAAAGTGGACCACTGTGGCAATCCTTATTTTACCTTGTGTCTGTGACTCAATACTTTTGTAAAACCCTAGTATTTAAAATGTAGGGATTTTCTGTTTAAAATGCATTGACAACTCTTTATGAATATTTAATCATTTTTATTATTATACAATCTATTACATAGCAACCAGAAATAAACCTTTAAAACAATAATGAAACCAAAATTCAAAGTTACACAGTGCAGTGGAGGGCAGAACACAACAAGGGCAGGCAGGGATTCAAGTCACAGGTGAGTATATGCCTCAATTCTGCATCTTCTTGTTCTTGGACCATCTGGTATTGAGAGGTTGGCAGGAGGAATCTGGGGGAGATTGGGATAGTAATCTTCTCTACGTCCCCTTTAGGGTGTCCTGATTCTTTATGACTTGACACTGAGGTGGGTGACTAAGAGGCAGAGAATGGCCTTATTCAAAAAGGAAAAGGGCAGACCCACAAGGTGCATTGTGAAGTTATTCACCAAGGGGGTCCGCCCCAGACAGGGGCGGCTCCAGACCCCAGCATGCCAAGCGCGTGCTTAGGGCAGCATGCCGCGGGGGGCGCTCTGCCGGTCGCCGGGAGGGCGGCAGGTGGCTTCAGTGGACCTCCCGCAGGCGTGCCTGGGGACGGTCTGCTGGTCCCGTGGCTTCAGTGGAGCATCCGCAGGCACACCTGCGGGAGGTCCACCGGAGCCGCGGGACCAGCAGACCCTCCGCAGGCACGTCTGCGGGAGGTCCACCAGAGCCGCGGGACCGGCGACCGGCAGAGTGCCCCCCGTGGCATGCCGCCGTGCTTGGGGCGGCGAAATGGCTAGAGCCGCCCCTGACCCCAGAAGTGTTGCAGGAGTGGAAGGGCATTGCAAGCGATACTGGGGAAAATGACCGTGTAGCTATCTCTCATGTCTGGACTAAAACTGAGACACTTAGTCTTAGCCCTGGTCTACACTATGAGTTTAGCAGCGTTACATCCATTTAACCCTGCACCTGTCCACACGATGAAGCCGTTTTTTCCGACTTAAAAGGATCTTAAAATCGATTTCTGTACTCCTCCTCCGAAGAGGGGATTAGCGCTGAAATCGACCTTGCCGGGTCAAATTTGGGGTAGTGTGGTTGCAATTCAACGGTATTGGCCTCCGGGAGCTATCCCAGAGTGCTCCATTGTGACAGCTCTGGACAGCGCTCTCAACTCAGATGCACTGGCCAGGTAGACAGGAAAAGGCCCATGAACTTTTGAATCTCATTTCCTGTTTGGCCAGCGTGGCAATCTGCAGGTGAATGCAGATCTCATGAGCAGAGGTGACCATGATGGAGTCCCAGAATCGCAAAAGAGCTCCAGCATGGACTGAACGGGAGGTATGGGATCTGATCACTGTATGGGGAGATGAATCCATGCTATCAGAACTCCGTTCCAAAAGACGAAATGCCCAAACATTTGATAAAATCTCCAAGGGCATGAAGGACAGAGGCTATAACAGGGACCCGCAGCAGTGCCACGTGAAAATTAAGGAGCTGAGGCAAGCCTACCAAAAAACCAGAGAGGCAAACGGCCGCTCTGGGTCAGAGCCCCAGACATGCCACTTCTATGATGAGCTGCATGGCATTCTAGGAGGTGCAGCCACCACTACTCCAACCCTGTGCTTTGACTCTGTCAATGGAGTAGCACGCAACAGGGATGCGGGTTTCGAGGATGAGGAAGATGAGGAGGAGGAAGTTGAAGATAGCTCACAGCAAGCAAGCGGAGAAACCATTTTCCCCGACAGCCAGGAACTGTTTCTCACTCTGGACCTGGAACCAGTACCCCCTGAACCCACCCAAGGCGGGCTCCCGGACCCGCCAGGTGGAGAAGGGACCTCTGGTGAGTGTACCTTTGTAAATATTATACATGGTTTAAAAGCAAACGTGTTTAATGATTAATTTGCCCTGGCATTCACAGCCAGTACAGCTACTGGAAAAGTCTGTTAACATGTCTGGGGATGGAGCGGAAATCCTCCAGGGACATCTCCATAAAGCTCTCCTGGATGTACTCCCAAAGCCTTTGCAAAAGGTTTCTGGGGAGGGCAGCCTTATTCCGTCCTCCATGGTAGGGCACTTTACCATGCCAGGCCAGTAGCACGTAGTCTGGAATCATTGCATAACACAGCGTATGGTCCCGGTGTTTGCTGACATTCAAACAACATCCATTCTTTATCTCTCTGTGTTATCCTCAGGAGAGTGATATCATTCATGGTCACCTGGTTGAAATAGGTTGATTTTATTAAGGGGACATTCAGAGGTGCCCATTCCTGCTGGGCTGTTTACCTGTGGCTGAACAAAAATGTTCCCCACTGTTAGCCACGCGGTGGGTGGAGGGGTGAAGCAATCATCCCAGAGAATTGTGGGGGTGGGGGGTTAGCTGGGTTTGTGCTGCACGTTAACCCGAAAACCGCAGCCCCTCCTTTTAAATTGCCAACCAATTTTAAATGGCCAGCCCAACAGCTTCTTGGTATGGGAAATGGGGGCGCTGCTGTCTGAAACCATTCCCACATGTTATGAAGGTTAAAGAAGCCAAAAGACTGTCTTACCATGGCTGCCTGCAAGCCGAATTCTGTTGCCCGGCCCTGCATGAGTGATCTCTCACATCAAACCAGCATACCCTCAATAAGAGGCAGAATGCGACCTTGTACTGAAAGCACATGTGCTATGTAATGTTAACAGCAAGCTTTACCGTGAAAGTGTCTACCCATTGTTCTCTAAAATGTGTCTTTTTAACTACCACTCTCCCTTTTTTTCCCTCTACCAGCTGCAAATGTTTCAACGCTCACACTATCTTCTCCTTCCCAGAGGGTAGCGAAGATTAGAAGGCGAAAAAAATACACTCACGATGAAATGTTCTCTGAGCTCATGCAGTCCTCCCACACTGAAAGAGCACAGCAGAATGTGTGGAGGCAGACAATGTCAGAGTCCAGGAAAGCACAATATGAATGCAACGACAGGTGGCAGGCTGAAGATAATAAGTGGCGGGCTAAAGATGATAGATGGAGTCAGCTTGCTGACAGAAGGCAAGAGGCAATGGTGAGGCTACTGGAGGAACAAACTGATATGCTCTGGTGTATGGCTGAGGTTCAGGAAAGGCAGCATGGGCACAGACCGCCGCTACAGTCCCTGTGTAACCAACCGCGCTCCTCCCCATGTTCCATAGCCTCCTCACCCAGATGCCCAAGAATGCAGTGGGGGGGCCTCCGGGTACCCAACCACTCCACATTGGATAAATGTAAAGTAATACACATTGGAAAAAATAACCCCAACTATACATACAATATGATGGGGGATAATTTAGCTACAACAAATCAGGAAAAAGATCTTGGAGTCATCGTGGATAGTTCTCTGAGGATGTCCGCGCAGCGTGCAGAGGCGGTCAAAAAAGCAAACAGGATGTTAGGAATCATTAAAAAGGGGACAGAGAATAAGACAGAGAACATATTATTGCCCTTATATAAATTGATGGTACGCCCACATCTTGAATACTGCATACAGATGTGGTTGCCTCATCTCAAAAAAGATATACTGGCACTAGAAAAGGTTCAGAGAAGGGCAACTAAAATGATTAGGGGTTTGGAGAGGGTCCCATATGAGGAGAGGTTAAAGAGACTAGGACTTTTCAGCTTAGAAAAGAGGAGACTAAGGGGGGATATGATAGAGGTATATAAAATTATGAGTAATGTGGAGAAAGTAGATAAGGAAAAGTTATTTACTTACTCCCATAATACAAGAACTAGGGGTCACCAAATGAAATTAATAGGCAGCAGGTTTAAAACAAATAAAAGGAAATTCTTCTTCACACAGCACACAGTCAACTTGTGGAACTCCTTACCTGAGGAGGTTGTGAAGGCTAGGACTATAACAGCGTTTAAAAGAGAACTGGATACATTCATGGAGGTTAAGTCCATTAATGGCTATTAGCCATGATGGGTAAGTAATGGTGTCCCTAGACTCTGTTTGTCAGAGGGTGGAGACAGATGGCAGGAGAGAGATCACTTGATCATTACCTGTTAGGTTCACTCCCTCTGGGGCACCTGCCATTGGCCACTGGCGGTAGACAGGATACTAGGCTAGATGGACCTTTGGTCTGACCCAGTACGGCCGTTCTTATGTTTATGTTCTTATGTTTACCCCAGAGGACTGCCCAAGCAACAGAAAGCTGACATTAAATAAGTTTTAAAGTGCAGTGTGGCCTTGTCTTTCCCTCCCCCGCCCCCACCCCGGGCTACCTTGGCAGTTATCCTCCTATTTGTGTGATGAATTAATAAAGAATGCATGAATATGAAGCAACAATTACTTTATTGCCTCCGCAAGCAGTGATCGAAAGGGGGAGGGGAGGGTGGTTAGCTTACAGGGAAGTAGAGTGAACCAACTGGGGAGGGAGGTTCATCAAGGAGAAACAAACAGAACTTTATGTATCAGAGGGGTAGCCGTGTTAGTCTGGTTCTGTAGAAGCAGCAAAGAATCCTGTGGCACCTTATAGACTAACAGACGTTTTGCAGCATGAGCTTTCGTGGGTGAATACCCACTTCTTCGGATGCAAGAACTTTCACACCGTAGCCTAGCCAGTCATGAAACTGGTTTTCAAAGCTTCTCTGATGCGCACCGCACCCTCTTGTACTCTGCTAACCGCCCTGGTGTCTGGCTGCGCATAATCAGCGGCCAGGCGATTTGCCTCAACCTCCCTCCCCGCCATAAACATCTCCCCCTTAGGGCTAGTTCACACTTACCGTCCGGGTCGACGCGGTGAGTGTGACTTCTCGGAGTTCGAACTATCGCATCTGATCTAGACGCGATAATTCGAACTCCGGAAGCGCCGCGGTCGACTCCGGTACTCCACCACTGCAAACGGCGGTGGCGGAGTCGACCTTGGAGCCGCGGAGTTCGACCCCGCCGCGTCTGGACGGGTGAGTAGTTCGAATTAGGGTACTTCGAATTCAGCTACGCTATTCACGTAGCTGAATTTGCGTACCCTAATTCGAACCCCCTTTTTAGTGTGGACCAGGCCTTACTCTCACAGATATTGTGGAGCGCACATCAAGCAGTAATAACAATGGGAATATTGGTTTCGCTGAGGTCTACTAGAGTCAGTAAACTGCACCAGTGCGCTTTTAAGCATCCAAATGCACATTCTACCACCATTCTGCACTTGCTAAGCCTACAGTTGAACAGCTCCTGACTACTGTCCATGCTGCCTGTGTACGGCTTCATGAGCCATGGCATTAAGGGGTAGGTTGGGTCCCCGAGGATAACTACAGGCATTTAAACATCGCCAACAGTTATTTTCTGGTCTGGGAAGAAAGTCCCTTGCTGCAGCTTTTGAAACAGACCAAAGTTCCTGAAGATGCGAGCATCATGTACCTTTCCCGGCCATCCCACCTTGATGTTGGTGAAACGTCCCTTGTGATCCACCAGTGCTTGCAGCACCATGGAAAAGTACCCCTTGCGGTTTATGTACTTGCTGGCTTGGTGCTCCGGTGCCAAGATAGGGATATGGGTTCCGTCTATCGCCCCACCACAGTTAGGGAATCCCATTGCAGCAAAGCCATCCACTATGACCTGCACATTTCCCAGAATCACTACCCTTGATATCAGCAGTTCTTTGATTGCATTGGCTACTTGGATCACAGCAGCCCCCACAGTAGATTTGCCCACTCCAAACTGATGCCTGACTGACCGGTAGCTGTCTGGCGATACAAGCTTCCACAGGGCTATCGCCACTCGCTTCTCAACTGTGAGGGCTGCTCTCATCTTGGTATTCTTGCACTTCAGGGCAGGGGAAAGCAAGTCACAAAGTTCCATGAAAGTGCCCTTACGCATGTGAAAGTTTTGCAGCCACTGGGAATTGTCCCAGAAATGCGGTCCCACCAGTCTGTGCTTGTTTCCCAGGCCCAGAATCGGCATTCCATGGCATAAACCTGCCTCACTAACACCATGGTGTCCACATTGCCGGGCCCCATACTTTGAGAGAAGTCTGTGTCCATGTCCTCATCACTCTTGTCACCGCGCTGCTGTCGCCTCCTCACCTGGTTTTGTTTTTGCAGGTTCTGGTTCTGCACATACTGTAGGATAATGCGCGTGGTGTTTACAGTGCTCATAATTGCCGTGGTGATCTGAGCTGGCTCCATGCTTGCCGTGCTATGGCATCTGTGCTGAAAAAAAGGCACAAAACGATTGTCTGTCGTTGCTCTGACGGAGGGAGGGGCGACTGATGACATGGCTTACAGGGCTGTCTTACAAGGAATTAAAGGGGGTGGGTTTGCATCAAGGAGAAACACATACAACTGTCACACAGAATGGCCCCCTCAAGGATTGAACTTAAATCAATCCTTTAGCAGGCTAATGCTCAAACCACTGAGCTATCCCTCCCGCCACTTTTCACGGAGGGAGGGAGGAAGGGGGGAGCAAATGAATACAAATGAATACAAAACAAATCTGGTCTCTTTCTTGTTTTGATCCACTCCATCTCTCTTTTACATCTTAGGCTGGCAGCAGACGGTGCAGTACGACTGCTAGCCATCGTCATCTCCTGGCTGCTCGCCAGAAGATGGTGCAGTACGACTGCAGGAAGGACTGAATCTCCATGAGACGAAACTTAAAAAAAAGAATGACCTGGAGTCACTCCCATTTATGTCCAGGCGCCCCGACAGACCTCACTGAGGTTGGCTAAAAGAGCACCCAGGAGACGACCATGATGGCTACCAATCGTAATGCACCGTCTGCTGCCAAAAGGCAATGAGCTGCTGCTGTGTAGCAATGCAGTACCACATCTGCCAGCACCCAGGAGACGTATGGTGACGGTGAGCTGAGCAGGCTCCATGCTTGCCGTGGTATGGCGTCTGCACAGGTAACCCAGGAAAAAAGGCTCAAAATGGTTGTCTGCTGTTGCTTTCACGGGGGGGGTGGGGAAGGAGCCTGACATGTACCCAGAACCACCCACAATAATGTTTTTGACCCATCAGGCATTGGGATCTCAACCCAGAATTCCAATGGGCGGCGGAGACTGCGGGAACTGTGGGATAGCTACCCACAGTGCAATGCTCCGGAAGTCGACGCTAGCCTTGGTACTGTGGGTGCACTCCGCCGAGTTAATGGTCTTAAGTGGGGGGACACACAATCAACTGTATAAAATCGATTTCTAAAAAATCAACTTCTATAAATTCAACCTAATTTCGTAGTGTAGACATACTCTTAGGCCTGGTCTACACTAGGCGTTTAAATCGGTTTTAGGAGCGTAAAACCGATTTAACGCCACAACCGTCCACACTAGGAGGCACCTTATATCGATTTTAATGGCTCTTTAAACCGGTTTCTGTACTCCTCCCTAACGAGAGGAGTAACGCTAGTATCGGTATTAACATATCGGATTAGGGTTAGTGTGGACGCTGATCGACGGCATTGGCCTCCGGGAGCTATCCCACAGTGCACCAGTGACCGCTCTGGACATCATTCTGAACTCGGATGCACTGGCCAGGTAGACAGGAAAAGCCCTGCGAACTTTTGAAATTCATTTCCTGCTTCCCCAGCGTGGAGATCTCATCAGCACAGGTGACCACGCACAGCTCATCAGCGTTAACAATGCAGTCTCCTGAGAATCGTAAAAGAGCCCCAGCATGGACTACACGGGAGGTACTGGATCTGATCGCTATCTGGGGAGAGGATTCAGTACTAACAGAACTGCGTTCCAAAAGATGAAATGAAAAAGTATTTGAAAGAATTTCTAAGGCTATGATGGATAGAGGCCACAGCAGGGACTCAGTGCAGTGCAGAGTGAAAGTTAAGGAGCTCAGACAAGGCTACCAGAAAACCAAAGAAGCAAACGGGTCAGGGGCAGGTCGAAAAACATGCCGCTTCTATGCTGAGCTGCATGCAATTTTAGGGGGCTGCGCCACAAGTACCCCACCCCTGATTGTGGATTCCGAGGTGGGGGTTGTAATCTCTGCCATGGCTGAGGATTATGCAGACGGGGAAGAGGAAGATGAAGAAGAGGAGGAAGACCTAGCAGAGAGCACACAGCACTCCGTGAGCCCCAGCAGCCAGGAGCTTTTTATCACCCTGACGGAATTACCGTCCTCCCAGCCCTCACAAGCCACTATCCCAGACAATGACGCCATGGAAGGGACCTCTGGTGAGTGTACCTTTGCAAATATCAAACATTTTTTTTAAGCAAGCCTTTTTTAATGATTGATTTGCCCTGAGGTCTTGGGATGCATTCGCAGACAGTATAGTTACTTAGAAAAGTTTGTTAACATGTCCAGGGATTGAGAGGAAATCCTCCAGGGACATCTCGATGAAGCGCTCCTGTAGGTACTCCAGAAGCCTTTGCAGAAGGTTTCTGGGCAAGGCAGCCTTGTTCCGCCCACCATGGTAGGACACTTTACCACGCCATGCATGTAGCAAGTAATCAGGTATCATTGCGTGGCAAAGCATAGCAGCGTATGGTCCCGGTGACTGCTGGCATTCAAGAAGCATCCGTTCTTTATCTTGTTCTGTTATCCTCAGCAAAGTGATATCGTTCAGGATAACCTGGTTAAAAATCAGGAATTTAAGTAAGGGGGGGTGGCCATTTTTCTACTGGGTTCGTGGACTGCATCAGCTTAAAAAAAAAACTTTCCTGCACGTAGCGAAGCGGGGGGAGGGGAGGAGTGAAATGCCGATGATCTTTTCTGTGTTTGGTCACCGGCGATCTTCCCCAAGGCACCAGACACGCAGTGGGTGGGGGGGGGGAAGGTTGTTGATTAGCAGGGAGCTAGTGTGGTATTAGCCATGCGTTGTTGGGGGGGAAGGGTTAAATCACTACAGAAGCCGAAAGACAGTGGCTTACCATGGCCGCATGCAAGCTGAATTCTGATGCCTGGACCTGTCTGTGAGATCTGTAACTCCAGAGCTGCAGGCACTCACTATTAAGATGAAAAAATGCGACCTTGTAGGGAAATCACATGTGCTAGGTGGTGAATACTGCTGTTCACTGTGAAATAGTATAACCATTGTTCTGTAAAATGTATCTTTCTAAATATTTATCTCCCTCATGCAGCTGCAAATTTTTCAACCATCCCTCCTCCATCCCAAAGGCTAGCACAGATAAGGCGGAGGAAAAAGAAGACGCGAGATGAGATGTTCTCGGATATTATGGAAGTTACACGCAATGAAAGAGCTCATCTGAATGAGTGGAAGGACGTGGTTTCAAATTACAGGAAAGAGGCCAGTGAACGTGAGGACAGGAGGGACAACCGAGATGAGAGGTGGCGGCAGGAAGACCGGCAGGAAAATCAGCGGTGGCGGCAGGAAGATCAGCAGTGGCGGGATGCAACTCTGGGGCTGCTGCGTGATCAAACTGACATGCTCCGGCGTCTTGTGGAGCTTCAGGAACGGCAGCAGGATCACAGAGTGCCGCTGCAGCCCCTGTATAACCACCCTCAACCCTCACCATGTTCCATATCCTCCTCACCCAGACGTGTAAGAACGCGTGGGGGGAGGCTCCGTGCACCCGCCCACTCCACCCCCGTGGACAGCCCAACCAGAAGGATGTCGTTACTGTGAATTTTTTTTAATGGCCTTCTCCATCCCTCCTATCCTCCTCCCAAACCACACCCTTACTTCTCTCCCTCTTTTTATAATGAATCAATAAAGAATTCATGCTTTTTAAATGAGAGTGACTTTATTTGCATAAGTAAGCTGTACTCGAAGGGGGAGGGTGAGTTGCTAACAGGGAATGAGTCAGTCAAGGCGGGGTGGGTGTTCATCAACAAACACAGCAGTCACACTGTACCCTGGCCATTGATGAAGCTCCTTTTCAAAGCTTCTCTGATGCGCACCGCTTCCTGGTGTGCTCTTCTAATCTCCCTGGTGTCTGGCTGCGCGTAATCAGCGGCCAGGTGATTTGCCTCAGCCTCCCACCCCGCCATAAAGGTCTCCCCCTTACTCTCACAGAGGTTGTGGAGAATACAGCAAGCAGTAATAACATAGGGGACATTGGTTTGGCTGAGGTCTGAGCGAGTCAGTAATGTCCGCCAGCGCGCCTTTAAACGGCCAAATGCACATTCCACCACCATTCTGCACTTGCTCAGCCTGTAATTGAACAGATCCTGACCACTGTCCAGGCTGCCTGTGTATGGCTTCATGAGCCATGGCATCAAGGGGTAGGCTGGGTCCCCCAGGATAACGACAGGCATTTCAACATCCCCAACTGTTATTTTCTGGTCTGGGAAGTAATCCCCTTGCTGCAGCCGTTTAAACAGAGTAGTGCTTCTGAAGACGCGAGCGTCATGAACCCTCCCTGGCCATCCCACGTGGATGTTTGTGAAACGTCCCTTGTGATCTACCAGTGCTTGCAGCACCATTGAAAAGTACCCCTTGCGGTTTACGTACTGGGTGCCCTGGCGCTGCGGTGCCAAGATAGGGATATGGGTTCCATCTATCGCCCCCCCACAGTTAGGGAATCCCAGTGCAGCAAAGCCATCCACTATGGCCTGCACATTTCCCAGAGTCACAATCTTTCGTAGCAGCAGCTTAGTGATTGCTTTGGCTACTTGCATCACAGCAGCCCCCACAGTAGATTTTCCAACTCCAAATTGATTCCCGACTGACCGGTAGCTGTCTGGCGTTGCAAGCTTCCACAGGGCTATTGCCACTCGCTTCTCTACTGTGAGGGCTGCTCTCATCTTGGTATTATGGCGTTTCAGGGCAGGGGCAAGCAAGTCACAAAGTTCCATGAAAGTGCCCTTACGCATGCGAAAGTTTCGCAGCCACTGGGAATCGTCCCACACCTGCAACACAATGCGGTCCCACCAGTCAGTGCTTGTTTCCCGGGCCCAAAATCGGCGTTCAATGGATAGAATCTGCCCCATTACCATCAGGATCTCCAAAGCGCAGGGGCCCGCGGTTTGAGAGAATTCTGTGTCCATGTCCTCATCACTGTCATTGCCGCGCTGCCGTATCCGCCTCCTCCTCGCCTCGGATTGAAGGTCCTGGTTCAGCATATACTGCACGAGAGTGCGCGAGGTGTTTAAAACATCCATGATTGCGGTATTGAGCTGAGCAGGGTCCATGCTTGCTGTGTTATGGCGTCTGCACAGTTCACCAAGCAAAAAAAGGCGCGAAACGGTTGTCTGCTGCTCAGGGAGGGAGGGGTGAGGCTGTACCCAGAACCACACGCGACAATGATTTTTGCCCCATCAGGCACTGGGATCTCAACCCGGAAATGCCAAGGGGCGGGGGAGGCTGCGGGAACTATGGGATAGCTACGGGATAGCTACCCACAGCGCAACGCTCCAGAAATCGACGCTAGCCTCGGACCATGGACGCACACTACCGATTTAATGTGTTTAGTGTGGCCGCCCGCACTCGATTTTATAAAATCTGTTTTACAAAACCAGTTTATGCAAATTTGGAATAGTCCCGTAGTGTAGACGTACCCTAAGATTCTGTTTTCTCTCTCCTGCAGACACGGTGAAAGTGCAGAGAAAAACAGATAGAGTTCTGCAATGATTGTGTGAAGCATTAATTATTGCCAGTCTTTCTCTATGTAAGCCTGTGAAAAGCCACTACGAATTTTGCTGTCCCTAAGGCAAGCTCTTTCCCTATAAAAATGTGTGCTACAGGACATTTATAACTGAGAGGGAGCTGTAGTCTTGCCATGCAATGTCCACATCTACCTCATGTAAAGTGAGAATACTAACCAAACTTCTTTTTCTGCAACCAGACTCTCAATAAACTGTTGAATTTCACATAATTAAATGTTTTCATTATTTGCATCCGCTGCAGTAGGCAGTTTGGGTACAGGCTGAGGTTGCACCATACTGCCAGCAGACATGTTGAGCTGGTGAATGGAACTAGGGGGCGGGAGGGATTTCGCAAGGAAGGATAGATGCAGGGAAGTGAAAATAAGTTAATAGTCTTGTGTCCTCCATGGCATGGACTTCAAATTGGTTGATGGTTGGGACTTTAGCATGACACAGAGGCTGAATGCCCAGCTGGAGCAGCTGCCATTTTGAAGAATTGTATGGGGGAGATTGGAGGGAACAGGCAGCTTGGGCCTAGGGAGGCAGGGGGCTGGATAAACATCTGTCAAAAATGACTGCAGCCATGGGGCACCTGGAACAGAAGCTAGCACAGCACTATAGCATAACAAAATAATAATACATTTTAGATATGAATACTTACATGCTTATGTTTCCTTGATAGGATCTACCTCCTCAGTACCATTTTGGGTTTCTGGCTGGAAATTGGGCTCATTCCTGTATGGCAGGAATAAGTCTTGCTCTTTACCCAGCCATCGTCAGGGTCTTGAGTCCCAAAAAGATCCTGGCTTTCTGGAGACAGTTCTTCACTGGCCTCCTCGTGTTCATCCTCCAATGACTTGGTGCTTGTCCTAGAGGTATGTGGAGCAGCAAACTTCTTGGTTTCTGCAGTGGTGTAATTGATCAAAATCCTGTCCAACTCCTCATAAAAAGGACAGGACACCTTTCCATTGCTGGACCTTTTCCTAGCATCCTTGGTTTTAATGTACATTCTCCTGAGCTGTTTGCTCTTTGTTCTGCACTATTAGCTGTGGCCTCTCATGGACATCTACTTAGCCATGTCTACAGAAAGATTTTTATTCTGGAGACTAGCCACAAGAGCTTCCTGCATCGATGTTTCCCCCAGGGGGAGATGAGATAGGTCTCTGCAGCGTTCCAAGAGGCTCCTCAAGACATACTATAAGGCTTCTGGAGTAATATCACAACATGGTTGATATACTCAAATCCAGGAGTAAATGGGCAAATTCTGGCCCCAAGCCAATTTTTATATGGGGATGTGGATGTCTGATCAACTCAACAGCAGAACAGTGGAGGGCTCTGTGACTCAGGAACCTCTTGGTGTCAACTGGCAGAGGGCACAGGGGGTGCATGGGGTTTTGCAGGTATCCCCGCTGTCAGATATATGCATAATACTACACCAAAGGGTAGCATGTGAAGTCAATACCAAGAGCCACCATAATCACTGGTCATCATCATTACAGCAAATTGTATGTATGGATAATATTTAAGAAATTATGTATCTATATGGAAAGTTACATTCTTAAGGTACTACAGTTAAGGCCAGTCACCAAGATGTGACATGCTCAGATGTACTTCTTTGAGGCAGGAAGTAACAGATGCTTATCTCACAGTCTGGTCATATGTGTACTGTGTATTGTCTGCATCACAATTGAGGTCTATTTGCATACTGAGACAGGGGCCAATGGAAAGGGTGTGAAATCTACAAGAGACAAAATCTACAGGGGAAAAACCAAAACAGCAAGGAGTGTCCTGTACTTGAAGACAAAGGATGGAACTTGTATATCTTAGGAGGCAAAGGAACACAATGGGCCAACTAGGAGACAAACATGTCTGTCTCATGAAAGGAAGCTCACAGCCAAGCCTGGGTGTAAAACGCTGCAAGGACTTTGGGTGAGCATTATGCTTAAGACATCAGAGTATCTAGTTCAGGGGTCAGCAACCTTTCAGAAGTGGTGTGCCGAGTCTTCATTTATTCACTCTGATTTACGGTTTCGCGTGCCAATAATACGTTTTAACGTTTTTAGAAGGTCTCTTTCTATAAGTCTATAATATATAACTGAACTATTGTTGTCTATAAAGTAAATAAGGTTTTTAAAATGTTTAAGAAGCTTCATTTAAAATTAAATTAAAATGCAGAGCCCCCCGGACTGGTGGCCAGGACCCGGGCAGTGTGAGTGCCACTGAAAATCAGCTCGCATGCCGCCTTTGGCACCCGTGCCATAGGTTGCCTACCCCTGATCTAGTTAATTAAATCTAGGTTCTAGAATGCATATTAAGGTTTCATTTTATATGTACCCATTTGCTTCCAGAACTTCTACATGGTATTACTTGAATCTCTATGCTTTATTAAATAAATTAAGAAAATAAGAACAGCCATACTGTTTTTCCTATAAACATATCTTACTGCTGTTTGTTAAGCAGAGAAGTGAAATGAGGTGGAATTGGTAAGCTGGAATTTACTGATTTTTAGGAAGCAGGTGATCTGTGAATACTGCAAGTGTCCAGTGGTCCAGGGACTGGACACTCCAGAGAGACACTCGGAACAGTTGAGGGTTGGAGTTTTCCTATTGTTAACCAGTAGAGAGACAGCAGGGTCTGCAAGGCCTAGAGGGGAGTACTTGTGTTGCCCCTGGTCGGTGGAGTTGGGGAGCTGACTCCCTGCAGACACAGACAAGGTTTCCTATTGCTAAGGGCAGGTGGTAGTGAGATTCCTCACAACCCTGGGTATCCCCAGGAAGCATCACAGCTGCACAGGTAAACAGACAGGTCAGTAATAGTTACCCACAATGCAGTGTGAGATAGTAGCTGGAGGACTGCCAAAGTAGTATGCAGCAGCATTGCGTGCAGATGAACAATAGATTGAACTAACTCAACTGCATCAAATTTAGTTCACTTTGAAAGAGGACTCCAGAGTGAGATAAACGCAGAGTTAATATGCTATAATGAATTGCACTGTGTGTATGCAAGCATTTTGAAACTGGATTAACTTGACTTAGTCTGGTTTAAACCCTTGTGTAAACAAGCCCTTAGTATTTCTGGAATTTGCTAAATAGTTTACAGAATGCAACTAAGGAGGACCACTTATCGTGAGCAAATATGCGGCAGTAGAGGACCATAACAGAAAATTGAAGCAGGCTTGTGACTCCCCATGCCCAGAAAAATGTTAGTGATCCCCAGGGGAAGGTCTTAGCCAATAACTTGTAGTGTTTTTTGGGTTTTTTTGGGTGGGGGGGAAGGGTGTTGTACCCATTCCAATGATGATCTTACTGGTATATGCACGTGCATACAGCACATTGTCAAGCACTGCATCATGGTCTACGTTGAAGCGATCAGCGATATCACGAAGACGATCTGGACGGCTGGAATGTGTAAGATTTAAGGAATCTCTTTATATACACATCATGCAAATTATGAAAATCCATAAAACTTAAGTCCAAATCCAGAGCTTCCAGACAAGGCCTTGGCCTTTCGGTTGATATTGCCAACAAGAGGATCAATTAGTGCTTATGGTGATGTGTTTTGTTTTGTTTTGGTGATACAAACTAAGGGAATGGCCACACTAGCAGATGTAGAGCGCCGGGAGTTAAACCAGCCCTTGGAGACCGCAGCAGGGAAAATGCTGCAGTGTGTTCACACTGTCAGCTTCAAGCACAGTGGCATGACCACATTAGCAGCTCTTGCAATGCCACAGAGAGCAGTGCATTGTGGTACCTATACCAGTGTGCTTTTCAAATCAGGTGAGGGGAGGAGGGAGTGGAGTGTGATAGGGAGTCTGTTGTATGTGGGGGGAGACACTGTGTTTTGGGGGGCAGAGAGTGTGTCAGCATGCTGTCTTATAAGTTCAGACAGCGGCAGAGGGAAGGGGAAAACCCCAACATCAGCCCTCAGCCCCATCTCTCTCTCTCACACACACATGCACAAACACCTGCCTCTGCAGCAGGAGCATTCCATAGTAATGGTTTGCTTTGTCCCAGAGCAGATAAGCATGCCGGCTGTCAGAAACGGAGCTTTGAAAGGGGATATCCGTATGCCCACAGCAGAGTTCAAAACAATGAGAAGAGTGGCCACTTGACTTCAAGGGATTATGGGACGTTTCCGGGGGCCAATCACAGCGCAGTAATGCAATACATCATCCACACTGACACCCGGGTGTAGCAAGCTTTATGCTTCTCGTGGAGGTGGATTACCAGGAGCACTCCAGCTGCAAAGTCCAGGCGCTCTATGTGCCTTGCCAGCGTGGACACCTCAGGAGTTAGGGTGCCCAGGGCTGATTTAATGCACTCTAACTTGCAAGTGTAGCCAAGGCCTAACTAGAAAGAAAGCAATCTCATTTTACCTAGTCCATCAAAAAGCTGTGAGATAGTAACAAACAGTGGAATCACTTTTGAAGCAGTAAACTGGATATGAAAAGCTTCTATCATCAAGATATTAAAAAGATGAGCACATTAGAACTACAGAAATAGAAACATAAAACAAGATCTGTATCTTAACCCCACCCCATCCTCTATTTGGGTTGGATTATAACAAATGACCTAGAGATAAACAGCATCATGTCCAAACTCCAATACCTAAATCATTTTGACTTCTTGCTTTAGTAATTTATACTATAATAAGAATAAATTGTTGTGGACAACACTGACTTTGTTTTTCTTCATGATGCCATGGGCCAGATTTGATAGACAGCTCCTTACTTTTATCCATGTATGGAGCCATTTAGAGCATCTAATCTGCTTTCTGCAACAAAATTCACTCCATCAGAAGATTATGAGGATGTTGTACTCATTACAAGATGCATCAACATCCCTTTCTATCATACCTGAAACTTGCTTAAGTAAAAAAGATACAAAGTGTTTTCAGTATCAATGAAGATAATTTTTCCTCCTGTGTAGCGATCTGCTCCTGGAAGCTGAGCTGTCACTAGAATGCATCATAAAGAGAGGATCAAAATGAACAGAGGAGAAAAAGCCTCTTCCACCCCTCCAACTCTCTCTCTGCTACTACTTTTAACAAATGACAGATCCACCAGTTTGTACACAACACACAAATGATCCAGTACTAATAACCAGAGTTGCCTTTATAGCAAGGCAGACTTGCCTCCACAGCTATCTTAAGAAGGAACCAGAGTAACTTTTCTCTGTGGGATGTCAGGTCAAACTTAATCAAATTTTATGTTACTGAGCACCAACACTTACTTTGCATCTAAATTTGCATAATTTTTATTAAAAATAAATATTTAATTAAAATAACTAGTACTAATTAATGCAGAAAAACATCTTCTTGGCCTTCTCGCTAAGATCAATGGTAATGATCTAATAGGGCCTTTCCATCTCTTAACTACTACACTTTTACCACACTTTATTTGGATATGTATCTTTCTTGGTAGATGAATAGATGCCGACTGTTATTTACCAGCAATGAACAAATTCAGATGATCAGTTTTGTCCTCATCCTACATGCAAAGAATTATTACTCTGCTGCCAAATGTGGCCCTCAGGCTGTAATTTGGACATTCTTGGACTACATGAAAACACCCCCATTTTTCAAGGAAGAGCCTCAATATCTGTCATAAAGGGAGATCAGACTGAGAAATTGTTGGTTCTTCATAATTTTTAGTAACTAAATTCCAATATTATTAAGAACTACATTATTTATTATTATGTATCTGTATTGTGGTAGCATCAATAGTCCTGTTATGTTTTGCATTGTCCTTGACCAAGATTTTACAATGTAAATTTAAGATAAGAGACAAGAGGTGGATATGAAAGACAGACTCAGGAGAGCACAAGTTAACAGCAAAACAGTTAAAACAATATAATAAGCAGCAGTCTCAGCAGTTGCAGCACATCAGCTGCCTAACCATTTTGTAGGCATCATGGCAAAGGTGGGTTTTAAGGAGAGATTAAAAGGAGGATAATGTAATGGTCTCACCAATTATTACCGAGAGCTCTTTCAAAGCATAAGGGCAGGCATGAGAGAATGCATGATGGTGCTTATCCAAAAGTTGGACAAATGAGTAATCGTGGGTGGCACTGTTGGCAGAGTGAAGGTGGGAGTCTACATTTCTACAGAGTATAAAGATGAGAGGTAGGGCAGCGATAAGCCATGAAGAGCCTTATGCTCTTGTTCTTGATGCAGTGGAAAAGGGGGATCCAGTGGAGGGATGCATAGAGGAGGAAAATGGCAAAGGAACAGATGTAAACAAAGAAACTTACAATTCATATACATCGGAATTAACAGAAATAATACTCACTGAAGTCTTTACTTCACAACATTTCTAGAGGTAACAGAATATGGCATATTTCCACTTCTCTAAGACAAAGTATTTCCTTCTCATGTATCTAAGAAAGGAGCTCATCTTTAGTATGTGTACCCAAGCTACATGCAGGCAGGTCTTAGCTCCTAAATGCTGTTTGCTAGCTTGGTAGAGTGTTTCTTTTAGAGAGCAAAGACTGACATTGTGATAGAACTCCTTGATGAATGAGATTACAAAGGGATATAACTGATAATATTAAGACAGTGTACCTACCACAAAGGGTGTGGGCAAGCTGGGTTTTGCCTGTTCGGAATTCTATTAAAGAGAAAAAACAAGAGGAAAAGTTTTTGCAGTTTGTCAAATACATGAGTTGTTTCAATAAGAATACACTCTCATTCATAAAACCTCAATCACCTGTATTGCTTTCTGTCCTTCAGTCACCACTCATAAATCATATGGAGAACAGTGCAAATTGTACTTCTGAACAGCAGGGCTTAGAACTGCTGCACTGTGAGAGGTATCATGCTTGACAATGTTAAATTGAGCTAACTTCCACTTGTCCGTGGGAACTGCATCCAGGTGGAAGTTAAATGTATTGTTACCATTTTTTGACTTGAGTAGGTAGCCAAAGTTCAGGACTGTGTGGGTTGTTTCCATTAGGAGGCAAAGTAGAGGCCAGGAGTCAAGTGTTTCTTTGATGAAATCCTGTGTATTTTCAAAGATTGTACAAAGTCGTGTATCCTTGAACACAGTAGGAATCAAATAATAAGAGACAGTGTCTTCACTCACAGTTCCAAGTCCCTTTTCCAGTTTTTTCTCAGGGCCATGTTCCCTGTACTTATTCTGACTATGGGTATTTCTACATTGCAGTCAGAGGTAAGAAGCTGCACAGGCTAGCCCCTGAAGTACATAGTCAAGGTCCCAGACCAGCTTGTACAGAATGTGCTGTTGCACTTCATTGTTATTTTTATTCAAGCTAGCTAGCTAGATCAAAGCTAGCTCATGTATGTCTACATTTGCTGTCCTCACACTTCTGATGGCAGGGCTGACATAACTTGTGTCATTGGCTTTTCTCTCCAGCTCTGCATCTGTTTCTATGGATTCTCTCTCTCTGACACACACACCTCTACTAAAACAAAGCCAACAAAGTCCCTCCACCCACATAGGTCAAATTCCTGAGTGGCCTCACACATGCCTTTGTTTTTGGCAGATAAGTACCTGTATTTGATTAGAGGAGGCCCCTATTGTTTCAGCTACCTGCTTCCATAAAGGAGCTTAATGTCTTCTTACAAAGGTCTTAAATGAGCAATGGCTATATCCAGCCCATAGTAATATTAACTCCAAGATACTGTTGGAAAAATGTTAGGTGTTGCTGAGGGTATTGGGTTAACTCCACTGACCAGGCTTAACTTTATTTTCAGTCAAATGGGCTCCAATATCGGAAGCCATGTGAGCAATCCCAGAACCCATTATAGCTACTGCTTTGCTCTCCAAAGTGGTTTGAGAATTGCACCATTGTAATTTACACCATATGATCACTATGGTGCAGTGTGTCTACACTAGGCATCTTGTTCTGGTTGTCCATGATATATGTTGTCCACAAAGAACACCCGCTGCAAGTATTGCAGGGTCTATGGACTGTTGCATCTATCTCACAGTCCCTGGCACAGCTCCCTGGAATAAGTGAATAAGGTCCATAGAATTTAAAAAAAAAAAAGGGAGAGAAAAACATGTTACACGTTTTATAAATTTGTATTTTATATTATCTTGTTGGTTGTTCACTATTATTCTGAGGGCAGGGGTCTCAGAAAAGGTGCCTGGAATGAGCTGAAACCACCCAAATACTGCCTCATTTGCTTTTGACCACTCCTGAAAGGAAGAGAAGTGTGGGGGCATTGTGGGTCCATGTAGAACCATAACTGCTGTTGTGCCATACGGAGCCATCTTGACAGGTGCCAAAGGCACTGCCATGAGCTGACAAAGATATTAGTACAGTCACAGAATGCTCCAGTATACCCTTTACTGAGAGATTAATTGCATTGTGCAATGGCTACACCACACTAGTGCTTGCTGTTCCACTTGCATTGCACCAGTGAAAACCGACAACGCGGATGGTAAATAGCCTTGCTCAGAGTTAGTACAATAATACTAATAATCCAAATGGTGGTGTGATTGCCATTCCCACTAGTGTGTAGGGTCCAGCAAACCTAGTACACATCAAGACATCTCACTGGCGACAAGAATGATGAATGTGAAACTGTTTCTCAAAAAAACACAGATAAACACTGCAATAATCATTACAATCAACCTACAAAGAATTCCATTGACTGCAGAAGTGTGTTGCACTCAAATGGAAATATTAGCATCGGTTTTAAATGGATACAATCAATTAAAATATTTTAGACAGAAGTATTTTTTTTACTTACTATTTTTACAAGTAATATCTAAGTTTGCAATAGCTAAAAGGTTTACAAAAATATTTTTTCAATTTGCTTAGTTTCTACATTTGACAGCACTTTGTCTATAGTTATTTCCCCTATTTCTCTTATACATTCAGATAGTTATTTTCCACTATCAGTTGTGTGGGTCTTCTACATAGCAGATGAGAACAGAAAATCATATTTTAAAAATATTATTTTAAATCCATAAAAATTGGTCAAGAGACTCAAGGGTGGGTGTAACACCTGAAACAAATTTTATCTCATTTTTTATCTAAATTTCAAGTTGGTGGTATTACTTTGAAGACCAGGAGATAATACATTAAGACAACATGTCCAGAAAATCTTTCATCAAACCTTTCAAGCCTCAAGGACACCTTTTAAAAGGGGAAGTGTGCTGTATTTGATAAACTGTAGTTATTGCTGCTGACGTCTTTTGATCTTGGCTTACTATCTAAATCAGATATGAAGGGCACTGCATTATTTGCTTATATCTCGTTGTTTGAATTACATATGTCACATCTGTGGATCTGCATACTTTATATTGCTTTACACTGTGACTTTTGCCTGTAGTAGAGCTAATGAATGACAGAAGCTGGGTGCAAATATTTACACCTCTCTTGAAATACAATAGCCTATTGTGGGCTGAACTTTACATTTTGATTCTTCGTGGAGAATCAAACATGTACATTCTCCTGTATGTATCAGCAGGAAATCTCACATCAAGGTTTCATTACTGGGAAGAAATGGAGAAGCAAAATGGGGAAATGTTTCCTGAGCAACACTATTCATAATGGTATATGATACTGAACCAGCGTGCCCCCAAATATGAGTGTTACCCAGCTCAACCCTCATCTGCAGCAACTGAAGAAGAACAATGGCAAAACACTGACAGAGATGGGATTATTTCTGCTTACATCAACCCTAGAAAGGGACCATCCATTATAGTTGAGCCTGAACCTCCATCTTTTCAGATCCAGCGTGATGAGAATTTGATAGAAATAATGTCACTTGCTTTAAAACCTAAACATCTGCTGCAGCGCTCTATTGATAATCCACTCAATAAAATCCATTTAATATGGTTCACTCACCTCCAAAGGCCTCTGTGATTGCCATGCTTTCAATCCCACCACCCAATAGTTTACTGGAGGGAGAGAAAGAGTTAAGCGTATTGAAATGCCCACAGTCACGAGAGTAATGTCAAAAGGGAAATCTTTGCCACTGTAAGAAAATCTCTTCTCATCCAAAAGGCCCTGCACTTAACCCATGATGTGATAGGGTGCAGGGGCACCAGATGATCCCTGGTATACAGGGTCCTAATTCTGTCTCAGCTTCCCCTTTCCCTTCTACAGGTGCTTAGGAGAAAATCTACAAGAGTGGCCATTTGGGAGATAGAAGAGAGAAAATATTTTTGAGAAGATAAGGTTCCACCAACAAGTGGTCATGGGATTGATATAAACCCTGATCTATTAATTTACCATATTTTCTATTTATTTCCTGCTTATGTTTAGCCATTTTTACTTGCTTTTGCATGCACTACCCATCAAGAAAAAAAAATCCAGAATGTATCTTTAAGGCACAAGTCACTGTTAAGAATAGTGTGGAGCTGCATCAGCCCAGAAATAACTCCTTTAGACCAGGGGTTCTCACAACCAATTTTTTGGTGGCCTCAGTGTGCGGCCACCAACTCTTGCTGATGGCCACTCTGACGAACCTGTCTCTCTGTTCCTGCCTCCTGAGGCCCTGCAGCAAGAACCCACCCCAGGAAAGGTGGGTCAGGAACTCACCAGTCACCTGTGGAGTCCCAGGCTCCCCGTGCCCTGTCCGAACAGGAGTGGGGGAGCTACTCAGGGGAGCATCCCGGTGACTGAATGCCACAGCCACCTCCACTGACAAGAGCTGCCTCTGGCACCACACACACTGGCCCCATGTATATCCAGAGGCACTGCCTGGAACCCACAAGAAGGCTCCACAGTGCAGGGCGCCGATCCCTGCTCGTGGCACCGACACAAACACTAAGGCAGTGCATCTTGCTGCCCTTGGAAACAGCTATTCAGGAGCAACAGCTAGGCACCGCAGGAGGGGCTGCTGCTTTTCCCTCGTCCTAATCTCCGCCCATGCTTTGGAGGGTGTCGTGGCCGCAACAAAATTCACTGGTGGACACATTTGAGAAATGCTGTTTTAGACACAATGCTTCTTAAATCTCCCAGGCAGGCTGGGGAATGCACTTGTTACACTACCTCTTAGAAGGCTGTAAGGAGTGCTGCCTTGCATAGTCAGCTATTCTACTGTCTGGTATGAGACAGTGTGTAAAGACACCCACCTCCTCTTTGTCCCCTGTAGGATGGTAAACAAACTGGGGGTGCTTGAAGAAGCAGTCACGCAGTTAAGACAGTATCCAGATTGTAATTGTGCCTGGCACCTCTGCAGAATACACAAAGGAGGGAAGCCTCTTTGTGCATGTGCATGCAAGAACCAAACAGTCTGCTCGTACATTCTGAGGAAGAGTCCTTTCTTATTCAGATGGGGGTTTTGCTGCTGAACCATTCCACCATATTGCACATATATTGTGTCACTTCTGGGAAAGCAGATGAACTTGCGGAATTTTTTTCAGGTTTTCCTGCATAAACCTCAAGCAAAATAAACAGAGTCAGCTAGTACTTTTATTATTTAAAATTAGATTTGAGGTGCATGTTATTGACATTAAACTATCGTGTGTGAGCTTGATTAGCATACAAAAAGGTTGAGTCTACTCAGGCAAATTTAGGTCCTACTACAATTCACCAAAATTACAATTCCACAGGTGGTAGCAAGAGTGGAGATTGCAGCATAAGCGGGAATCAGGCTTTTTACCAGTGTCACCACCCAACCCTATTCTGAGCAGGGTTAAATGACTCACTTCCACTTGCTTTTTTGCAAGTGCACCCACTGTGTCCTAACTGAACATTTGTCTCTAATAGTTGTTTTGTGGCCAGTGGAGAAAAAGAATATGGTTACTTTTTGGGCAAGGCTCCGGCAGGGTTAAGTAGAGATAAACTTACTCAAATTCCTGGCTCCCAGTGGTGATATGAAACACCATCTTCCTTTTCTCGCTGTACTCAAAGGCAGTCAAGAATCCGGGTTCCTAGGGGAACACCAAAGGAAATTATTCAGTTTGGTCTGATACTTAGGAAGAATGTGATATCCTCAGCCAAGATCCATTTCTCCTCATTGACCTCTCATCTGTCTGAACCTGTCAAGGGCCATCATACTTGTCAGTCTGGCTGCTATTGACTATAAAGTAGTATCTCTGACTTTAGACTAATAAGCACAATCACTTGTAAGCATGATTGTTCTAATGTTTTCAGTGGGAAATGCTGCAAAGTATCTTAAAGGGGGCGAGGGGGTGTTCTAAGTTGAAAATGCTAGGTATGTGATTTGCTTACAATTAGCTTGTTGGCTGCTTCTTTGATCTTGTCCACTTTGGCCTCTGAAAGCCCTTTCACATTGCACAATGCCCGCCTCGTTGTCATCTGGATCCCTTTGACGGTACAGATTCCCACGGACTTCAGCTTTTTAATATCAGCCACATTCTGTGAAAAAAGCTCACATTCTGTGATCACTAGCTCATGTAATGCTACAACTGGAAGGTAGAGAAAGTTTTTGTAGCCCATTATATTGTACGTTCACATGTATGTTTATTTTCACTAAGAAAGAAATAGATTTAACTGCTTTGTTGTTTCTGACTGTTCTAAGTATGTCCAGGGAAGAATACACTTGCTTGTTGTCATATGTTACAGATACTCCTGGGTGGGTGGAAATGTAATGGAACAGAGGCAATGCAGCAGGTTACTTAGATAAAATAGTAGCAGAAGGTTTAATGGACACTGCTTCAAACTGTCACCTCCAGACAAGTCCCTTCTTTGGGTAAAAACTATGAACTTGGATGTGTCACCCATTTATGCACAGGAGCTGTGTGCAAATGACACTAGGGAGAATAAGGGATAACTTAATTGCTCCCACTGAGAAGCTTCTGTCTTCTCCTTGGGTTTATCTTGCGCATATTATGATGACAAGGATGGGTGAAGAAAAGCCAGTCATGAAGAACAAAAGTTTTATACATAAAGGGGCATAATAAGTACTCACTTAATATAAATCATTGAGTTATTTTTTCCAGTTTGAGAGAAGCCTACTAGTGGAGTTTACTGAAGAATTTTTAACTCATAAGAAAACTGCTCCCCATTTCCCCAGCATTCTGACAACAGCATAACAAAGCCACTCACAGTATAATGCAGGAGCTAGAGAAGACATTGGCGTAATTATAGATAGTTATTGGCTGATGCAGAAATTAATCTATGGACAGATTGTCAAAAAATGCTCACCATCCAACTGCTCTCACTTAGGTACTAAAATAAGTGGCCATATTTTCAAGAGCTGCTGGGTGGTAAACACTTTTCAAAATCTGGCCCTTAATATGTAAACTATCAAAAACGAAACTTGTCCAGCCCTCCCTGTATCTCTTAGGCCTGGTCTATACTCAAAAGTTAGGGTGACATAGCAAAATTCACACACCTGAGCATCATAATTAAGCCGACCTAATGCCCAGTGTAGATGCAGCTAGGTTGACAGAAGAATTCTTCCATTGACATAGCTACCACCACTCATGGAGATGGAATGGCTACATCAATGGAATAACCCCGTCTATCACTGTAGGAAGCATCTACATGACAGGGGTACAGCAGCATAGCTGCAGTGTTGTAGCTGTGCTGCTGTAGCGCCCATAGTGTAGATATGCTCTTACTTAGAAGTTGTTATGGGGAGAAAGTTTGTTATGCACATCACTATGGATAAGTGTTTTTTTATAACATTCCTAAATAACATCCCATGCAGAACTGTCTAGATAATATCTACTACTTATACTTACAATTCCATGTTTCTGTAACAGGTCAATATCCTGAAACAAGGATTCCTAAAGGAGGCAAGGGGAAAGACAGAATCTTAGTCATTTTTTTTCACCATCTGTATCTCCCTTTGTTATCTGTCTAATTTAACATGTGTTCGTTTTAAATCATTAGACCTGGGTTGTTTTTCATAACAGTACATGTCCTACTACCTACCAATATAGGCACAACAAAGAAAGAACCAAAAGAATTTCAGCATTCCCTGTTGTCCTCATATTGTGTAACTATCTGAAGAAACATAGTCACCAGTCATGCTGAGAAACTCTACTAATTAAGCAATATCATGATACTCTTCCTTCTAACCCTCTACTATAGTGTTTCTCAACCTTTTCAGATTGAAGACCCCTTATTCAAAGTCAGATTTTTGTGATCTCCTTACATTTACTCTAAGAGTAAAACATGTACTGATAACAGTAAGCCTACATAATTTATTTGTGTGTGTGTGTTTCAAGAGGTTGACAAAGAACACTTGATCTTGAAGGATAAGGGTGTGCAGGGAGCAGGGGAGCAAGATTTTCTTTGCTTTAGATTGTAATCAAATTTATCACCCTGCAACCCTCCAATTTTCTTTCATGATCCTGCACCGAAGAAACACTGCTCTTCTACAAAAAATTATGCGTGATGCCCTCAGACAGAACGTCGACATATTTTTTCACAATCCATAAATACCTCATCATCCTGGTACCCTAGTTCTTCTTGCACCACTTGATCCTCCATGGCTTTCATTGTGAAAGAGCAGGCAATAAGGCGTCAGTACTAAAAAAGCAAACAAACACACCATCAGGGTGGAAATACATAAAGTAGTTATAAAGTACTCTTAATAGGAGTTCAATGGCATAGTGGCATCTCGATGCGCTATCACATAAGAATCCAAATTCAGATTCTAAGCTTGGTCCTTCACTACATGTGCCAGCAGGGGCTGGATGTGTTGCAGAGGTGCTTAGCTCCCCAATAAAGGAGGGAGAATCTTGTTTTTCTCTCAGAAGATTCCCTCTGCCCAAATTGGCTTAGGCAAAGTTTCCCTTTCCGGAGGGAGCACTGATGTGACAAAGAGCCTTCCTGGCTAGAGGAAATGGAAATAAAGGAAGAAAACTTTGGCATAATTTCAGAGGAGTTCTTTGGAAGTAAAAATAAAATGGAATGACTTATGTTACTTTCTAATGAAAAATATTCAAATAAGTTGTTTCTGAAACATCTCCATATGGCACCACAATGTACTTCTTTCCTCTAGACCAGGGGTCGGCAACCTTTCAGAAGTGCTGTGCCGAGTCTTCATTTATTCACTCTAATTTAAGGTTTCGCGTGTCAGTAATACATTTAAACATTTTTAGAAGGTCTCTTTCTATAAGGCCACGTTTACACTTACCTGCTGGGTCGACGCGGCGAGTTCGACTGCTCGGAGTTCGAACTATCGCGTCTGATCTAGACGCGATAGTTCGAACCCCGGAAGCGCTAGTTCGAACTCCGGTACTCCACCGCGGCAGGAGGAGTTGCCGGAGTCGACCTTGGAGCCGCGGAGTTCGCTTCCGCGGCGTCTGGACGGGTAAGTAAGTCGAACTAGGGTAGTTCGAATTCAGCTACGTTATTCACGTAGCTGAATTCGCGTACCCTAGTTCGACCCCCGACCTTAGTGTAGACCAGGGCTGAGTCTATAACAGGGGTAGGCAACCTATGGGCACGTGTGCCGAAGGCGGCATGCGAGCTGATTTTCAGTGGCACTCACACTGACCGGGTCCTGGCCACCGGTCTGGGGGGCTCTGCATTTTAATTTAATTTTAAATGAAGCTGCTTAAACATTTTAAAAACCTTATTTACTTTATATACAACAATAGTTTAGTTATATATTATAGACTTATAGAAAGAGCCCTTCTAAAAACGTTAAAATGTATTACCGGCACGCGAAACCTTAACTTAGAGTGAATAAATGAAGACTCAGCACACCACTTCCAAAAGGTTGCCAACACCATAACTAAAATACTGTTGTATGTAAAGTAAATAAGGGTTTTAAAATGTTTAAGAAGCTTCATTTAAAATTAAATTAAAATGCAGAGCCCCCCAGACCGGTGGCCAGGACCTGGTCAGTGTGAGTGCCACTGAAAATCAGCTTGCATGCCATCTTTGGCACATGTGCCATAGGTTACCTACCCCTGCTCTAGACAAATGGATGGAATCCCTGCCAGTTATGAAAATTTAGTCATCTGTATCCATTTTCCTTTAATATATTAATAACAAAAGGTGAAGTATTTCCTGAAGTAACATGAACAAGCCCCTTGCCCCCAGATACTGGAAGAAGAAAAATTAATATAAAAGGTAAAGGGCATGTTACAATCCTCTCTCTGCACTTTTTAAAAACAAATCCTCCCTTCCCTGTCCTGAAATGCATATAATCCTGCATTCCTTGCATTCAAAAGAGCAAGGGGACTTCTCCCCTTTGGGGAAATAGCAATTCAAAATTGGCAGAGTAGGCAAAGCCATGGCTGTACCTTCCTATTGGTCAGCAACGGATGTAGGGGGAACTATACCACACCCTATTAAGAGGTGTAGCAGTGTAGACACACCCCTGTTCTCTGGGGAGCCTTCCAGTGCTCCTGCTGTGGTAATGTGGCTCTGCCCCACAGCCAGCTTGGAGTTATACCTAAAATCTTATACAGACCAACTAAAAAAAATCAGGCACAAATGCACCCAGAGGATGAATTTATCTTGAAGTATATGTTCTGTCTTTACGTGTGTGTGACATGTATTATTGTTTGTCTTGCACAACGAGAGGAGGGTTCCAAGCACACAGGACATGGAACAGGGCGTGGAGACGGGAGATAAAGGGTTGAGACAGAACGTGGGGCTGTGCATGGGGTTGGGGGAGCCTTGAGAAGGAAAAAGTATGAATCCTTCCATATTACTCCAACCCTAACCAGAGTTACTGCCCCGCTGTATTTATTTCTACACCTCCCAAGATACATGTTAAAGAAATAAAGGGGCAAATCCTACTTGTCTTCTCGGGGTCTGTTTACACATTACAGCAGCTGTGCCACCACAGCACTGAAATGTAGACGCTTCCTACGCCAATGGAAGGGGTTTCTCCACTGCTGTACTTAATCCACCTCTCCCAGAGGCCGCAGCGGGGTCGATGGAAGAACAGCGGGGGTTAGGTCGACCTAACTACACCATGACTCTGGCTACACAGCGCCGAGCGCCCTAGCCAATGTTCAGTGAGCCCGGGACTCTGCCGAGCAGACGCCTCAGCTGCGCTATTTGTGCGGGGCAAACTGGCTCTGGCCGGCGCGGCGAGATAGGGCCGGAAGCGACGCCCACTGAACTAGCCGCTCTCAGCCCCGCGGCAGCAGGCGGGACTCATCCCCCGCTCACCCCAAGCGCAGCCACCGCCGCCTCAGAGATCATCCGCCCCGCCCCGGCCGTTTTTCGCTGTTCGTTGCCAGGGCCGAGCTCGAGTCGCCTCCCCTTTCCCGCCTCAAAACTCCCGCTAAAAAGGGCTGACACTGAACTGAAGAGGCGGCGGCGGTTACCCGAACGCGCGCGTACGCAGACTCCGAGCCGCCTGGCGCAGGCGCACTGGTAAGTATCCGACGCCCACAGCTGTCTGCGGCGGGCGAACGGACCCTACCACCTCGATGGAAGAGGGTTAGGACTCTACCACTGGGGAGAGGGGAAGGCCGGGAACCGGTAGAACGTTATTCTGTATAAGGGCATGCGTTAAAGTACGTCCTCTCCCCTGGGCTCTACTCATTAATGGAACGATCCATATTCAGCGCCCATGTGAGAGTTTCGAGATATGAACCGGTATCAGAGGTCGGGTCTCCCTTCCCCAGCCCGGAATGGTAGTGTCGGACTCGCGAACTGCCACGCGGGGGGAGGAGCTAGACTGTACCATGTCAGGGGAGGGGTGAGTGCGACATTCATTCTCTGCCTCACCGAGGCCTCGCCCGTGCGAAGCCGGGGGGTGACGCTGCGCCCCCCAGCGGCGCCAGGAGGCGCTCGGAGCCCGGGCGGGGCTGGCGGCGGGGTTACAAATCCCGCCTGGGCTGAGGCTCGGCGCTGCAGCCGGGGGGGGGGGCGGAGCTGCCTGTAGGGGCCTTTGGAGCCTCCCAGCGCCAGGGGCTGACCTGGCAACGCGGCAGCCCGAGGGCTCCGTTCGGTTCCGGCGGCCTGTCCCGGGCTGCCGATGGGCGAGGGAGGAGGCGCTACCCCAGTGCCACCGTGGGGCCCGCGTGTATTGCTGCTGCTGCTGCCCGGCGCGGTGCCTGGGCCGGGTCATTTCTCCCCTGCTGGGGCACCCGCGTGTGACAGCCCCAGTCTGGCAAACAGCGGCGGGGGTGAGACTTGTGACACAACCAACCCTGCCACGTCCTAGTCACTTCCCAAGAAGAGGCGCTTTTGAGGCGCTGTGGTGGTGCAGCCCTGTTGGTCCCAGGGTGTGTGAGACACAAGGTGGGCGAGGTAAGAGCTTGTATTGGATCAACTTCCCAGGGTGAAAGAGGAGACAAGCTTTCCCGCTGGCTCCTCTTGAGACCTTCAGCTCTGGTGTTGATCAAAAGCTCTTCTTCTCTTTCATCAGTAGAAGTTGGTCCAGTAAAAGATATTCTCACTCACCTTGTCCCTCTTTTAAGGAAACTCATTTCATCAGGCCAGAGGGCAACTTCTCCACCCTTTTCTCCTAACCAGCTGCTTTTCCAGATTCTCAAATGGGAATGATCTTGGTTGATATTTTCATAGAGGAACTTCTGACAGGCCTGCTTGCTGCTCATTTGCTGGTGGAAGGCCCAGACATCTTGCATTGGCACATACATTTATATTTAAAATTGCATAAAGCCCTATTTATATGTAACATGCATAGTACATTTAAATTGCTTTTTGTCTTCAAAGCATTTTAATAAACAATCTTTAGTACCCTTGCGAAGTAGGCAGGTATTATCTTGATTTTACAGATCAGCAAATAGAAGAAGAAAAAAGAGAGCCAGTTTCTGGGTGCTTTAATTTTTGGCTCCCAACTTGAGACATCTTAGACCCATAGGCATAGTTTGACTTCTGTATTTCGGGGGACAACTCCAGTCAGGCCAATAGGGGAGCAAATTCCACAGTTGCCTGAGGGTTGCAGTTTGGGGGGCAACACCCCCACACCCCAAACCACACCCATGCTTAGACCTGGTTTTCAAAGGTGCTTTGCACATGCAGCTCCAAATAAGGGTGGTCATAGTTCCAAATTAGGCAGCCAAAAATTGACATGCAAAATTATACACCATGTCTGACCATGTTGATGTAAGTAACTTGTATAAGGTCACAAAAGGCAGAATCTGAGGTAATCACATGTGTGATCCATCAGCTCATCCTGCCTCTTCATACTGTTGTTGGTGTCACTAGGCATAAATCTAGGTAACTCGGGAGGATGGCTCTGGGCCTATGTGAACCAAAGTACCTCTATGTGAAGTGCTTCTGTTAGCCTTACTAAACTTTTGTAACCTCTTGTATTATGTGCTGACTACTGGCAGCTGCAAGGCCGGTTGGTACTAGATGCAGCCAATACTAGATAAGATAGGCGGAAAGCAGATGCTGTAATCAAGGTTATATGCATGAGAAAGTTGCATGAGAAAGTAGCCCCCACGGTGGGAAAAGTACAGATAAAAAGAAACAAAAGGGGTATAAATACTGGGACCCCGCCTGTGTGCGGTGTGCAGGATTTGAGATTGTAATTTCTCCCTTGCACCTTTTTTTTGGGCTCAAATAAACTTGGTTTGCTTCTCCACCCTGGTGTTAATTAGTGCGATGCACACCGGGCAACGAACCCCGCTGTTGCCCCTCCTCGGGCCCTTTGGGCTGGCAACACTGTCAAAGCAGTTACAAACATTGTACTCTTACCTGCCTGGATAAATGAACAGAAATTACTTGTTCAAGTTCAGCTTCAAGACTGCAGTTAATATTGGTTCACTATAATTCCATAAAATATATCCCTACCACTACAGGTGTGATCAATGAAGGGGGTGGGGGTTTGCTCCCTTTTATGAACACCCAGCCAGCCAATCAGCTACAAAATCCCTGTTAGTAGCTGTTCTCTACTTGCTTTACCTGTAAAGCAATGGTTCCCAACCTTTTTGGCTGGCGGGTGCCAGCCGAAGGACCACTGCGGTGGTGGAGCACCCGCCGAAATGCCGCCGAATTTCGGCGGCGACGCCTCTCGATGACATCGCTTGCCGTCGACAAGCAACGTCATCGAGAGGTGTCCCCGCCGAAATTCGGGGGCGATGCCTCTCGATGACGTCACTTGTCGGTGACAAGCGGCGTCATCAAGAGGCATCCCTGCGAAAATGCCGCTGCGGCGGCGGGGGGCCCTTCCGTTCCGGGACCCGCCGCCGAAGTGCTCCGAAGACCCGCGGTGGGGGCCCCCCGCCGCTGAATTACCGCCGAAGACCGGGCTGCACTTCGGCACCGGGTCCTGCTTCGGGTCCGCTGCCGAAGACCCCAGGCCCCCGGAATCCTCTGGGCGGCCCTGTTCTCCAGAGAGAGGGGACAGAACCGAAATTATGCTGTAAAAAGCGTTAAGCCAGGTATGAAAAATAATCAGATCATGCCTAGAAACTACTTACTGAAATCCCATATATGTAAGTAGATCAGGAAATATCTAGGAAGATGCAATTAGGTTTATTTCTTTGTGGCTTGTGCACTCCTCTGTGCTAATACCCAAATGGTTTTGTTTTGCTTGTAACCATTAAGCTGGACCTCAGGAAAACCATACTTGATGCTTAATTATTATATTTGCTCTTTTTAAATATAGCAATAGCCTAAGTTCTAGGTGTATTTTCTTTCTTTTTGTTTTTAATAAAGTTTTACCTTTTTAAAGAACAGAACAGGATTGGGTTTTTGTGTCCTAAGAGGTTTGTGCATATGTTGTTTAATTAGCTGGTGGCAACAGCTGATTTCCTTCGTTTTCTTTCTCAGCTCTTCCCTGAAGGGGTGGTGGTGAAAGGCCTTGAGGGTACCCCACAGGGAGGAATCCCACGTGTGCCTTCCTGGGTTCAAAGAGTTCTTTTTGCATTTGGTTGGTGGCAGCATCTACCCCACCAAGGTCAGGGAGAAATTGTAACCTTTGGAGTTTAATACAAGCCTGGAGTGGGCAGTATTAATTTTTAGAATCCTTGTGGGCCCCCACCTTCTGCACTTGAAGTACCAGAATGGGGAATCAGCCTTGACAACAGGAAAGGAATGGCTGTATATCAAAGCTGCTGGCTTTAGTTGTGGTGAGATTTTTGAAACCACCTGAGTAGAAAGAGTACAAATCCCAATGACTTTCAAGGTACTTTTTGAAAATAAGTCCCCAAGGGTGTAAGAGTGCATGTAGGCATTTCTAATATTTGCCATGTGAGAAAATGAAACATGGAAAGGCAAATTGTGATCATCTTCCTCAGTGGGAGTGTGTGGGTGCTCAGCACTTTTGAAAACCAAGCCATGTATTTAGGTACCTGAATGTGGGTTTAGGAGCCTAAGGCTGCAGCTACACACAGAGCTCTTGTGGAATAAGCTATTCCCCATATGGACACTTCCAGAATAAAAGTGACTTTATTTTGAAATAACTACTTTATTCCAGAATAAAAGTGAGCTATGTGAGCAGTTGCATCCGACGAAGTGGATATTGACCCACGAAAGCTCATGCTCCAATATGTCTGTTAGTCTAAGGTGCCACAGGACTCTTTGCTGCTTTTATGTGAGCAGTGTCCATGTAGGGGAATTACTGTATTTTGGAATAACTAAATTATACCAGTAAAACTGGTATTTTTCTGTGTAGACAAGGCCTAGCTTTAGCCTCGTATTTAAAAAAAAAAAAATTGGCCCATTTTCCTGTTTATAGACAGGCTCTTCCAGGAGGCAGATGAGTGGACCAAGCTGGAAAGGTTACCACTCATCCCAAAGTGCTGCTAAAATGATAATGTCGATACATAGAACTTAAACTTTACATCTTCCAAGTGCTATGCAATCCTTAACTAAGCTTCACACCACCTATGTATGGTAGATAAAATATTCCTATTTTTTACAATGGAAAACTGAGACACAAGGCTGAATTCATTGCAGGTTTCACCAGCACAGAGCGCCTCCTGTCTGGGAGGGTCTGCAGCTGGCCAGCACAGCTCCACTACTATATATTGTTGGCAAGGGGATGCACTGAGTCTGAACTACATTGCCTTTCAGCTTGGGACCAAGCCAGTTCAGATAAAACAAGGAGCAACTCAAATCTTTGGCAAAGAAGCAAACTATGAAACCATTAAAAAAAATATTCAGGTGACTTTTCATTCTCATATATTACTTCCATTCTTGCAATGTTATGAGATTTTTCCAGCCCAGTTTTACAGATCAATGAGGTTAGAAATCAATCAAACTTTTAAACTCAGAGTACTTCTGTGAACTGATTCTTCATATTTTTTTCAGGTTTGTCTGTTCCTAATTGGTGGAGAAAGCTCTCGGGTGGGCTGCCCAAAATACACTTCAAGTCTTGTCAGAACTGAAGAGTACATCCAGGCGAGGGGTCAGCAATTGGTTCAGCTTCTTCATCTCTCCTTTCTCTGACAGCAATTGCTTCTCTTTTCTGTGGAGTGAGGAGGCCAGGGAGATAGAGAGAAAGAAAAGCACTATAAACTGTTCAACGGTATTTAAGTATTAAGGATAGAAAAGATTTCTTAAATCACCAAGCGCAATCAAAGAAAGTTTTTAGGAGTGGATTCCTTCACCACTTTGGAATTGACATTAGCTAACCCCTGTATTCCCAAATCCATAAACACTGAAAGCTCTGCATTCCACACCCCCTCCAAACTCACTTTCTTAATCACCCTGTTACCCTCACCAAAGTTCATGATCTCCCTTCCAAAACACACTATATTCTTAAATTCCTTTGGATGAGCATTGGCTCACAGATTCCACCTCAAGCAACATCAGAAAAACCACCACACTGCATCTCTGTACCCCCCTGGAATAACTAGCTACCCAAAGCCATCCCCATATTTCCTCATGCCCCAAAATGCCTTTGGAATCAATGTTAGGTAACAGGTTTTGCCAGTGGCAAACAAGGAAATCACCAGTTGGGTTCAGATCATCACAGAATATGGTAGAATGAAACTACACTCATTTTTGTACCTGAGGAATTCTTGCTTCTCCTTCCACTGGTGCTGGTCAAAATCCTTCATTTCTCTGCAGTGTCGCTGGTGCACTCTTTTGAAGGCATTGTCCAGATGGCGAATATTATTGAAACTTTGTCGGATCACATCTGCATAGGTTGGGGTGGACTCCGTAGTTTGAAACGTAAAAGAAAAAAATATTGTCTTTGTTTTTTCTTTGCTAAAGGACATATGAGAGGAACAATAGGGGATGCATAAGTTAGTACTGAGATTAATTGGTAGAGCTGTAGCAGGCAGGGGATGGGGGGCTCAGGACTGGAATAGCACAGGAAATTTATGGTCAGGATTGGGGCATACTGGTAGAGCTTTATATCAGGGAAGTTAGGATTAGAATAGCAGGGGATCTTCATGGTTAGGATCAAAGGAGCAAGGATGGTAAAGGCTGAGCCTCCTGTTACACCCCAAGGCCCCCTCCCTCGGAGTCCCTTGGGAAGGCAGATCAGCATTGTGTATTGCTAATGCTGTTGCTAGCATCGCAAAGCATTTTGGGGAGGGTCAAAGGTGTGTGAGTGGGGAGTGGAAGTTTTCTTTGCAGGTATGAGAGGCCAAGGTGGGGGGAGAGAAAGAAGAAAGCAGAGAACGGGTTAATTCAACACTGGCTAGCTGCTACCTGCCAAGACAGAAGGGGGGGGAAGTCCAACCACCCCAACGAGCCGTGACAAGAGAAGAACTAAGCTGAGACACAGAGCTGCAGAGATAACAGCGAGAACAGTGAGAGTGAATGAAATGGCAACAGCAAAGGCCAACAGAAAGGAAAACAGTCTCCGGAGCCGGGAAACCAGGAAGGCCACAGCAAGCCTGTTTGAACTGGTACAAAGAGTACCAGGAACAGAGGGCCTTGAATGAAAACCCCCACCCCAAGGAGCCCAGGATTAAAAACCCTCCTGAGAGCTGAAGCAACTCGGAGAGCACAGCAGATCCTTGGACGGCCTGGGCCCAGAACAGCATTCCCGTCCACCTTCCCCACAACTCTTCTTCTGACGTTACACCCAGACTTGGCCAGTCTGGGTCGTGCGTGTGCGAGTATGAAGGTGGGTTAGGGCTTGGGGCATTAACACTTTCTTTCATCCTCTGAGTGACATGGGAGTGTTCCCAGCACTCTCTGCTGTTATTTTATTATTTTATCAATAAAGCTTTAAAATTTAGACACTTGGTGTGCCTCATCATCTCCTCCCCAAAAAGATCCTGGGGCACCAGCCTGATCAACTGTGGCCCCAGGCAGATTGGTAACGTAAATATGTCACTGTCAAGGTTTCCTCCCCCACTCTGAACTTTAGGGTACAGATGTGGGGACCTGTATGGACCCTAAGCTTAATTACTAGCTTAGATCTGGTAACACTGCCACCAGGCAGAAATCAGTGTCTGGCACACTTTCTGTCCCCCCAAAACCGTCCCTGGGGAACACAGATCCAAACCCCTTGGATCTAAAACAAGGAGAAATTAACCATCCCCCCTCCTTTCCCCAACCAACTCCTGGTGAGTCCAGACCCAATTCCCTTGGATCTTAAAACAAGGAAAAAATCAATCAGGTTCTTAAAAAAGAAAGCTTTTAATTAAAGAAAAAGAAAGGTAAAAATCATCTCTGTAAAATCAGGATGAAATATACTTTATAGGGTACTTAGATTTATATAGCCCAGAGAAAACCCCCTCTAGCCTCAGGTTCAAAGTTACAGCAAACAGAGGTAAAATCCTCTCAGCAAAAAGGAACATTTACAGGTTGAGAAAACAAACGTAAGACTAACACGCCTTGCCTGTGCTACTTACAAGTTTGAAACATAAGAGTGATTCAGAAAGATTTGGAGAGCCTGGATTGATGTCTGATCCCTCTCAGTCCCGAGAACGAACAACCCCCAAAACAAAGAGCACAAAACAAAGAACAAGTGAGCTGCAGCTCACGAAAGCTCATGCTAAAATAAATTTGTTAGTCTTTAAGGTGCCACAAGTACTCCTGTTCTTTTTGCGGATACAGACTAACACGGCTGCTACTCTGAAACCCAAGATTTGAAAGTATCTTGTCCCCCTATTGGTCCTCTGGTCAGGTGTCAGCCAGGTTTACTGAGCTTCCTACCCTTTACAGGTAAAAGAGACATTAACCCTTAACTATCTGTTTATGACAGTCACACTCCCTCCTGGCATTGCTCCCTTAATTTTTATGAGCACTCAAACTCCCAGTAGAAAAATATTTGCATTTTAACCCCAATCTAATTTTAGACAGCATTTTATCTCCCATTTTATTCAGGTGTTCCTTTCCACATTTGTTTTCTTAACCTTCCTATTCTGTTAATGAGAGCCTGTCATCTTGTCTCTGTTCAATGCAAAGCAATTCCCTTGACGGTTACCACCAGTATGGTTATACATCAGCCAGCTGGTGTGGAGCCAATCTATAAATGTGTTCTTATACCACCTCTTCCTCAATCTGGTCTCTGGCAGTTTGAAGTCATAATCAACTTAAGGTCTGGTCCTGCAACTGAACAAAGTTCTGCAGTCACACAGACTAAGCCAGCAATTCACTGACTGGGGAAGGAGAGTAAGCAGACTTTGACCTTTCTCTGTTTTCCTCACTGCAGTGTATAAGAGGGCGTTATAAACGTGATAAAGGGGCTACGGCTGGTTTATGAAGAGAGATTAAAATAACTAAATAAGTATAATTTGGCTAAACAACGTCTAGGGGTATAGGAAAGGGATGTCAGTCTCATCTACAATAATATGAAGGACATAAACACAAAAGAGGGAGACTATTGTGTGAGATGGTCAGAAGATAGAACTAGAAGTGGATGAAAATGAGTGGTGATTAATCCAGGCTGGCTTTCAGGAAACACAAAATATGAGGTTTGTTAGCTTGTGGAATAGTTTCTCAATGGAAGGTGGGAAAGCCCTAAAGCTTGAGACATTTACTACTGAACACAGAAAAAATCCAATAATATGCTGTAAGAAATAATCCTGCACTCTTGGGGAATGGATAGAATGTGACCTAACAAGATTTTTCCATCTCTAATCTCTCTGAGTTGATCATAAGGATATGGTATAGGCTTGCAGATCTCCCTCCTGTGAATCAAGATGTCTTGTCCAGACTGTGGTTCAACATTATAGCTCTGGAGGAAGTGCTGAATTAGTGGGCTGTGTCCATTGATGTTAAAGAGATGCCAAGTGAAGTCAGGGCCCTGACAAGCTGGGTGTGACTGGAGAGGGGAAGAAACAAAAGAAAAGAGGCTATTAATTATATCAAAACTAAGTCCAAAGAATAAAGCATGTAATGCCCCATATGATTCATATTCTGAGTGAAAGAGAATATATAACCATTGGAAATGCAGTGAAACTTGTCCATATAGGCACCACTGGGATTCCATTTTCGGTGTAGCTATTACAATAGGTGGCTGTGAAATAACCATTCTGGATTACATAATTTTTAATGTACAATAACTGATGTCATTATAAAAACTGTACATTGGAGTGAAGAGACTTGATTTTAGTATTGCAAAGACCAAGCAGAGTTTTGTGTATTAATATATCTTGTGGACCAAATCAGCAAATAAACCATAACTCTACACAAAATAGGCCAGAGATACCACACAAATCCAAAGATTCCGAGGGTGAGTTCTCTTGCTCTCCCTTGTATCTTTAAGTATTCAGCTATAAAACTGTTCTGCTCTGAAACACCCCTAACCAAATCTGTCCTCAGACCCTGAAGCACAGACTGCTCACTTAAAGAATCAGCATGGAGACATTCCTATCCCAACACCATTGTCTTCCCAACAAACCGACCAAACACAGCCACTTGGTCATAGGGTTGTTCAAATTCCCTGACAATTTTTATTTTATCTGAGACCTTCTCTAAGCGATCCACACTGGATTTTTCAAAAGGAAAGTCAATAGATCCATTCACAACAGACTATTTCTGCCTGTTAGGAACTGAAACTTCCTTGATCAAATCACTTCCACACCCTTCAGTTACAGCAAACTGCTTGCACAGATTACCATGAGGATTCCTTTCCCTAGGAGCTTCTCTAAGCAACAATTTACCCCTCACAGAAATTCTGCCCTTACCCTCTTTACCTTGGGCTTGCTCTAAAGGAACATTTTCCTGAGCACCAACAGACTCTTTCTGGGTCTCACTTACATTCAGAATCATTTCTGGCCCATCAGGTCGGTTTTTACACAAGCTCCTTTCAGGCAAGCTCACTAGACAAAAGGTAAGAGGTACTTTCTTTCCCTCTGCAACGTTCCTCACAGTCACTGGCAACCTGCAAGTTGTCAGGCTCAATAGGCTTAGGAATCATTTCCTCATTACAAGTTTCAACACTGTCAGTGAGCAACACAATCAAATCACCTTTATGCTTTCCTTGTGCCCAGCTAGGGTATCACCCTAATCAGACAGAGTTGCTACACCCTTTCCCAGCAACACATTAGCAACAGGCAAAATACAAGCACCAGAATTGTCTGGTCTCTGGGATTTTGCTAGGACACTAACTGAATGCAACCTAGTTACAGTGCTATTCTCCCTAGCAGACACAAACTTAGGACCATTCCCTTTCTGGGCTTTAGCTGTATCCAGAATTAACTCTGGGGCCACTGATAAATTGTCAAGTAGCATAAACTGAGAAGCACTTTCTGTCCGCTTCACAGACAAAGAAGAGCTTGAGAAACATTCCCCTTTAACAGACACACAGCTTGGGATCTCATTTCCCTTGTCCCAGCACACAGGGCCGTTCACAGACAACTGCTTGGAAATTGGAGTAGCTTTTTCCATAGGCAAGTCAATACCCTTAACAGACAGAGGCACATTTCCTTCACTGTCACCATTCTCCACACAGACAACAGGTAAGGTAGAGGGACACTCATCTTCCATTAACCTTGCCTTCCCAAACTGCTGATTAGACAAAGCCATTAGCTTACAAGGTGGCCTAGGCTCTGCCAACATTTTCTTGTCCTCCTCTCCCTTATCCCAGCACACAGGGCTGGTTACAGACAAATCCTGAGAGAGTGGGACAGCTTCCTTATCAGGTAAACTGCTGTTCTTCACGCTACACTGAGCTACTTCCAGCAAATCACAGTCACCTTTTTCAGGTTTACTTTTACAAGCTGTATTAGCCAACAATTCATCACCCATCAAAAATCTACCCTTTCCTTCCTTGGTTAGGGCTTTAACCTGACTATCCACTTTAATCTGCTCCTGAGAGAAACATTTTCATGACCAATGAGTTCTTTTTGTGCTTGATCTAATTTCAGATTTACTTCTGAGACATTAGACAGACATTCAGAAACATTCACAGACAAACTGCTTTTTTACACAAACAGCTATTTCCCACCATGTTAGAGTCTCCCCTCCCCCTGGTCATAGCAGGATGGGTTAAACACAGAAAACTGCTCAGAGTATTACAACATACCAACATTGTTATAAACTGGATTTTCAAGATAATACCGTTTCTGCTGTTCTTCCATTGCTTTTTTGATTTGGAGCCTAAGGCCTTGTCTACACTACAAGACTATTTCGAATCTACTTAAGTCGAATTTGTGGATTCGACCTTATGAAGTCGAATTTGTGTATCCACAGTAAATACACTAATTCGAATTTCTGAGTCCACAGTAATGGGGCTGGCGTCGACTTTGGAAGCGGTGCACTGTGGGAAGCTATCCCACAGTTCCCGCAGTCCCCGCTGCCCATTGGAATGCTGGGTAGAGCTCCCAATGCCTCCTGGGGGAAAAATGTGTCGAGGGTGCTTTTGGGTAACTGTTGTCATTGAACCGTCAATCACGCCCTCCCTCCCTGAAAGCTCCGGCGGGAAATCTGTTCGCGCCCTTCTCTTGTCGGTTACAGCGCGTACGCCACAGCACTGCGAGCATGGAGCCCGCTGCGATCATCGCTGCACTTATGGCCGTTGTCAACTCCTCGCACCTTATCGTCCACCTCTTCCACAGTCAGCTGCTGAGAAATCGGGCGAGGAGGCTCCGGCAGCGCGGTGAGGACAGGAATTCACAGAGTGGCGCAGACCTCTCACAAAGCAGGTTACGCCGCACCGTGGAGATCATGGTGGCAATGGGTCAAGTTCATGGTGTGGAACGGCGATTCTGGGCCCGGGAAACAAGCACGGACTGGTGGGACCGCATAGTGCTGCAGGTCTGGGATGAATCACAGTGGCTGCGAAACTTCAGGATGCGTAAGGGCACTTTCCTTGAACTCTGTGACTTGCTGTCCCCTGCCCTGAAGCGCCAGGACACCCGGATGCGAGCAGCCCTGAGTGTGCAGAAGCGAGTGGCCATAGCCTTCTGGAAACTTGCAACGCCAGACAGCTACCGGTCAGTAGCGAACCACTTTGGCATGGGCAAATCTACCGTTGGGGTTGCTGTGATTGAAGTAGCCCACGCAATCGTTGAGCAACTTCTCTCAAAGGTAGTGACTCTCGGAAACGTCCAGGACATCATAGATGGCTTCGCCGCGATGGGATTCCCAAACTGCGGTGGGGCTATAGATGGGACTCACATCCCTATCCTGGCACCAGCCCACCAGGCCAGCGAGTACATTAACCGAAAGGGCTACTTTTCAATGGTGCTGCAAGCACTGGTAGACCATAGGGGACGTTTTACCAACATCTTCGTTGGGTGGGCGGGCAAGGTTCATGACGCGCGTGTGTTCAGGAACTCTGGTCTGTTTAAACGCCTCCAGGCAGGTACTTTCTTCCCGGACCACAAAATAACGGTTGGGGATGTGCAGATGCCTACAGTGATCCTCGGGGACCCAGCCTACCCGCTAATGCCCTGGCTCATGAAGCCCTATACAGGCGCCTTGGACAGAGAGAAGGAACTCTTCAACTACCGGCTGAGCAAGTGCAGAATGGTGGTGGAGTGTGCTTTCGGACGTCTCAAGGGGAGATGGCGGAGCTTACTGACTCGCTCGGACATCAGCGAAAAGAATATCCCCGTAGTTATTGCTGCTTGCTGTGTGCTACACAATCTCTGTGAGAGCAAGGGCAAGACCTTTTTGTCCGGATGGGAGGTTGAGGCAAATCGCCTGGCTGCAGTTTACGCTCAGCCAGACACCCGTGCCGAGAGAATATCCCAGCGGGAAGCGCTGTGTATCCGGGAGGCTTTGAAAGCAAGTTTCCTCAGAGAGCAGGGTAACCTATGACTCTCCACTTGCTTTCAAGAGAAACTGACCCTGGGCCTGTGTCTGTATGTGTCGATTTCGATCTGCGGTTACATACCCCGTTCTCCAAGTTTCCCCCACTTCCAAAGCACGTTTTAAAGCAAATTAATTGTAACACTCATTATTAATAAATCTTTGTTTTACTTTGCATTTCTGTTCAGGTGTTGAAACATGGACACATACTGTGCTGGGCACGGTGTGCACTGATGTACAGACCGCTTGTTCCATAGAGGAATGACATCCTCCTGCTCCTACATAGGTCTCTGGGGTGGGGGACGGTTGCAAGTGGTTGTGCATGAAGGGGAGGGATTGCAGGAAGGGGTGGGTTTGCAGGAAGGGGCGAGTGGTGCCTTCTTTGGATAGGGGTTTGGATGACGGCAGTGGGCTGCGGGTTTGGGCGTAGGAAGGGGTGAGGGGTGTGGGGGAAGGGTCAGTATCTGTCCGTGGATGAGGGCTCTTGTTGGGGCTCAGGGCAGCGGAGAGGCTCGTTGCTACGGTGGAAGTGCATGGTAAGGGCAGCGTGCCTTAACATTAAGGGGGTGGCAGGCGCTAGGACCCTGGACAAGCATACACATCACAGAATGACCCGGGGCAGCATACACCACACAGAGTGACCCTGGTGCCTACTGACTGCAGTGTGTGTGTGCCCTGCAGTTGATCATGGCCCCAAGTCTGTACCCTGGTAATGTAGGCTATACCGTGCAATTATAAATCCCCCCCCCCCTACACAAAAAAATCCTCTGACACGAAAGACGTGACCGAAACAGTGAATAACAGCAAACAGCTTTTAATAATCTAATACACAGTGGGGGGATGAAACTTGGATTTGGGACTGGGTGAGCCTGTAAGGGAAGCACTTCTACAAATGTATAGCGTGAGAGGTGTGTGGTACATTAGCGCTATGCAGTGGTGCAGTGACAGTTCTCACGGCCCCTACCGCCCCGCCGTCTTGTACTTTTGGGTGAGGGGGGGGCAGGACTTCTTGGCGGGGGAGGGCGGTTGCAGATACACTGCAGGGGGGCTCTGTCCTCCTGCCTGCGGTCCTGCATAACATCAACAAGGCGCCGGAGCGTGTCCGTTTGCTCCCTCATTAGCCCAAGCAGCGTTTGAGTCACCTGCTGGTCTTCCTGCCGCCACCTGTCCTCCCGTTCGATGTGTGTGCGATGCTGTTGACATAGGGTCTCCCTCCACTGTCTCTGCTCTGCCGCCTCGGCTCTGGAGCAAGCCATCAGTTCCGCGAACATCTCGTCCCTAGTCTTTTTCTTTCGCCGCCTAATCTGCGCCAGCCTCTGCGAGGGGGATGCCGGGGCAGTCCGGGAAAGAGCCGAAGCTGTGTGATGGGAAAAGTAACTGATTTCCTTGAACAGATACATGTTTGCGAACAGTGAACACAGTCTAGTCAGTTTCTCTGAACAAGACCATACAGGGCAACAAGTCTCACGAGATCTCAGGACAAGTTCGAGATTTCGGAATACGCTCTCATTGGCTGCGGCATTGCACAGGAGAGCGGACAAGTGGGGAGAGACAGCTGAATCCGTCTAGCAGACAGTCCTGGTAAGCCTTACAGTACATTCTGCTTATCAGTTAATGGATAGCTGTGCCCTCCCGCTAAAGGCAATCTGGAAATCATATACTCTGACCCTTTTCCAGCCACTCCCGCCAGTGCACGGGAAAGATCAATGTATGCTTTTCCTATGTGGCCTACAACACGTGGCTGTTAAGCGAGGGTCATTGTTATGCAAAGTAAAAGTCAACCATTCACAACAGTAACAATACACTAATTGCCCTAATTAGATGCAGCACTTCATGAACGAGATCACCCTGATGCGGGTCCCTCGGAGTCACAAAGAGCGGATGCTAAGGGAAGCCCTGCAGAGACCAGGACCATATGCGGCCATGCTTGTGGAGGCGATGATTCCCATCTACATAAGGATGTCCTGGCGCGGAAGAGTGTGCTTCCATGGAGCACCCAACAAGGCACCTCTCCCCAGGAACCTCCTGCGGAGGCTTTTCGAGGACCTAAATGAGACCTTTCTTGAATTGTCCCTGGAGGATTATTGTTCAATCCCTATATGTGTGGACCTACTTTTCATATAGTTTTTCATTTAAAATTTTATATATAGTATTTCTATTTTTTTATACCTGTTTTATAAAAAATAAATGTTTACATGTTTATAGCACTTACCGCCTGATCCTTCCCCTGATTCAGAGTCCGGGTTAACGGCCGGGGAGGGTTGGTAGGGGATCTCTGTGAGGGTGATGAAGAGATCCTGGCTGTCAGGGAAAGCGATATTGTGTTCGCTGTCGCCTGCGCCATCCTCCACAGACCGTTCCTCATCTTCCACATCGGCGAACATCGAGGAGGAACTGTCCAGGTTCACTATGCCATCCACTGAGTCCACGGTCACTGGTGGGGCAGTGGTGGCAGACCCACCTAGAATGGCATGCAGTGCCTCGTAGAAGCGGCATGTCTGCGGCAGGGCTCCGGAGCGTCCGTTTGCCGCTCTGACTTTTTGGTAGCCTTGTCTCAGGTCCTTGATTTTCACGCGGCACTGCACTGCATCCCGGCTGTATCCTTTCTCTATCATTGCTTTGGAGACCTTCTCGAAGGTCTTTGCATTCCGCTTGCTGGAGCGCAGCTCCGACAGCACAGACTCCTCGCCCCACACACCGATCAGATCCAGGACTTCCCGGTCTGTCCATGCTGGGGACCTCTTTCTATTCTTGGATTGGCCGGACTCCTCTGCTGGAGAGCTCTGCATCGTTGCAGGTGCTGCGGAGCTCGCCCCGATGTCCAGCCAGGACGTCAGATTCGAAGTGCTCAGACAGGAAAATGAATTCAAATTTTCCCGGGTCATTTCCTGTGTGGCTGGTCAGAGAATCCAAGCTCCGACTGCTGTCCAGAGCGTCATCAGAGTGGTGCACTGTGGGATAGCTCCCGGAGCTACTAAGTTCGATTTGCATCCACACCTAGCCTAATTCGAGCTAGTCATGTCGAATTTAGCGTTAATCCACCTGTCGGGGTGGAGTACCAAATTCGAACTAAAGAGCCCTCTAGTTCGAATTAAATGGCTTCCTGGTGTGGACGGTTGAGTGGTTAGTTCGAATTAACGCTGCTAAATTCGAATTAAAGTCCTAGTGTAGACCAGGCCTAAGTCTGGCAGTTTCTTGTTGCATTTGGCAAACCCTCTCCTGAGCAGCCAGCAGTTCCATACACCCCCTACGAGCCCTTTCCTCTCTTTCAGCAGCTTCCTTCTGTCTTTTAGAAGCTTCCTTCTGTTTCTCAGCAGCTTCTTTTTCCAGCTGGGCTAAGGCTTGCTTCTCTCTCATTTGAATTTTTGCCAGTTTTTGATTACGTCCAAATTGCAGGCTCTCTCGCAGGGCTTGCAGTTTCATTGCTTCTGCTGATGCTTTCTGGCTCATGGTCACTGATCTTTAACCCAACAAAACTCTCAATCCCAAAATTCAAATTTGGATAGCATGGGGTTCTGATCCGAAGCTTAATTGACCTGGTTCTGTGGATCCTAGCACGACTACACCACTGTAACAAAGCGGCCTCTGGCGGGACACTACTGAGAGTATCAGTTCAGGACAAATTGCTTAGAGCAGGGCCAGGGCTGGCTCCAGGCACCAGCTGACCAAGCAAGTGCTTGGGGCGGCATCTTGGGGCAGGGCGGCGCTCAGGGTTGGGGTTTTTTTGGTTCCTCCGGGCAGCACTGGAGGTGGTTTTTTTTGTTTCTGCGGCCCGGTGCTCGGGGGTGGGGTGGAGGGCCTTCGGGCGGGGCGGCGCTCGGGCGGTGCACTCAGGGGCGGGGCTTCAGGGGGCACTCAGGGGGTCGGGGGCTTGGCGCGGTGCTCGGAGGGGGGATGGGGACGGGGGCTTGGCGTGGCACTTGGAGTGGAGGGCAGGGGCTTAGAGCAGCACGGCGCTCGGAGAGGGGTGGGGGCTTGGCGCGGTGCTTTGAGGGGGCGGGGCTTCAGAGGCGTGCTGCTCAGGGGGCGGGGCGCTCGCGAGAGGGGGTAGGGTGGGGCGACGCTCTTCTTTTTTGCTTGGGGCGGCAAAACAGCTAGAGCCGGCCCTGAGCAGGGCAGTCACACCAAGGCTGGGGTTCTTTTATTACTAAGGCACATCAAACCAGCCAAACAGAGGACTTCGGTTTCACCCCACTGGCTAACCAGAAGTCATACAAGCAATTCCCTCAGATACTCCAATTCCCTTGTATCACCACCAGCACCACTCCTTAGGGGCTGAATACCCCAGTAAAAGAAAAACGGTTCTCTCAAAGGACCAAGCCCCAGACTCAGGTCAATATACCAGTTAGAACTTACCCACAAATCATGCTGTTGCCAGTCCTTTAGAATCTAAAAGCTAAAGGTTTATTCTTAAAGAGAAAGAAATATAGATGAGAGTTAAAATTGTTTGAAGGAATCAATTATATACAGTAATGGCAAAGTTCTTGGTTTAGGCTTATAGCAGTGATGGAATAAATTGCTGGCTTAAGTCATGTCTCTGGAGTACATCCATAGCTTGGATGGGTCATTCAGTCCATTGTTCAGAGCTTCAGTTTGTAGCAAAGTTTCTCCAGAGGTAAGAAGCAGGACTGAAGACAAAATGGAGGGATTTCCACAGACTTTTATATCCTCTGCCATGTGGAAGGACACCCCTTTGTTCTTACTGTAGAAAAATCACAGCAGCAAGATGGAGTTTGGAGTCACATGGGCAAGTCACATGTCCCTGCATGACTCAGTTCTTTACAGGTAGAACAGCCATTGCTCACATGCTACCTTGAACCTTCCCAGGGAGGCTCCTCATATGTGGATTGGAGTCTCCCAAGGTCCATTGTCAGTTAAGTGTTTCTTGATTGGGCACTTAATCTGAAGAATTCTCTCTCAAGAAGCTGACCAAATGCTTCACTAATGGTATTTAGAATCAAACACATTGAGATACAAGTATATAGCCCATATTTATAACTTCACATACAAAAATGATACACACATACAGACAGCATAATCATATGCAGCAAATTACAGCCTTTTCATGGACATCTTACTTGACCTTCTTTGTACAAGATTTGGTGCAACTATAGGACCTTGGTTGCCACAATGATCTATATGGTCACAGTTCATGTCAATAACATCACAGGGGGTGGGGAAAATGAGGGAAGGGGGGTGAGGGGAAGAGACAGTGGGGAAGGAAGGGGGTGGAATAGGGCAGGGGGAGGTGAATGTGGGAGTGAGGGGAGGGAGATGGAGAAGAAAAGGGGATAGTGGAATCATGGGGGGGAGGGGGAGGAGCGGGAGCCCGGCATGCATTTTCCCCTCATCAGCAGCTGGGGCTCCCCCATTAAGCAGACCCATCGAACCCTCACTCTGACAAGCCCTACCCTCCTACACCTAGACCCCTCTGATGAGTCCTGCACACCCAGACCCCCACCCCACTGATCCCCAACCAGCTGTACCTGGATCCCCACCCCATCAAGCCTCACTCACCCTGCACCCAGACCTCCCCACTGAGCCCCCACACCCAGATCCCCCCTGCTGAGCCCCAACTACCTTCACATGGTTCCCTTGCAGAGTTCCATTGACCTACACCCGGAACCCCTCAACAAGCTTCTGTACAGCCAGATCTCCCACTAAGCCTCCCACACCCAGACTGCCCCACACAGAAATTTCACCCCACACCTGGATCCCCCCACAATAAGTCCCTCCACACTTGGATCCTGCTGGGCTGCGCCTGTCCACCCATGCCTGGTGCACCTGGTCCAGAGGGGCAGGGCCCCAGGGTGTTTCTGGGCCAGGCCCAGCCCTTTCACTGTGTCAGGGTCAGATGCAGCCTCACTGCTGAGTCCCTATACTGGAGGAGGCAGCGGCTTCAGGGTGATCTCCCACCTCAATGTAGTCAGTGACCTGTACTCCCCACTGCCATATGGATCCATTTATTTATTGACAAATAACATTTGCAGAATTTTAAAATATTGTGCACAGAATTTTTTTTTTTTGGCACAGAATTTTTAATTTGCTGATGCAGAATTCCCTCAGGAGTATAAGTTTTACTCAAAAAGGAAAGAAACTAATTCTGGGCTGCATTCTGGATGCTTGTGCTGCCTCACTTGCAAAAAGTGGACCTAAAGCCAGTAAAGCCAACCCTGGGATGATCACGCTAGCAGAGGAAAACCATCTGGTGGCACAGAGCTTGCACAATGGCTCCTATGCTGCTCACCCCTCCCTGCAACCAGTGTATAGAGGGCAAGACCCAATAATCCCTGGCTGCCATACCAGCTCCCTGGACTCATGGGCAGCTAGCATAATTTATAACAGCCCTCAGGGGCCAGTTCAGTGCACAAGCAGGCCAGCACCAGGGAAGTGAAAAGATGACTTAATTGTACCCACTCGTATGCACACACACAGCCCCCCATGCTACTCCGTGACCTCCTTGGCCATAGTCAAAGTTCAGGGCTCAATACATTTTAACTAGGGCTGTCAAGCGATTAAAAAAAATATCACACTTAATCACACTGTTAAACAATAATAGAATACCATTTATTTAAATATTTTGGGATGTTTTCTACATTTTCAAATATATTGCTTTCAATTACAACACAGAATACAAAATGTACAGTGCTCAGTTTATATTTATTTTTATTACAAGTATTTGCACTGTAAAAAAACAAAATAGTATTTTTCAATTCACCTAATACAAGTACTGTAGTGCAATCTCTTTATCATGCAAGTTGAACTTACAAATGTAAAATTATGTTAAAAAAACTGCATTCAAAAATAAAACAAAATGTAAAATTTTAGAGCCTGCAAGTCCACTCAGTCCTTCTTGTTTATCCAATCGCTCGGACAAACAACTTTGTTTACATTTGCAGGAGATAGTGCTGCCTGCTTCTTGTTTACAATGTCACCTGAAAGTGAGAACATGCGTTCTCGTGGCACTGTTGCAGCCAGCGTTGCAAGATATTTACATGCCAGATGCGCTAAAGATTTGTATGTCCCTTCATGCTTCAACCACCATTCCAGGGGGACATGCGTCCATGCTGACAACAGGTTCTGCTCAATAACAATCCAAAGCAGTGTGGACCAACACACGTTCATTTTCATTATGTGAGTCAGATGCGACCAACAGAAGGTTGATTTTTATTTTTCGTGGTTCGGGTTCTGCAGTTTCCGATTTGGAGCATTGCTCTTTTAAGACTTCTGAAAGCATGCTCCACACCTCATCCCGCTCAGATTTTGGAAGGCACTTCAGATTCTTAAACCTTGGGCTGAGTGCTGTAGCTATCTTTAGAAATCTCACAATGGTACCTTCTTTGCATTTTTAAAACCTGCAGTGAAAGTGTTCTTAAAATGAACAACATATGCTGGGTCATCATTCAAGACTGCTGTAACACGAAATATATGGCACAATGCAGGTAAAACAGAGCAGGGGACATACAATTCTCCCCCAAGGAGTTCAGTCACAAATTTAATTAATGCATTTTTTTTAAACAAGCATCATCAGCATGGAAGCATGTCCTCTAGAATGGTGGCCGAAGCATGAAGGGGCATACCAATGTTTAGCATATCTGGCACCTAAATACCTTGCAATGCCGGCTACAAAAGTGCTATGCAAATACCTGTTCTCAATTTCGTGTGATATTATAAATAAGAAGAGGGCAGCATTATCTCTGATAAATGTAAACAAACTCGTTTGAGCGACTGGCTGAACAAGATGTAGAGCTGAGTGGACTTGTAGGCTCTGAGTTTTTACATTATTTTGTTTTTGAGTGCAGTTATGTAACAAAAAAAATCAACATTTGTAAGTTGCACTTTCATGACAGAGATTGCACTTGTATGAGGTGAAAATACTATTTCTTTTGTTTATCATTTTTACATTGCAAATATTTGTAATAAAAATAATATACACTTTGATTTCAATTAGAACACTATATTAAACTGTAGTAAAATATTCAAAATATTGAATACATTTCAATTGGTATTCTATTGTTTAACAGTGTGATTAAAACTGCCATTAATCGTGATTAATTTTTTAAAATCGCGATTATTTTTTTAGTTAATCATGAGTTAACTGCGATTAATTGACAGCCCTAATTTTAACCTATGTGAATACATTTAAAAGTATATATTTATGACAGTGCACAAAACACCAGCTTTCTTCACTTTTGACAAAAATAATTGATCCACTGAAGTGAGGAAGCTGATGCCATCACATTTTGTAATTTAGCAACATTAAAGCAAAAAAAATCACTTAAATTGTGTTTTGCACAGAAATCTCTATTGCAGGATATTGACAGCAGCAGTACTGGAGGTTTTAATCTTTGAGTAGGTAAACAGAGAGAGATATAGTATAGTTTTCTTCCTTTTGTACACCTTCTACTGAATTTTCATCTGTCTCCATAATCTATTGTTATGCTGCAGTGTTACTGGCTGTCATTAAGCATGTCTTTGATCAATCACACACCTGATTAAAGTCAATGGGTGAACTAACTACCTGTCATTCAGGCTAAATGGAATGGGCAATTAACCAGTAAGAATCACAGAATGGTAGGGCTGGAAGGGACCTAAGGCAATAAACTGCATGGCAAGGCAGATCAGAAACTTTGGCTCACACAGTTTAGTGTTTCCCTTGGATTGATTGCAAAAGCAGGGACTAGGGGTTTGACTGGTTGCAGCTGTGTCTCTGGGAGCATCACAGGAAAAAGCAAGAGAAGCAGTGGTGATCATGACCTTGGGAGAAAGCGGATACACAGAGCTTCTTCTGGGCATAGTGCTTGTTGGAAAGGCAGACCTGGATTTGTAAACAAGGAAACTGCCTCCTGTTTGTTTCTGCCTTCAAGGAAACAGACTTCGTGTACAATATTTGTAAATAAACAGGACTGCTGCATAGAAATACCTGACTTGCATCAGCAATTTTTCCTTCCGATGGTAACAACCTACCAATGCCCTGAAATATTGGCTAACTACTCAGGCTAAAGGGATAACACTACTCTAACTTCTTCACAGGCAACCTCAAGCTTTCCTATAATCTATAGCAGGTATAATATGACTAATTCAAGATGAGGCTGTGCAGTTTCACCATCATCATCTGGGAAAGCAGCGTTCAGTGTGTTGTCAACCAGAAAAATCATAGTTCATGAAATATTTGTGTCTTCAGTGTATTCCAACTCTCAGAAGTCCAGTACTCCTATCGTTGAGCAGGCTGACTAATTACATCAAATAGGTTCATTTGTTTTGTAAGCAATATGTCACTTTCAGTGAAGTCCATTTTAGATATTAGAGCTGTCATTAAATGCAGCTTGTAGAAGATTTTAAACTTCTGGATTATCCCATATTTCACTGATTTCCGACATAAAGGGCAGTTTATTGGAATCCTTTTTTAAATTCACATTTGGAAGATGACTATCAAACATTACTAGTGATGCTGTTCATAAACAAGCACCTTTGGAGTTTTACTGTTAGAAGTATTAAACTAATCACTTCATATGGTAGATGTCATCCAAGCATATTAATTGTGTCTCCAGGTAACTGGTGCATTTGGAATATTCAATGTTGTGTAGCAATGTCAGTTAGCAGCAGCTTTTCTTTCTAACCAGTCATGCTGTAGTACCACCTACTATTCTGTTGGCCAATTTTCTACCCTTGGCTTTGCCAGCTGCTTCTACAAGCGAGATTGTTTTTCAGTGGTTTGCACACAATCTTATTTCATCTGCATTCCATATGGTATCAGGCTGATGGCCAGAAGAGATTGTGAGCAGTCTCTTTTTCAATTCATAAAAATCTCAGACATCAGCAGCCTCACCATACAGTTATTGAAAGCTTAAAATAACATTCTTTAGCTCTCAGACTCATGGCTAACTTTAAAATCATCCCTTTCTACCCATTGTGCCACCTCCAATGCCTTACTTTGCAGTAATAGCCCAGTTAATTCATTAATCTTGCAGTTTTAAACTACATATGCAGGGATTCACTGATATAACTCTTCTAGTTTTTTCTCTCTCTTTCTTTTTTAAAATATCTTGCTTAATCAAGGTGTTTCTGCCACTCACATTGAACAGTCTGCCTACTTAAAGTCTTCTGGATCTGTACATGATAAACTCTTTTGCTGCCTTCCTGTTGCTTTTATTGTGTGTCTTTCAAATTCAAGGGCTAAGAGCACAGCTCCCATTAACTTCAATATGCTCTGGTACTTTTCATCTGATGCCTTTCTCTTCTCCTTTGTCTATGGTCTTTTCCATAACATGGTTTGGATGGTACCTGGCTACTTTAGGAGCCACATAGGCTACAGCAGATGGATGGCTCAGGGTGTCTAAGAACACATTTAACAGATGGCCACTTTCCATAGGGAAACTTAATATCTGAGAGAGAAAGAATCTCAAATTTTAAGATCCACCAACAGAAGACACTATTGGATTAAAAGTATTATTAAATATTGTCGGCACCACTGGGAGGTGGTTTTAATTGAACACTTCACTATATAAGTACATTACCATCCCCAGCCATCACAGTGCTACTGCAGCAACGGCAAAGTGGATGTGAGAGGTTGCTGTGTTAGGAATGGAAGAATTGTGAATCCAACAATCTGTTAACAGACTGGGCGTGAGAAAGACTGAAAGCATCAAAGGGAAAGTGGCAAGGGAAGCTGGTTGTGGGAGAATGCACAACCACTGACTTCAGTATTATCTTGACCTGAACAAGAAAATGAAAATAAACCCAGAGTACTATAGTAGAGAAGTTGTGCTCTCAAATAATTCAAATGTATTGTGAGTTTATTTAAGCTCTGTTTCAGAGTGGTAGCCGTGTTAGTCTGTATCAGCAAAAACAACGAGGAGTCCTTGTGGCACCTACGCACCCGATGAAGTGAAGAAACAGATTGACAGAGCCAGAAGGGTACCAGGAAATCACCTACTACAAGACAGGCCCAACAAAGAAAGTAACAGAATGCCACTAGCCGTCACCCACAGCCCACAACTAAAACCTCTCCAGCGCATCATCAAGGATCTACAACCTATCCTGAAGGATGATCCCTCACTCTCAGAGACCTTGGGAGACAGGCCAGTCCTTGTCTACAGACAGCTCCCCAACCTGAAGCAAATACTCACCAGCAACTACACACCACACAACAAAAAAAAACCAACTCAGGAACCAAACCCTGCTACAAACCCCGGTGCCAACTCTGTCCACATATCTATTCAAGGGACACCATCATAGAACCTAACCACATCAGCCACACCATCCAGGGCTTATTCACCTGCACATCTACCAATGTGATCTATGCCATCATGTGCCAGCAATGCCCCTTTGCCACATACATTGGCCAGACCAGACAGTCTCTACGCAAAACAATAAATGGACACAAATCTGACATCAGGAATCATAACATTCAAAAACAAGTAGGAGAATACATCAATCTCTCTGGTCACTCAATAACAGACCTAAAAGTGGCAATTCTTCAACAAAAAACCTTTGAAAACAGACTCCAACATGAGGCTGCAGAACTGGAATTAATTTGCAAACTGGATACCATCAGATTAGGCCTGAATAAAGACTGGAAGTGGTTGGGTCATTGCAAAACCTAAACTTAATTTCCCCATTACTAATTTCTCCCTACTGTTACTCAAACCTTCTTGTCAACTGTCTGTAATGGGCCACTCTCTTACCACTTCAAAAGTTATTTTTCCTCCCTTGGTATCCTGCTATTAATTGATTTATCTCGTTGCACTGACCTGACACTTGGTAAAGCAACCCCCATCCTTTCATGTATTTATATCTGTTCCTGTATTTTTCACTTCATTCATCTGATGAAGTGGGTTCTAGCCCACGAAAGCTTATGCCCAAATTATGCTTGATAGAGATTCTGTAGGTGTTTGTCTCTCTCTGAGGTATTGGAGCAAATGCAGTTGTATCTTAGAGCTTGGCTGTAGACAATGGATCCTGTGATGTGGCCTGGATGAAAGCTGGAGGCATGTAGGCAAGTATAGCGGTCAGTAGGTTTCTGGTATAGGGTGGTGTTTATGTGACCATCGCTTATTATCACTGTAGTGTCTAGGAAGTGGACTTCTTGTGTGGACTGGTCCAGGCTGAGATTGATGGTAGGGTGGAAATCGTTGAAATCTTGGTGGAATTCCTCAAGGGCCTCCTTCCCATGGGTCCAGATGATGATGATGTCATCAACGAAGCGCAAGTAGAGTAGGGGTGTAAGTGGACGAGAGCTGAGGAAGCGTTGTTCTAAGTCAGACATAAAAATGTTGGCATACCGAGGGACCATGCGGGTACCCATAGCAGTTCCGCTGACTTGAAGGTATAAATTGTCCAAATCTGAAATAGTTGTGGGTGAGGATAACGTCACAAAGTTCAGCCACCAGGTTTGCCTGATGGTATCGGGGATGCTATTCCTGATGGCTTGTAGTCCATCTTTGTGTGGAATGTTGATGTAGAGGGCTTCTACATCCATAGTGGCTAGGATGGTGTTTTCTGGAAGACCACCAAAGGATTGTAGTTTCCTCAGGAAGTCAGTGGTGTCTTGAAGATAGCTGGGGGTGCTGGTAGCGTAGGGCCTGAGGAGAGAGTCTACATAGCCAGATACTTCTGCTGTCAGGATGCCAATGCCTGAGATGATGGGGTGTCCAGGATTCCCCGGTTTATGGATTTTGGGTAGCAGGTAGAATACCCCTGGTCGGGGCTCTAGGGGTGTGTCAGTGTAGATTTGTTCCTGTGCTTCTTTAGAAAGTTTCTTGAGCAGATGGTGTAGTTTCTTTTGGTAATCCTCAGTGGGGTCAGAGAGTAATAGCCTATAGAATGTGATGTCAGAGAGCTGTCCAGCAGCCTCTTCTTCATATTCTGACCTATTCATGATGACTACAGCACCTCCTCTGTCAGACTTTTTTATTATGATGTCAGAGTTGTTTCTGAGGCTGTGGATGGCATTGTGTTCTGCATGGCTGAGGTTATGGGGCAAGTGACGCTGCTTTTCCACTATTTCAGCTCATGCACATCGACAGAAGCACTCTATGTAGAAGTCCAGTCTGTGCTTTCGACCTTCAGGAGGAGTCCACGCAGAATCCTTCTTTTTGTAGTGTGGGTAGGAAGCTTCCTGTGTGTTAGTGTGCTGTTCAGTGGTGTGTTGGAAATATTCCTTGAGTCGGAGATGTCAAAAGTAGTATTCTAGGTCACCACAGAACTGTATCATGTTTGTGGGGGTGGTGGGGCAGAAGGAGAGACCCCAAGATAGGACAGACTCTTCTGTTGGGCTAAGAGTATAGCTGGATAGATTGTTAATTTGTTAGTCTCTAAGATACCACAAGGACTCCTTGTTATTTAAGCTCTGTAATAGTACATGCTCCCAGGGGAGGGAGTTGAAGGAAGGAACAAGGGCTTCCCATCATAGGCACCGACTCCGTGGATGCTCTGGGGCTGGAGCACCCACAGGGAAAAAAATTAGTGGGTGCTCTGCACCCACTGGCAGCCAAGCTTCCCTCCCATCTCACCTCACCTCCACCCCCTCCCCTGAGCACGCCTGCGTCCCCGCTCTTCCGCCTACGTCCCAGCGCTTGCAGCCGCAAAACAGCTGTTTTGCGACTTAACAAGCTCCGGGATGGAGGGGGAGGAGCAGGAACATGGGTGCGCTCAGGGGAGGAGGTGGGGAAGAGGCGGAGCCGAGGTGGGGATTTGGGGAAGGAGTTGAATAGGGGCATGGAGGGGGCAGAGTTGGGATGGGGACTTTGGGGACGGGGTTGGAATGGGGGCGGGGACGGGGTGAAGTCGGGATGGGGGTGGGGGCAGAGGGGGGTTGAGCACCCACCGGTGCCAGCAGAACTTGGCACCTATGCTTCCCATACAGTTTTCTGTGGCAGAAGATTGAGGACCTTAATGGGGGACTTACACAGGCAGTAGAGGGAGGGTATGTGGATGTGCACTGGGAAAGCAAGTATTTGTCTATATTAGCTAGTGCAAATCCACCACCACAACTACAGAATCATACAAATGTAGGGCTGGAAGTGACCTCAAGAAGTGACCACGTACAGCCCTCTGCACTGTGGCAGGACCAAGTAAACCTAGACCAATGCTGAAGGTGTTTGTCCAGCCTGTTCTTAAAAATTTCTGGTGATGGAGATTCTATAACCTCCCTTTGAAGCCTGTTCTAGAATTGAACTATCCTTATAGTTAGAAAGATTTTCCTAATATCAAAACTAAATCTCCCTTGCTGCAGATTAACCCCATTACTTCATGTTCTTCCTTCAGCGGACACTGAGAACAAATGATAACCCTCCTTTTTCTAACAGCCCTTGACATATTTGAAGACCGTTATCAGGTCCCTCCTCATTCAGTCTCCTTTTCTCAAGACTAAACATGCCCAGTATTTGTAAGCCTTTCCTCATAGGTCAGGTTTTCTAAACCTTTTATGATTTTTGTTGCTCCCCTCTGGACTCTGTCCAATTTGTCCACATCTTTCCTAAAGCATGGTGACCAGAAATGGATATAGTACTCCTGCTGAGGCCTCACCAGTGCTGAGTAGAGTGAGACAATTACCTCTTGTGTCTTATATACAACACTCCTGTTAATACACCCAGGAATTATATTAGCCTTTTTGCAACTGCATCATATTGTTGACTCATATTCAATTTGTGATCCACTATAATCCCTAGATCCTTTTCAGCAGTACTACGGCCTAGTTGGTTAATCCCCATTTTATAGATGGGATTTTGATTTTTCCTTCCTAAGTGTAGTACTTGTTTTTATTGAATTTCATCTTGTTGATTTCAGACCAGTTCTCCAATTTGTCAAGGTAATTTTGAATTATCATCCTGTCCTCCAAAATACTTGCAACTTCACCCATCTCGGTGTCATCTGCAAATTTTATTAGCATACACTTCATTATCAAAGTCATTAATGAAAATATTAAATAGTACCAGATCCAGGACTGATCCCTGTGGGACCCCACTAGATGCCTCCTCCCACTTTGACAGCAAACCATTGATAACTACTCTTTTGAGTCAAATCTTTCAACCAGTTGTGCACCCACTTTACAGTAATTTCATCAAGATCGTATTTCCTAGTTTGCTCATGAGACTGTCAAGTGGAACTGTGTCAAAAACCTTACTAAAAATCAAGTACGTGGGGTAGCTGGTGAGGATTCCTTTCTGGAGTTCTGAGGATATTTTGGTATCAACAGCATGAGACAGGCACCGGGAGATGTGTGCCATACCAGAGGAGAGGAAAACCTCACTCAGTCTGTCACAACTTTTCCCATCCCCTCTCCATGCACAGCATTACCTCTCTATGAAAGGGGGCGATCTTTAGCCGCCTTGTTTCAAATGTGTGTTGGGGCTGCTTCCAAGTACTTTTCAAGTCATCCTTTTCAGGCTGCAGATCATGTGGCATGGTATGAGGATTGATGCCTGGTGCAAGAAAGAAACATCAGCTGTAATATATCTCCTCACCATACTGTTGATATAGTACTTCTCTTAAAACAATATAGTAGCGAAATAAAGACATGACTGATTCCGTAGAAGTAGTAGGAGGCAGTGATACACACATGCACACCATAAATCCATCCCAAAAGAAGTAATTGCACTAATTCAACCACAAAAAGAAAGCTCATATACATACAAGCAGCTCTGATATATTCTGATCAGTAGAAATCAGTGGGATGAACAAACACACTCCTACTTGTCATATAGGGAACACACATCTATTACACTGCAAGGGGATCATGAAACAGTAAGTCCTCAGAAAGTCTGAAGAAATCAAAGGTTTCATCTTTCTTCCAAATCCTTTACCTTTCAAGGACATAGATGCATGTACAACTTCCTTGGAGTCAAGGTCCACACTTGTTTGATCAGGTTGGTACTTGTTGACAGTTTGGCCCAAAGACATGGATTTCTGGGACCAAGAAAGAAGGAAAGGAAGGGAAAAGTTTAATGGACTCATACATCATGTGGATAGGATTAGTGTTTTAATCTTCTCTATCCACCTGAAAAATGCCATTTGCCCCCCACTGATACATAACTAACTGCCTTTGAGGTGAAATACTGTCTCTACTAGCAACGCTACATAGTAGAGTCATAAGAAAGGAAATAAAAAAACCCTTTCAACTGAAACTACAGGAGAAATTTTAGGTTGGTAGAATGTAACTATGTGGGCTGGTAGATAGCTAAGACAGCTGCCGAATCCTCTGTGTAGTGAAAAGTGACTGATGGGAACACTTCCTAAAATGCCCCAGCCTTCTGAAGCCATCTGCCTCTGGCTGCAGAATGTCTGGAAATGGCTTCCTTCAAAGGTCATCAATTCAAGTTTGCTCAAGAGCAACAAACTCTTTCTCAGCTTCCATCCTGCTGGCCTGGAGATCTACATCATACATCTATAGGTGAATCGATTCTGTAATTTAGTGAATCTCCTCCAGAAATCCCTTCACCACATAGCTCCTCTGTGAATCATGGCATCCCTTTGCCACCCTCCAGCAACACAGCAGTATGGGTGAGGGAAATACTTTTCTCCAGCGGCAAGACCCTAGGCTAGGCTGTGACCAATAGGTCCTGCTTGGGCTAGACAAATTCAGACTGACAATAAGGCATACATTTTTAACAGTGAGAGTAATTAACCACTGGAACAATTTACCATGGGTCATGGTGGATTCTCTATCACTGGCAATTTTTAAATCAAGGTTGGACCTTTTTCTAAAAGATCTGCTCTAGGAATTATTTTAGGGAAGTTCTTTGGCCTGTGTTATACAAGAGGTCAGACTAGATGATCACATTGGTCCCTTCTGGCCTTGGAATCTATGGATCTGTGAATATGCAACGCACTTGGATAAAATGGATATTGTGGTGTACACAAAGCTTCTTCCAGCTCACACATTGATCCAAAGAACAGTAAAAGTGATCTGAGGACTGAAAAAGATGGTTACTCACCGTTGTAACTGTTGTTCTTCGAGATGTGTTGCTCATATCCATTCCAATTAGGTGTGCGCGCGCCGCGTGCACACTCGTCGGAATATTTTTACCCTAGCAACACTCGGTGGGTTGGCTGGGCGCCCCCTGGAGTGGCGCCACCATGGCGCAGGATATATACCCCTGCCGACCCAACCGCCCCTCAATTCCTTCTTGCCGGTTACTCCGACAGTGGGGAAGGAGGGCGGGTTTGGAATGGATATGAGCAACACATCTCGAAGAACAACAGTTACAACGGTGAGTAACCGTCTTTTCTTCTTCAAGTGCTTGCTCATATCAATTCCAATTAGGTGACTCCCAAGCCTTACCTAGGCGGTGGGGTCGGAGTGAGATGTTGCAGAGTGCAAGACTGCTGAGCCAAATGCTGCATCATCTCTGGACTGTTGAACCAGTGCATAATGCGAGGCAAAAGGTGTGAACCGATGACCAAGTAGCTGCTCGACATATATCCTGGATGGGAACGTGAGCCAGGAAGGCAGCAGATGAAGCCTGAGCCCGAGTAGAATGGGTGGTGATGTGGCTAGCCAGAACATGAGCCAAATCATAACATGTACGGATGCAAGACATCACCCAAGATGAAATTCGTTAGGATGAGACCGGTAGGCCTTTCATCTGATCTGCCACAGCTACGAAGAGCTGAGGTGACCTTCGGAAGGGTTTTGTTCTCTCGATATAGAAGGCGAGAGCCCTGCAAACGTCTAGGGCGTGCAGCTGTTGTTCCCGTCGCGATGTGTGCGGCTTCAGGAAAAAGACTGTGAGGAAGATGTCTTGATTGACATGAAAGGCAGACACCACCTTAGGGAGGAAGGAGGGGTGTGGTCGCAGCTGTACCTTATCCTTATGGAATACCGTATATGGGGGATTAGCTGTCAAGGCCTGAAGCTCAGATACTCGTCGCGCCGAAGTAATAGCGACGAGGAAGGCTGTTTTCCAGGAAAGGTACAGTAGCGAGCAGGTGGCCAGTGGTTCGAAAGGGGCACCCATAAGTCTGGCTAAGACCATGTTAAGATCCCAGGTAGGAGTCGGTCGTCTGACTTGAGGATACAGACGTTCTAAGCCCTTGAGGAACCTTGAGACTATGGGGTGAGAGAAGATCGAGCGGCCATTTTCCCCTGGGTGGAAGGTAGAGATGGCTGCCAGATGGACCTTTATGGACGAGACTGCTAGGCTCTGTTCTTTCAAGGACCAGAGGTAGTCAAGAATAGCAGGAACAGGTACCTGCGTGGGCACTAAGTCACGCTGGGTGCACCAGCAGGAGAAACGCTTCCACTTGGCCAGATATGTCATCCTAGTGGAAGGCTTCCGACTGCCCAAGAGTACCTGCTGAACCGAGGCAGAACAACGCAACTCAGACTGGCACAACCATGCAGCAGCCACGCTGTGAGATGAAGAGACTGCGGATGGTGAAGCCTGCCGAAGTTCTGTGTTATCAGATCGGGCCAGAGCAGCAGAGGAATCGGGTCTGCCACTGCAAGGTCGAACAATATGGTGTACCAGTGCTGCCTCGGCCACGCTGGAGCAATCAGGATTATGCGGGCGCTGTCCCTGCGGAGCTTGAGAAGGACTATGTGGACGAGTTGGAACAGTGGGAAGGCATAGAACAGGTGCCTCTTCCACGGAATCAGGAACGCGTCCGAGAGGGAGCCCAGGGAGCGGCCCTGGAATGAGCAGAATACCTGGCATTTCCTGTTCTCTCGGGAGGCAAAGAGGTCAACGTGGGGAAACCCCCACTTCCGGAAAACCGAATGGATGACGTCCGGGCGGATCGATCACTCGTGAGACAGGAAGGATCTGCTGAGGTGATCCGCCAGAGTGTTCTGGACTCCGGGGAGAAAGTGCGCTACCAAATCGATGGAGTGGGCTATACAAAAGTCCCAGAGGTGTACGGCTTCTTGACAATGGGGGTGGGGGAAGAGCGTGCTCCGCCCTGCTTGTTTATGTAAAACATGGCCATTGTTGTCCGTAAACACTGATACACAACAGCCTTGGAGATGGTCTCGAAACACCTGGCATGCTAGATGGACCGCCCTCAGCTCCCGCACATTGATGTGCAAAACCAGCTCTTGAGATGACCAAAGACCCTGAGTGTGAAGGCCCTCGAGGTGGGCACCCCAACCCAGAGATGATGCGTCCGTGGTCAGAGCCATCGAGGGTTGCGGTGGGTGGAATGGCATCCCCACGCAAACTATGGTGGGGCTCAACCACCAGGTTAGGGAGACCAGGACCTCCTGGGGAATGGTGAGTACGGAGTCCAGGCTGTCTCTGCGCCGCTTGTATATCGAAGCTAGCCAAGATTGGATGGGGCGGAGGTGTAGCCTCGCGTGCTTGGTTACGAAGGTGCAGGAGGCCATGTGCCCTATCAGGCTGAGGCAGTTGCGTACCGACGTTGTCGGGAAGGTTTGGAGACCTCGAATAATGGAAGCCATCACTTGAAAACGCGACTGTGGGAGGCAGGCTCTGGCCAGATTGGAGTCCAGAGTCACTCCGATGAAGTCTAGTCTCTGTGTGGGTGTTAAAGTAGACTTCTCTGTGTTGATCATGAGGCCGAGGCTCCCAAAGAGGTCTTTGACTATGCGCAGGTGCTGCGACACTTGCGACTGGGAAGTCCCTCGAATGAGCCAATCGTCAAGGTACGGGTATACGTGTACCCGACGACGGCGGAGGGAGGTGGCGACTATGGCCATGCATTTCGTGAACACACGTGGAGCTGTAGAAAGGCCAAACGGGAGCGCAGTAAACTGAAAGTGTTGAAGGCCGACCACAAAACGGAAGTACCGTCTGTGCGGCGGGTAAATTGCGACGTGGAAATACGCGTCCTTCATATCGAGGGCGGCATACCAGTCTCCCGGATCCAGGGAGGGAATGATGGTCACCATGCGGAACTTCAGCTTTATCATGAATTTGTTGAGTTCTCGCAGGTTTAAGATCGGTCGTAGACCTCCCTTTGCCTTGGGGATTAGGAAGTAACGGGAGTAAAACCCCTTGCCCTTCGGTACCTCCTCTATGGCTCCTAGAGCTAGGAGCGACTGGACCTCTTGTAAGAGGAATTGCTCGTGAGAGGGGTCCCTGAAGAGGGACGGGGAGGGAGGGTAGGAAGGTGGGGTTGAAACAAACTGGAGGTGGTATCCCAATTCCACCGTGCGCAGGACCCAGCGGTCGGAAGTGAGCTGAGACCAGGCAGGGAGGAAATGAGAGAGACGGTTGAGAAATGGAGGAAAAGGATCCGGGAAAGTAACTGGTGGGCCGCCCTCGGGCGTCCCATCAAAAGTTTTGTTTGGGCCCTGCTGGTGGTTTTGGGGGCGCCTGATTTTGGCCTCCTTGAGGGCCAGACTGCCTTTGGCGATTTCCCCTGCCACGCCATCTGCTAAAGTCCTGACGCGGTCTAGGCGGGGCGTAAGGGCAGTGTGGCTGTGGCCGGAAGGTCCTGCGTTGGGTCACTGGCGTGTGCATACCCAGCAAACGCATTATAATGCGGTTATCTTTCAGACTTTGCAGTCTGGGGTCAGTCTTATCTGAAAACAGGCCTTGGCCTTCGAAGGGCAAATCCTGAATGGTTTGTTGCAATTCAGGGGGAAGGCCTGATACTTGGAGCCAGGAGATGCACCTCATCGTCACTCCTGACGCCAAGGTTCTAGCTGCCGAGTCCGCGGCATCCAGAGAAGCCTGGAGGGAGGTCCTCGCCACCTTCTTACCCTCCTCGAGGAGAGCAGTAAACTCCTGACGGGACTCCTGCGGAAGAAGCTCCGTGAATTTCCCCACGGACACCCACGTGTTAAAGTTATACCGGCTTAGGAGGGCTTGCTGGTTTGCCACCCTAAGTTGGAGGCCCCCCGGCAGAGTATATTTTACAGCCTAGGAGGTCCATGCGCCTAGCCTCCTTTAACTTAGGCGCCGGGGTGTGTTGGCCATGACGCTCCCGCTCATTCACTGATTGGACCACTAAAGAGCAAGGAGATGGATGAATGTAGAGGTATTCATACCCCTTTGAGGGGGACTATATATTTCCTCTCAACCCCCCTTGCTGTAGGTGGAATCGAGGCCGGGGACTGCCAGATGGTATTGGATGCCAATCCGCATTGGATTGTATGGTGCGGATAAATGGCAGGGCCACTCTAGTGGGTGCCTCAGCCGAGAGGATATCCACAACAGGGTCCTCTACTTCAGGAACCTCCTCCACTTGTAGGTTCATATTCAGAGCCACTCGTCTCTGATGGGCTCTGAGATCAATCGGCGGAGGGCCTGAGGATGATGTTCCCGCTACCGCCTCGTCAGGCGAGGAGGAAGAGGAGAGGCCCGGGACCAAGGGGTCTTGTGGGGCTTCCTGTATTTGCGGAATGTCCTCTGTGTCAGGAGGAGTCTGGGTGTCCTCAGTTGGGATCGGAAGCTCATCCGTATCCGTAGGAGGAGGACGGCTTAGCGTCGCCTCTGGTGCCCGGTGTTCTGACGGGACCGACCGTGGAGCCACTGGTGGAGCACCTGGGGATTGGTGGTATGCCCACGGTGTCCAGAAGGACCAGTGATGAGGTCCTTGGCTGGGGATGTCAGAGCCACGTTCCTGCTGGTAGGATGCACTACCAGCCTGAGAGGACGCTGATGTGTGTCTGGAAGGCCACGGCGGTGCTGAGAGCTCCTGGGAGGGCACCACAGATCTGGATGTATGCTCCTGGGTTGGTAGCGGAGAGCGGTACCGTGAGCCATAACGGTACTGCGAGCGAGACCGGGACCTTCTACCGTAGCGGTGCCGGGAGGTCGACCGGTACCTCGAGTCCCTTTGTCCAGAGCGACTGCAGGAAACACGGTGCCGAGAGTTGGATTGGTACCAGGAGTACCTGGTCAGCGACCGAGATGTCGACCGGTGCCGCGAGTGTGACCGGTACCGCGATGGAGAGCGGTACCGGGACTGCAAGCGGCGCCGGGAGCGGGAATGGCGCGATCGAGAGCGTCTGCGAGATCGTGATCTTGAACAACGACTCTCTGTTGCGGCCACGGAAGGTGGCCTTATCAGGGCCGGTTTCCCGACAGTCTGAATAACCCGCACCGGCGGTGCCGGGGGTTGAGGCCGTGCTGACTCCGTCATGGCAATGAGCTCCCGTACCGTGGAGAAGGTCTCCGGTGTAGAAGGCAGGGCAAGCTCAACCACAGCATGAGCCGGGGAGCTGTCAGGCACCGGACTCAACGGCCCTTGTGGTACTGGAATCGACGGTGCCGAGCTCAGTGGAGTCGCAACTGGCAGTGCCACGACTGGCGGTGCTGTGGCAGAGGACGGTGCCGGACAAACCGTCTTCGAAGAGTGCTCCTTCTGTTGAGCTGCAGCAGTTGGAGCGCTTTGTTGCTTCCTGGGTCTCGGGGACAGGGAGCGGTGCCGAGCAGATGTCGGTGCCAGTAAAGGTCGGTGCCGGGGCTCCTTCTTGGTACCAGAGCGGTCCGGGGCCAAAGGGGCGCTCCTTACCGAACCAGTCTGCTGGGCACTCGGTACCGACGCTGCAGGAGTAAGTGCCGACTCCATGAGGAGCTGCTTCAATCTAAAGTCCCGCTCCTTCTTCGTCCTCGGTTTAAAGGACTTGCAAATGCAGCACTTATCTGGAAGGTGGGATTCTCCTAGGCACTTGAGGCAGGAGTCGTGGGGATCCCCTATTGGCATCGGCTTTTGGCACGCCGAGCACAGTTTGAATCCCGGTGCCTTGGGCATGGGCCCATACCGGGGCGGGGGAAAGGGGCTAATCCCCAATCTCCCCTTTTAACTATATACACTAACTATAAATACAATAACGAATACTAACTATAACTACTAAACTTGAACTATGACACAATTAGCAGTATAGAACTACGAGTAGCTAGGGATGTGGAGATCAGCAAAGCCGCGCTCCACAGTTCCAACGATCGTCACAGGCGGTAAGAAGGAACTGAGGGGCAGTTGGGTCGGCAGGGGTATATATCCTGCGCCATGGCAGCGCCACTCCAGGGGGCGCCCAGCCGACCCACCGAGTGTTGCTAGGGTAAAAATCTTCCGACGAGCGTGCACGCGGCGCGCACACACCTAATTGGAATCGATATGAGCAAGCACTCGAAGGACTCTTACTTATATTAAATGAACAAAATACAATAGGCTGTATTCAGCTTATTTTTCTAAGAATACCATTTACTAAGGAACAGGCAGACCTGAATACTGATCATCCATTCCCTCCTCCCTCCCTCCCTCTCCCCCCAACACACATCCTTTGCAATACAGTAAAGGTCAGCTGGAACCCAATTCACTCCCACTGTAAATGAGCAAAATATGCTGCTCCTATCATGTCACTCCCCACTTTGAATCTCTTCACAATCACTGGCTTCCGTATCAAGTTCAGTTTTCTCAACCTTTCATTCAAGTGTTCTGCAAAATTCAGCCCCTGCCCACATCTCACTTAATACCAGCCTCCCACTGCCTGTGCTCTTTCCATGCCACGCTTCTCAATACCTCTTTTATACTTCCCCCCACTCTTATCTTCATCTTCTATGAAATATCCATACCCAAGAGATATAGTTAAACCGATGTAACCCCCCAGTGTAGACAGTGCTAAGTCAACTTAAGAATTCTTCCGTCAACCTAGCTACCGCCTCTTGGGGAGGTGGATTAACTACAGCAACGGGAGAACCCCTCCCACCAGCGTAAGTAGTGTCAACGCTGAAGCACTACAGCGGAACAGCTGCTGCTGTGCTACTGTAGTATTTCTGTGTATAAGGTCTTGTCTACACTTGAACACCTTTCCTGTTTCTTGTGCATCAAATAAACCACCTTTTCCTCCCTCCTAAAACACTGCTATTCTGCAAAGCTTATCCATGAGAAGGAAATCGGTGTTAACCTTGGGCTGGAAATTTGAAGGTTTCTAACCCTCAGAGGATGGAGGATATGGAACAGCCTCCCGATAACAGGTGTGGGTGCAAAAAAATCTAATTTTAAAACGGAGCTTGGCAAGTTTATGAATGGGATTATATAACAGGAGTGTCACAATAACAGGAGACTGGACTCAGTGACCCAGGAGGTCTCTTCCAGTACTATGTCCTATATTCCTTAATCTACCAAAGAAATGTATTTATAAGCAACAAAAAGACACCTACTCTGATATCTAACCTAAGATAACTGTTTTATCTCTGGTATTTCTAAGATACTTGTCACCTTTTATCTAAGTACAGACATTACTGTTTTATATCAGTCCATCAGCTGATCACTTGGGCTAAGATTTTCAAAAATAGGAGCCTCACCTTAGACTCAAAAATAAGAAGCGAGATTTTCAAAATTGGAGCACCTAACAGTTCCTTCCTTAATTTTGGAAATCTTGATCCTTGTGTTTTATGAACTTGATCTTGCACTTTCTTTGCATGTGGAATTCTCATATGTTCTTCTAACTTAGAACGTAAATTCTTTGACAGCCTTGTACAAAACAGAGGAAGACAGAGCATGCTGACATGCTTCATGAAATCCATAAATAATAAGTTACGGTTGCTAGCTGGTTAAACTTGGAACACAAGCAATGTGTTAGGTTACTAGTGAATGAACAAATAAATAGTGAGACGTGATTGTACGTTAACTCAAAAATAATTCATGCTGCTTCATCTCCCTTTTCGTTTAACAAAAATTAAATCTGTGGACACTGTGATTTCGGTCTGTTTCTACTTTTGAGATTAGTACAACCAAATCACTTGGGTTAGTACCTACCATTGTGGCTATTTATAACATTTTAAAAAACCACTTTTAAACATCAAGAAAAGTTACTTGCTGCAATGCAAAAACAATAGCTATCTTATCATTTAACCCAGGGGTCGGCAACCTTTTGGAAGTGGTGTGCCGAGTCTTCATTTATTCACTCTAAGTTAAGGTTTCGCGTGCCGATAATACATTTTAATGTTTTTAGAAGGGCTCTTTCTATAAGTCTATAATATATAACTAAACTATTGTTGTATATAAAGTAAATAAGGTTTTTAAAATGTTTAAGCAGCTTCATTTAAAATTAAATTAAAATGCAGAGCCCCCCAGACCGGTGGCCAGGATCCGGGCAGTGTGAGTGCCACTGAAAATCAGCTTGCGTGTCGCCTTCGGCACACGTGCCATAGGTTGCCTACCCCGATTTAACCAAACGCTCAAAGCCACAGTTATAGATGGAGTGCTCACATTTCGCTTGCACTACATCTTTTCAAAATATGAGTTTCTAATCATGGTAAACTTTCACCTGTAATACAGCAGAACGTCAATTTTATGAACACTAGTCTTATGAACGATCAGTTATATGAACCATTTTTTCTGATAGGAAAAAATATCATCTAAACAAAAGCGATGACAGTAAAGAATAAGTCAACATCCCTTCATGTTCCAATTCCTTCAATGCATTGGAAATCGCTTTGTAGTAGTTTGAAGGAGAAGAGGAAAGGAATGCAGTACACCATACTGCAACTTATTCACCATACCTACTGTAATGTTGAGATGTTCAATGTTACGAACTCCTCAATCCCCAATTATTTTGTAAAATAGGAATTGTACTGTATTCAGATTTTGTGAATCTTAGTAATATTCAAGCACTTGGAACAGGCGTCTAAACTGAACATGCCTGTCTGACTTCTTTGTTTCTTGGGAAGGCTCTTCCTTGGCTCAGGGAGTAAGACTATGGGCAATGATTATCAAGATCTAAGGTTAGCTAGTAAAGGAAACCCTCTGAGTGTAAATCCCAGGATAGCAGAGGAATTGTACAAGATGTTTACAGAAAACATAACTCAGAGTAATGGGATGAAGATGAGCAAAGATAAAAAAAATAGATGGATATGAGGAAACCTTTTCTAGTGGTGAGGGGAAAGTCCCTTCTCCCAAGTCATTTAACAGCCAATGGGACAAAAGAACACGGAACAAGTCTGCACTAGCAGGAGAAAGGGGAAAGATGAAGAGATGTTCTAGCGCTAGAAAAAGAAAAGGTTCAGAAAAGGGCAACTAAAATGATTAGGGGGTTAGAGAGGGTCCCATATGAGGAAAGATTGAAGAGGCTAGGACTCTTCAGCTTGGAAAAGAGAAGACTAAGGGGGGACATGATAGAGGTATATAAAATCATGAGTGATGTTGAAAAAGTGGATAAGGAAAAGTTATTTACTTATTCCCATAATACAAGAACTAGGGGTCAGCAAATGAAATTAATAGGCAGCAGGTTTAAAACAAATAAAAGGAAGTTCTTCTTCACGCAGCGCACAGTCAACTTGTGGAACTCCTTACCTGAGGAGGTTGTGAAGGCTAGGACTATAACAATGTTTAAAAGGGGACTGGATAAATTCATGGTGGCTAAGTCCATAAATGGCTATTAGCTAGGATGGGTAAGAATGGTGTCCCTAGCCTCTGTTCGTCAGAGGATGGAGATGGATGGCAGGAGAGAGATCACTTGATCATTGCCTGTTAGGTTCACTCCCTCTGGGGCACCTGGCATTGGCCACTGTCGGTAGACAGACACTGGGCTAGATGGACCTTTGGTCTGACCCGGTACGGCCGTTCTTATGTTCTTATGTGAAATGGATCATTTCAGTCTCAAATGTCTCCATTTCTATGACATCCTCCCTTGCCTTGTTGCATGTCTTCATGAACAAGATGCTCTTTACCTTGTATGGTTGAATGGATGGCTGAGGAGTCTTTTCTGGGTTGCCAGAAGCCTTTGAGGAAGCAAAGGGGACACAGGATTCTGGGGAAAAACAGTGACACATATTGCTCATCATTTTTAAATCTGTGACCTAGGACCAAGTCTGGCTAGAGAGAACACTCTATACAAAACTCTGTTTACTTGGGACTCAGTGCAGTCACTGAACGAGATCTTGGTTCTGCCCCTGTATTTACAGTCTGTATTTGTTAAGGTCCTTTGTGTTCCTTATAGAATGATGAATAGTCTCCTTTATCCCTATTAAATGCACCACCCTTGTTGCAATCGCACACGTCATGACCTTGGATGGGATCCCCTTTGGGATCTGCCAAAACCACTTCTAAGCTAGCCAGAGTGGGTACTGATGAGTAACATAATGTGCTCCCTGCTTCCCTCGCTGACCCAGAGAGGAATGAGAACCTAGGACAGGGAACGAAGCCAGGTCTCCCCCACAGCAGTGCAGAGTACTACTCCTATAGAACCAAGCCTGGTCCCTGCAGCTCTCCCCTTGCCTGATGAAACAGAGAATAAGAGACAGAGAATTGAATGCAAATCTGCATGCTGGCAAAGAGCACTTATCCCAGCTTAACTGAGGTCATCGCCAATCATTCAAAAGTTCTTTAGCGAGGATGCTCTGGTTGCAAATGGGTATTTATCAGTTCTCCCTGACAAAAGGGCAGCTCACAAATACATCACTCAGATACAATATATCAACCTGAAGCCAGGCCTCTGACTCATGCTATGCCATTTTTCTAGCTCCCCAGCACAGCTATTTGTTGGTCCTGTAAAGACAAGGCATTTTGTATGGAACAGTGGATGCCTGGTTTGGACACCAAGCCCCTGTTCAGCTCAGCAGGAACATGGGGGTGTGTGGAGGGGAAGCTATTTCATCAGTGCTCTTACCTCTCCTCTGCTTTCCCTTTGTTGACAGCAAGTCTTCCCTCCTAAATCTCTCTGGTTCCAGATGGGAGTAGTCCCAGTTACTGTAGCTCCCTGGGACAGGCAGTGTCCCTAAGGGCGGGGGAGAGGGGGGAGCGGTAAAATGAGAAATAGTGAGAGACTAGAAATGAAGGAGAGAGAAACAGCAAAAGAAGAAGTACAAAAAAGAGCTACAAAAGGATCTCGCAAAACTGGGTGACTGGGCAACAAAATGTCAGATGAAATTTAATGTTGATGAATGCAAAGTAATGTACATTGGAAAACATAATCCTAACTATACATATAACAATGATGGGGTCTAAATTAGCTGTTACCACTCAAGAAAGATCTTGGAGTCATTGTGGATAGTTGTCTGAAATCATCCACTCAATGGGCATCTGTGTGCAGATGTGGTCGTCCCATCTCAAAAAAGATATATTGGAATTGGAAAAGGTTCAGAAAAGAGCAACAGAAATGATTAGGTGTATAGAAAGGCTTCCGTATGAGGAGAGATTAATAAAACGGAGACTTTTCAGCTTGGAAAGGAGGCAACTAAGGGGGGATATGATAGAGGTCTATAAAATCATGAGTGGTATAGAGAAAGTAAATAAGGAAGTATTATTTATTCCTTCTCATAATACAAGAACAAGGGGCCACCAAATGAAATTAATAGGCATCAGGTTTAAAACAAACACAAGAAAGTATTTTTTAACGCAACACACTGTCAACCTCTGGAACTCCTTGCCAGAGGGTGTTGTGAAGGCCAATACTATAACAGGGTTCAAAAGGGAGCTAGATAGATTCATGGAAGATAGGTCCATCAATGGCTATTAGCCAGGATGGGCAGGAATGGTGTCCCTAGCCTCTGTTTGCCAGAAGCTGGGATTGGGTGACAAGGCATGGATCACTTGATGATAACCTGTCTGTTCATTCCCTTTGGGACACCTGCCGTTGGCCACTGTCAGAGGACAGGATACTGGGCTTGATGGACCTTTGGTCTGACCCACTATGGCCGTTCTTATGTTTTTATGTTAAGTAATAAGAGAAAGAGAGAATACAGTTTGGCACTTTTGTAGCACTTTTCATCTTCAGAGTTGCAACAAACATTAACTCTCACAATGCCCCAGGAGATGCTCTATCGTCCACAGTATACACATGGAGATGCCAAGGGAGAAAGCTAGTAATTGGCCAAGACGTCAGAGGAAATCTGTCCCAGGACTGGGTATAGAATTCAGGAGTTGCTTGCTCCCAATCCTATGTTCATATCATTATTAAGACTAATATTAAAATTATTTCATTTGAAAGGAGAACATAAGAGAAAATCAAAGTGACAGAAAGACAGAATGATAGTGAAGGTAAGAACGAGACAGAGCAGAATGAAGAGACATACAGAAGTGAGATAAATTGAAGACGGAGGGGTGGTAAGAGGAGAGTGAAAACCCAGTTTGCAGTGAGTATTCATTGCTTCAGAGGCTGAAAATGTCCATTGGACTTTTATCTCCTGTCTATCAAAGAGGGATGAACTCCAGGAAGAAAACATCCCACCCAGAACACCCGACTCCCAGGAATTGATTTTATGTTTGCTTCAGGCCACCAAAACGAGTAGGGTGATGGAGAAAGAATGACCAGGAATTTCTCCCAGAGATCCGGAAATTGTGTACCAGGGTCCCATAATTAGAACTGGGTGAAATTTTTTAGATTAACAATTTATTCACCAAAAATGAAGTTTTGGTCAACCAGAAACTATTCATGAATTTGACTCAGTTTTGACAGAGAAAAAACTTTTTCCAGGCCAGCAACCAGGAGATATGGATTCAAATCCCTCCTCTGACTCAGGCAGAGAGAAGATATGAATCCAAAGCTCATACCTCCCAAATAAGGGCTCTCATTACCAGGTTATAAGTTTTTGTCAACAGGGCCACACAGAGATTTTGGGGGAATCCAGAGCAAAATCCAAAAACCACACCCTTCCAAAAATTTACCACTAAGAGGAAGCCCCAGTGGGAGAGAGGGGAGGTTTGAAGAGCGAGTTCACTCCACAGTGGCGGCTCCTGTCCCACAGGGCTGGGCCCAGCTCCCCACTCTGGGCATGGGGACATGGCGCACAGGATCACAGTACCATTCTTCCTGACCACTTCTCCCTCATGACAGAGGGGCTGCCAGACCAATTTTGAGTGGTGCTGTGACCCCACACACCAGGCTACAACCCATCTCAGTTTAGGGGCCCTCAAACTGTTATCTCCCATACCCGCCAGGCAGCCCTGGTTCTCATTCACTCTCTCTTTGGCCCAGTGAATATTTAAGTATTTATAGAAAGTGAAACTGCTTGCACAGGAGAGACTAAGAGCAACCAAACTTAAACCAGCCTGGTGGTTACAATGCTCACCTGGGAGAGGGGAAATCTGAGTTCAAGTCCCTGCTCCAGAGTGGGGATTCAAACCTGGGTCTCCCATATTCCAGGCAAACACCTTAATCCCTGGGCTAAAAGTTTCAGACATGGACATGAAGTTTGCTGGTCTGACAAAGACTTTTCAGATTTGCTGACAAATTCTTAACATTTTCAGAACCGAACAGAGCATTTGCTCTCCAAATCAAAAAGTCAATGATTCGCTCAGTTCTATCCTTATGTTCCTCTCTATTCTTTTTGCTCCCTAGTACCACAGGATGGAAGGGGGCTAGAGACATTTTTATTAAGGCCAGGGAAGGAAGGCAGTTTGAAAGGCCAGAAAGTATTCTCCTCCATTTGGCTGAATATGACCTGCACATATTGCCTTTTAAGCAGGAAGAAAAGACCCTCTCACCTGCCATCCACTCTGACAGCACATTGCAGAGCTGGGACTTGAACTCATGTGTATTGAACCAGGATCTTGGAAAGCTGGAGCAGAAGCAGGTGTACAAGGTTTGGCTCAGCAATGAAGGGAAAACCTATGGGTCAAGGAAAGAAAAATCAGAACTCCATCAATCTAGAAAGGTTAGAGGCGAGACATTGGGGACAGACTGTTCTTTCTTAGAGCTTAAAAGGGCTGTAATTCCTTCCTCCCATATACAGGGACTATCCAAAATTCCAATCCACGCAGATTCAGTCATAAAGGAATATCCTCAATTTTAATATAAACAATCATTTAGCCAGCATTGTAATTTTGTTTCTTGTGCCATTTCTCCGGCTTGTTTTTTTTACATTAGAAACATCAAAAATGTTAAGTCTGGTTGGTTGACCTCTCATACCTTAACTGAGGGGATGAGGGGGATACTGAATCCTAAACAAAGCCATCCTGTCTCCCAAATATTTGTTAAACACTGGCATTACACAGGTGTTCAGACACCCAAACCAAAACCTAAGTTTCAAATAGTTTGAATAAAAATCTTTTCCCTTCGTAATTGCTCAACTTTCAGTCCCTTGTGATGTCACTAGTTTTCCAGTCATTATAGAGTCTTCTATGGGGAGACATGAATTTCTAAATCTAAGAAACAAGCAGAAAAATGTTTGCATCGTTGGAAGCAAAAGAGGAGACAAACCCCTTTCCCCCCCCCCCCCCTTTGAAGGTCATGTTTACCAAAAGGAAGCAAGAGGCCACAGAATCAGATGGGCCTTCACAAAAACCACCATGGCATTAACATGTCATTTGCTGCCATCACATACTTCACTGTGCTTGTGTGTTCTACCCCTTCCCACATCCCGAGTCTGTCTTGTCTGTTTATATTATAAATTCTTCAGGTCAAGTATCATCCGGGCTGGTGCAAGGATATTTTGCGCTAGGCGAAACTTCCATCTTGCGCCCCCGCCCTGTAACATCAGTTAATTGAGGGGAAAATCCCAACAAGCCTTTATAGATCCCATAGGCCAGCATGCCCAGGGGCCAGCCGTGCCCAGGGGCTGCTCCCCAGACCAGGTTCCCCCCTCCCCGCCCCCTGAACTCCCCTGGAGGGTGCGCAGCCCCCCTGTGAGCCCTCTCCTCCCCTCCCCAGCGGCCCTCGCCCTGAGTCCACTCACTGGCTTTGCTGGGCTTGAGCCCTGCAGCAGCTCGGCAGGGAGGAGCTGCCTTCTGGGGGCTCCTGCAGCAGATACATGTGGGCAGAGGCCTCTGTGCGATCCCCAGTACCCCCCCTCACCATGCTCGGGCTCTGCAGTGATTTTATAATCTTCACTAACTCACTAATGAAATATTTTTAAAGCAAATTTTAAACTAAGGTCCTATGTAGACTGACATGTTCTGAGTAAATATTACAGTCATGCACAACTGTTTTTGTCAGTACATTCAGAAACGGACAGTAGATACCTGAGGGTTGGCAAATGCCTGTTAAATGTCTTCATTACCCCTTAAATGGCTCTTTTAACAGTTTCAGTGCTAATAGATCTGGCAGGCTGGAGACTTTTTCTCTTTTAATTACTAGATCCCCTTCCCAGGAAGACTCAGAGCCTGCAGGAAGGGTCAGAACAGGGATAGGAAAACCAGTAGGGTGGACACTAAGACCCAGTGGTGCCCCAAATTTTCTGGTGCCCTATCCAGCTGCCTATGCCTAAGGTTGCACCAGTGCTGGTGGGGATATCAGACAAGATAGTCTGCTATTCAACAAGTGTTCAATCCAATTGATCACTGCACATTCCAAGCCCTGGAAGAATTAATTAGTAAATGCCTATACAGCATTCTAAAAATATGAAGTGCTATATATGGGGTAACTGTTGTTAGTGTCAGATTATCCCTATGGCCAGAAATAAAGGGGCAGATAGTGGTGGATATTCCCAGGTCATTTCACTGCTTAAGTGTCAACTCTATAGCTTTTTCTAAACCTTTTTACACTCACTTTAATAAGAGCATTCTGGTAGCGGAACCTGTGGCAGTCAAACAGGAGGGCGGCATAATTCTTTGCAATGCGATCAAACAGCCGTCCCTGAATCTCTCTATTTGGCTACCAAGAAAGAAAGAAAGGAATGAATAATCAGAGAGGCATTCACCTACCCATCAAACCACAGCAACATGGAGATCCTCAAGCCTGTCTGAAGGTTTGTGTACATGAGCAGAGTGGATTGATTTAAATCCCTTTATTAAAATTGGTGATTTAAATCCCTTTGATTTAAATCACCAATTTTAATAATGATTTAAATCAGCAAACAGGAAACCTTGATTTAAAGAATCTATTTTAATCTTGTTATCTATTTGTACTCGTTAGCTATTTTTCTAAATAAAGTTTCAGTCTTAGTGGTTGGTAACCATTAAAACATGTTGATTTGTAACTAAATAGAGCCTTTACACTAAAATTGGTACATCTGACCTCCTTTATAAAGCATTTTGAGATCTATTATATAAAAGCTAGGTATTTTTATTATTTTATTTTGCTAACCAGAATGATACACTATATTTATGGACATTTATTTAAGCAATTATATAGCTTAACATACATTAAGTTTAAAATGGCGAATGATGCATTTCTTATTTACCACCTGATGATTAATTTTTTGTTCATGATTTGTGTCAAGGAACATCTGGATGAAAATTGGAATTCAATTAAAAATGCACAAAACATAATTTAATTTTTTTAATTAGTTAAATAAAACTACCTTAAATGTCCTGGATACATAGGGGGAAAATATAAATTTATCAAAACATATTTTTAATTTAAAACTAGCTGATTTATTAAAATATTATCTGCAGTTATGAATTTTGAACTGACTGTTTCTGGTCATCAACTTCCAATCAGTTTCTCAATTCTGAATGAGCTAATCATTGAACTGAACTTGTTGAATAACCTGAAATGAAGAAGAGGCAGTCAAAAATTGATTTAGATATTCAACTTTGGTTCCAGGTGCTTAGCCAGTTCAATGGTTGGACTTTCTTTAAAACTTCAGCAGCAAAGATGTACTGCTTGAATATTACTTTTTAAATTTAATTTAAATTATTTTAATAGATTACAATAATTGTAGGTGTTAACATAGAGTGTAATAAAAGACAGCTACCTTTTCCATATTAGGTGTGTGCGCTCGCCACATGCACCGGTGCGCGAAGTTTTTCCCTCAGCAGTATCTGTAGGGGACCGGCTCTGGTGCCCTCTGGAGGCTCCCCTCCCCTGCCCACATGGCACTGCCAGCTCCCCCAACCCTCAGTTCCTTCTTGCCGGAAACTCCGACAGTGGGCAAGGAGGGCAGGTTGTAGAATGGACATGAGCAACACATCTCGAAGAACACCGGTTACGGAAAAGGTAACTGTCTTTTCTTCTTTGAGTGCTTGCTCATGTCCATTCCATATTAGGTGACTCCAAAGCAGTACCCCTGGAGGTCGGTAGGAGTTCACGGATGTGGAGACTGCAACACAGCTCTGCCGAACCCAGCATCATCCCTGGCCTGCTGAGTGATGTCATAATGAGTGGTAAACATGTGAACAGAGTACCACGTTGCACCTCTACAGATGATCTCGACAGGGATGTGCACCTGGAAGGCTGCTGAAGACACCTGAGCTCTGGCAATCAGCAGTGGCAGAATCCCCGGCAGGTTGTAACAGGTCCTTATGAACGAGGTGATCCTATTTGAAATCCTCTGCGAGGACACCAGCTGGCCCTTCATCCTATCTGCTGTAGCGATGAAGAGCTGAGCTGATTTACTGAAAGGCTTGGTATGTTCTAAGTAAAAAGCCAAAGCCCTTCAGCACATAAAGATGCCTCTCTTCACTGGTCTTGTGCAGTTTGGGACAGAAGACCGGGAAGATGATGTCCTGGTTCGTATGGAAAGTAGACAATATCTTCAGCAGGAAGGCCGGGTGGGGCCACAGCTGAACCTTGTCTTTGTAGAAGACCGTGTATGACGGTTCTGAGGTCCAGGCTTTAATTTCAGAGACTTGACTCGACGATGTCACCACCACCAAGAACACAATCTTCCATGACAGGTGGGAAAGGGAGCAGGAACCCAGCGGCTCAAAGGGCGGGCCTGTGAGCCTAGAGAGGACCAAGTTAAGATCCCACTGCGGGACAAGAGTCCATACCTGCAGGAAGAGTCTCTTGAGCCCTCTCCAGAATCTGACCGTCATGTTATGGGAAAACACCATCTGTCCTTGGATCAGATCCAAGCTTTATACAGTGCTTGTCCCAGGCAAATTCCTCTCTGGCTAGTTAAGGGATTTGTACAGACCCTAAATGCTACCACAGTGGGAGGGAGAATACCTCCTCTAATCTGTATTGCATTGTAGGGGCTGGCTGGAGCAGGTATTCGCTCCCTACAAGGGACAGATGGAGCAGGAGTGGACCACACTGCACAATTTTGACCTTTTGTTTTGAATATTATTTTAAGACACTTATCAAACTTTCCCTCTGGCAGAGACTCTAAACTCAGCTGAACCACATGAAATACATCAATATCCAAGCCCTTGTCCTAGTCTCTTCCTTACCTGATATAAGTGGAGAAAAAACCACCAGAAGCTGTCCAACAGGATAGCCTGGGAGACTGGAGTTGTGAGAAACTTCTGCAGCATCTTTGAAGGAAAAGGAGTCTGACAAAGAAATGAAACTTTACAACTTCATGCAGCGCAGACAGATGAAGATACACTCACAAGGCAAATCACTCTGATCTTCACACACCCTCTCTCCTGTTCTCAACTCTACCACGAATCCATCCTTAAGAACCTCCGAATCTCTCATTCACAAAGCCTTACAAGCAGCAGCACGCCATTTCTGAGAAACAAATGCACACATTCTCACAGCACTCACTCACATTCACATACATGTGCATGGCATATCCACTCATCTGTAGGTACAAGCACACATTTGCTGCTCTTTGTAAGTATGCAGAGTACCTTCCCACTTGCTGACTTTCTCTGGGCACACACCACCTTCTCTATGACTTCAGCCAGCTCCGTCCCATTAGGCAGCGGTGTTGGCTCATGCTCGTTGTACCCTGGGTATTGATACAGTTCCACTAGCTTGTTCTTTTCTGATGTATTCTGAGGCTAGGGTGACAAAGAGGGAGGAAAGACACAATACAAAACACATATACTGATGACAAGTGCCTTCAAATCTCCCAGCCTGGTGTTTTATGTCTCAAGGGCAGGAACTAGCTATTTCAAGACTTCGATTATCTAGGTTGTGAGACTTCAATGGGGAGTTTGCGAGGCGGGTGTTGGTCACCAGCCCATGTCCATTCCTTGTCCCCATTGGAATAGATTTGCTCAGGCACTTATAATTGGTCCAGATACCAGGAGTGCCCTATAAGGGTTTTTGAGCCTGTCCCACTGGAGTCTATGGGAGTTTTGCCATTGACTTCAGACCCTAAGTGTTGTGTTGATTCTCATGGTGGCTACTCCAAAGTATCACACAAAAGATTTTGAGGTTTCACTCCTGGAGGACTGGTTGCAAATGGCTGAGTGTCAGATCATGGTTTGAGGGGCTAAAAATCACTGGTCTACCAAAAGCTGACACCCAGCAGAAGATGGAAAGAGAAGAGTATGCTGCAGTCTTTATACTAGTTGCTGTTCTTTTCCCTGTGTGACTTCCCTTATCCTCTGCAAACTCCAGGGAGAAGCAGCAAAGAGTCTTGTGGTACCTTATAGACTAACAGACATTTTGGAGCATGAGCTTTCGAGGGTGAATACCCACTTCGTCAGATGCATGTACACGGAGAAGGAAATCATGATTTCCATTTGTATAGAGCACATTACTCTTGGGTCTGTGACTAATCATCCATTGCTAGAAAAAGATCCAGAGTAAGATGCCAGAAACTGTTAGTGGCATGAGTGTGGCAGCTACACAAGAAACTGAAAGGTTAAGGTTATTTAACTCCACCAGAGAGGTCCTTTGGGGCCATCTGCCTGTCCCAAGTCAGGGTAAAGGAGGAGGGTTGGGCGTGGGGCTAGCAACTCCACCCTGTAAAAATCAGCTTGCTACAGAAACGCCAACAATAGAGTTAACAGAGACTTTTAGCCTAGAAAAAGAAGGGTCTTCAACTCGAAGATGCATGACGCTGGGTGGTGAAAGCCGCGAGGAAGCCACTAAGCCGATCACCCTTCTTACAACCAGGAGGATTACCATCGGCACATGGAATGTGAGGACCATGTACGAGTCAGGAAAGACGGCGCAGGTTGCAGCAGAGATGAGGAGCAATAACCTGACCCTACTAGGCATTAGCGAGACAAGATGGACGCAAGCTGGACAGAGACGACTGTTGACAGGAGAGCTGTTGCTGTATTCAGGACATGAAGAGAGCGACGCACCCCACACACAGGGAGTAGGCTTCATGATGTCCAAACAGGCACAGAGAGCACTGATTGGTTGGGAGGCACATGGTCCCAGGATCATCACAGCATCCTTCAGAACTAAAATGAAGAGGATTAAGATGAATGTTGTTCAGTGCTACGCTCCAACCAATGACAGTGAAGAGGAGGACAAAGACTACTTTTACAACAGACTCCAGAAAATATTAGAGACTCTCCCAGACAAAGACATTACCATCCTTATGGGAGACTTTAATGCCAAAATTGGACCTGATAACACAGGATACGAACAAGTCATGGGGACCCACGCTCTGGGAGAGATGAGTGAGAATGGAGAGAGATTTGTGGATCTGTGTGCACTTAACAACCTGGTCATAGGAGGCAGCATCTTTCCTCACAAGCGGATCCACAAGAGTACCTGGGTATCGCCAGCAGGCATGACAGAAAACCAGATCGACCATGTCTGCATTAGCAAGAAGTTCAGAAGATCCTTGCAGGACGTTAGAGTTAGAAGAGGAGCAGACGTGGCGTCCGACCATCACTTAGTGGTGGCCAGATTGAAGCTGCAGCTGAAGAAGAACTGGATAGACGCGTCAGACAGAAGAGCGAAGTACAACGTCAACCTTCTGAAGGACCACAAGACCAAGGAAGATTTTGGATTGACGCTGAAGAATAAGTTTTCAGTACTACAGGATCAGTCTGAGGAAGAGGAAGACAGTGTACTCAACAGATGGCAGAAAGTGAGAGACACACTTAGGTCAGCATGCCAGGAAGTGCTTGGAATTAAGAAACACCAGCAGAAAGAATGGATCACAGCAGAGTCCTTGACAAAGATAGAAGACAGAAAGAAGAAGAAGGCAGCAGTCAACAACAGCAGGACTAGAGCAGCAAAGGCCAAAGCTCAAAAAGAGTATGTTGAAGCCCACAGAGCAGTGAAGAGGAATATTAGGAAGGACAAGAGAGATTATGTGGATGGATTGGCAGCAGAAGCAGAGCAGGCAGAATACAGCGGTAACATGAAACAGCTGTACGATACTACCAAGCGACTGTCTGGAAAGTTCAGCAAGCCAGAACGTCCCGTTAAAGACAAGCAGGGAAAGTCTATAACAGGAATAGAACTACAGATGAACAGATGGGCGGAGCACTTTGAGGAACTCCTGAACAGACCAGCACCACCAAATCCACCAGACATCGACCCAGCCAACGAGGACCTCCCAATCAATTGCGATAAACCAACCAGAGACGAGATCAGAAAAGCCATCACCATGATGAAGAACAGGAAGGCGGCTGGACCTGACGATATCCCAGCAGAGGCCCTGAAAGCAGACCTGGATGCTTCAGTGGAAATGCTGTACCCCCTCTTTGAGAAGATATGGGAAGAAGAAGTGATTCCGGCTGACTGGAAAGAGGGATATCTCATCAAAATCCCCAAGAAAGGAGACCTCAGCAACTGTGCCAACTATAGAGGAATCACACTCCTGTCGGTGCCAGGGAAGGTCTTCAACCGAGTCCTCTTAGAGAGAATGAAGGATGCCGTCGATCCACAGCTACGAGATGAACAGGCAGGTTTCCGGCAGAACAGATCATGCACGGACCAGATAGCAACGCTCCGCATCATAGTCGAGCAGTCTATGGAGTGGAACTCCTCGTTGTACATCAACTTTGTTGACTATGAGAAAGCATTCGATAGCGTGGATCGAGAGACCCTCTGGAAGCTCCTTCGGCACTATGGCATCCCAGCAAAGGTGGTCAACCTGATCAAGAATTCATACGACGGCATACACTGTAGAGTGATCCACGGAGGGCAGCTCACAAACAGCTTCCAGGTGCGAACCGGAGTCAGACAAGGATGCTTGTTGTCACCACTTCTCTTTCTTCTCGTCATCGATTGGATTATGAAGACATCCACTTACAAGCGTAGGAATGGAATCCAATGGTCATTGTGGACCCAGCTTGATGACCTGGACTTTGCCGACGACCTTGCACTCCTTTCGCACAGTAAACAGCAGATGCAAGAGAAGACCAACGTAGTGGCAGCCACGTCATCACAGGTTGGCCTCAACATCCACAAGGACAAGACCAAGATCCTTAGGATCAATTCCATCAGCAACGACCCAGTCACACTGAATGGAAGCCCCCTGGAAGAAGTGCAGTCCTTCACCTACCTAGGTAGCATCATCGACCAGCAGGGTGGCACAGACGCAGACATCAAAGTAAGGATTGGTAAGGCAAGAGCAGCCTTCTTACAGCTCAAGAACATCTGGAGCTCCAGAGAGCTGTCTTTGGCAATAAAGATTCGACTGTTCAACTCCAACGTGAAATCAGTCCTACTGTATGGAGCTGAAACCTGGAGGACAACCAAAACAACCACCAGGAAGATCCAGACCTTCATTAATAGCTGCCTCAGAAGGATTCTCCAGATCCGCTGGCCAGACACCATCAGTAACATCCACCTCTTGGAGAGGACCCATCAACTCCCAGCAGAGGAAGAAATTAGAAGAAGGTGGGGCTGGATAGGACATACACTACGCAAGCAGCCAACCAACATCACCAGACAGGCACTGCAGTGGAACCCCCAAGGCAAGCGGAAAAGAGGCCGCCCAAGAAATACCTGGCGACGCGACCTTCAGGTTGATAGCAAAAAAATGGGCTATACCTGGAACCAGCTAGAGCGAATGGCCCAGGATAGAAGACTATGGAGATCTGTGGTTGGCGGCCCATACCCCGGTTGGGGTGACGGGCATGAATGAATGAAGGTTATTTAGCTTGACGAGAAGTTAGAGGGGACTTGACTGATAAGTCCAAAATGATGAGCGGCCTCAGCCTGGTCTACACCCACGAAAGCTCATGCTCCAATACGTCTGTTAGTCTATAAGGTGCCACAGGACTCTTTGCTGCTTTTACACTCTAGACACACTCCTGCCTGGAGTAGACAGGAGACAGTGGATCTCCTGGGCCTCTGGGGAGAAGAGACTGTGCAGGCACAGCTATGGACCACTCACATAAACATGGACACCTACAAAGAGACTGCACTGGGGATGCAGGCAACAGGGTACAACAGAGATCAGCAGCAGTACCACATGAAAACAAAGGAACTGCGGCAGGCGTTATGGAAGGCCAGGGAGGCCAACAGACAATCTGGTGCCAAGCCAGACCTGCTGGTTTTACAACTAGCTCCATGCCATACTTGGTGGAGACCCCAACAGCATCCTTCAGACCACTATGGATTCCTTGGTGGAACCTAAGAGAGAGACCCCTGCTGTGGACAGCAAGGAAGAGGAGGGACATGTGGGTGAGCGGGTTCTGCTATGCTGTAAGCCAGGGTCTTTTAGAGACTCCACTGCAGTCTAGACATTCCTGCCAGCTCAGCACAGATAAGCCAGATCCAGGGTAAAGAACCTTAGATATATGTGTGCGTGCATTCTCCCTTAAAAAGAATAAATGTGAAGATGGCGCCAGGCTCAACCTCAGGTTAGCAGAACACAAGTTTCTGCTTTTCGTTGTTTTACTCCTACGATATGAACAGGAGAAGAGGTAAAGGTACAACAAAACTTAGAGGCAGAGCTGGTATCTGCTTTTCTTTTCCCTGTCAGGCTGTGGGCAGGCTGTGTAGCAATTTGTTTATGTACATAAGGATGTTCCTTGTATCCTCCTGAGGGATCGTGATGAAATTTTCATGGAGATGGTCTGCAATCCTCTCCTGAAGGTTTCTAGAGGTGGCTGCTTGATTTCTTCCTCCACAGTAGGCACCATTGCAGTAAACAGGCTAGCAGCATATGGACTCAGGAGGCTGCAGGACCCAGCAGCAGCTGTGCTCTCTGTGCCTGTTTTACCCTCAGGAGTGAGATATCAGCTAAAATCATCACCACCACCACCTATGGCAAATAGTGCCATTGCCCTGTACTTTTATCCATGGAAATAGGGGCTGAAATTTTCCTGTTTTACACAACCAAACAATTCCCTCCTCCCTCACCTCCACTCCTGGTAGGCCATACTCACCTTGGCTGCAGCTGGAGAGTGGTGCTGTGCAGAGGTGATCCAAGACTGAAGTGTCAATAAGCATGTCTGATTTTAAAACTTTTATGGGCATAAGGAAGGGAGTTCTGAAACTAAACGTTTTACTTTCTGTTGTGACTGTAAATATAATCTTTTATCTGTAGCTGCTACCGTTACAGCCCTGAGAAGTGCCCCTTCCACACCCACAGGACACCAGTCCCTGATGAGGAGGAGAAAGAAGCAGACTACAGAGGACACGTTCAGTGAGATCATGCAAACCAGTGCTGCATCAGACCATGAAAAGACAGCCTGGAAAGCGAATATAGCAGACAGCTTGGAGAAGGAAAGAGTGGACAGGAGAAATGCCCAGGAGTCCTTTCAGGGAAGGAAGAGGGAATCTTTCTTTGGAGCTATCAAGTTGGCCAATGTATGGCTTCATGAGTCAGGAGGAGAAAAGGGTACCCGCTGCCGAATCACCACCGAATCCACGGGACCGGCGGACCTCCCGCAGGCAAGCCGCCAAAGGCTGTCTGACTGCCACCTTCGCAGGGACTGGCAGGGTGCCACTCGCGGCTTGCTGCCCCAGGCATGTGCTTGCAGTGCTGGTGACTGAAGCCGCCGCTGCCTACAGTCACAGTCCAGTGTAGCAGGATATGATTAATGGCCCTACTCGGTTGCATGACAACAGCCTCTACTATGAATTTTACAACTCCAGAATGATTTCCCATTGACCAAGTGCAATCTGGAGCTGCAAGCTTCCACAGTGAGATCATCCCTCGCTTCTGAACTGTAAGTGCAGGTCTCAGTTTTGTGTCCTGTGTGGGTGGGCTGAAGCAAGATCAGCACACAGATCCTGGAAGGTGGATTTTACATCAGAAAGTTCTACAACCACTGCTCATCACCACAAATCTGCATTACGATGCAATCCCACCTGCAGTGCTCATTTCTCAAGCCCAGAAGCAGCGCTTCACACGCTGCAGCTGATCCATGAATCCCAACAACCTTATATTAGTTTTCGCTATGTCCCTTAGCAATCTGTCCTCAAATAAACTGTCATGTCCCCCATTGTTATGATACTTCCTACAGCTCTACAACTACTGGAAGAGTCATTTGTTCTGTGTTTGCAATGTTCATGACAATAGTGCAGAACTGTGTGGGCGCCATGTTTCTGTCAGAGGTGGTGGACAAGTGCTGCATGGGTTTGTGGGGTTTTAAAAAAGGCGTGAAAATTATGGGATAGGGATGGCATTATGGGATGGAGAAAACTGCATGATGGGAACTTGACCCTCACAGTCTCAGAATTCCCTGCGTAACTCATTTCTACCCGATAACACATTGCAAAAATCCCCCAAAACGCATTGCACCAGAGGGTGGTGCACAATGCTTAATTTGTGCCAAGGTTTGCCCTGTACCTCTAGGCTTGACAGTTCATAGCCCTGGCATCTCTAGGCTTGCCGCTTTGGTTATGGAAGTAAAAAAATTGCTTGAGCCCCAGCACCTCTTTCATTACAAATTAAGCACTGGTGGTGCGTGACACACTAGGACACCTACCAATCGTGCACTGCACTTTGCAGTGAGATGAGCAAGCTTGATGAGTATACAAAGTGCCAAAGCAAGCAGACAAGTGTGCATGGTCACAAGTGAATATACCAACTGCGGTGGCTTTATGCCAATACACTTTGTACTGACCAGTTTGTAGTGTAGACCTGGCCCTAGTGATAAGAAGGGGAAGGTCTGATCAGTTACCTGTTCCAAACAGAACACAAGCAAGACTTGTGAAATTGAAGGACAGTAAAAATTAGAATCAACAAAAGGAAATAATCCTTTACAGAGGATACAGTGTAATCAATCTATGGAACTGGTACGAAATGAAGGAGGATACAGGAATGGACGGACCAGTAATATGATCCAATTTGTTAGGAGGGGGGGATAATGAACTAGACAGACCAGTGATCTGACACAATAAGGCAATTCCTACATTCCTATGCACCCACCTCAAAAATAAAACAAACATCAATTATTTCTCCCAGCAATCTAGAGAATTGGACTCTGTCTCTTTCCAAGAGATGTTGCATATATGTAGGGGAGGGGAAGAATTCTGTCCCTTCTCATAGGAGATCTTACCTTCTTGTAGGTGAGCTTGGGCTGAGAGAGTGGGTCCAAGTCTGACGCATGCATAGAGTGCTCATACTTTTGTGCAAAGTGGCATATCTCCTTCCTATCTCTGTCTGCAGCAAGAAGATAGAAGAATGAGACTACTGAGGGGTTGAAGAGCATAATTATGATGACATCCAGGTTATATATCAAATAAGAAACACTATTATAGATCTAGGAACAGTTACATTTCCAACAACATATAAGGGAAGACAACCTTGTAGTTAAGGCACAGAACTAGTAGCCAGGAGATCTTGGTTCTATCTCTGGCCCTGCCACATAAACCCTACATGACCTGGGACAAGTAATTTAACCTCTCCCCGCCTCAATTTCCCCAGCTTCAAAGTGTTTTCTTATTTCTTTACTGATTCATAGATTCCAGGTCCAGAAGGGACCTTTGTGATCATCTAGTCTGGCCTTCTGTATAGCACAGGCCATAGAAGTTCCCCAAAATCATTCCTAGAGCAGGAAAAATATCCAATCTAGACTTAAAAAATTGCCAGTGATGGAGAATCCACCATGACCCTTGGTAAACTGTTCCAATCAGTGGTGAGCTGGAGATGGTTCGCGGGAACCAGTTGTTAAATTTAGAAGCCAGTTTAGAACCGGTTGTCCTGCGCAGGCTTCTAAATTTAACAATCAGTAAGTTGAAGTGACCCAGAAGCGTAGCTGGGGGGAGCAGATGCTCCCCCTGAGCACATTATCCAAAAGTGGCACCTTAGGCGCCAACCCTGCGGGTGCTCCAGCTCCCCCCACTCCCTGGCCCCAGCTCACCTCCGCTCCGCCTCCTCCCCTGAATGCTCCACCCCGCTTCTCCCCCTCACCCCCCACTTCCCACGAATCAGCTGTTTGTGCGGGAAGCCTGGGAGGGCGGAGAAGCGGGGCGGCGGCTTCGTGCTCATGCCCAGGGAGGCAGAGACGGAGCGGAGGTGAACTGGGGCAGGGGGGCCACCTGTGCTGCAGCAAGTAACCCGGGGGCGGGGGGGCACAAGGGAACCGCTCTCCGCCCCAGCTCAAGAAGCCGCCGCTTGCTTCTCAGCCCTCCCAGGCTTCCCGCGTGAACAGCAGATTCACGGGAAGCCTGGGGGCTGTGAGCTTGGCCTGACTCGGTGCTCCAGGCGCTGCGCAGCAGTGGTGTGGACCGGCTCCAGCCGAGCAGCGCGACTGTAGTGCTGCCACTCACCTCCACGCAGCATGGTAAGGGGGCAGGGAGCGGAGGGCGGGGGTTGGATAGGGCAGGGGAGTTCGGGGTGGTGGTCGGGGGTGGGGAGTGGATAGGGGGCGGGGCAGTCAGAGGGCAGGGAACGGGGGGGGTTGAATGGGGGCAAGGGTCCTGGGGGAGCAGTCAGGAAGGAGGGGGGTGGATGGGGCAGCAGGGGGCAGTCAGGGGCAGGGGTTCCAGGGGCGGTCAGGGGACAGGGGGAAGGGGTGGTTGGATGGGGCAGGGGTCCCAGGGGGCCATCAGGAATGAGAGGAGGGGTTGGATGGGGCGGCGGGGGGCAGTCAGGGGACAGGGAAGGGGGGTGGACAGGGCAAGGGTCCCGGGGGGGGGGGGCGTCAAGGAACGCTGGGGGTTGGATGGGGCAGGAGTCCTAGGGGTGGCGGGCCATAACCCCCTTGTGGGGTGAGGAGGGAACCGGTTATTAAGATTTTGGAAGCTCATCACTGGTTCCAATGGTTAATTATTCTCACCATTACAAATTTATGATTTGCAGTCTGAATTTGTCTAGCTTCAACTTCCAGCCATTAGATCATATTAACACTTTTCTCTGCTAGAGTGAAGAGCCCATTATCAAATATTTGTTCCCCATGTAGATACTTAAAGACTGTACCAAATCACCCCGTAGCCTTCTCTTTGTTAAGATAAATAGATTGAGCTCCTTGAGTCTATCACTATAAGAGATTTTTTTAATCCTTTAATCATTCTTGTGTCTCTTCTCTTAACCTTCTCCAATTTATCAACATTCTTCTTGAATTGTGGGCACCAGAAGTGAACACAGTATTCCAGCAGTGGTAGCACCTGTGCCAATTACAGAGGTAAAATAACCTCTCTACTCTGACTCGAGATTCCTGTTTATGCATCCCAGGGTCACATTAGCTCTTTTGGCCACTGTGTCACACTGGAGCTCGTGTTCAGCTGATTACCCACCATCACTCCCAAATCTTTTTCAATCACTGTTCCCAAGATAGAGTCCTCCATCCCATAAATGTGGCCTGCATTCTTTGTTCCTAGATGTATATAGTTAACCATATTAACACCCATATTGTTTGCTTGCACTCAGTTTACCAAGTGATGCAGATCGCTCTGAATCAGTGACATGTCTTCTTCATTATTTAACACTCCCTCAAGTTTTGTGTCAGCTGCAAACTTTATCAGTGATTTTATGTTTTCTTCCAGGTCATTTACAAGAATTTTAAATAGCATAGAGCCAAGAACTGTCCCCATGGGAATTCACTGGAAACACCCCAACCCCTGCACCTCCTTCCTGAGCCCCTAACCCCTGCACCATGTCCCCTTCATCCCCGCCCCTCCTGTGCCCCAAACCCCTGTGCATACCTCCTTCACCCCAACCCCCGCCCCGCCAACCCCTGTCCCCTCCTGAGTCTCTAACCCTTGCATCCCCCTCCTGCACCCACATTGGGAAACTGACCTGGATGCAGGGCCACCAGACGCGCAAGTGGGGCAATTTTCCCCAGGCCCCGCGAGCCCTGGCCGAGAATCCCTTCCCTAGCTAGAGGCGCCTTTTTAATTTTTACTCACCTGGCGGTGGTCCGGGTCTTCGGCGGCAGCGAGCCCTTCAGTCACTCCGGGTCTTCAGCAGCGGGTCCTTCAGTGCTGCTGAAGACGCGGCATGAGTGAAGGACCCATCGCCGCTGCAGACTTGGAGCGCCGCCCGGTGAGTAAAAGCGCTGCAGCGGGTGGCGCCTTTTTTTTTTTTTTTTATGTCCGCTCCCCCGCTTTGCCCCAGGCCCCCTGAATCCTCTGGGCAGCCCTGCCTGGACGCATAAAGCAGCTGGCATTGCTGCTTGCTCCCCCACTGGACCGCTACTCCTCCTCCCCGCAGCCCTAGGGTGCTGTGAGGAGGAGAGCAAGGAGCAATGTCAGGGCTTCCTGCATCCAGGTCACTTTCCCTGCGGGCTGTGTAAGGGGAGGGCAGGAGAGCAGCAGCTCCTGATGCTTCAGCACAGCCCAGGTGGGGCAGTGACCTGGATGCAGGGAGCCGTGGTATATGTGTTGGGGGGAGTGTGTGAAGGAAAGTGTGTGTGTGTTGAGGGGACTGTGTGTGCCTGAGGGAGGGAGTGCGCTGTCTCTTTAAGAAAGCATTCAGGGTCAGGAGCCTGAACTAGGCTTGTTCAAACAAAAGCAGCTGCCAGCAGCTCCGGTCCCAGAGAGGCAGCAGCACACACAGATTCCCCCATCCCGTCACCCCAGCTTAGTGGAAATCAGGTACATGGATAGGGGGAAGGAGGACACCCCACCATCAGCCCCTCTACCTCACCCCCCACAGAGCAGACAGGAGGATGCTTCCAGTCCAAAGGGAGTGGGTGGGACAGGAACAGCAGTGGCTGCACACGTGGAGCAGTGCGGAGGGACATCCCTGCTCCAGAGGAGTCACCTGGCTTGAGGGCTGGCCGTCCAACTGCCCCCTGCAGCTCAAGTCTCTCCCCCTCCCCTACGCTGCTGCTCACCTGCCTGCCCTGCCGCCTCCATCAGCCCAGCTGGCCTCTGGGCAGCAGGTCAAGTGGGAATCCAAACCCTGTGCACGACGCCCCCTTTGGCAGGCCGCTCTGGGCAAGGGCCCGTACAGCCTACCCCAAAGGCTGGCCCTGAGCATGGGCATAAGTATTCACAGATTCAGGGCCTAAACTCCCCAAACCCTGTCCCAATTATTCACTGGGCTCAAAATCTGTCATGGATTCTCTGCAAGAGGTGTCTTTGTTTCAAAGTCCTGATCAGGAATCTAGAGTGGTCTCCAGGACATGAGGGCACACACTATTTGTACATTCAGAATTTCAAAAATTACATGGTAAAATTACTTTTTGCTAGGGCAAATACTCAAGGAGGGTGTGAGCTGCTTGAGATGCCGATGGCATTTCAGTCTGGAGTTTGCAAGAAGTGTCCTAATATGGGACTCCACTGGAAGGGGGATCATTAATACCCCAGTATTCATTGGCAGGAAATGTCCTGATCTGGAGCTCCTTAAGCTGTACTCATCTCCCCAACAACAACCCCAAAGATATGTAATTAGAAAGCATGTGTGCCTCTGTCCCTGGATGTCTTGAAGTGCTTTTTCTCTCTTCTGAAGCTCTTCTGTCCAGAGTCTCTCTTTAATGATTCCAAGTCCTCAATCACCTTCAACAATAACAAAAACAGCAGCAATTGGTGTTAGGGATTAATTCCACACTAAATTTTGGGGCTTGGGAACAAAAGGACCCCAGACTCCTAAAGCAGCTATTTGAGCTCAAATGATTTCAGTTCTGAAATATAATTCTACAATCAATTAAATCTTTCTCCTGCTTCCTTTTTCTGTTGTTATCTTTCCTGCTATTGCTCTTCCATTCTCTTTCCTCTCCCTACTACATACATACCTACACAAAATCCAGTTAATTCATAAAATGCCTATTCAAAACTGCAAGATTCTGTTGTAATTTTGAGGGTGTCCTCCCTATAATTCCCCCCCCCCCGCCCTTAAAGGACTCAGTAATTTCCAGCACCTACTCTACTCGGAAGTGTTAGGAGGCCACTATTTTGCAACATCTACCCTGCTGGAATGATGCATTGCCCAAATGTACCATTAGGAGACACTCCTAAATTACTCCTGGGGGAATTCTGTGCCAAAAAATTAAAAATTCTGCAACAAAAAAGAAGATTCTGCAAATAATATTTTCAGATTCTGCAAAATTCTGCATATTTTATTTTTCAAAATAACACAATATAATCCAGTTTCAATTATTTTTGGTCATTCTTTTCAAAATAACTGCCAGCAAGTATGTCTGTAACAATACAGACAACAAAAAAAGATTCAGAAAGTGTTTTTTGACAAATTGATTCCTTACTAGGCATATTAATACAGAACTCTGAGTAATAATTAATTTAAACTACAATACAGAACCATATTTCCTGCACTTCCCAGAAGCTGTGCAAAGGCTGAGGCGAGTCAAGGATAACAGAGGAGCTGAGGGGGAGGGAAAATAACTGCTGGGAAGCAGCCTGGGTGTGAACTTGGAGGGTTGTTGAGTATGGGTAGGAAAAGTATGGAAGATTTTTTTTTGCGGGGGAGTGGCGGGGGGAGGAGGAGGGCAGCAAGGGACTGTTAGGGAACTTCCCCCATGCAGATCCTGGCTGACCCCTAGCCTCTCTCAGTCAGGCGCAAGTGTCCCTCCACCCCCACTCTGACACCCACTCCCCCATCCCCACATGGCCTGTACCCCCTGCCCCTGTGCCCCCACTGAGCCACTCCCCTGTACTTATGTGGCCCCACACCCCCTCCCTATCACCATATGGCTCTGCACCTCCCTTCCCCGTGACCCTGAGCCTCCACTCCCATTGAGCCCCTGCCCCAGTCTGTCCTCCCGCACAGGGCCAGCTCTAGGTTTTTTGCCACCCCAAGCAAAAAAAATTTTGGCTGCCCCCCACCCCAACCTTGGGCCTATACCCCCTGCCCCCACCACCACCAGTGCTCTCCTCCACTCACACATCCTGGCACCCCAGCTCTGGGCTCCTCCCCCACCAGTGCTGAATCTGCCCACTCCCCCATCTCCAGCCCGTCCGGCGCTGGCAGGGTCAGGGTAAGCAGCGAGGCTCCCAGGCCGGGCCTCAGCCCAGGGTCCCTGCCAGGGGTCCTGCCTCCAGGACCACCCAAGATCCAGGAGGGCAGAGCCAGAGGACCACCCCGGTAGGGGGCTGAGGAGCCAGGGCAGGGTAGCCCCAGAAGGAGTGGAGCCCCAGAGAGTGGGACGCGGGCCCCGCCCGGCAGCGCCCCGCTCTCTATGGCCCCGCTGCTGCTTCTGGCCGCCCTGCTGCAGTCCCTGGGCAGCTCAGGCTGCTTCGCCCAGCCCCAGCTGCAGTGCTGGGGTGGGGCGGCCGCCCTGCGGTGCCTGCAGGGGGCTCCTTGTGCCCCATGGGGCAGCCCCCAGCCCAAGTGTCCCCCACTCAGAGCCTGCCTGGCCCAGGGGCACTGCTCCTCCGTGGCTTGAACAGCAGTGGCCCCAGGGCGCCCCCCGTGCACAATGTGCTGCTGCTGCCGCCAGGGCTGACTCTAAGCTTTTGCCACCGGAAGCAAAAAAAAGCCGGAATGCAGGCCCTGCTCCCCCACTAGCCCTTATGAGTCCCTGTCTGACCCTCCAGCAGCCCCACACTGTCTGTCTCCACATAGTCCCTGTCTCCTAACCTGGCCCTACAGACGCTGTGAAGAAGGCTCTCTCTCTTCCCTAGATGTCTGGGAGCAGCTGCTGTGTTCTATTGCCACAGCACCCACCAGTGGGCAAAAGGCAGAACTGCAGCCACTTTTCTGCAGAAGCTTTTTTCTGTACAAAAAAATTAAAATATGCATGGCTCATTAATTATGTGCGTGCACAGTGGCACAGAATTCCCCCAGGCGTACTAAATCTATGCTTTTCCTTGCATACGCTGCAGCAAACTGTCTTTACTCACCAGGTCATCAGTGTGGAATTTTTCCAGCTCCAGTCGCAAATGTGCAATTTTCTGGTTCACTTTCTGCATACTGCCAATTGGGCACACTGAGACAGTATTTATGTTAAGGAACCTCTTTGGAGAATATTAATAGGTGTAACAAACCACACAAAAATCATGCTGCTACTCTTTTTCTGATACTTTCTCTCTTTGCTGCTATTTCTCTTCCATATTTTCTCTCTTTGCACTTGTTTTCCCCTGTCTCTCCAGCCCTGACTCATCTCACTAAGTACACAATCCAAATCTTTCAGAAAAGCCTCCAAACCCATTGCAACTGGTATCCGTACAGTGGAGATGCAGACTTTGGACTACCAACAAAATGTTTGGCAAATTGGGGAGCCCTTGAAAAATTAAAAGGAAAGGAATATATATTTTGATTTTGCCTCAAAGAGATGCTTCTCATAGGCTCTAGACACCCTGCGATCCATTAAAATACATTCCATACCAATAAATAAAGTCTGTACCCCATGTTCACCCTTTTTACAAGACCATGATAAATTTTGTACTAAGTATGCCTTGTGGGATATCATTCCAAAAATTCAATGTGCTGAACATTATTGTCCTGGTAAGATGTGTGGCAAAATTGTATGTAAAAAGTTATAAGATTCTACTGTATTATGTTGCTGTAAAATTATCCGAATTTAGAAAAGCAGGCACAAATCAGTTCATCAGAAACACAAGACAAACCAACACCTTAGCGTGGAGTCAACAAAGTCAAGTGGACCATCGCCTAGTTAAATGGCCATTCTTTGGCAGGAGAAAGATGTAGGGAAGAACTTTACATATTGACAATAGAACATGTAAACAGACCGGCTAACATCTGAACCCCAGCTGGAGATAACCCTCAAAGAGAAGGGAGTGGTGTAAGAACAGAGAACACATGCAAATTACCTCTCTACTCTACTCCTCTGCTCATGGCAGCAACAATGCCTGAAGAGACACTGAACTGGGGGAGGCCTAAAAGCTTTCAGCCATTAAAGACTACAAAGAGCAAGTGATGAGAAAAACCTTTGCTTTGAATCTATGCAGCTTGGTAAGTTACATACTAGTTTGCATTTTATCTTTTTATTTTCTTTATGACCAATTCTGACTTTTATGCCTCTTTACTTGTAATCACTTAATCTATCTTTCTGTAGTTAATAAACTTATTTTGTTTTGTCTAAACCAGTGTGTTTGGATTGAAGTGTTTGGGAACCTCCGCTTGAGATAACAAGGTTTGTGCATATCATTTTCCACTGATGAATTGACAGACTTTATATGAGGTTGCATCATCCAGTAGAGAGCTGGGCAGTATAACACACATTTCTGGGAGAAGGTCTGGGACTGGGAGTTTGCTGGTATCAGCCTGTATGGAATTCATGAGTGGCTGGTCAAAGCATTAATGTAATTCAGCTGGGAGTGATTTTGCATGCTAGATGCTGTATGTGAACTGACCAGGAGTGGTTGTTCTCCCAGCAAAGCAGTGTAAAGGCACCTCTGATTGTTGAATTGAGGTGACACAGCTGTTGAACAGTCTAGAGTGTACCCTGGGTGATGCCACAATAACCTTCACAGCACAATACATCAGCCAGTCATCAAGAAATATAACAGCAAAATCTCCCTAACCATTTACTGACAGTCAACAAGTTTGGGCTATTACAGACCAAGTGCTGATGAAACAAATGAAGTCTTACCTCTCCCCTCTCCTGCATCTGAGCAGTTCTTAACTGCTGAAATCTCAGCATCATGCCCTTATTAGAACAGCCCAAACCATGGTAAGTTATGTTTAGTTGGCCAAGTGAAGCAACCCCTCACACTCAACTTAATGGCATTTATTTGTGTGTCTGTAACATGATCATTGTTGCAAATCACACCAGGTATCAATGGGCAGAACCCTATTGATTTTGGTGAAAATCAGAAACTTAGAAAAGCCTGATTTCCATTAAAATCCCTATTTAGTCACTGAGGATATAGGGTGAGATGGTGACCTCATCATTAGAGTCCAGTTAGGGTTAGTGGAGCCCTTAGCTGCCACCCCCAGACACTGAACAGAACACCCTGTTGATGTTGATGAAAATCAGAAACCAAAAAACAAAAAAAAGACTGATTTTAGAAACCCCAAAAGCTTGATTTCCACCGTTTATCAAAATCAACAGAGTTCTGCCCATCGTCGGGGATGCAGGCAAGGGGCTTGGCTGGAGTGGAAGCACAAGGTGCCTATCTGGGCGTACAGCTTGGCCTACATAAGCAACACAGTATGTGACTTTCTAGCATTGATTGTTCACTGGCAGAAGATACATGAAGGTTTCTCATTTAGGCTCTGCTGCATGTCCAACTTCTCAGTCTCCTTTGCTTGTTGCAGGGGCAATAACCCCATAAATTCTTGGAATGGGTTCATGGGTGAAGTATGCAAGGCTGCCATGTTTCCAGTGCAAAATATAAACTAATTCCTAGCAAAGTGGGGACAAAACATTTCCATTACAAAAATATTTTTATAGAACCTCTTCTTTTCTTCTTCCTCTCTCCCACTTTACTGCCTTCAAAACCAAATGCCCTTTGATAAACATTGCTGGATTTTGTGGGTTCGTAATGAGATCCCTCTTGATAATTCTTCATTGCCATAGGCAGTGAGGACACTGCACCTCCCATGGAAAGGTCAGGAGATTTGTGGGGCTCAGATGAGTGGGAGAAGGTTGTCGGAGGATGATTCTCCCCATAACAATAGAAACAAACAGCCAGGCTATGTTTAAGGCATAAGTAAGGATTCAGCAAGCTCAGATGTTTCCAGATGACACTTGTTTTGTGACCCCTTGTTTTCTCCCTGATATATACACTGTATTTATTTGTATTACTTTTATAATTTTAACTGTAATTTCCTTGGGGTTAAAATTATAAAAGGCACCTTGTTATACACTTTACTTGTACAGTGCCTTACACACCTATAACACTATAATAAATAATAATAAATGGGAAATGTGTGGAACATCAGAGAAACTTTGGAGTAAAGAGGGAGGGGGATATTAAACTATCAGGGTTTGGTAGCATTTTTAGGGTATGATGTGAGATGTCTGGGCATTCCTCCAGCTAGTGAGCAGCAAACAGTCCTGTCAAAAGTTCCTCTATGAAAATATCAACCAAGATAATTCCCATTTGAGAATCTGGAAAAGCAGCTGGTTAGGAGAAAAGGGTGGAGAAGTGGCCCTCTGGCCTGATGAAATGAGTTTCCTTAAAAGAGGGACAAGGTGAGTGAGAATATCTTTTACTGGACCAACTTCTACTGATGAAAGAGAAGAGGAGCTTTTGATCAACACCAGAGCTGAAGGTCTCAAGAGGAGCCAGCGGGAAAGCTTGTCTCCTCTTTCACCCTCAGAAGTTGAGCCAATACAAGCTCTTACCTCGCCCACCTTGTGTCTCACACACCCTGGGACCAACAGGGCTGCACCACCACAGCGCCTCAAAAGCGCCTCTTCTTGGGAAGTGACTAGGACGTGGCAGGGTTGGTTGTGTCACAAGTCTCACCCCCGCCGCTGTTTGCCAGACTGGGGCTGTCACACGCGGGTGCCCCAGCAGGGGAGAAATGACCCGGCCCAGGCACCGCGCCGGGCAGCAGCAGCAGCAGCAATACACGCGGGCCCCACGGTGGCACTGGGGTAGCGCCTCCTCCCTCGCCCATCGGCAGCCCGGGACAGGCCGCCGGAACCGAACGGGGCCCTCGGGCTGCCGCGTTGCCAGGTCAGCCCCTGGCGCTGGGAGGCTCCAAAGGCTCCTACAGGCGGCCCCGCCCCCCCGCCCCCCCTCCCCCCTCCCCCGGCTGTAGCGCCGAGCCTCAGCCCAGGCGGGATTTGTAACCCCGCCGCCAGCCCCGCCCGGGCTCCGAGCGCCTCCTGGCGCCGCTGGGGGGCGCAGCGTCACCCTCCGGCTTCGCACGGAGGCGGCTGAACCCCCGGGGGGGAGTCGGGCGCGGACACAGCCCGGGTGGGTGGGAGCGAGCCCCGCCCCGCGGCCGCCCAGGAGGCTGCCGGGGGTGCTGCGCGCGCACGGCTCACCTGAGCGCTTGCGCGAGCCCCCAGGAGGCGCCAGGCGGGGGAAGCCTCCTGCGAGGGCTCATTATACCTTGCCTCGCTCGGCGTCCCTCTGTCACCATGGCAACCCTGCGGCGCAAACCATTCTCCTCCGCACTCCGAAGGCAGCGACCGCTCCCACTGGGTGTGGGGGGGGGAGGAGGGAGACAAGGGACTCGAGGTGAGGTAGAGCGAGAAATGCCGTTGGCTCGCACTCACCTCCCTCTTCCATGGTACTGTCTAGCTTCAGCGTCTCCCCCCGCGTGACAGTTCGCGAATCCGACACTACCATTCCGGGCTGGGGAAGCGGGGGGGGGAAGGTCTGACATCTGATACCGGTTCATATCCCTGAATTCTCTCAGGGGCGCTGAACACGGATCGTTCCATTCATGAGCACATCCCTGGGGAGAGGATGTACTTTAACGCATGCCCTTATACAGAATAACGTTCTACCGGTTCCCGGCCTTCCCCTCTCCCCAGTGGTAGCGTCCTAACCTCTTCCATCAAGGTGGTACGGACCGTTTCCCCCGCCGCAAACAGCTGCGGACTTCGAAGGCGTCAGATACGCATGCGCAAGGCGGCCAGCGGTGGGCAACAAGGCAGAGTGAGACGCTTGGTGCAGGTGAGGTGGGGATGATGCGCTTTCCCGCCGCGCGGGTACTAGAAGGCTCGGGGAGACCCGGATGTTTCAGCCTCGTTTTTGATTTAAAGAGACAATGTCCACAATCTCCACTGACACCCCAATATCCCCCCCGCCACGTACACGTGTCGCCGGGCGTGGCTGGGCAGCCGGTGGCTTCGCGCCCGCCCAGCCGCAGCCCGCGCTGCCCAGCCGTGAGGGGGAGCCAGGGACACCCCGTGGGATAAGCCCCCGCCGGGGCCTGGGCGGCCGGACGGGTGCAGCAGCCCCAGCCAGGCAGGTGGTGACCAGATCCCAAGGGAAGGAGGAAGCGGGTGTCATGGGGAGGGCGCTGCAGGCTCCTGGGTGACCTGCCCTCTGCGGAGACACAGAGGCACATTGAGGCCTCCCCGAGGGAGCTGCTGCCCCGCCGCAGGGGTTCCAAAGGGAGAAGTGGGTCAGGGCTGCGGCTTCACTGCTGAGTTAGCCCGGATCTGGGAACCTGGGCTAGCCAAGCCCATACGTGACCGTCCACTCTGCTGAGCCCTACTCAGCTGTCACCCTTGTAGCCACATCCACAGTGGCACTGCAGTAACCTGGGTTAGGTGGGAGGATTTCTGGGGGCGTATCCCAGCCAGGGGGTTTAGCACTGCAGTAAGTGGAGCTGTTCAAGGAGTCGTTTGGTGGTATGTTGTGGAAGAGCCTGTCTGTCCTTCCTGGACCCCTGGGGGAAGTGTTCGCAAACCAAAGCACTTCCAGTCTGGGACTCTGCAGGCCCCATGAAACGTGGGCTATAAACACTGAACCAGTGTACATAAACTGGTAGGTGAATTCTGGTGCAGGAAAAGAGAGTACATAGAAGAATAGATGTAGTTTGGCTTCTATATTTGGGGGGGTGGGGAACACAGAGTCACATGCCCCCCATAGGTGACATGGGAGGAATGGACATGCAGGGTCCCAGGCCCCAGGGAAGCAGGAGCAGCATGTGGGGGAGCATGCAGGGTCATATGCCCCTCCCCCCCAATTTCAGGCTTCCATTTAGCACAGAGGTTTTCTAACTCTGTGGCATGCCCTCCTAGGAGGAAGTGACCCACAGTTTGAAAACTGTCGCCTCCTGCCAGGAGCCAGCGGATGAGAAGCTGGTGGGAACTGCTTGGGGCCCTGGCTCTCCACACTGAGGGAGCCAGGGTACTGGCTGGAAGCCCAGCAGCCCTCCCTGCCCTGCTTCCCGAGCCGGGCTGCCTCTGCACGGCCAGGCGCTCCCCAGGCAGGGTGGGTGGCACAGCTCCAAGCTGTGCCTTGATGCACTCTTGCCTCTGTCCTGAAGGAGCCTGGCACTAACCAAGAACCCCCCCTAGAGCTGGTCCTTGCCTGCGGAGCCCGGCTGCCACGAGATGCTCCCTGAAGTGCTCCTGGATCCGCTGCTGCTCCTGAGGAGCCAGGGCAGTGGCGAGCAAGCACCTCAGGGAGCTCCTTTGGGTAAGAGGCAAGAGCGCATCAAAGCGCAGCTGAGAGCTGTGCTGCCCGCCCTGCCTAGGGAGTGCCTGGCTTTGCAGGGGCAGCCAGCTACCACCCTGGCTCCCCCAGTGTGGAGAGCCAGGGGCCTGAGCAGGCTGGGCGGCTCCCATCAGCTTCAAATCTGAAAGCTCCTGGCAGGAGGTGACAGTTTTCAAACTGTGGGGCAGGGGGATGTGCCACATAGTTTGCAAATCATTATGCTAAATGGAAGACAGAAATCTGGGGGGGGGGGTGAGGGGAGAGGAGAGATGTAATGTGACTCCATGTTGTCTCTGGTTGGAGGGGCAATGCTCCCCCTGCTCTCCCCAATCTCTGCCCCTGCATAGAAGGTAAAGAAAATCCAATCCTGGGGAATTGCGGGAAGGCACTGAAGGATTAGTAGTACCTAAATTATGTAACCTGGGTTACAGTTTGCATTCACACTGAAAAGTGGGTGTGTCACAGCCTGTGTTAAAGCAGAATCCAAGCTCTAACCCCCAGCCAGGCAAGCAAATCTGGATTCAAAGCCACTCCAAAAGCAGGTCAAAGGTTTTTGTGTGGTGACAGTACGGGGTTTAGGACTAAAACTCAAGTAAGAGGCTGGGTTAACCATGCAGGGAAGACATCCCCTTAAACGGACTCTTACTACAGGCAGATGAGGCTATTCTGGGGTGAATGCTTCATATAGAAGCTTTGTTCTTTTTAAAGTGGGATTGAACAAAACTCTGAAAATGTACTTGGGGTTTCTGGTTTTAGAGTACAACTGACTAAAATCGATAAAATCCCCAGCTGATCAAATATTTGAGGAAACCAGTAGGTTTCTATAAAATAGTAACTGAAAATACTCTAAAATTACAATATGTACACTCAGGAAGACTCTTTCCAGAGAGAGCCTAAAAGATTCTCGCTCACTGAGGGCTCATCCCTAGGTTTTAAGAAGAGTTAAACAGTGATTTTAAATATATCCTATCATTTTACTTTTTTAAAGGCCATAATTTGTTTAAGCATAAATACTGAAAATTGGAACCAACAAACTGGAAATCCTAAATATTCCATAGGGAATCATCCTGTGGTGTGAGGTTGGATAGATGAGAAATGTCTGAGGTTTTTTTTTCTCTGTTTTGTCCTTGTATCTGGAAAATAGGGCAAGGCAGCAGAAGTGAGCAGGCTTGGAGATTGGAAAGCCATGCCTCTCTTTGGGAACATATTCAGTCCAAAGAAAACCCCCCCAAGGAAATCAGCCTCTCTCTCCAACCTGCACTCGGTAAGTGCTGGGTTCGAGGGATCTTCTATCAAGCCTTTAATAACAAGGGGCAGGTGGTCTGCCTTAGAAATGTTACTTTGGCATGAGAGTTGTTACAATATTAGACACTTCCCCCCCACACCCCTCCTATCTCATATTCCCATCTGTTTCTTCTTCCTCTTCTGGTCCAGAGTTGTGACTGCTTACTGATGGCTGGATAATGAGAGCAGAAGTGGAATGTTTAGTTAGTGGCATACTTCACTCCATCTTCATGCAGAAGCCGGATTCACTGCACCTGAAACTTCTAATGTGTGCTTTTAATACCAACCCCAGTGGGGCAGGGGCTTTCCTTACAGTTGGCACCAAAGATAAAGTAGGCCCCGGAGAATGAACTCCCCTCATGTGCCTTAAGATAGCTCTTTTAGTTCAAGGGTGACATATGTTGGAAGGAGAGTCTGTATAGGTGTGTGAGAGACAGAAGCTTGTACTGCAGAAGCATGTGCAATGTTAATAGGACATCAGATTCTATGGCCACTGGTACAGCACCTTTCACAAGAATGCCAGTCACTTTAGGAAAAGTGAAGGTGAGAGGGAAAATATGGAGAGAAAAAATGAAAATTCTAGAAAACATTGAATTTTTTCTGCAGCTGGACAGATCGACCCGTGAAATTGAGCTGGGCCTGGACTATGGCACTCCCAACATGAACCTCACTGGACAGAGTCTGAAGTTTGAGAATGGCCAATGGATAGCAGGTGAGGAGCTGCTCCTGTTGCTTTGGTCTGGGAGGGTTGTGGTGATTATAACTGATGATTATAACTTTGGCCTGTCTCTCCTTTAGAGTCAGGGAGCAGCAGTGGGGATCGCAGGGAGACACAGCGCCTGCGCAAGCGGAACCAGCAGTTGGAGGAAGAAAACAATCTCCTGCGTCTGAAAGTGGATATCCTGCTGGACATGGTGAGGATGGGGAGATTCACCTCTCTGAAGTGACCAGAAATGCCCCTGAGACAGAGTGAAGAGCTTTGGGTCATCCCAAAAACACAGATCCTAATTGCCTGTGTCACTGCCCCCCTTCACACTGAGCCCTACCCCGCTGTTAGACACACTTAACAACGGTAGTGATTGTGCAAGAGTGAAAACTGACCTCATCCACTTCCTCCCCAAGAGAAGGAGAAGGTCAAGGTCCCTTCAGCAGAAGAGCTGGATTACAGTGAGTACCATAGTTGAGAGGAAAGGCCTGAACATCTGGATGATATGGGAAGACTTCCCCCATACCTTGAGTGTTTTCCACTTTCTATTTGTATATTAGTATCTTCTCATCTCCCTTCTAGCATCTGCTTGTCACTGTTGGGCTTCCGCACAGTCAGTGAAATGAAGACCTTGACTGTTCATGGTCGCTTAAGATCTTAGATTCCATAAGGCCTCCCTTTTTGCAAGAGTAATGAAAAAGATCGTTCATCTCCATATAGTCTTTCACCCCAAAGACAATTATAAACTGAAATACAGCCATACACAAGGATCACAGCTTCCATGAAAAAAATGCAGCCACTCCTGGAGTGAAACATGGTAACTATTTAACAAAGTAAGAATGTTAACCACTATGTCAGGGGCGGCCAAATTTACTGAGCTTCTGAGTCACGTAAGACAATCTTCAGAAGTTCAAGAGCTGACGTGCGCCTGCTGGGGCTTGGGGCTTCAGCCCTGCGGTGGGATGATGGGGCTAGCGGCTTCTGCCCTGCAGAGAGGGGGGTCTCAGGACTTCAGCCCGGTCCTGTTGAAGCCCCAAGCCCTAGCAGGTGCACCCCATGGTGTTGAAGCCCCGAGACGACTCCTTCCTGCTGGACAGAAGCCAGAGGCAATGCGCAGGAGTGGGGTACGTGGGGTCACATCCCCTCCCTCCAGATCTTTGCTAGGATTTGCTGACCCCGCTCGGTCACATGGTGCCACCGGGCCCTCTCCCTGCACCGCAGCTGCTGGAGCTGGCAAGCTGGGAGCTGCAGCCGTGGAGAGAGGCAGTGGCAAACAGCTGGGAGTTTCAGGGAGAACCCCTTAGGTTAAGAGAGAGGCGTGCCTGGGAGGGCGTGACTCGAGCTGTTGGGAGGGGGGTGAACCTTTAAATTGTGACCCCCCCCTGCTCTCAGGCACCAGTTGTCTCTAGCAGAAGCCCCAAGGCCCCTCCCCCACCATCTGGTAGGTGGAGAATGAGGGTGTTGTGGGGGGCTCTGTGAGCTGCACTTTAACTGTAAAAGAGCTGCGATTTGGCCACCCCTGCACTATGTCATCCTGACGAAATAGCAATTTGGGTAATTACATTCTCCTTCCCTAAATTCTTTCTGCAGTTTCAGTTGGAAAGATGTTGTTGCGGTTAAAGCACAGTCAGGAAATCTGTGCTCTCCATAGTGTTTCTGGGTGGCCTTGGGCAACTCAGTGAACCTTTGTCTCTCAGTTTCCCTCTCTGTAAAATGAGAGTGATATTTCTCTACCTCACATGGGTGAAAGCTAATTCATTCACATTTGTAAATCTCTGCAAGGTATTTGGACACAGTATGCTGTGAAATCCAAAGTATTAATTGGGGAAACTCTTTCTCACTTCTTCCTAAAGCTGTTGTGTAGTGTGTTACCGACTCAGAACCTGCTGAGTTCTACCCCAAAGGTGCCTGTGTACCTGTGGTGTATGTCTGTAAAGTGCTTAGGGGTCCTGCTGGGTGTAAAGGACTTCAGAGATATGAGTTAGATAGTACTTTCCTTGTTCTGGTGTATGTCTTATAAAAACAATACTCCATGGGGATGTGAGGGATTATTCTTACTCTTATTCTTGCCTGCTCTTGGTTGCAGCTGTCTGAGACTACAGCTGAGTCCCATCTGATGGAGAAGGAGCTGGAGGACCTGAAGAGTCACAGCCGGAGGAGGAAGTGAACAGCAGCAAGAAACGGGGTTAGGGGATGGGCAAGCAAGAGAATTTGGTTTGAAATCTCCATCACCCATGCAAGCAAGGCTCCTAAAGCTGAAGGGCTCCTAAAGCCTGGCTGGGGCAGCTTCATTGTCTTGGTAGCACATGGTGATACTACAGTCCACTGGATAGGTAGCCAAGTTCCCAGGCTTGAAATGTTAATGGAGCCTCCAATCAGAAGGATCTACTATACTACTCCATAGAGCTGCTGCAATGCTCTTAATAAGTTCCCGTAGGACATGTTCTGTAGTGATGAACATCTGTTTCTCCCAGATCACTCCTCACTTCTTTTCCTCTATAGACCTGCCACCTAAGGCACAGAGCCATTGATGGAAGCACATGTTGATAATCTGTTTTCTCAAGGAGTTCTGGGCAAGAGTCCTTTCTATACTGTGAGCAGAGGAGTATTTGTGAGTGGATGGTAGGGAAGATGCCTTTGTATATGTGCATGGCCTTAGTGTCTCTGGTTTGCAGATTCTGTATGGGTTTCCTTACTAATATCTCACAAGCTTCAGATTGGCCCTTCCCCGACTCCTGTTCTAAAAATCAAATAACATCCTAAACTAAAATAGTCTTTTCATTTTCAGATATTTATTATTATTTTTGTGCAAACCATTAACTCTGCTTCCTGCTGTTGGCAGGTGTGTTTCTGGAATTTTGTTCTCCTGAGTGTTTCTTACATTTGTATAAAATGAAAACAAATTAATTTTTTTTTTATAAAATTAAGACAAATCACATTTGTGAATCAGTTACATTCTTGCTAAGGTTGGGATCAGGTTACAGGCACTTGTGTACACACACACACACACACACACATTTTATATATATATATATATATAAAAACCAGTAGCACCTAGAAGCCCTAACTGAAAGCAGGCCCCAGAGTGCTAGACATTGCACAGACATGTAGTGAGAAACAGTCCTTGCCCTGAAGAGCTTACAGTCTGATTACAGAGGATAGACAAAGGGTAAGAGGGGAAACAGAGGTGGAGTGATTCATTCAAGGTCGCACAGCAAGTCACTGGCAGATCTGGGAATAGAAAGCCAGTCTCTTGAGTCCCACGTCAGTGCCGTATACACTAACCCAACATTGCCTCCATCTCACAGAGATGTATTATGCCCTTCCTCCATGGGCCATGGCACAACTACTGGTCATTTCCTTCTGCAGCAGAGGAGATGGGCAAGTGGAGGACAGCCAGGGTCTAACTGTCCCTCTGCATACCCACTTTGCAAGGTGTCAGGGCAAGAGCCTGTTACCTGCAGGGTTAAACTAGGGGCATGAGCCTTTGGAAGCAGAGGGGCCAGGAAGCAGTGGGCAATGGAGGCGGCCACCTAGGAGTTACTGACAGATGGAAGAGGTGGAGAGGAGAGGCAAGGCTAGGGGCTGGGCAGCGGGTGCGGGGCAGCAGCGATGGAGCATGGGAGCGAGCGGCTAGGCTGGGGCGCAGGCTAGGGCCCCTTGCCCTGCTGGACTGGCAGAACTGGGCAGGAGAGGCCGCCGGGAGGGAGGTTGACCACTAGAGGCCGCTCTCAGCCCCTCCCGCGTACTGTCGCTCGCCTCCCTTCCGGTGTCTCTCTGTCCGCTGCCGGGGCCTCCGTCTCTCTTCCGGTTCCGCTGTCTCCCCCTGTCCTGGTTGCAGCCATGGCCGCCGCCGCGTCGCCCCTGTCCCCCGAGGAGCTGCTGCTGCCCAGGGGCGGCCCGGGCAAGGCGGAGGAGCTGGCGGAGGAGCTGGAGGAGGACGACGAGGTGCCGGGTTGCGGGGCAGGGAGCGGGCGGGGGGGAAGGCGCGGGCTCCATGTGCGAGGCTGGGGTGACCCCTGGGCGTGGGGGGCGCAGGGCAGGGGCCGTTCCCAGCGGCATCTCACGGGTCTGACTCTGAGCCTCTCCTCCCGCAGCTGGACGAGACCCTGAGCGAGCGGCTCTGGGGCCTGACCGAGATGTTCCCGGAGCGCGTCCGCACCGCGGCGGGAGCTACCTTCGATTTGTCCCTCTCGGTGGCCCAGAGAATGTACCGGTGAGAAGGCGGCGCCGGGGGCGTGGCTGGGCCTGGCTGTCCCGGGCGGGGGTGGGTTGTCGGGGCCGCGTGGCTTTTTTTTTTCAAGTCAGGGTTGGTTATTGGCCGACCAGATACCGCGCTGCCGGTGCTGCGTTCCCTGCCCCTGGTTGTTGGGTTTGTGTGCGAGCGTCAGTGGGCAGCGCAGATTGTGCTGAAGGTGTGTGTAGTAACGCTATACGTCCTGCTAAAGCATACAGCAGAGTATGGGAGCCAGGACTGGAATAGCAAAGGCGACTACAGATTAGGTTCAGGTGCTTTGGCAGAGCTACGTTGAGTGTGCAAGTCTGGAATATCAAAAATTAGTCCAAATCAGGATTGAGGTACCCAGGCAGAGCTGTATGGGAGTTTTTCTTGGTCCTCCCTTTGTAGAGGCAGAAGGGGAACAGGGGTCTGTTCCATACAAAAGGGGAAGGGAAATCAAGATTTTTCTGTCATGATTATTTTTTCTCTCTAGATTCTCCAGGGCAGCTCTGTGGATTGGGACTACCTCCTTCATGATCCTCGTTCTTCCTGTTGTATTTGAAACTGAGAAACTGCAGATGGAGCAACAGCAGCAGCTGCAGCAGCGACAGGTGAGCCTGAAACCTCAAGACCCTTTCTCCATTGCAGTCCATGAACACAAGCTAATACTCTTTGGTTGCCTTGCAACACAGAGATTAGCAGACGATGATGGGGTTTTGGAGACATGATAAATCTTGTCTTGCTTGAGTCACCAGGATTCCCCCCCTTCTTTTTCTAATACCAGCAGTTTCAAACTCATTTAGCAGAGAGGAGAGGGCTTGATTTCATGTTTAATTATGGTCCATGGGCCAGGGCATAAATTCAGGGTGGCATATTATCCTCAATCCACAGCACAAATCTCACCAATGTCAGTGGGAGGTTCACACAGAGATCAAAGAGGCAATACAGCCTTTATGTAGTAACTAAAGTTTTTATTCATTTTTTTTATTCCTAGCAACTCTCTCCCCTCAAGGCTGCACTCGCACCCACTACCCCATTCCATCTGCTAGAGTTACTTTGGCATGTTATCACTGGATTTTTACAGTGGCTACTTCAATCAGATTAAAAGGGGGAAGGAGAATTCATCACTCTGACTCATTGTTCCAAGCTCTCTGCAGAGTCAGGCAGCTGACATGGCATTGTTTATATTTAGTTTGTATGTGGAATGTGCTCTTTGCAGCAGTGAGGGCTAAAAGCTGATTTGGGATGGGGGCAATGTTCCCTCTCATTTTTTACATCCATGTGCGGAATTAATTTTGTTATGTGCACCAATATAGAGGTGATGTATGGTGGGGGTGGGTCCGAGGAGTTTGGAATGTGGGAGGAGGCTGTGGGGTGGGGGGCAAAGGGCTCTGGCTGGAGATGTGGGCCCTGGAGTGGAGCCAGGGAGGAGGGGCTTGGGGTGCACGACTCCCCCACCCCTCTCTCGCCACAGCAGCCCGGGGCTGGGCAAGAGAGCCTCTCCCCACTGCATGCCTGCATAGACCTTGATAGCCTGCTGCGCAGCCACACAGCTTAGAGGGAACTTGGGCTGCGGTGTGGGGGAAGAGCTCTTAAATCAGTGGTGGGCAACCTGTGGCCTTTCAGGGTAATCCACTGGTGAGCCACGAAACTGTTTACATTGACTGTCCGCAGGCACAGCAGCCCGCAGCTCCCAGTGGCTGTGATTCGCTGTTCCCAGCCAATGGGAGCTATGGGAAGCGGCATGGGCCGCAGGGATGTACTGGCTTCCACTTCCCACAGCTCCCATTGGCTGGGAACTGCGGGCAGCCGTGTCTGCGGACGGTCAATGTAAACACTATCTCTTGGTCTGCCAGTGGATTACCCTGATGCGCTGCGTGCGGCCTGTAGATTGCTCACCACTGGCTTAGATTCTGCACAACCTGAGTATATCATGCAGCCATCAAATACATCATAGGCCTGATACAGCTCATGGGCCACATGTTTGATACCCCTAAGAGTACTGGGGTGAGATGTCTTATTTTCCCTTTGCTATCTGAATAAGTCTACAGCAGTTAGCTGCCATAGCAGAGGGGGGATGGTATTGCAAAATGACAGGAGTATTGCACTCTCAGCCCTGCAGAGTGAGATAAGAATGGCCATACTGGGCCAGACCAATGGTCCATCTAGCCCAGAATCCTGTCTTCCGACAGTGGCCAATGCCAGATGCTTTGGAGGGAATAAACAGAACACGGCAATTATTCAGTGGTCCATCCTCTGTTGTCCCAATTATACTTTTGCCCTTCACAACATCCCCTGGCAACGATTTCCACAGATTGACTGTGTGTTGTGTGAAGTACTTCCTTTTGTTTTAAGCCTGCTGCCTATTAATTGCATTAGGTGACCACTGATTTTTGGGTTATGTGAAGTGGTAAATAACATTTCCTTAGTCACTCTCTCCTCACTGTTCATGATTTTATAGACTTCTATTGTATTTCCCCTTAGTTGTCTTGTTTCCAAGTTGAACAGTCCCAATCTTTTTAATCTCTCCACATAACATTGTTAGCTTTTTTTGGTCTGCTGCTGCACTCATTGAGTGCATGTTTTCAGAGAACTATTCATGACTCCAAGACCTTTCTTGAATGGTAACAGTTAATTTAGTCCCTATCAGTTTGTATGTATAGTTGAGATTGTTTTCCAATATGCATTACTTTGCATTTATCAACATTGAATTTCATCTACCATTTTGCTGCCCAGTCACAAATGTGGAGCCCTTATTATTGGAGGTGCTAAACCTCCTCCTTACTGGAACTGTGGGGGCAGGGAGGGAGGGATGCTATGCTGTTTTCAATCTTTATAGTTAATTTGAATAGTTTTTTTAAACCAGTATCATCTCTTGCAGATTCTCTTAGGACCCACTACAGGGCTGTCTGGCAGTATGCCAGGGGCCCTGCCTCCACTTTCTGGAAAGATCTAACTTCCAAAAGCTGCTTCAGATCCATATCACATCGAGAGACCTCAACATTGATTCATTTGAACTGTTGGTTTGTCAGAGTGGGCACCCCCACTCCCTTTTTTTTTTTTTTTAAACTTTGGGACACTGACCTATCCATAATGGGGCAAAATCCCCTCTCCTGGACCTTTTTTTTTTGATGGGCTTCTCCCTGTAGCTTCCCCTCCAGATGTCACAAGTTTTTCCTTTTATTCAATCAGTCCATGCAGCGAGCAATGAGAGACTTTAAAGTGAAGAGCTCCTGCTGTGGACTCCTTACCTTAGGCCACAAGTTAGGTTCTGGCCAGTTTGTTCAGTAAATTCTGCAATCAAAAGAAAATCCTGTATTTCTCCTGGCTAAATCAAGGCCAGAAGAGGCCACCGATAGAAAGGAAGGTGTGTATTTACCAAGAGGCAGAGTAGTAAGTTTCATCGGAGTTCTGTGGGGAAAACTTGTTTTCAAATATTTTCCTTGCAATTTCTTTTGTTGGAGGAGGAAAGGAGAGCACATTTGGTTAAAGACTGTGCCTGGGTTGATTCTGTTTGCATCATAAAACTACATTTCGGAAATCAGCTGCATACCTTTTTTGTATTAACTATTAAATAAATTCAACCCAAACATGGTGTATTTAGTAGACATCCCTTGTCCTGCCCAGATACTAATGGAAAATTAGAGTAGATGTTACAGCTTTGCACCCAGATGGGTGGTTATCCTCTAGTTTTATGTACACAGTGTTAGCTGTGATGGGGTGGGAGATAAGATGGTTCCACCTTAAGCTTAGATAGGTAAGACGTTTTGGATAACTTAGCAATGTCTCAGGAGTGGTATCCTAGGGTTACCTATAGTCAACTAGATGGTTCCATATCAGAGCTCAGAAGGTGGTGTCTCCCAAGAAGGCCACAACTTCATAACAAAGAACAATTTATTTTTTCCTTTACATACCATGTTACAGAACAATTCAGCTGAACACACAAGTGACAGGACACTTTATAGGGAGATTTTTCCATTTTTAATATTTGGTTAAACAAAATACATCTCTGTAAACAAACCCAAGACAAGGCTATAACAAAACCAAAACAAGCAAGAAAACAAACACGGGCTTCCCCACTCCTAAGCAGTGGGATTAGTCTGTTTCCCCTCCCTCTGTCACTACAGCACTAGTCCCCAGGGATGTGATCATACAGTTTCCCTTTTCCTGAGCAGCTGGATCACACCCTTTCCCTGGGGGTTAAGCAGTGACATTAGATACAAATATAGGGAGGCAGCCCTACAATGTTTTTAAAACATCTTTGCATATTGTGCACTGATCCATTGGCTTGCGGCTTCCATGCAAACAGGGTCTCTCCAAAGTGCGATTTTAATCAGCATAGAAAATTCTTTTGCTGTTGATTTTTTTCCCTTCCCTTTTAGAAAATGGCTTCAAGTCATAAGCAGAATTCCTGCTTGTGATGTGTTTAAAATTTCTGCCAGCTGGTTTTGGTCATTGGAATGTGGTGGTAAGAAGGAAGTAGGGTTCTTGTAGAAATAGACACATTGGGTTTGGACTGTAGAACGTGCAGAAGAGCCACTGCCAATGTGTTGTCAGGAGGCTGCAGCATGGTGACTGTAGGATGGTCCAGGGTTGACCACACCACCACTCTTGTCCTGTTGCCACATGGCCTCTGTTTTCTGTTGCAAAGGGAAGGCTTTGGTGGTTTGTAAGTTTAGCTTCAGACAGTTGCTTACCCAGGGTGGTTTCCATCACTGTTCTACACTTGCTGTTATAACTGGGCGGACAGCATGTGCATTAGGAAATGAGACAAACAGTCGTAACATAGCTTGACCAGGAAGTGTCAATAGTAGTGTGAAATTCATCCCAAACTCACCCTTTCCTCTTTCTGCTGTGGAAGGAATGATTAAACTACACCCAGCGGCACAGAAAAAAAAACAGTGAAAGATTCCTACTGGAGTCTCCCTGTCTCTTAGTCACTTTTCTCTGCAGGAGGGAACAGAGGGTGAGGTGATTAAGCAGTCAGGAATGTCTGTCAGCCAAAACCAAAGTACTAGATTCAGCTACCATGCTAGACAATCTGCCCTTATCATCAGGAAGACTCTCTCATGAACCCTGTACACATCTCTTCCAGTAACTGCTAATGACGACAGGAGGCAGAGAAATCTAGAATTGCAATGCCTCTTTGATTTTGCTTTGTGTAACTCCTAGTTTTTTTGTAGAAGAGTTTCTCCACCCTGTTTCTTCCTGTCTCATGGCCATGGCTAGTCTTCCACAGAGGAGGAAAATAAGAGGGAAAGACTCCCTCTTTCCTCTTAAACACCTTCAGTTTTATTCCCTTCTCTGCAATCGGCTCCTGAACTAACAAGTGCACATACAGGAACAATTAAGATGTTATATACCACACCAACGAAAACCTCCGGTGGCCTCTCCCCCTCCAGATGTGATGCTTCTGATCCAGCCTAAACTTGTTACCACTTCTACTCCCTAATCAGCCTGCCCTATCCAAAGAAGCATCTAAGCAATCTGCATAACAAACATCCCTAAAAATATTAGAGAAGAATCCCCCAACCTACCCCAAGAGTTTCTTTAAAGATAGGTTGTCCCTAACCCTTGGCACAAACCCTCACTAAACAGGAGATTCTACAGAGCACCATACCATTGCTAGTGTTCGACAGTTTCCTGAGAGTCCCCCATGATTTGCAAATGTATCCAGAATAGTTTGCTTTGGGGGTAGAGACTGTTTCAGAGAGGAGGCAGAATGCTTGACCCCTTCCATCCAAAGTAGTTTTGTTAAGTCTGAAGGGAGTAGTGTCCAGCCACAATTAGTCTTTAAGATACTGGGGTATGGGGAAGAATCAGCAGAGTGTTCCAAACACCCTATCCCCAAAGCCTATTTTAAAGAGCACTATGCAAGGTAATCAGCTTAAAAGCATAGAGCTCACTCTCCTCTCCTCATTAAAAAGTGACTGGCTTCCTTCCTCATCCATTCTGGCCCCCACAATACCCTATGCCACTGTCCTATTGCACCATCAATACAGAAAGAAAAGAGACCAATGAAAGGAAGTTCCAGAGGAAAAGAACTAGGGCACCCATTATCCAGGTCAGAGGACATCAGGGGACTGGAGCTGTAGTGAGAAAGGACAGGGCAAATCCAGGTCACATGTCAGCTCTCCAGCTCTGATGTGCTTCCACCTCCTCTGGCACCACCAGCAGAAGTTCACAGTTCTTTCCTCTCAGCTGGTGTTTCAAAAATTTCCTGTGGAAAGGAGAAGAAGGGCAAAAGTGAGGTGAAACAACAACAAAATCCAGAATAAGCAGTATTGGCGCTGCAAAGCCCTTTAGGAGTAAAAAGACTTATTAAATAAGCAGATGTGACAAAATACATAGGAAGATAATAGGTGAAGAGGTTATTTTTTACAATCACTTTTCTGACAACTACATATTAAAATTCTAACTAGATCCATACACCACGTGGCAGGTTGTTTCAGAACCACAGGGGCATAGCCTTAACTTCATTATTAGAGTTCACAAAAAAATCGTGCCCATTCTCCAGGGTCACGCACACCTATTCTTGTGAATTGGCAAGATGTAGCGTGACTGAAATAAACTGACGACTTTGGGTTTCAGAGATCAGCAATCTCATCAATTTCAAAGCACTTTCCCCCTCCCCCCTCCCAAGGTGGGGTGACTGGGAAGAAACAGAAGGATGACATGGTAAACCTAGTGACACAGAATGATTACTTGGCAGCCTATGAACTGGGAACTGATGCATTTTTTCAGCCTCTCTGACTCAGTGATTTATCCAGTAGCAAAGAGAGAAGGACTTAAATAATATGAAAATTAAAATTTCCTTTATATATTTTGCCAACAAGTTTTCCAAAATGTTATACACAGGAATCATTCACTTAATGCTCAAATGCAACAGTTTTGAGACTGAAACTGTAACCATTTCAAACCAGCAGTATTAAGCAGCAATCATAGGAGTGAATGAATTCTCTACTGGAAGTTACACACATGGAATTTTAGGTTGTTAGGATGTCATTTAATTCACTAATTCTTGATTGGCACGACCAGCTCCACAGACATTGGTAGAGCACAGTTCCCCGAACTGGAATCAATTTGTCTGGGGCATCAAGGCTAATCATTATGGTTTTCGGCATGTGAGGAGCAAATGCCACAAATCTTCATTGACCATGAACGGTAAGAACCACAATTTTACACTCTAATGTGAAAGACGTGGAAAATTTAGCACAAACACAGAAGTGCCACCTGCATCTCAGAAAGAACAGGAAAATGGGCAGAGGAATTCATTAGCCACTGTAGAAACTGTTTAAGGAAAAAAAGCTGCATTTTTCAAATTAAATCCACTCTCTGTTGGACACACACAATAATGGAACCCTATCAAGTGCTCCCCATCTAAAGAAACATGATGGAGCATGGTGGGTCGGTCCATTATAGGTGTCACCACAGATTAACCATCTGGGAATCTACAATCATCATGGTGACAAAACCAGCAGCATTAGGAAGGAAGCCCAGGCTCTCCTGAACTTTGAAGTCTCCTATTAGCTAAATTGTTTTCTTAGCTTCACAGAAATGAGACTCATGGGGTAAGATCCAGGAGGGGCATATGAATTTCATTCCCATTCTTCAGTCTTTGCTATCAGAATTCATGCCACTCTACAGTGGCAGTAAAGCATGAACTGTATTGTACCAGACACTAGGTGTTAAAGGCAGATCCTTAATCTGTAATGGGGCTAGGAGTAGGGGATTAGGATGGAATAAGACTCACCTGAGCTCACTTTCACCTCCAATCCACTCTGGCATCTTGAGTTTGGAGTCAAGATTGTAGTAGGTGCCTCCCACCTCCCGGACGCAGATCCAGTGCTGTCGTTTAAGGGGGAGCTTCAGGGGACCCCAGCAGAGGCTGGAGGGCAGATTCATGATGAAGCCCATCACATTTGAGAGGGCAATGACATTAACATCCCTGGGCAAGCAGAGAGAGCAGAGATGGTATTCAGTTATTTCTCCTACTTCCTCTGTTATAAACCCTAGCACGAGGCAGCTATCTCCCAAACTATAGCAAGTAAAAGGTAGTTCTCAGTACCTGCGCTTGTCCCACCAAACTGCTTCATAGCCTTTGGTCTGAAGCGCTGCCATGATGACATTCACATCGTAGTTCCCGTTTCCCAGCATGCTCTTCTTGTGTGGTGTCACCATGGTGTTGGGAGACAGTCTGTGAACACAAAGTGAAAGAATACTGTTGCAGGAGTTCATTGTATCCATCTCCCATCTCACACATCCATATTCCAGTAAGAAGTGGCACTGGTTGTTGTACCTGTATCCCATTCAGTTTTAATACAAAGTTCAGCTGAAACATGATGATTCAATGGGAAGGTTGTGCAATCCAGTTTATTATACATCCTCACTGTTCAAAATCCCAATCGGACAACTGGCAGAGCCTGGCATCTTCAATGTGAACTAGTCTGTTCTCTCTTACCCAACAGGCAGAGAAATTGACAAGGTATTGGTTCAGCCCTGACTCAAAAGAAAAAGGGTAATGTCATTCAGATGGGAAGCCTCCAAAGAGTACCGGTATTGACTGGGTCTGACCCTACTAAACTCATAAGAAAGGATGAGTTCACAGCACCCCAGAGCAGTTTGGCTGCTGGTATGTTTTCATGTTTGCCAAGGAAGAAGTACTCATGTATATAAAATCCATTACTGTGGCATCTGAGAACCTATTAAAACAAGCACCACTAGATGGACCAACTGTCAATGCTATTACAGTAATAGCTCAACGGCTAAGCTTGCTGGTGAGTAAATCTCTTTTTGCTGCCATTTAAACATTCACTCAGAAACTTGCCTAGACATTATTATTTGTTTGACAGCACCTCAACAGCAGCTAGGTGCTGTACAAACAAACAAACAAAAAAGACACCCTGCCCCAGAGAGCCTACATTCTAGTAAACAGTGCCCACATTTATATGAGAGCTGTAAGGCTACAACCACTTTTGTTCTTTCCAGAGGAGTAGAATTCAGAGAAGAAAAGGAAAGTGGGCAGGTTGTATAAATATGCGGAGGTAACACACAAACTGTTTCCTCTTTGAGAACTGCCTCTATGTATTCCTACTCATGTGTGCACCTAGCATGTGGTGTAAAACCCACAGAAAGATAGATCAGCTGACTTTAATTACACAAGGAATGCAGAGCTGCACTCCCAAAACCGAGTATGTGATCTAGATTCCAAGCTGTACAAGTACAGCTGTGTACATATACATGTAGAATTCCAGGTAGCTGTCCTACAGATTTATAAAACAGAATCGTTATGGAAGTATGACACTGATGTGCAATAGCCTTAATGGAACGAGCCCCAAGACCGTAAGGTACTGTCATCCTGGCTAATCAGGTCTCAGAACACAAACTAGTCCTCTTTGACCGATGTTGTGTGGATATGCAAATAAAAGACTCTTGAAATCTAGGGTATGCAATCTAACTTCTTGTGAATAGGAATGCCAGGACATGAGTGGTCTAATTCAGATGGAAGCCTGGCCCCAAATTTTGCTATATATTTGGGATGAATATGTAGGACACATTTTGTCTCTATGGAATACAATGAAGGGGGGGTGCAACTATTAAAGCCTGCAGTTCCATAACTCTTCTTGTAGATGTGATTACAGTTACAAAGGCTGTCTTTGGTGACTGGTAAGGACTCAATGGGCAAGTCACTAGTTTTGTCACCACCAGGTTTAGATCCCATGTTCAGTAAACTCACTGGTGGGGATATATTCACCAAACCTCTAGGGAATCTAATGACATACAGTGAGATGATTGAAGACATGGAACTGTCAACTGAAGCACAGTATGCTGAAGATGGCATGTAGTTCTTCAACCTCTCCTTGCCTTCAGTTAAGTTCAGCAAGTAATCCAAGATAGATACAATGGAGGCAAAGCATGGAGACAGGTTCTTTTCCACTGCCCATATGCAAAACCTCTTCCACTTCTGAGAAAGATCTTTCAACACAAGCCCAGTCCAATAAAAACGCATCCGTGATTAAGTTTCTGTTCCTGTAGTGGAACAAAACCACCAGCACTTTTCATTGTTGACTACTAATGGACAGCTTCACTTCTTGATCAGTATGTTAATTATGGTCCATTTTGAAGACTACTCATGATAATATTGTAGTCTGATTTAAGATTGGAAAAGAAAAGGTGTTATAGTCAAAGAAAGTTATATGGGTGAGCCGGATACCATTCTCATGGAACCGACTGCTGCTCCTCAGAAGAGTAGCTATGGGGAAAAAGAAAGGTTTCAGAGTAGCAGCCGTGTTAGTCTGTATCCCCAAAAAGAACAGGAGTACTTGTGACACCTTAGAGACTAAGGGCTAGTCTACACTTACCAGCCGGGTCAACGCGGTGAGTTTGACTTCTCGGAGTTTGAACTATCGCGTCTAATCAGGACGCGATAGTTCGAACTCCGGAAGCGCCGGGGTCGACTCCGGTACTCCACCACTGCAAAAGGCGGTGGCGGAGTCGACCTTGGAGCCGCGGACTTCGATTCCGCGGCGTCTGGACGGGTGAGTAGTTCGAACTAGGGTACTTCGAATTCAGCTACGCTATTCACTTAGCTGAACTTGCGTATCCTAGTTCGACCCCCGCTCTTAGTGTAGACCTGCCCTTACAAGCTTATTTGAGCACAAGCTTTCATGGGCTACAGCCCACTTCATCAGATATGAAGTGGGCTGTAGCCCATTAAATCTTACGCTCAAATAAGCTTGTTAGTCTCCAAGGTGCCACAAGTACTCCTGTTCTTTTTGTGGGGAAAAACACCTCCCTGCTCATTGATACAGAATACTGCTATTGTGTTGTCAGCATAGGGGGACTACACAAACCTTGATCAATGGCAGAAAGGACTTTAGGTCACGTCCCCTGGCATGAAGTTCCAGAACATTTATTTACGAGGGGTTTGGCTTCTCACATATTCCAGACTATCAGATTCTGGTAATGGACCTCCAACCCAAATTAGATTAATCTGGGATGACTACTATAGATAGAGATGGGGGTTCCCTTTAGTATATTGGTGGAGTTAAGTGACTTTCAGAGTAATATTCACAAGCGCTCCCATGAAAATGTAGGAAAAGCATAAAATACTTTGATTTTTATGATAAAATTCATAAACCCTATTGACAGGGTTATTTCTTTTCATATTTAAACAAAAAACTCCATATTTAAAAGTTATCCAAAACTGCTGCAGAATTTGCACCACAGATCACAGGGACCTAGCTGCAGAATTTAGATCCAGCTTGCCAGAGTATACAGGACCATGTCTGTGTGAAAATATAGAGGCAATAATATTTCATTCATAAATGAACACCAAGAGTCACTCATTTGATCACAGAAGAGCACGGGAAGTAGACATAGGCTCTAACTTGCAGCTGTTTTGAAGTTTTTGGACAGATCATCAATTTTTTTTTTCCATTTTACCCATTTTTCAGTCCTCTCCTACCCTCCTCACTCTCAGGCCAACCATATGACCACAATGCAAACAAAGTATGTTGATGGGAATAATTTACCTTTAAAAAACACAGGAAGGGAGAAATTTGGGAAACACTAGGAAAGAGTATTGGGGAGGGAGAGATAATTACAGCTGGCCTATTACATAAGGGCATCAGCAACTGAGTCCTTGCACCCCAAAGTGGCAGACTGAACAATACGAGGGACAGGAAACGGTGGTGTTGGAGGGAGGGGTTTCCATCATTAATATAGGAGATTTGTGTGACAGAACAGAAAAGATGCCATGTCAAGCCTTCAACAGTGTCAGATTCTGAACAGCCTCCCTCTCCCCCTTGCCACTCACACAAAGGGTATTTCAGATACTCATCCCTGCAATAAAGTGCAAAAAGGGAACTAACAATGCCAGTGCAGGGTGCTCCCTACCTCTGGAAAATCTCTTGCAGTGTTTCCCGGGTGAAGGCGTTGCTGTCCTGGAAGACATTATTGAGGGCATGGAGAGCACACAGCTCCCTACGCTGTTTCTCGTGGTAAATACGCAGTGGTGCCAGCTGTGGTGGCTCAGGAGACTCCAATTTGGTTTTGTCACCTTTCCATGGCACGCAACTCATTTTTTCATAGGGTAGTTGTGGGAGGATAGTGAGAAACAGAGGAGTCTGAAGTTTCTCCCCCCCCTGCAATCAAAACAAGAGCCCACTGATCCCTTCTTTTATAGGCAAATCCTGCTTCCAGCTGGCAAACCCTCTTGTGCTTCAGTTTGTATAGTAAGTAATTGCTTGCAAAAATCACGTAGGAATCTGTAACATTTTTTCCCTCCCCCCTTCCTCCCCCACCCCATAAAAAGTTGCTGTTGGGGTATTTCCTTCCCTCTGTCTCCTCCCCCAAAAATATCAAAATAAGATTTAAATCCACTTAGCATCAGGATACCAGCTGGAATTTATCACATCGCTCCTTTTCTTCCATCTCCTTTGGTCTGTAGCGCGGCTAAAAAGGACCCAGATCAGGCTGGGAAGAAATGCCCACCCCCGGGAAGCCAAACTAGGTAAGATGAGGCCAGTCACAGAGACCGTTTGCAGGAGCCTCGGGGGCGTCTCAGCTGCCTTTCTCCATCCCTTTGGGAGTGGCTGTGTCCTGAAAAGCAGATGCCAAGGGCTGGGGAGGGAAGCGGCCTCTCGCAAGGCGTGAGCTCCTCGCCAAGTCCTGCCACGCTCCTAAGCAGGGAAGAGAAGCCCCGATTAGCCCGTCAGAAAAAGCAGTGGCACAAAGCGCATCAGGTTCCCGGGGGCGTGGGGGGGAGCCCACTCGAGGCATTTCTACCCCGACCCCCCCGGAGAGCAGGGAGCGGGCAGCCCCCACCCTCTGGTGCCAAGTGCCAGGGCGCCCCCCACCAGCGCGGCCTGCGGGGCGGAGGCACCGTGTGGCCGGGGAGCGCTCGCCCCGCGCGGGGGGCAGCAGCGGGGCAGGGCCCGTTCCGTTCCCCCGGGGGCGGGGGTGGGGGGCGCTCCCCACATGAGGGCGAAGCCCGAGGAGAGCCGGGGCACGGCGGGACCGGGCGGCTCCCCAGGGCGGGGGCTGGTCGCGCCCGGCGAGGCGATGCGGCGGCCGCGGTGTCCCCCTCCCGGGGAGCCCCCTACTCACCGCCCCGACCTCCCCGGAGCAACAGCCACCCCCAGGTGTCCCCGCGCACGCGCGCGGCCAACCCGCCCCGCGTAAGGCGCGTCCTCTGGCCCTGCCCCGCACACGCTTACGTAGCCGGAACGCTCAGGGCGCCGTTCCATGCGAGTGGTGACGTCACTGCCATCGGCTCGCCTCCTGTCGGGCAGCTGTAGCGAGCGCTGAGCTGGCTCCTCGCGGCCAGGGAGCAGGAGCGTGCGCGGTGCCCTGCCAGCGCACAGAGCCCGCAGCCTGGCCATGGGTTAATCACCCCCTACATCAGCCTGTGTTGCTTGGTGCCCTGCTAGTGTATCGACCCTGCAGGCCACAGTGGATTACGCAGCCCTTGTATTGGCCTGTCCCTCTGCACCGTGCCTCGCCACTGCACAGAGTTTGAGCTGCAGCCCGGGCAGGAGCTGGACTCTCAGCACTACCATGTAACAGCTCCTGTAGCCATGCTTGGTGTTTTGGGTTTGCACCGAGACTACAGCCTATGGATAGCTCAGAGACCCCCTTGCTCTAGCTCCCACAGTCTTCACACTGTTCTGGGATTGCATCCATTGGAGGCTCAAAGCAAGAATATTTTGTGAGGCACGCCCCATACACAATGCCATAATAAAAAGTGAATAGGGGGCTCCCTTTTGCTTCTTGGGGCCTAAATGCTTAGTCTAATTATGCCTAGTGCCAGCTCTGGATTGCGTATAGAATCATAGAATATTAGGGTTGGAAGAGACCTCAGGAGGTCATCTCGTCCAATCCCCTGCTCAAAGCAGGACCAACACCAACTAAACCATATTGCAGCTTTCTAACTCTGACCCTTTTTGTTTCCTCCTTTTGCACATTCCTCCCTTCATATGTGATGTAACTAACATGCAATAACTAATACTTTCTACTGTGGTAAAGAATCGTAAAGAAGAGTGTGAGTAATTTGTTGTTGCTGGGTTGCAGTTTTCTTTATTTTTAAATTAAACCAGTGTCTGGAATGTTGCAAGCACAGTGCTGGCAGGGAGCTGATATCTGAATGACATGCTTAACCCTTTGGATACCTCTGGATTTACAGTGGGAACATCTTAAACTGGCAAACACACAATCTGCATATATGGCTCAGCCCTAACCTGGAGCTACTTCTCTGGGGTGTGACAGAAGTTTGGTTTCCATAGGGATATACTAGATCAGATCCAGTGATTTATCTAGTTTGATATCCTGTTAATGACATTACAATCTGGGAGCATTATAATTCTGTTGAGAAGTTAATGATAGAAGGTAAGGTGGTGTCATTTGATTTGTAAAAATCTACAAAATCATTATTTCAATGGTGTCACCCTGTGCAGCATAGCAAAGGAGACTCAATCCCTGCCTTCACCACACATTCTCAGCTCCAGGCCCTCTGGGTGGAGGAAATGTTGATAGTATAATGTTGTTGGAAGTGGGCTGAGTTGGGTATCATTTGAAACCCTTTCTCCCATGAACACAATGGTACCAAACATGACAAACCCATGTATTTATACCTGCTCCTGTATTTTCCACTTCATGCATCTGATGAAGTGGTTCTAGCCCACGAAAACTTATGCCCAAATAAATTTGTTCGTCTCTAAGGTGCCACAAAGACTCCTTGTTTTTTTTTAAACAGTGTTTTTTAATTATACTTTAACACAAGTATGTCATACATGCAGCCCTCACATAATTAAACTGTGACCATCAACTGACGGTATTGTGTTATTAGTTAATGCTCAGAATATGATAGCTGATTGATTTTTTTAATGTTACAGATTACTGTGCATGGAAGGAGTGCTTCAACTTGATTTGCCATCATCAGCAAAAAAAGAAAGGTTCTATGGTATTGATTATCAGCTCTGTTTATTACACCAAAAGAGTTGTAATGAGGCACTAGTTATGATGTCCGCATGCAGCCAGAAGTTACTGGAATCCATCCACAAACGTATGCACAAAGTTACATAACGTATATTACATAACATAATGATAATCCCAAAGTAATTTATTACAAAATCTGTGTTTTTTCTTTGGTCTTGATCATTTTTAGGCATCAATGGAGAGACAAAGAGTACTGACTAGTGGCTGAATCTTTGGAGAATACTAATGTAGAGGACCTGGGGCCATGGTGAGGACTGTGGGGCCATGGTGAGGAAGCACAGAATAGGTGGGGGATGGACAGAGTGAGGCACATGGGGCTGCTGGAAGGTCATATAGTCTAGTGTTCAGAAAGGCTTGTGAGAGGGACAGATTGGGGCGGGGGCTACTGAGGTGACAGCCAGGGGCTGAATGGGAGTAGGGGTGCAGGGACACAGGGAAGCCAGGGGGTCAAGGACACATGAGAACAGAAGGGAGGAAGGTGTCTGAGTGAGAGTGCAGGAGGGTGGGAGTGGCTGAGTGGGAATGCAGGGACACATGGGGACAGGGGGGAGGGGAGGTGCAGGGATTCATGGGGACAGGGGAACAGGGGTGGCTGAGTGGGGGTGCAGGGACACATGAGGGAGTGGGGTGCATGGACATATGGGGACAGGGGCAGATGTGCCTGACTGAATGAGAGCGGCTAGGGGTCAGCCAGAGTCTGTGTGGGGGAGGCTCCCCAACTCCCTAACAATCCCTCCCCCACTCCCCAAAAAACTTGTTCCATATTTCTCCCACCCACACCCAACAACCCTTCAGGTTCACTCCCAGACTCCTTCCCACCAATTACTTCCTGCAGAGATAAAGGAAGAAGGAGTCACACATCAGGGTCCAAATGGGGCTCCGGGTGATCACTACTTCCCACCACCCAACACAGGTGTAACGAGGTTAAGTGGTGTCCGTATAAAGAAATGAAAACTACTGATTATTCCTCAAGAAAGGCTTTTAATTACTTATCTTTTAATGACTTACGGCTATAAATGCAAAACAGACAGAATAGGAAAAGAAAAATTAAAGACCAGTTATCCTGATGAGCTATGCCTAAAGGCCTAGCCCATCGAACCCACATAGGAATCTGTTTTTTGGTTGCAGTGTCTCTTAACCACAAGTTCCAAAGGTGGTTTCAATAAGCTGTACCCGGGGGCATGACCTATTATACCATATAGGAGTCAACATAAAATGTTGTCTGGTTGTAGGTATCTTTTGACCACAAGTTGCAGCTTAATTTTGCAAAGCTTGCTCTTTAAAGATAATTTTGCAAAGCTCATTTTATAAAGCTTCCAGAAGTTTTAGGCCTAACACTGGCAATACTGTTGTTCATCTTAAGCTTGACAACACTCTTGCTCAAATTAATCATACTTCCCTCTCCCTCAGCTCCTTTGTTACCCCTGACTTCCCCAAGCCTTTGCACTGCTTCTGAGGTGTGCGGGAAATACGTTTCTGTATTATAGTTTAAATGCATTATTATTCAAAGTTCTGTATTAATATGCCTAGTAAGGAATCTCTTTGTCGAGAAACATTTCCTGAATATTTTTGTTGTCTGTATTGTTATAGCCATACTTGCTGACAGGTATTTTGAAATAAATTACTAAAATAATTGCAACTGGCATGATTATAGTGTGTTATTTAGACAAATAAAATATTGTGTGCAGAATTTTTGTTTGGTGCAGAATTCCCCCAGGAGTAAATACAGTATTCATAAGAAGCTGATCAGTATGCTTACAAATAGGCCAGACGATGGGGAACCATCTCATCCTAGCATGCTCCAGCCTGATCAGGTAGGGTCTAACAAAGAACCCTCAAAATCACAACTCTTTTATATAGGGTGACCATATAGAAAGTGTGAAAAATCGGGACAAGGGGTGGAGGGTAATAGGCACCTATATAAGAAAAAGTCCCAAATATCAGGACTGCCCCTATAAAATCGGGACATCTGGTCACCCTACTTTATACCCTTTAACTAACAAATGATGTCAGAGCCAGTTACCACTTTAGCTAACAAATCAATTCAGGACAGTTCCCCTCTTTATTTCCAATTTTACAATCTCTTTTCTCCCCAAGGTCTTTTCTCCTTATCTCTTCCCCTCCTGCCTGCTGACCAACAGCTTTTTTGTCACACCTCAGTTCCCATAGGTTTTACTTTTAAGATAATACTAATGTGTGGTGAGAATGTCCATGCTGGTTCCTTTCACAAGCACCAGCTAACCCCCCACTCTGCCCCAGGCCCTGCATCCATCCGATCCCAACCCGCCACCCCCACCCCATCTCTTCCTACCCCTGCTCCACCCCAGGCCATATTCCCACCCTACCTCTTCTCCCAAGCCTCCACCCCTGCCCCACCTCTTCCTGCCCCGTTCCGCCCCCTCCCCCGAGCATACCTCATCCCCCAAGTGCATCCCCCTCCTCCTCTTCCCCCCCCCCAGCACCTCCTGCATGCAACAGAACAGCTGATCACAGTGGGCTGGTGTCATAAACAGTTAGTTAAGGGTTACGGTTTTTTTCTACCTGTAAAGGGTTAACAAGCAGTACCTGCGGACACCTGACCAGAGGACCAATCAGGGACAAGATAATTCCAAATCCCTGTGGAGGGAAGTTTTTTTTCCTGTTCTTTGTTTTTTTTGGAGAGTCTCTCTTGGGAGTTGAGGGAGTCCAGACATCTTAATCAAGTCCTCCCAGGTTTCTGCAATAAATTCTTCTATTCAAGTTAGTGAGTATTAGCAAGGAACTAGTATTCTTATACTTTTATTTCTGTATTTGCAATTCTGTGTTTTGCTATAGAATTTCTTTAATTCTGTACTGTATTGCTTTTACTGAGAAAGAAGGGAGGGGGAATTCTCTCCAGAGATTGATAAGTTTAGACCCTGTGTATTGTTCCATCTTGGTTACAGAGACAGTGACTTTCTTTTTATTCTTTAATCAATCTTTTCTTTGGACTTGGTTAATTCCTTCTCTTGTGGAAATTCAGGGGAAGGGGAGGGAGGAAAAGTGAGTTCCTCCTAAGGTTGATTCACAGAGTTGAATCGGTGTGTATCTCTCCTAAGCACTAGGAGAGGGGAGGAGGGAAATGGGTTGTTTCCCTTTGTGTTTGATTCAAGGAGTTTGACTCAAGGTATCTCTCTCCTAGAAGAAGGGAGGGGGAAGGAAGCAGGGGAGAATGGTTTATTTCTCCTAGGTGTAAGAACTCCATGGATTTGGGGCTCTTGGGATCCCCAAGGATTTTGGGGGAAGGACTGTGTCCCAATACACGTACATTATTGGGTGGTGGCAGCTTTTACCAGATCTAAACTAGGATTTTAGTTTAGGGAAACCAATGCAGGTCCCCATTTTGGAACCCAACAGCTCTAAGTGGGGGTGAGACCTATGACAGCTGGAGACAGTAGGAGGGAGGGGGAGGACTTATTTGGCCAGGCTGCAGGCGGATGGGAGGCACTGGGGGGGCAGGAGTTGGCTGCCGGTGGGTGCTAAGCTCCCACTAATCTTTTTCCGTGGGTTGCTCCCAGACAGGATATAGAGCCTTTCACCCCCTCCCAGGTCACTCATTCCATTACAATCCCAAACTAGACATGATTTCAAAATGTTACCATACAATGGCTGCTCAGTATCCTAATATGCAGTGTTAGGGATTTCAGTCCAATTACTAGTGAAACAGGACTGAAAACCAATACTACATTTAGCAATAATGTATTCCCCATGTTGGCAGTCTCAGCTCAGTCTCAGACTAAATGAGCTACTGAAAATAAATCTCTTTTTACACAATCATAGGACTGGAAAGGACCTCGAGAGGTCATCTACTGTAGTCCCCTGTACTCATGGCAAGACTAAGTATTATCTAGAGACAATCCCTGACAGGTGTTTGTCTAACCTGCTCTTAAAAATCTCCAGTGATGGAGATTCCACAACCTCCCTAGGCAATTTATTCCAGTGCTTAACTACCCTGACAGAAAGTTTTTCCTAATGTCCAACCTAAACCACCCTTGTTGCAATTTAAGCCCATTGCGTCTTGTCCTATCGTCAGAGTTTAACGAGAACAATTTACCTCCCTTCTCCTTTTATAATCTTTAATGTACTGCAAAACTGTTATCAGGTCCCCTCTCAGTCTTCTCTTTTCTAAATGAAACAAACCCATTTTTTTCAATCTTCCCTCATAGGTCATGTTTTCTAGACCTTTAATCATTTTTGTTGCTCTCCTCTGGATTTTCTCCAATTTGTCCACATCTTTCCTGAAATGTGGTGCCCAGAACTGGGCACAATACTCCATCTGAGGCCTAATCAGTGCAGAGTAGAGCGGAAGAATTACTTCTTGTGTCTTGCTTACAACACTCCTGCTAATACACCCCAGAATGATGTTTGCTTTTTTTGGCAACAGTTTTACACTGTTGACTCATATTTAGCTTGTGATCTACTATGACCTCCAGATCCTCTTCCGCAGTAATCATTCCTAGGCAATCATTTCCCATTTTGTATGTGTGCAACTGATTGTTCCTTCCTAAGTGAAGTACTTTTCATTTGTCCTTATCAAATTTCATCCTATTTACTTCTGACTGTTTCTCCAGTTTGTCCAGATCATTTTGAATTTTAATCCTATCCTCAAAGCACTTGCAACCCTCCCAACTTGGTATTGTCTGCAAACTTTATAAGTGAACTCTCTATGCCATTATTTAAGTCATTGATGAAGATATTGAACAGAACTGGACCCAGAACTGATCCCTGTGGAACCCCACTTGATATGCCCTTCTAGCTTGACTGTAAACCACTGATAACTACTCTCTGGGGACAGTTTTCCAACCAGTTATGCACCCACCTTATAGTAGCTCTATCTAATTAGTATTTCCCTACTTTGTTTATGAGTAAGTCTTGTGAGACAGTATCAAAAGCCTTACTAAAGTCAAGATATACCACATCCACTGCTTCTCTCCATCCACAAGGCTTGTTACCCTCTCAAAGAAAGCTGTTAGGTTGGTTTGACACAATTTGTTTTTGACAAAAACATGCTGACAGTAAAATAAGTAACAATCTTCAAGGTATTTTCAAACTGATTGCTTAATTATTTGCTCCATCATCTTTCCGGATACTGAAGTTAAGATGATTGGTCTGTAATTCCCCTGGTTGTCCTTATTTCCCTTTTTATAGATTGGCACTATATTTGCCCTTTTCCAGTCCTCTGGCAATCTCTCCTGTCTTCCATGACTTTTGGAAGATAATTGGTAATGGCTTAGCTATCTTCTCAGTCAGTTCCTTGAGTATTCTAGGATGTATTTAATCAGGCCCTGGTGACCTGAAGACATCTAACTTTTCTAAGTCATTTTTAACTTGTTCTTTCCCTATTTTAGCCTCTGATCCTACCTCATTTTCATTGGCATTCACTATGTTAGACGTCCAATCACTACTAACCTTTTTGGTGAAAACTGAAACAAAAAAGTCATTTAGCACTTCTGCTATTTCCACATTTTCAGTTATTGTTTCCCTCCTCCCCCCCTTGAGTAATGGGCCTACCCTGTCCTTGGTCTTCCTCTTAATTCTAACGTATTTGTAGAATGTTTTCTTGAAGTCGGGAGGATGTCTGTTTCAAAGAATGAGATAAGAGAAGGTTTCTAAAAGGAGGGCCTCTTACTGATAGGGGTGACTACAGATGGTTTTCTCTCAACAAAAAGAATCTGTCTTAAAAGGAACCATAGGCACCGACTCCGTGGGTGCTCCAGCCCTGGATCACCCATGGAAAAAAATTAGTGAGTGCTTAGAACCCACCGGCAGCTAAGCTCCTTCTCTCCCACCAGCGCCTCCTGGCAGCCCCACTGATCAACTCCTCCCCCTCCTTCCCAGCACTGCCCACCCACCCTCTATGGATCAGCTGTTCTGTGGTGTGCAGGAGGTGCTGGGAGGGAGGAGGAGGAGTGGAGAAGGGGCATGCTCGAGGGAGGGGGCGGAACTGAGCAGGAAGAGGTGGTGTGGGGGTGCAGCTTGGGGGAACGGATAAGGTGGGGGCCGGGCCTGGGGCAGAGAGGATGCAAGAAGAGGTGGGGTGGGGGTTTGGGATGAGATGGGAGTGGGGCCTGGGACGGAGCGGCGGGGGTTGGGGTTTGAGCACTCCTGGCATCTGGAGGAAGCCGGCACCTGTGACAGCTGGGAAAATTGATACCCTTGTCGTGAAAGCTGCTGAATACCTAGAAACCCAGTGGAAGTCAACAAGAATTATGGGTACTCAGAAACTGACCATAAGGTTGTATTAATCAAGGTCACAGATGAACTTCTTGTTAGAGCCAGGGGTGCCCTCGGCGGCTTGCCTGCGGAGGGTCCGCTGGTCCCGCGGCTTCGGAGGACCTCCCGCAGGCACGCCTGCCTGCCGTGCTTGGGGCAGCAAAATCCCTAGAGCTGCCCCTGGTAAGAGCCCAGATTGAAACATAGGAATCCCTTGTTCTCAATCCCATGAGTAATCATCTAGACTACATAGGGTTTAAAATTGTCTAATCGCACAAAATCAAACATCCTTGTCCTGCCCCTTCCCTGAGGCCCTGCACCTCCCTGCCCCTTCTCACTTTATCCCCCTTCCCTCAGTGGCTTGCTCTCCTCCACCCTCACTCACTTTCACCGGGCTGAGGCAGGGGCTTGAGGTGCGGGCTCTGGGCTGGGGGGTGGGGCCAAGGGGTTCAGAATGTGGGAGGGAGCTCCGGGCTGAGCCTGGAGCAGGAGGTTGGTGTGCAAGAGGGGGTGCAGGCTCTTGGAGGGAGTTTGGGTGCAGGAGGGGGCTCAGGCTGGGGCAGGGGGTTGGGGTGCAGGAGAAGGTGAGGAGTGTGGGTTCTGGGAGGAAGTTTGGGTGCAGGAGGGGGATCAGGGTGGGGGTTAGGGTGCAGGAAGGAGTGTGGGCCCCAACTGGGCAGTGCTTACCTCAGACGGCTCCCAGAAGTGACCGACTTGTCCCTGCGGCTCCTAGGCTCAGGGGCGGCCAGGTGGCTCTGCGCACTGCCCCTGCTTGCAGGCACTGCCCCCATAGCTCCGACTGGCTGCAGTTACTGGTTAACGGGACCTGCGGAGCCAGAACTCAGAGTGGGGACAGTGCACGGAGCCTCTCTGATTGCCTCTGCACCTAGGGGCCACAGTGGCATGGTTGCTTCAGGGAGCCACGTGGAGCCAGGGCAGGTAGGGAGTCTGTCTTTGCCCCGCTGTGCCGCCAACTGGACTTTTGGCCTATTAAAATCTCCTGGATTGCTTTCAATAGCAAACGGGAGATTGAGTCTGATTCTGGGAGACTCACGGCCAATGCGGGAGGATTGGCAACCCTAAGATTACTCTATCCCTTATAACACTTAGCTATTTTCTTTGTGGGTACAAGCTGCATGATAGGGAGTTTGCAGTCAGGGCCAGCTTTAGGCCGATTCCCCCGAATCAGGCCCTGCGCCTAAGAGGGCCCCGTGCCCTAAAGAAGAGTGCCTAACTTTTTAATTTTTACTCACACAGCAGCGACTTGGGTCTTCGGCAGCACTTCGGCAGCGGGTCCTTCACTCGCTCCGGGTCGTCAGCGGCATTTCAGCGGCGGGTCCTTCAGTGCCACAGAAGACCCGGAGCGAGTGAAGGACCCGCCGCCAAAGACCTGCATTGCCGCCGGGTATTCAAATTGGGCCCCACACTTCCTAAAGCCGGCCCTGTTTGCCATGGAAACATGGGAGGTACTGTTGTCCAAAGCAAAAACTGCGGTTGATCTGGGGAATGTCACCCTTCTCAAAATTGAGGGATTTACGGCCATCAGCTTTCATAGAGGTCACAGGCTGGTCAGAGGGGGCAATGTGAAGTTTATCAACACTGGCTTTATGCTAATGAAAAGGTCTGGGACAGAGATTAGCCCTGACCTTTGTAGGTCCCCAAAATCATGGAGGTGGGAGTGGAGAAGCAGCTTAGTCAAGCTCTGACAGAGTCATTGCATCAGAATCTGGTTCCAGCAGATTTATTTCAGCCCCATGTCATCAGCTTCTGCCAAAGGACTAAGTCAGCACATCTCACGCGGGAAATCCCCACAGACAGCAGGCCCAGAGTGTGCGTCTTCTCATTTGATTGGTTTCTCCATGTGTCTGTCAGAAAAGCCTATTCTCTTATTGGTTAGCTCGGAAATATAAATGATTGACTTTTGGGGGGAAACCTTTGACCCATCTCTCTGCCTCTGTCCCATGATAGGCGGAGATTCAGGGCCCACCCCTCTTTATATATCTCTTGTTTGATTGGCGCAGAGTGTTGCTCGTCATGCCTTTCTCCTCTTCCATTGGTCACAAGGCAGTTAATACGTAGAGCGGGCTCTGTGTTTGTGAGGATATAAGGAGTCGACCTGGCAACATTGCTTCCATCTTCCGGTCTGCCGCGGGAAGCGTTGATTTGGGGGCGTGGCTTATTAATAGTTATGAGCACGGCTGTAGTTGTTATGGTTATGCGTAATTATTCATAACGCTGCCTGGTGATTGGCTGGGGTATCTAATTAATTATTAACGAGCCACTTGGCGGGCTTTCGAGGGAGTGCTACGCACAGGCCGGGCAGCAGGAGCCGGGGGGTGGGGCTATGCTGATGAGGCGGGTGCAGGAGGCCGGGGCAGCAGGGAAGATGGCGGCGGAGCGGAGCCGCTCGCCCATTGAGGGCTTCCCGGTACCGGCCTGTATGTTCGCGCCGGAGCCCAGCTCCCCCGGCGGGGCGGCCCAGGCGGCAGCCTCCGCCCGACCCCACCGCGCCGCCTTCGGCTCGGACTGCAGCGAGGACGGGGAGGTGCTCAACGGGGAGCCCGAGCTCGACCTCACCAGCAAGGTAGGCCCGGGCGAGGGAGGCGTTTGGCTGCTGGGGCGCTGCGGCCGCGTCTCCCCGCGGCTGGGGCGGGGGCGTGTCCCGGGCGGGGGAGCGGGAGGCCTGCGGGGTGGCCGGTGAGGGTAACTGCCGGAGTCCTCGAGCGCGGGGAGCTGGGCCTGCCCCGCCCCCCTGGCAGGGCGATGGGGGGCAGCCGCTGCTGGGGGAGCCCCAGGTGCTGATCTCTCTCCCCTCACACTTCGTAATGTTTAAAAGCAGCTCAACGTTCATAACCGGTGAGTACCTCTCTCTCCGATACCGCTGTGCAGTGCGGGGAGGAGACCTATGGTGTAACTGACAAACGTGTCAAAAATGACGGAAAGGGATCTTTGAAAGAGCCCCCTTCCCACATAGCGCGCATTAGATAAAGTACAGCCAGCGCTGTTAAGGAAATTTTCCCAGGCAGTGTGTTTAAACTGGGTGTCTGATCTTCCTTCTAGTTGGTGATGGTGAGTCCGACATCGGAACAGTATGACAGCCTGCTCCAGCAGATGTGGGAGAGAATGGATGAGGGATGTGGGGAGACCATCTATGTAATTGGACAAGGATCAGGTGAGCATAGCTTCCTTTTGAAGCAAGAGCAAACACTAACTTTATGAGAAAGTGCTAGTCCATCTAATTTGATGCTTCACAGGAAAGTAGAATTCCCTCCACCCCATTCCCCAGTATAATACCACATGCAGGGCATGCCATGCCCTGCTGGTGACTATGCCTGGAAACATAATTTGGTTACCCTGTTACTGTTTTATCTGGCATAAATGTCATTATATTGATAACCACTCTTATTTCCAAACACATTTTAAGGCATCTGAACACAGTACTGATGGGAGCTCTGGAGTTACAATCTCAGTCTTGATACTTTCTTCATGTTCTGAAGTGTCTGCTTTACCTCTGTGTCATTGCTTTTTTTCCCATTTTTAAATTGGGAATACTTCCCAGGGGTGTGTTAGAAGCACTTTAAATTTGACTATCAACTTTAACCAAAATAGCTGCTTCTGACTCTCCTTAGTAGCATGTGCTGAAGGCTGTCTATAGTACATAAAGCAGTTCCCTTTTTGTTGTTTCTAAATGTAATGTCTTTAATGTCACGTCCTAGGTGTGGCAGCAGCCACCTGCCTTTGCATATTTGTGGTTTGCTGTTTTCACACCTGATCCTTTAACATGGCTTTCATATATCTGCCCCTTGTTCGTTCATTCTCTTTTGCATGTCACATTTTTTAATGTTGTGCTAATGAAAAATACTGAATTTGACACTCCAAGAGCATGACTTTCTTTCATAGAAAGCACAACTAGCTCATGGGTGTCACTAAGTCCGAGAGCATGGTGGGTTTCAAAATAGCTGAACATGTACATGGATATTAAGAATATCCAGAGTCAAAAGTTGTATTTAAAAATAAATATTTACTAAGTTTTGGAAGGGGTGTATTTTAGTTCCTAAGCCAACCCTCAAGCTATGGAACAATTAGCAGGAAACCTTGCAAGGGGGCAGGTTATCCCATAGCTGCTTACTGCAGATTTTCTTGCACCTCCTCTGAAGCATCTGGAAGTGGCCACTGTCTCAAGACAATGGATGAGGTAGACCACTAGTCTGATTCAGTGTTATCCCTGTTCTGCAGGCATAGCAATTGAAATGAGTGTTCAGTCAAGCTTCCCATGTACATCAGTCTGATCTATCTTCTGTATCCCTGATGGAGGGAATAACCATCCCAAGGGAGGGAAGTTCAGTTGGTCAATTCAGTCCTTGTGCTTTCTGCTGAGACTGCCCATAAGGAGGATAACTTGTGATTTGTTTAGAGATAGGCACTTGCTTGCTAAAACCTGGATTAAGACTCCCCAAGAGGGATATATGCATTTTTGTATACAAACCTGGGGTTGTATTGGAGGCAGTAACCTAGAGGAGAAAGAGTTCATATCACAGCCACAATCTCCCAAACTCATGTAGACACCTTTGAATTTCTTTAGGTTTAATAATTTAAAGAAAAACTAGACGTGAGAGCTAGTCATTTTTACAAAACATATTAATAGAGTTCTTTTCAAAAGCTACCCTCTCCGCTGCATCCCCTTGGTAACTTTTTTAAACACTTTCTCTCCCCTGTTGCAGTGTGAAAGACTAATAGAGAAAATAAAGTATCTGGCTGTAGATGGGGAAACTGACTAAATACCCAGAGTGCTGTTAAATGCACAAAGTAAGCAAACTGAAAATATGAAATTTTTATGCTAATCCTTCAGTGATTTGTAGGTGTTGCTTGTACCTCCAGTAGGTAAAGCACTTTCAGATAGTAGGATTTATTTGTTTTGTTTGTTTTGCTGTTATTGATAGTGACCCTCTAATTCCTTTGAGTCTTAAAATTAAGCCTAAAGTTTCCTTTGGGAATAGGCCATTCTTCCTGTGTTTCCATAGGCTGACTGGTGTCTTTCCCATGTGTGTAATCAATGCTATAGGCAGTACATGTGAAGAGAGAATAAAATTAACATTTACTTCAGGCTGTTGGTAAGTGTTGCTAATCTTTTATTCCCTTCCCTCTCACAACCTCTCATTAGATGGGACTGAATATGGTCTGAGTGAGGCAGATATGGAAGCATCCTATGCTACAGTGAAGAGCATGGCAGAGCAGCTTGAGGCAGATGTGATACTTCTGCGGGAGCACCAGGAGGCAGGGGGCAAGGTGCGCGACTACCTTGTTCGGAAACGTGTGGGTGACAACGACTTCTTGGAGGTCAGGTGAGGAGGCAGAGTTAGGCAGCAACCCAGCCACATCTCTTTGATCTGAGCAAGTGGTGGTCTGAATTTGGGTGTTTGTATGAACCCAGAAAAGGCAGCTGTCTGAACACTCCTTGCTAATTACATCTCTTTCCTCCTCTTTTTATACAAGCAGTGCAGTGATCTTTACTTTGCACTCCTGTTCTTGGCTCAAAAGTTTCAGTGTCTGAGTGACAGCCTCGGTTTTGGGCTCTCTCTGAGCTGGAAGCACTTAAGGGATCAAGCACATCAAGGAGTTATTTTGGGACTCCTTCATCCTGTGATTGCAGGGGATTCAAGGAGTGGACTCTCTTTTTTTTTTTTTTTTTTTAAATAATATACTGGAATATGGAATCTTTTGCTTATCAGTCACCACTTCAGTTCTAGCCTAATGCTTAAGTGATCTCTTGATGGGTGTCTGATGCTTTTTATAAAAATGACTTGGGAGTCTCAGTCCAGTTCCAGGTGGATTGGGTTTTCGCATCACTCATACTGCCACAATGGCCACCCTCATCAGCACCAATAAAGATGTTAATATTAATACATGAATTCTCTAAAAGTGTCCCTCTAAATTGGATTGTTGCTTGTACTGTGCAAACTCTAAACAGATTTCAGGTTCCGGTGTGGTCACCAGCACCCATCGCTAGCTTGTATTAACATGAAAAACTTTTCCAATGGAAGACCAAGCTGACATTTAAAACTCTTTTCCGGGTGTTTGATTACTTTATTCTCTCCCTGGTAGGGTAGCAGTGGTTGGCAATGTGGATGCAGGAAAGAGCACGTTGCTGGGTGTCCTGACGCATGGTGAGCTGGACAATGGCCGGGGCTTTGCCCGGCAAAAGCTCTTCCGCCACAAGCATGAGATCGAGTCAGGTCGTACCAGCAGTGTGGGCAATGACATCTTGGGCTTTGACAGTGAGGGCAATGTGGTGAACAAGCCGGACAGCCATGGTGGCAGCCTGGAGTGGACCAAAATCTGTGAGAAATCCACCAAGGTCATCACTTTCATTGACTTGGCTGGGCATGAGAAGTACCTGAAGACCACAGTCTTTGGCATGACTGGTCACCTACCAGATTTCTGCATGCTTATGGTAAGTGGCAGTAAAGCAGTGCAATATGCCACTGTTCAAAGCTGTAAAATACCAGTACAGAGAAGTGGGTGACTTTATTTGGGGCAGGAACTCTTTGTTCTGTGTTTTGTACAGCACCTAGCACAGTGGATACCTGGTCCATGATGGGGCGGGATGGGGGTGTCCTAGGTACTGTGGCAATATAAATAATAGGTTCAGCAGGCAGAATAGAATTCTCAATCTGATGGCATGGCCAGGACTCCATGGCTGCGTCCCTGCTCTTGAGACATGCCACGGGATCTTCAATAGCCATAAGTAGTGAGGATATCTGTTTTCTTTGTCATCTGAAAGATTTCTGAACTTGGGAATACAATACCGTAAGCCCTGGTTAGGAGCTGACTTCTTTTCCTCGCTGCTGTCTCTCCTCCTACTGATGTTTAAAATTCTTGTGTGTTGAGGGGATGGAAAACCCAGAATTGCCTCACTGTTTCCGTCTCTTCACCACCACCACCACCCCTCCCCCCCCGGCGCGCATGCACACCAGTTCTACAATCTGATCATAGTCTACTGCAGGGGTTCTCAAACTTCATTGCACTGTGATCCCCTTGTGACAACAAAAATTACTACGTGACCCCAGGAGCAGGAACTGAAGCCTGAGCCCTGCCACCCTGGGTCAGGGGGCCAAAGCCTGAGTTCTACCACGCCAGGTAGGTGAGGGGCAAAGCCAAAGCTCAACGGCTTCAGCCCCAGGCAGGGGGCCTGTAACCTGAGCCCCGCCACCCAGGGCTGAAGCCCTTGGGCTTTGGCCCCAGTCCCCAGCAAGTGTAAGCCAGCCCTGGAGACCCCATTAAAATAGTCATGACCCACTTTGGAGTCCTGACTGCTGGTCTACTGCATACTCTGGCCAAACTATCCTATGTGATCCAGCTACCTGCAGTTGTATGACTTTTTGATGCAGGTTGGCAGCAATGCTGGGATTGTTGGGATGACCAAGGAGCACCTGGGCCTAGCGCTGGCACTCAATGTTCCAGTCTTTGTCGTGGTGACAAAAATCGACATGTGTCCTGCCAACATTCTGCAAGGTAAATGTGGATCTTTACCAGCAACTGTGCTCCTCTGTCCTCAGAACATTCGGTATCCACTGGCTTGCCAGTGTCCCCTCAGCTGGGATGGTGAATCAGGGCTGACAGTCACCTCATACTTAATATGGCTTAGACTGTAGCTCAGATACATTCTAGAAATTCTCTTTTCCCAAGACAGTCCCCTCACTTGTGTTACAGCTGTCACTTCCATTGTTGCTTAATTGTGCAGCAATAAAGTGTGTGTTTGTGGGGTTTTGCCTAATTAGGCTGTTGGTGTCAGGGTTAACTAAACCTTTGGCCCTTCTCCTGGTCTTCCTTGATGGCACCCACTAGATGATGGCCAGAATCCTGGCCACTTTTCTTGGGCAGAGATTTCTCACCCCCCACCCCTGATTGGGGATTTATGCTTGCTTTTACTTTGTACCTTACTGTGATTTCCTCAGCAGATCTGACTGGGGTCCAGCACCTGTGGTTAACTTTTCTCCAGGGGCTACAACAGTGTACTCCAGTTAATAGCCAGACTTCATAAAGCAAAATACATTTATTCTCAGGGTAAAATCGTTACAGAGGAAACTGTATTAACATGTGTTAATACAAACTTTTTTTTTTTTTAAAACAGGGCCGTCCCTACCCATACGCAAAGTATGCAGCTCCATAGGGCACCAGGAAATTTTGGGGCACCAAATTTCCTGGTGCCCTGCATGCTGCTCCAGCCCCTCCCCTGTCTCTTTCCCATGGCCCCTGCCCCTGCTCCCCTGAGGACTGCACTGGGGCCAGGCCTGCATTCACCGGCAGTGGGAAGTGCCGCGACCCGGCCCCAGCCGTGCTGCCAGTGAGGGCGGGGGGGTGGTTCCCTCCCTACCCTCAAGCCAGCCCTGCCCCCCTTACAGAGGTCTGGGGCCAGCTCCTCCCTTCCCCCCGCAGTGGGGGGGCTGCATAGGGCTCCAGAATAGCTAGGGACAACCCTGCTTTTAAAGCTTGGTAGAGGTCACTCGTCGCACTTATGGGATCCTACATAGTAAACCAAAGTCCTTCCAGCCCTTCCATAAGGGTTAGGGGATCCCTTGGACAGAGGGTCCTGTCCACTTGCAGAATCAAAAGAAGGCCCTGTGTCAGTTTAAACTCAGCCTCTTTGCGCCAAAAGCCCTTCTTTGATCCCTGGAAAACCCAGTTGGAACCAGTGTATATAAGCCTCTCTAGGGAGGAGTTGTATGATTCACCTTAATCACTCACCCTGTTTCTAGTTCCTGGAGAGCTGTGGTAACCCTTGCTCTTGGAGTTGTATGCAGTCCCTTGTGCACAGTGATATATAAATCATTCATAAACTTAATATAATGGTCCCCAAAGAGAGATTGCAATTGCAGCAGTCACATAGGCTCTCTGGGGAGAGGCAGCCAAGTGCTTTAGGCTGAAGTTGGGGGTTTCTTTCTCTCTTGGTATCTAAATTTGAAGAAGGAAAAGCCTGCAGTTTGGGTGTGGGGGATGGATATTAACTTGAAAGCTCTTGCTCTGCTTCTTGCCTGAAGGTCAAAAGTAGTCTGCTTAGGCACTTCCAGTGGTGTGCATTAAAACAGAGGGATGTGGGCTGCCTCTTTTCCTGAATTCTGCCCCTACTTTGATTTTGTTCCTAGCCCATAAGGATTTGGCTCTAGTTACTTGGAACAGTGATGTGTTTTGGTCAGAAGTGCTTGAGAAGTTTTGAGAACCTGGAAGACTAGCAATCTGCCTGTTGCATAAATTCTGTCAGAAGATGCTTTCAATAAACAGGACACTGAGCAGTATCTTTATAAATCCTAGGAAATGAAGGTGTAAAAGATGTTTGGCAAACTAATGAAAGCCCAGTCATAAAGCCAGTAGCTGGGGAGGGAGGAGCATATTTGGTTTAGGGTAAGAGAGCAGATGTTTTGAGGAGAATTTTTTTATCTCAGAGCCCACTACTGTGCCAAGAGAAGGATGTAGATGTTTAATTTGAATAGAAGGTGGAAGATTTGGCCCCTTTACTTGAGCTTTGTTTGAGGAACAGATGACATGGTCAGATGTTGGTGTTTCCTTAGCCAAAACACTAGCCTCCTACAGTTGCCTTTTCTTAATTACAGACTGGTTATGGTTATCTGATCAGATGACAATTGCGGGATATAAACTAATTGTCACTTAAGAAGTCCTTACCATCCCCCTTGGTTCCCCCCACACATAACTGTACAATGCTAGGTGATCTCCTACAACATAACTTTCATTAATGCATTGGGTCTTGGCCACTACTGGAAGTAAGATACTGGACTAAAAAGGAACCGGCTCCATCATGGCAGGAGAAGAGGGAGGGCAGGAATCTGATCTGAAAGCCAAATCCTCTGCCCTGAAACACTGACTCCTGCATGTCCCTTCTCTGGACCTCATTTTGCTCTTGGCTCTTGTGATAATTTCTGCTCCCCTCTTGCCCTGAGGAATTGTGGTAATTAATACTCATAAGTAAGACTGTCCTGCCTTATGGCAAAATCAAGTCATAATTCAAACACTTTCTAGTCCTGGCCACTAATTAGCATTCAGCTCATCATGGAAAACTGAGGAAGGTCAAATCCTTTTTTTATGATTGTTTTAAAACTAGAGTGGATAAAGATCAATGACTTGTTGGGGGTGGGGGGATTCATATTTAAAATTTCTTTTAAAAATAAACCTGTTTAAAATATGAATTTAATACAGAATATGTGAAGAACAATATGCTGAATCTGTGAGCCTCTATCAAAAACTTTTAAATTGAAGGCTGGAGAGCAGGAGAAAAACCTAACTTTTTTTATATGTTTTTATAAACATGGCACAACAGTTCATGCTCTGTATTAAGGGCTTGATCCTGTGGGGGATGCAGGGACTGTGCAAGACACTGGCAAAGTAGGGTTGCCAACTTCCTAATTGCAAAAAGCCAAACACCCTTGCCCTGCCCCCACTCACTTCCCCCAGGCTGGGGCAAGGGGTGTGGGATAGGGTGCAGGCTCTGAGGTGGGGCTGGGGATGAGTGGTTTGGGGTGCAGGAGGGGGCTTTGAGTGGGGACTGAGGGGTTCAGAGTGCAGGAGGGGGCTGGGGTAGGGGGTTGGGGTGCAGGCTCTAGGAAGGAAGTTGGGGTGCAGGAGGGAGTTCTGACCTGGGGCAGTGGTTGGGGTGCAGGCTCCAGCAGGGCGGCGCTTACCTCTGGCGACTCTAGCTGGTGGGGCTTAGGCGGGCTCCCTGGCTCTGTGCAACTCCTGGAAGCAGTGGCATGTCCCTGCAGCTCCTAGGCAGAGGGGCCAGGGGCCTCTGTGCACTACCCATGCCCATAGGCGCTGACTTCACAGTTCCCATTGTCTGGGACTGCAGCCAATGGGAGCTGCCGAGTTGGCGCTCGGGCAGTGCACAGAGCCCACCAGGCTGCCCCTGCGCCTAAGACCCGGATATGCTGGCCACTTCTGGGAGCCATGCAGAGCCAGGGCAGGCAGAGAGCCTTCCTTAGCCCCCCCCGTGCCCCCGACCGGACTTGATAGCCCAGTCAGCTGTGCTGGGGACTGCCAGGGTCCCTTTTCAACTGGAATGCCCAGTCAAAAACATGATTCCTGGCAACCCTGTGGCAGACATCCCACCCATTGAACCTGGCCTCTGACTTCAGGAGACAGTAACATGTATCATCATCAGGGATTCTAGCTTCCTGTGATTTTAAAGAATATAAATACATCTAAATCCATGTTTTTCCACAATTAAAATGAGATACCTAGCCATAATATAGGTATCAGTTGAACACTGTTTTATTGATTTATATTTACTATTTTAAAGCAAGTTTGAAGCCTATCTGTGCCAATTGTTATAATAAAATTAATAGAATGGTCCAGTCACAGTGCATTTCTTTTTAGTGTTGTTGATGGCCCTGCTGTTTCAGCCTCTTGTTCTTAGCTTCTTTTCATTCAGTTTGGTGCTTTCCAGCTCGTCTACCATTGTCTGCCTTCAAACATAATCTGTACCCTTATTGCGTACAGAACAGCACATTGCTATTAATGTGAAATTTGTCCTTCCCAAACTCAGTGACATGGTTGTTGGGGGTGATTTTTAAAGTTTTCAGCATCTTTTCATAACTTTAATTACTCGTGGAGGCTGAAGTGAGATGCATTGAAACATGAACCTCTATGCCAGGGGTAGGCAACCTATAGCACACATGCCAAAGGCAGCGTGTGAGCTGATTTTTTCAGTGGCACTCTCACTGCCCAGGTCCTGGCCACTGGTCTGGGGGGCTCTGCATTTTAATTTAATTTTTAAATGAAGCTTCTTAAACCTTTTAACCTTATTTACTTTACATACAACAATAGCTTAGTTATATATTAGACTTATAGAAAGAGACCTTCTAAAAATGTTAAAATGTATTGCTGACACACGCAACCTTAAATTAGAGTGAATAAATGAAGACTTGGCACACCACCTCTGAAAGGTTGCTGACCCCTGCTCTACGCTGTTGAGTAACCTCTATACACCAGAAGCAGTTTATTGGAGTATGTAAATTTAAAGCACATTCAAAAATCAACCACAAGAGAGGGAGGTTGCAAGCACTGAATAAGTGATATGGGTACTTTCAGTAAAATGTAGTTAGTTGTTTTTTTTTTTACAGATAATCTTTAGTTTTTACATTTGGTAAAAAAATAAAAACACATTCTGCATCTGTTTTCCATGGCAAACTGATTTCTAGGATCCCTGTGTGATGGGATCCCTTGGGTACAACCTGGAGCTTGGGTACCGCTCTGTCCCCTTAACTTTCCAGCCTGGGCTGTCTCTCCCAATGCTTTGCTAGTGACAAGCAGCAAACCCCTCCAGGCACTGTTATCACTCAGTATAACAGGATGTGGAGACCCACACCCAGCTAGATTGCATGAATGCTACCTGAGCCACTCACGAATCAGACCGAGAAAGGTACCAGCAAATCTCCCAAGCCCCCAGCCTTGTACCCAGAACTGTACCGTCTTGTCCTAGTCAGAAGCCTGACCCATGTATATTTATTATCCAGTCTGCTGCTCCCTTGATGTGGAGAGGACACACACTGGCCTTTGTAAACTGAGCTGAGGTTTTCCAAGCACTTCAACCAAAACACACTATTTTAGGTAAAATATAAAGCACCTTTATTAACTACAGAAAGGTAGATTTTTAGTGATTATAGGTGGTAGGTACAAAAAGTTAGAGATAGTTACCAAACAAAAATGGTAAGTGCACAGTCTAAATCTTAAACCTTATTAGACTAGGCAGTATTTGGATCAAGCAGTTTTCTCATCCCACTAGATGTTACAGTTCTTAATACATAGGCTTCGCCTTTAAGCCTGGGACCAGTCTCCTCAGTTAAAGACTTTGTTTTCCCAGCATTCTTATTGCATCTGGCATAGGTGGGAGAGGAAAAAGTCAAAGAATGATGCCACTATCCCCTATTTTAGATCAGTAACAACCATATAGCAAAATCTCACAACTTCATATACATAGTTTGACAGAACAGTGGGTTTCAGCAGACTATTATCTTTCATATGGTATCTTACGTGGCATTCTTTGTATGAAATATATCATCATTGTATGATGGATGAATATGGGAGTTCTAGGGTGCTGCTTTGAGGTACAGATTGCCACACCCTGCTCTTCAGGATCATCTGCTAAGCCTACCTATGTGGCCTCATGTTTAGGGCCCAACCAAATTCATGGTCATAGGATTTTAAAAATAATAAATTTCATGATTTCAGATATTTAAATCTGAAATTTCACAGTGTTGTAACTCTAGGGGTCCTGACCCAACTCTGACGTAAGGGTGGCTTGGTATGGTATTGCCACCTTTACTTCTGCACTGCTTTTGGCAGGGCGCTGCCTTCAGAGCTGGATGCCTGGCCAGTAGCTGCAGCTCTCCGGCCACCCTGCTCTGAAGGCAGAGCCAAAGTAAGGGTGGCAATACTGTGACTCTCCTACAATAACCTTGCAACTCCCCTTCCCCATGACCCTCTTTTGGGTTGGGACCCCCAGTTTGAGAAATACTGGTCTCCCCTGTGAAATCTGTATACTGTAGTGTAAAAGTACACAAAAGACCAGATTTCATTGGAGGGGGGAAGGGGCAGCATATCTCATAGCGATGATGCATTTTTCATGGCCCTGAATTTGATAGGGCCCTACTCATACTCCTGTTTTATAACTTTTCTCTCGGCCTGAGCTCTAATTGGCTTAGTTCTCAAATTATGAATATTTGACAAGTCACCATGCAAACTTACTCTCCAGCTCATGAGAGAACACTGATCTGCCCAGTATCTGCCTGTCCTTGCTTCTGGGTGGTTCTGGACACTTCAAGTTAATGGCCTCGCTCTGTCTCCTTGCATGTGTACAGGTGGACAGATACAAACAGAAATCCATTAATTTCTCAACTGCCCCCCTCTCTCTCTCTCTAAACAAGTAAAATACTGCCACGCAAAAGGCATGTGGGTTACATGAACAGAAGTCATGGATTGTTGTTAGTTCTTTCATTTTTCTCGGGGTAGGAGAGGGCGGGTGAGTTATGTAACACGGCAGAAGGAACAGTGTGCGCAACCAGAAAGGAGCAGTAGTGGTGTCTAAGCAGGATACTGTGAAAAAGAGACAATTTTCTTCGGAGTGCAACTTCTAGTGTTGACTTCAACACCTGGGAACTGAAAAATAATCTGCCATGGGTGTAGGTCATAAAACCATATCTGGGAATATTTTCAAGAAGTTCCTGTACCCCTGGGTACAAAAGGAATGTGCCAAATACAGTGAATAATGCAACAAAGAGATGCAAGGCCTGGCTGTCAGAATGAAACAACATTATGAAAAATGCTCCGCAGAAGGTAATGACTTTGAAGATGATGATGTGGACATATCTGAACAATCTGGATCAACTGGTTAGTAAACTTAAGTTTGCATCTTTCTTATGCACTGCTTGCCATGTCTTAATGTGCTAGTGAATAACTTAAATTGTCATAAATTTTGTGTTTTGGGTGGATTACTTACGAATTTAAAAATGTATTCAAAATATAATTGGTATGTTTGTGGGAGTATTTATCAATTACACTTTTACTGTCACTGCTGGACTTCTGAAATTCTTTATTGCTTAGTATAATCAAACATCCTAAATGATGACTTTCTGTTTAAAGTGTGATTGGGCACTTATGAATTTTAGCACTTAAACATTTTTTTAAAATGTTTTGGTATGTTGTTAAAGATAAGGGTTTAAATAGATTTAGATAATCATTGGATTTATTTTCTCTCTAAAACTGGGTTTAAAATAAATTGTCATGTAAACAGTGGTACAAATAGTAGGCAGAATCTTTCATTTACAATTTTTTTTTTTAAAGCAGTGCACTCAGTAGTAATCAGTGAGTGACTTTTTGTTTGTTTTGTTTTGTTTTGTTTCAGGGACCAGTTTAGGTATAAGGGGTTATGAATATCCATCTGCAATGTCTACAACTTCAGTCACCTGCTGGTACCACCAGCAGTGCTGCAACTAAACATGTCAGACAGTAAATTAACTGTGTTAAAAAATGCATGGAAGAGTTCATAAGCAGGACCAGCAAATTCCAGCAAGATGAAACAACTCCATAGATTAAAGGATTGCTTGGTTCATTATGCAACAAATTCTTCATTTCGGCTAGTTCAAAGCAAACACTTCATTGGACATAGTTCAGTCATTATGACCAGGCTGCACTCCACCCAGCAGAGCAGACACTGTTGAAAGGTTGCTGGATACAGTATATGAGAAGGAAATCTGAAGAATGTGCAAAAAAACATTGACAGGGAAACTTGGTAATGTGAGTCTTGATGGGAGGAGCAATGTATGCAATGATCCAGTAATTTGTTCTTGTGTGACAGACAACAACCCCATCTTATGTTATTTTACAGAAATTGACACATCAGGAAATACCTGATACAGCAGAATACTTAAATTAGAAGTAAAGGCTATAACAAACTGAACAAAAATTAAACAGTTGAGCACATAGCTTTGTTGCAGACAATGCTGTAAATGTAGCAAAGATGAGAAGTCTAGAAGAAGATAATGAAGGGAACCTAAAACATAACATATATGGGTGTGCAGTGCTCCTTGATTGCGTCTTTTAGCAAAGACTTAAGTACAACTTTTGGAATAAAGGAAAACATTTTTGACATTGCGGAATACTTCATAACAACCACTGTGCTTCAGCTTCACTGAACAAAACAGGAGGATCCAAACTAATTCTCCCCCAAGTTGTGTGATGGAATTCAGTGGTTGACTGTTTTGAGCTATTTATTAAGAATTGGCCTCTTCTGATGACAATTTTGTAAAGAAAATCATAACAAAATAAATGGAACTCTCACAACCAGTGTAGTCAACATTGGACTAAAAAGAACTGTAGAATATATGCTGACTATACTGAAACCTATTTCCATAGCCTTGAGCAAACTGCAGAAAGATTGCAGCTGTATTGCTGATGCTGTTGAAATTTGGAAAGAATGTCAAGAGACATTGAAGAAAGAAATACCCAGCAACAAAGTTAAATTTTAGGCAGTAAAGAAGTGGATGGATCAAGCACCTACTCCACCTTTTTCTTGCCAATATTCTCAGTCCAAAGTTCCAGGACAGATGCCCAACTGCTGAAGATGCTGTTATGACTTGGGCATCCAGTAATCACCCCTCAGTCATGCCAACCATAATAAATTTCAGGGCTGGAGGTGAACCATTCAATCAGTACATGTTGGCTAATCTTTAAAAGAGTCCCACCACTGAATTTGTGGAAGTCACTAGCTAAGCACCAGGAACCAGTGTGTGTGTTTGAAGTGCTAAACCAGCTTTTGACACTAGTAGCCTCTTCTGCAGGCAGGAAAGAATATTTTCTTCATTTTGACTAATTAATTCAAAGTTGAGAAGTCAATTGGAAGTTGAAACAGCAGGAAAACTTGTCTTTCTCTTCCAGTCTATGAATAAAAATGAGGAGGGAGGGAATGAGATCTAGCTTTAAAAGTTTGAAGTACAGAGTAAGTAACTTAGGAGACTTTCTTATTTTCAAAAGACTTAACGTGAGTAGAAACTTAAGCTCCAGTCACTTTCACTTATGCATATTTGAAAAATTTCACAGGCTGACTTGAAATCAGTTTAGTTCACAGGCTACAGTTAATCCCTCTGTTCCTTTAATAAATCACTTGGTTGTAAATATGAAACATCTTTTAAGTTCATGTATCCAAAACATTTACCTTTTTTTGTTTAATACAAATAAATTTGATATGCTGTTTTGTGTTTTAATTCATTCCAGTTGCCATCCTGATGCAGCTTGACACAAATCATGAGCTAAAGTTAATTTTGGAGTAAATAAGCAATATATTACTGACTTTTTTTTCTAACATACTGAAAATGTGCAATTAAGAAGAATCTGAAAATATTGAGCTATATAATTGCTTGAATAAGTGTATATAGTTATAGTCTACCTTCCTGTGTCACAAAAAGGTGTACCCAATCTAGTATAAAGGGTCTATTTAGTTGTAAATCAACGTTTTAATGTAAATCTGATTGGTTGATATAAAACAATGAGCAATCATCTTTCGTTAGAAGATTGATTGAAATCTAATTTAAATGGAGGTATTCCATTTAGTGATTTAAATCGCCTCAAATTAAATTAATCCACTCCCATTTAAAACAGACCTCTAGTAAGCAACCGTAAAACTTAGCCTCCACTTCAATAGATGCATATAGAGGCAAATTCATACTTTTTTGGAACAGTTTTGGCTCGGCAGCAGGCTGGCTGTTATGGAAGATGTGACCCCAAGTCAATTTTTTTTGCAAATGTGCCTATCTCTCTTAAGAAATCTGACCAAGGCAATTTTTAAAGAGGGGAGATGCTGCCCTAACTATGTTCATTTCACCCTTTAAGAAACTCTGAAGCTGTTACAGCGACTTCTGAAGTCCCCAGGGTGCAGGAAGATCCCGGTGCTGGTTCAGAGCAAAGATGATGTCATTGTAACAGCCTCCAACTTCAGCTCAGAGAGGTAATAGCAGTGGAGAGAGTGGCCTGTATTAGTCCTGTTTGGGGGTGGAGTGTGTCTGGGTGAGACGATAGGGAGCAAAATCCCCACAGCTTAGATGTACTAATGTTTCATCTGCTGCATAATAGATCGGTTCCGTAAAGGGAACACTCAGACTGAACATCCATGTATTCCTCTCCCAGATAGAAGTGTGGGGCTTGTGCTGAGCTATCCACTGAAAGCACAGTGCCCAGACCTCAGTGCAAGAATCTAAAGCCCCTTTTCTGAATCTCACAAGGAAGTTTAGATGCAGTACTGCAGAATTTCAAATATGAGGTGTTCTGCAACTAACTTTGCCTGCCAAGCTTTCCCCTGCCAGTGCTGAATATTTATCTCAGTCCCAGATGTTGATGTCTCCCTGAACTTTGAATCAAGGTGAGGGGACTAACTTATTCCGTCTGTTGTCTGTCTCCGTCACAGGATGTGCCCAATTTTCCAGATTTCCAATGTCACTGGTGAGAATCTGGAGTTGCTTAAGATGTTTCTCAATCTCCTGTCTCCCCGAACAAGTTACAGGGAGGAAGAGCCAGCAGAGTTTCAGATAGACGACACTTACTCTGTACCGGTAAGGGGCCTGGTGCTGGGAAGGGCTCTCTGCCACATTTGAGATGGACCAGGGGTGGGGAGGTGGGCCTGCTGGAAGGGGGAATTCCAGTACCGCTCTAACAGCATAGTTGAGTGACTCGTTACCAGTGGTTCTCTCTCTTGTGCAGGGTGTGGGAACAGTTGTGTCTGGGACAACCTTGAGAGGCCTGATCAAGCTAAATGACACTTTGCTTCTGGGGCCAGACCCCTTGGGCAACTTCCTGACCATTGCTGTCAAGTCCATCCACCGCAAACGCATGCCTGTGAAGGAGGTGCGTGGTGGCCAGACTGCCTCCTTTGCTCTGAAAAAGGTGAGAGAGAGTGTGTGGGGGGGGGGGGGGGGGGGGAGGGCGGAGTAGTCTGCCCTGGTTCCTGATATCGAGAGCCTTGCTTCTTCAGGATACTTTACAATCCTGGTTAAAATGAGACTTCTTCCACCAACGCTTGAGGGCAGGGGGAGAGTTCATCTACCACCACCATAAAGTCCCATACAAACTTAGTGGCTCATATTCCACACCCCACTCCCTTTTCAAGAGTTGTCACCAGTCTAATAATTCTGTGCCCTTATCTTGAGCTGTGTTTTTACCAGACAGTCTAAAATAGTAGGTGTGGCTTGAAGGAGATCACTCATTAAATACAAGTGTTGCAAGGAATCACTCTTGTTAGAACTGAGCGTAATGTCCTAGGCCTGGTCTATACGTAGTGTTTGCACCAATTTACCTTTCAGCTAGGAGTCTGACTTTTTAAGTTTTTGGTGTTAAAAAAAAAAAAAAAAAAGTTATGTTGGTACAAGCCCTAGTGTAGGGATAATGGTGCCTCATACTAGAATAAGTGCATCCATACTAGTGGTGTTGCACTGGTTTCAAACCGATATAGTAAAAACCGTGTAAACAAGCCTTTAGCATAGTGCTGGTGGGCATTGTGCAGTTGGAAGGAGTGTCTTTCTGAATGACAGGTAAAAAGGATGCCTATAGCACTCTTAGCAAGTGTAGCTCTATTAACCCCAGTGTCCTGCCCAAAATTCAATTTTGGGTAATCACATCCTTCTATCTACAACTTCTTCAAAAGTTTCAGCTGCAGTCGTTCTTTGGAACCCCTGCATAGCATTGTTGTATGCTGCTGAACAGCTATCACATTGCATCCCAGAGGTGGCTGCATTTCAGTGGGTGTGAGTAATCATTGATCTGTAAAATTCCTTGAGATCCCTCTGGATGAAAGGAGTGAAAGAAATGAACTTATTCTTTGTAGTAAGCATGATTCTTAACTCTCTCTTTATCTTTTTTCCTGTTTCCTCCCTAGATCAAGCGTTCCTCCATCCGGAAAGGCATGGTGATGGTGTCCTCCCGTCTGAATCCACAAGCATCCTGGGAATTTGAAGCAGAGATTCTGGTGCTGCATCATCCCACCACCATCAGCCCACGCTATCAGGCCATGGGTAGGTGTAGCAGCTTTCTCTGACCCTTAGATCCCAGTTGCACAGCTCCCAGTTACAGAGTTCTGCTTTAGCCTTAGGCTGCTTAATCCACCTGTGATTTCTGCTTTATCCAGGATGTAGGGCATAGTTCCTTGTATTAACTTCCCCAATTCCATTATGGGTGAGAGAGCAGATCTAGAAGAGCAAGGATTGCTGCCAGTAAGAACCAGTGTGCTTGGAAAGAGGAAAGCCTACACAGTGGCTACCAGGAGTCAGCATTGTCTGTAGCCCAGTGGTTCTCCAGCTTCATCATTTGCACAACAAACTCTGCCTGGAACACTGAGAGCAAAGAAAAACCCACAGCTGGCCCATGCCAGTCAACTCTGGCTCTTGGAGCTCGGGCTGAGGAGCTGTTGCCTCGCTGTGTAGACTTCTAGGCTTGGGCTGGCTCTGGGATCCTCTCATCCCACATGGTCCCAAATCCTGGGCTCCAGCTCGAGCCTGGAAGTCTACACAGTGATGGAACAGCCCTGCAAGTCTGAGTAGACATACTCTGTTCTTCTCAACACCACTGTCCCCCGCTGCTTGGTTCTTAATGTTTCATTGCGTGGGTCACTAGGAAAGCCAGTGCAGAACAGTTTGAGACCCTCGGCAATATCCAATACTTAGCTTCGTTTCTGAGCAGCAAACAAATGCATCTGTAGCGTCAACTTAGCACTGATTAGAATACAATAGGTTTTTTCATTCTGAACTCAAATGTGCTGTGAATAGATTAGCAGTAATGACCTTGGACTCTAATCTGAGGCTTGTTCCACTAGTGGCATTTACTACTTGAGAGCCTCTGGTACGTTATCGTTTACAGTGCATTGTGGCAGTATCCGCCAGACAGCCACTATCCTCAGCATGGACAAGGACTGCCTACGGACAGGGGACAAAGCTACAGTGCACTTCCGCTTCATCAAGACCCCTGAATACTTGCATATAGACCAGCGGCTGGTCTTTCGTGAGGGTCGTACCAAAGCAGTGGGTACTATCACCAAGGTAAAGGCCGAGGAGCCATACCCTTGCCATTTTGTTTTCCCAGTAAACCTTTGCTCCTACAATGAGGAGACAACTAGGGGAATCAGGGAATTGGGAGGATATAGTTTCACTATCTTAGTTGCCAATTTCAAGCAAAACTCAGGCTAGTGGCGACCAGCTTGTATTGCAGTCTAATGGCCATCTGGCCTGTGTGAAACTGACTGGGTGGGGAGGCTGGGAGTGTCTTTGTCTTCCAGAGAGAGGTGTCCTCTGACATAAAAGACTGGCTGTGCCATAGAGACTGAACACCCCTCTCAGCCCTACATAGCGTCTCCGGGGCAGCTCTGAGGCACGTTGATGGGCCAGTGTGGGCAACCGCGGGCTGATGCTTGCTATATAGTTCACTTTATGGCTAGTGGAAGTAATTCTCTAAGCACTCCTCACTTTCAAGAAACCCTGAAGTTTTGAACCTTGCTTGGCTGGCCCTGCCATTTTAATGCTGTGTATTCTTCCATCTGTACCCGGCAGTTACTCCAGACCACCAACAACTCTCCAATGAACTCCAAGCCCCAGCAGATCAAGATGCAGTCAACAAAAAAGGGACCCCTTACGAAACGAGAGGATGGCGTGCCCCAGAGTGGGACAGCAGCCGGGGGGGCCCTGGTGGGGGATGATGCCACCTCATCAGGAGCAACACCAGCAGTACCTTCTAGTGCCCTGCAAGCACAGGTTAGCAAAAGACATCCAAGTATCCTCTGACTAATCACATTTTCCTTCCTTCCAGCTGATTGTCTCAGCCCCATAAAACATCTGCATTGTTCCCCCTTCTTGGGACTGTTCACTTGACAATGACAAATTATATGGGTACAGCCAGCAGTACCCCAGCAAGGAACTAGACCCCCTGATAACTGAGAAAATCCTAACAGCTGATTGATGGCAGCTTGTCCTCTCAATGGAACGTTTGTATTCAGGCAGTGCCTAGGAGGCCTTGTTGTAGACCAGAGCCCCATTGTGCTAGGCGCTGTGCAAACACATAGCACCTGCCACAATGAGCTCACAGCCCAAGTAAGGGCATTAGGCCAGCTGTCACTTCCCTTTGGTCAAATCACACTTAGACCACCGAGCCTGGCTTGGAAAGAGATAGTGTTCTTCCCCTCAGTTCATGTCTCTGTATGCCTTTCTGTCTCCTCTTCGCTGCGGTGTCACAGTGGAAAGGGCTGCACTCCCAGCCTCTTACGCTTGCTCTGTATTTTTGCTGTCCCTTGGGTGTTTGGGTGGCTGTGCTCTTGCTCATCTCTGCTTCTCTCTTCCTGCTGCTTTCCTTCAGACTGCACTGGATGAAGAGCCCCACAACCGAGAGGGGAATAAGGTATTTTTGCACCCTGACAGCTGATTTGAGATAAGTGGGCTTGCTGGCCTGAGTCCGGGAACGGAATCATATCAGCAAAATAATCATGGAGGCTTTCTGCTTCCATCACCTACAATATGGAAACCCAGGCCCTGGATTTCTGAGATTCTGAGCACCTTCAGCTTCCATTGACTTTATAGGAGTTGAGTGTTCAGAGCTTCTGTAAATTGGGTCCCCAGAAGACTAGAACTAAAGTTTACCAGCTTCTGCTTGTCTCCTTGCTACCTGCAATAGAGGGAAACTGATCATGTGAGAGGTGCTCCCCGATGCCCTAGCAGTGAGAATGCAGGTAGAACACTTGCCTCAGTTCTGTGTTTGTCACTTTGATTTTTTGGGATCATCACAAACTAAAATTCCCCTTCTTGTTTTCCAGTCGAAGGTTGGAGGAGGGGGCCGGCGACGTGGGGGCCAGCGCCATAAAGTGAAGTCTCAGGGGGCTTGTGTGACTCCTGCCAGTGGCTGCTGAATATCTTTTTTCCACCACCCTCTGAGGAATTCTCCCCCTCCCTCCATTTCTTAGCCAAGACATCCAGAGCAGCTTAAACCAAAACCCATCCAGCTGATCTGCTGCAGAAGAACCTTCCCTCCCAAGGAATGACAGAGGGATTGTAACTTATAATAAGCTAAGGAAGGTGACAAGACATGCGGAACTGATCAACTGACACTTTCCTCCTCCCTCTACCCCAACACACTTTTGTACAACCTGGGCTCTTAGTCTTTATTATATTATGTGTGCATGAAGATGAGGAAAATCCAGATATATTGGAGAAGAGCCATTTGGCTGCTTCCCTTTCCCCATCTGGTCCTGTCTGTTTAATCTTCTACACTGTCCCCAGTCCACTGGCATTAGAAGACCTGAAATTCCAGGGTTAAAATGTGCTGGATGGTGGGTGGTTGTAGGGGGCAGCAATTCCTCGCTCTCTGGTAAGGTGCCAAATGAGTTCTGGACTCTCCCTGTCTTAAACTGTTTTTTAAATGGGTTAATTTTAATGTGGCAGTGACTGCAATTTGGAGGGGGATGCAGAAAACTGAACAGATGGATCTTAAAGAGGACGGTGAATTCAAGAGAGATCCTTGACCTTAAGTAGGTATGTTTAATTTTTTTTCTTAATACTTCTCCCTCTCCTCCCTAAATATAAGGCCAATAGCTATTACAACTTTAATCAGAGGTGAGATTAAGTACAGAGGTTACTTTCCCATCTCATCCTCCTTCCTCTTCTAACCTCTGTTCAATGCATGCTGGAACAACTCTTACCCACCCCTCAAGGTCCTGGCGGCAGAGTGACATAGTCGAATGTCTCCAGACTGCTCTATGGTGCAGGAACACTGTGTGGCCTGTGACCAGCATAAGTCTCCCCTGTGACTAGACAATTATCACAAGTGGGATAGCCCTTTCGGGCCTGGAGACTGAAAACATGCCACCCTCATTTGACTTTGCCTGCTCCAAGTGCTCCCTTCTCTCCTGGAACTCGCAGGCCAAGCTTTGCCATGGCAGTGGTAACATTGGTCAGTCCCACTCTTTGCAGAAGGGGGAAGTGATTAGTTGATACCAACCTTAGGGAAGCACTTTCAGCCTGGGGAGCCCATGGAGATTTTATCTTTTTTTTTTTTTTTTTTTTTTTTTAATAAAGTTCTAGCTTCTTGGACAGGCCCCCCAGGACACTCCTTCTGAAGTGACTTATTTTATGAGTATCATGTCCTTTTACCTCAGGCTTTGTAGCTGGTCACCTCCCAACTTCTTGTTCTGTCCTCTCCCATCCCTGCCTCTTCAAAAGACGAGCTCCCTAGAGAATAATGCTTATCGTCCACTGACTAATGGGATGCTTAATATCTTGAGGGAGGAGGCAGAGCTATCACTTACTTCATTCTGAGTAGAGAGTCACTGTTCGTTGTTTCAGAGAGCCTCCACCTTGGGAAGCTGTTAACTAGAGAGACAAAGCCTAAAGCCATCTCTGAGGGCAAACTGAATGGAAGGGGGAAGATAGAGCATAGTCCTTCCTGAGCCAGTTGCCCAACTGCCAGAGCTCTCTGGGGAGAAATCCTAAGTAGCTACACTATTAATGGCACCCCAATTGTGAAGGAGTGTGAAGTGTTGCTAGCAAAATATGGGGGCCTGCTTCATTCATGCCCAGGCCCTCTAGTAGCATTAAAACTGCATCTGATTTCACTGCTCTTCAGGGAGGCAGAGAACTCTAGGCGTTCTTCATTCCTGAGCCTGTTTTCCTCTTTCTTCATTCCTTGTGCCCCAACTGAAAGAGGGAAGCCTAGGGCCTGAAGAGGATTTACATAAATTCATACTAAGGAGATTGTGTGATCTCCTTTTTGTTGTGACCAGCATACAAAGATCACTGAGACTGGTGTGATGTATAAAATAAAAAGTTTGTTCTAAGTTAAATAGTGTCTTGTTGCTTTGTGCTCTTAAATGTTAATCATGGGAATGGCCACCACTTACCCCTGAATCCCTGGGCCTTCACAAAGTCCTGCACCTCACTCTACTCTAATGTAGGTGTGAGAGCAGCCTCTGCATTTATGTAGGGGGATAGGTTCCACGGGAGTACTGGCGAAGTTAGGCTGTTTTCCCATACAAGGGGAAGCTGCAGGGCTGGTATAAGGGGATGGGGTTGAGAACCATGGCACACCATAAGCTGTAGGTGGAAGACATGCTTTCAGTATGAAGGGTTGGAGATGCTTGAGCAAGGAACTTATTTGGCAGCTCAATCTGAGCCCCACTTCTCTGCTACAGGTAGACTAAACCAGGGGCTCTCAACCTTTCCAGACTACTCTACCCCTTCCAGGACTCTGATTTGTCTTGTGTACCCCCAAATTTCACCTCATTTAAAAACTACACAATCGGACATAAAAAACCAAAAGTGTCACAGCCACTTTATTACTGACAAAGTGCTGACTTTCTCATTTTTACCATGTAACTATAAATCAGCTGGAATATAAATATTGTACTTCCCTTTCAGTGTGATTCTTGAGCCTGTTTTTCACTTGTGAGCCCTCTCATTCTGAGAAGCAGTGAAGCTCCAGTAACAAGTTTTTCTCCACATTATGTCTATTCCTACTCTCAAGGCTGGCATTAGGGAGTGGTAACCAGAGCAATTGCCTGGGGCCCCAAGCCACAGGGAGTCCCTGCAAAGCGAAGTTGCTCAGGCTTTCTGCCTTGTGCCCCAGTGAGTCTAATGCCAGCCCTGGCAACCCCATTAAAACAAACTCATGACCCACTTTGTGGTCACGACCCAGTTTGAGAACAGCTGATATAGTAGATAGAGCAGTATAAACAAGTCATTGTCAGTATGAATTTGTTTATACTGACTTTGCTAGTGATTTTTATGTAGCCTGTTGTAAAACTAGGCAAATATCTAAATGAGTTGACATGCCTCCTGGAAGACCTCTGTGTGCCCCCAGGGGTACACATACCCCTGGTTGAGAACCATTGGACTAAACCCTGTATCTCTGGCCCTTTTGCAATGAAGGATTGAACCTAATCAAGTCTTTAGTGCCTATTCAAACTGCAGAAAGTGCCATTCTCTACACCTAGCTTCTTGTACGAACACTTGGATCTGCTGTGTGGGGCATCTGAACTGTGTCCTTTTATCTGTCACCCAAGCAGTTGAGAGTTGTTTAGGGTTTTACTTTTTCCTGCTATGAAGGCACTGTGTCTCTATCGCTGAAGTTAAGTGTGGGCTTGGACCTGCTGTAGTGTAGTATGGTATTTCTGCATCAGGCCTCAATTTTTCCTTGCCAAAGAATCATGCAGCTGTGATCACATGCAGGGTCCTTGTCCTCATCTGTCACCCTCGCTGGGAAATAACAACAGTACCCAAGCCCCAGTGTGCTAGAGTCCAAACTCATAAACTTAAGCCTGGTCTACACTACGCGTTTAAACCGGTTTTAGGAGAATTAAACCGATTTAACGCCAAACCCGTCCACACTAAGAGGCCCTTTATATCGGTATAAAGGGCTCTTTAAACCGGTTTCTGTACTCCTCCCTAACGAGAGGAGTAGCGCTAATATCGGTATTACCATATCGGATTAGGGTTAGTGTGGCTGCAAATCGACGGTATTGGCCTCCGAGCGGTATCCCACAGTGCACCACTGACCACTCTGGACAGCAATCTGAACTCGGATGCAGTGGCCAGGTAGACAGGAAAAGCCCCGCGAACTTTTGAATATTTCCTGTTTGCCTAGCGTGGAGCTCAGATCAGCACGTGTGGCAATGCAGTTAAAAATCAAAATAAAGAAAGAGCTCCCGCATGGACCATGCGGATGTGATCGCTGTAAGGGCAGGCAAATCTGTTCTATCAGCGCTCCGTTACAGAAGATGAAATTCAAAATCATTTTTAAAAAATCTCCAGACAGACGCCATAGCAGGGGCTCAGCGCACTGCTGCGTGACAAACGTAACGGAAAGCCAAAGAATCAAATGGACGCTCATGGACTGGAGGACTCAAGCTATCCCACAGTTCCTGCAGTCTCCGAAAGTATTTGCATTCTTGGCTGAGCTCCAAATGCTTCTAGGGTCAAACACAGTGTCAGCGGTGGGTCAGGGCATAGCTCGGCAATTTACGCACCCCCCACCCCCAGAAGTGAAAGGGAAAACAATCCTCTCTTGACTCTTTTACATGTCACCCTATCTTTACTGAATGCTGCAGATAGACACGATGCTGCAGCACTCAACGCCAATATCCTTGCTCCCCCGCCCCGCTATGGGTGGCTGATGATGATGATGGGTATCAGTCTTATTGTACCATCAGCCTATTGGCATATGGGGCAGTGCAAAAGGACTGGTAACCATGCGTACTAGCATCAGTGAGGTCAATGAAGGGCGCCTGGTCCTAATTTTTCCTGGTAGATGGTACAGTATGGCTGATAACCATCGTCATCATAGCAACAGGGGGCTGAGCTCCATCAGCCCCCACCCTTCATGTGTAAAGAAAAGATTCAATTGCCCCTGGACTAGCAGAGGGATGCTGGGCTCCTCTCCTCCACACTCCTTACTGTCCTGTCTGGACTCTCATAGCAGCTGGAGGCTGCCTTCCACTCATTTCTCACTAACAAGTCACTGTGTCTTCTTCCTGCATTCTTTATTACTTCATCACACAAGTGGGGGGACAATGCTACGGTAGCCCAGGAAGGCTGGGGGAAGAATGGAATCAACAGGTGGGGTTGTTGCAGGAGCACCCCCTGTGAATAGCATACAGCTCATTATTTCTGCTGGATCTGATACAGAGCAGCTGTGCTCTCTGGTTCTATGATACAGTGGTTCTCTAATACACTTGTCCAAATTCTAGACAGGACTGATTCTATTTTTAGATACCAAAAAGGAGGGATTGACTCTGGGAGTCATTCCCAATTTTGGCTTTTGCGCCCCTGGCTAAGAGCAGCCAGGGGCACTTATGACAGCAGCAAATGGTGCAAAACGACTGGTAACCATGCTCATCTTTTTACCAATTTATGGATTGGTAGATGGTACAGTATGGCTGATAACCATCTCTGCTGTCATGCAAAAGCAAAAGCATGCTGCTGTGTAGCGCTGCTGAATCGCCTCTGTCAGCGGCATCTAGTACACATACAGTGACAGTGACAAAAGGCAAAACAGGCTCCATGATTGCCATGCTATGGCATCTGCCAGGGCAATCCAGGGAAAAAAGCCGCAAAATGCTTGTCTGCCGTTGCTTTCCCAGAGGAAAGAGTGACTGATGACATTTACCCAGAACCACCCGCGACAATGATTTTTGCCCCATCAGGCACTGGGATCTCAACCTGGAAATTCCAAGGGGCGGGGGAGGCTGCGGGAACTATGGGATAGCTACGGAATAGCTACCCACAGTGCAATGCTCCAGAAATCGACGCTAGCCTCGGACCGTGGACGCACACCACCGATTTAATGTGTTTAGTGTGGCCGCGCGCAGTCGATTTTATACAATCTGTTTTACAAAACCGGTTTATGCAAATTTGGAATAGTCCCGTAGTGTAGACGTACCCTTAGTATCTTCAGTTGCTCCCCAGCCAGCCAGGTGGGAACTCCTCAGAATCCTGCTTCCAATGCAAATAGCATCAACTAGAAATAGAGAGCAGGGGCAGCTTTGCAGAGCAAGGAATCCACCCACTGGGGGAAGCTGAGCAGCCTTCCTAAGCATAGGCTCCATTTACTATGTCAAATGTTTATAGCCTGTGTTGTCAAACTTCATTTGAGGCAGCTGTTCAGTTACACAGCAGTTGTTCCAGACCTGTGAGTGGATCCTCCTACAAATCCCCTCTACACCCCCAGGCTACTTCCAGCTTAGCTAGGTTATCTGAGCAGTAGCACACACATCTTAGGCCCAGTGTTGTGAAGCAGAGCTAGGCTGTTCTTTGGAGTATGGGAAGCAGAATAACTCAAGTGGGTTAGCGGGGTGGGGGGCACTACTTAAATCAGTTTTCTAAAATGCTTAGGGAGGGGATGTTGCAAGCTGGGTATTAAGGAAAGTAGGGAGTCAGTAGGCATAAAGCAGGAGATCAAATGGTGCCAAAGTCAGATGGTGGCTAGATATGAGGAATTGTAACACACTTAAATTGGACTGGACTAATGCATTTGGAAGAACAATTCTGCAGTGCTCGGAGGATAGAAGGGGTTTGGGTAAGACATAGCCTATTATGGGCTAGAGTCACATGGGAGACTGCCACCTCAGTGGACAAAGTCCAACATTTAGGCAACAATTGGATTTTCAAAACCACCTAGCCATCTAGGTACCTAAAGGCCCCCTGCCACTTAAATTTTTGTCACCACCAACCAGTTGAGAGCCTAAACGAGGTGTTTCTATGCCTAAATTGCCTGCAGACCCCAATCTGGTAGACATGCTCAAAGGCTGCCTAAGAGTGTGCCCACTGGATCTGCCCCTCAACAAAACAGCAGGGATGGGGGTGTTGCACACCCCCCCTCCCCTTTAGGCCCTACAGCCCAGTAAGTTAGAGCATTCAGCTGGTACGTGACGCAGGGACTGGAACCTAGAACACTCTAGGGAAGCATGTTAACTGCTAAGTTATAATCACACTCTGGCCCAGTGACTATTGAGACTTGTAAGAGTTATAAGGGACCACAAAGGTCATCTAATTTAACCCCCTGCCAAGATGCAGGATTTGGGTTTTTTTTTTAACCATCCAGATGACTGTTGGTTATTCAGCCTCCTTTTGAAAACCCCCAGTAAAGAAGCTTCCACAACCTCCCTAGGCATCTGTTCCATTGTCCTACTGTTCTTCCAGTTAGGAAGTGTTTCCTTAGATTTAATATAAATCTGCTATGCTGTAGTGTGAACCTATGGCCTCTTGCCCTGCCCTCTGTGGCAAGAGGGCAATTTTTCTCCATCTTTTTTATGGTGGCTGTCAAGTATTTGAAGACCTATCATATCCCCTCTCAATCTTCTCTTTTCCAAACTAAACATCCCCAGTTCATTCAGCCTTTGCTTGTATGGCTTGCATTCCATCCCTTTGATCATCTTTGTAGCTCACCTCTGGGTCTTTTCTAATTTCTCTATAGCCTTTCTATACATCGGTGACCAAAATTGGACACAATACTCCAGCCAAGGCCTAACCAGCTCACCTAGAGTGGTACTATCACCTGTGGCTTGCATGCTATGCCTCTATTAATGCAACCTAAAATTGCATTTACTTTTTTTTTTTGCAGCAGCATTGCATTGCTGGATCATGTTAAGCCTGTGATCTACCACAGCTCCCAGATTCTTCTCAGCAGTGCTGCTGCCGCCAAGCCAGTTATCGCCCACTCTGTATTGGGTTTTCTTCCCTAAGTGTAGAACCTTACATTTGTCTTTGTTGAATTTCATTTTGTCGTCTAGAGCCCAGTTCTCCAATTTATCAAGATGCCTCTGAATTTTAGCTCCATCTTCCAAAGTGCTAGCAACCCCCCCAGTTTTGCATCATCTGCAAATTTGATCAGTATGCTCTCTATTCCTATATCCACATCATTAATAAATATGTTAAACAGCAGACCCAGAACAGATCCCTATGGAACCCCATTTGAGACCTCCCTCAGATACAACATCATTCCATTAATAGTTACTCTGGGGTTGTTTAATTATGTATCCACTTAATGGTAGTTATGGCAAGCCTGCGTTTCTCCAGCTTACTTATCAGAATGTCATGTGGGACTGTGTCTATACATAGTGTTTGCACCAATGGTCTAAGTATATTGTGTACAACGCATTCCCCCATCCAACAATTTGGTTACCCTGTCAAAGAAATAAATCCAGCTGGTTTGGCAAATGTAGGTATTTTACGCAGGGGGACAGCTTCAACAAGAGACTGAGATACAACCCAGAATCCTCTCCTGGTTAGAGCACTTACCTGGTTCAAGTCCCTTGATGTCAGGCAGAGTGGGGACTTGAACCCAAGGCTACCACATGCAGGATGAGTGCTCTAACTACTAGCCTGTAAGAGAGGGCTATTGGCTCCTGCTTTTATAGAGAAGGGCTGCCATGGTTTAGGTGCCCAACTCCCAGATAGGGTTCATAGCTGTGAAGCGTGAGCAGAGTTAGGTGCTTAACTCCTTTCTAGGGTCAGAGTTTAGGCCACCCCCCCTTTCCTGCATTTCCTACTAGCTAGGTTAGGCAGCTCCCTCCTCATCCTGCTGGAATTTTTAAGAAAGAGCCTGAATACCTAGATGGCAGGCCTAGAGAAAAAATGGTGGGTGCAGAGCACCCATTGGCAGCTCCCCACCCTGCCCCAGCTCACCTCTGCCTCTGCCCCTGCTCCCCCTCCTCCCCTGAGCTGGCCCCAGCATCCTGCTTCTCCCCCCTCCCTCCCAGCGCTTGCACTGTGAAACAGCTGTTTCACACAGCAAGCCTGGAGGAGGAATGCAGCACTTGGGGAAGAGGCGGGGCTAGGGCAGGGATTTGGGGAGGGATCCAATAGGGGCAGGGAGGGGGTGGAGTCAGGGCCAGGGGTGGCACAAGCACCCACCAGCACCAACAAAAGTTGGTGCCTGTGGTGGCAGGGCCTCAAGTCAAGTGCTGCAACAAGGCTTTAGTCCTCCTTGTGAATCTAGCTCAGCAGTCGGCAGCCTTTCAGAAGTGCTGTGCCGAGTCTTCATTTATTCACTCTGATTTAAGGTTTCAGGTGCCAGTAATACATTTTAACGTTTTTAGAAGGTCTCTTTCTATAATATACACAACTAAACTATTGTTGTATGTAAAGTAAATAAGGTTTTTTAAATGCTTAAGAAGCTTCATTTAAAATTAAATTAAAATGCAGAGCCCCCTGGACCAGTGGCCAGGACCTGGGTAGTGTGAGTGCCACTGAAAATCAGCTCGCATGCTGCCTTCGGCACCCGTGCCATAGGTTGACTACCCCTGATCTAGCTCTGTCTCTTCCTCTCTACTCCCAGTGGAAAATGAGTTCTGTCCAAGCTCTGCCCCCATCCTCCCCAATTGCAAACACATCAGAGGAATGTCTACAAATCTCAACTGTTTTGACATAATTTATTGTCTTGGATTTTTTTGCATAGGCATAAATTACAGTCTGTAGATAAAAAAACAAACAAAACAGTGCAGCATTTGCAATAGGCTACAGAATTAAATACAGATTAATCTGCCTGTGCCCAGCTTGGTTTGCTTAAGGTTAATTTATAACACTTTCCTGGTACACACACAGAGAAAGAGAGAGGGGGGATAAGTGAGGCAGCTCAAGGGGAGTAAACAGAGAAGCTCTGCCTTAGCAGATGTTTCCCCACTTATTACCACCTTGCTGTACTCATCTGTATCTAGTACCATGATTACCTGGCATATTGATAAGAGGCAGGGCTGCAGTTGAAGCAGCAATTTTAAACACCCTCTGCCCTACAATTTGACAGCTGGTCCTGGAGCACAGGAAAAGTTAATGATCCTTTTCTCCTTTCACCACTGTTCCAACATGCCTAGATGTTGGGGGAGGGTTGGTTCAGTAGTCAGATTTTAAAGCAGCACCAGAGGCTAGGTCCACTGCTCCTAGGGGCTTGTAAAGCCCTGGTCAACCCATCTTCAATTGCCAGTCCAAGTTCCTTGCAGGTGGATGCTGAGTTCTAGGGACTGGGACATGCACTTCCATGGGGCAATCAGCATCTGGTGTAGGAGCCATTTGTCACCCAGTCACCACCCCCTGCAGCTAATTTAGGAGTCATGGTGATTGATTCCAAAGGGAGGTGCTGTCCCACCCTTATCCCTATGGGCATATGGATCAGAGCCACATGCTTGATGAGGCAATGGAGGAGCAGACCAAGAGGACATGCACTGCTTGACTTCTCCGGCTGATTTAAGGCAAGACACGTGGGCCAGAAAAAGCCCATTGCCAGCTGTGGAAGGGAGTCCCCTTCACACCATCCCAGCCCTACTAGACTTCAACAGGTTTTGGAGACAACCTGGCAAAAATCAGTGCTCAGTACTCTCCACAGCTCACAGCCCCAATCTGACTCGAGGGGTGCCAGCCTCAAATGGGGCTGATACAAAGTGAGCCCTTAGCTTTTCTTTCAGATAAAGTGAAGACAAATATGGATACGTAAAAACCAATTAAAAACATAAGCTGAAGTAAGAACAGAGCGTGCTGGCCAAAACCTAGAGAGAGAGAGAGAGAGAGAGAGAGAGAGAGAGACAACCCTTCTCTGAGCAGCCATGTTACCTTCTCAAGGCCACTGATATGAGCTCCTACTCTGTCCTGTGGCTCAAAGCTGATATTCTCACCACCACACCCACTATAAGGCTCCAGCCAGCCTGTTCACAGGTCCCTCTCCCCTCCTCCTCTTACCAGCTGGGAACAACACTACCAGCCTGGGGGAGGTCTCTGTGGCTCAAATCTGGGGGAGGGGCCTTTCCCACCTTGGTGCTGTCTCCCTGCTCCCAAATAAATCCATGGGAAGGGGTAGCTGTCAGCCCCTCCCTGCCCACCCGTCCCCATACACTGCCTCAGCCCAGGATGGCAGCTGTGACACAGACCTGCCCAATCTTCCCCTGAGGGAAAAGGCCAGTCCCAGCTTCAGCCACAAGCCCCATCCTGGAACCACTGCTACCACCATTACTACTCTCCCTTGCAGGCCCGGCAGCAGGGTCCTTACTGATCTGAACCAAGCTGCACCGGCTTACCTCACCACCCCTACTTCCAGTGAGCCCCCACAAGCTGTGTGTCACAACACCCTTCAGCCAGCCTTGGCACCACACCCTCTGCTCGGCCTGCTGTCTTTCCCCACCCTCACCCCACATCAGAGCTGTCAGGGTCGTCATCCCCTTATCCCCAAAGCTTGTATAATATTGTCTCGTATCCCCCATTATCCTGCAGGGTTGGTGCCACTTCCCGTGATCACACAAATACTCTCATATCTGCCTTGAGTCCCCATAAACAAACCCCGTGTGTCTGGATAACTACAGCCTAGACTCTACCCCCCTATGTACAGTTGCTTATATACAGATGTACATAAACCAGTGGGGGTGTAATTATATATTTTTTACACCCACCACAGACGGTTATAATTTTGACTAGGGTTTTCCAAAAGCAAAGCAGGCAGGCTACTAGACCACTGGCCCGTTGAGCCTAGTACCCTGTCTCTAACTGTGGGCCATGGCATCAGATCATGCAGCACCCATGGAGGGAAATTTTCTCCTGAACCTAGCTACTGATCAGTTCACATCTCAAAGCCTGAGGATTAAATAGCCCTGGCCATTTCACTCTAGTTAGTGCTACTCTAAGTGGCTAGCCCTTTATTAATCTAAGTGATTTGCCTCAGTGGTATCCTTTGTGGTACAAAGTTCTATAGGTTAATTATACGTTGCATGGAAAAGTACATCCTTCATTATTACTAAAAACAGTGTTGGGGGGAAAAAGAGTTTTAAAGGACATCTACACAGACATTTTGACTTGTGAATGTTTAGCACTAATTGGGGGATTTACATGTGAGAACACCACACACACACACACACACACACACACACACACACACGTGTGTGTGAATAATACAGGACCCTCTCCCTCTCTGGCCACAGCCTCGCATATTGGTGAAATCCAATAGCACTCAGCTGCGCTGGAAGGGAAGGTGTTTCTTGATGACTGTGTAATACACTGACCTGAGTGGAAGGTTTGCATTGTTGAGGCTGTTTTACAATCTCAGGGAGACTAGATTATCTTCTCCCTCAAGGACTAAAACCTCAGTCTTTTGTTTATATATTAACCCTTTAATACAGGTCTTTGTGTCCTCATTATTTGCCTCTGCTAATATGCCTGTTGGCTACTTTCCAGGGTCATGAGATCCAAATTCAACCCATGGCAAGCTAGCCACTGGATCTAACTAAAACAAACTACTGATCCAATAATGGAAGGAAACGGGCAATAGTGCAAAATTATTTGGTCATGTGCCCACCCTCTCTGACATTCAGATGGCGCCTACCCAGCCAACGATGCCATAAATAGATCAAACCTTCACCCCACTGTACAATAATAAGTTTGTTCATAAAACTTGGACACTATGCTATAGTCTTCTTTAACATCTGGAAGGGATGGGGCTGGGAAGAGGGAGGTGGGGAAGGGTCTGGACTGCAAAGAAAGACTCATTGAAAAATAAAATTAAAAAAAAAAAAGTTAAAGATGTCTGGCCTGACCTGGATCACAGCCTCATTTCCCATCACACCACCTTCTGAACCCTAAAATCCCTCTCCCTCCCCCTCCCCCCACTCAATACAAACTCTTCCCTCTGGAAGTGGCAGCACAGAAAAGCATATGGGGGACTAGGTTTGCCAAGGGTGGTCATTCCCTCACCTCTCCCACCCTGGGACTTGAGAGAAGCGGGAAAAAGAAGAATTTCCTTAACCGGCTTGCCATTCTCTCTGGAGACAACCTCTCTCTGCCATGGTTGTCGCTTGCGGCCAGCGCAGAACCTGAGGTAGCCAGCTGGGGGCAGGGGAGAGCCAGGGAGGGGTTAGTGGACCGGCTCCCCGTGCACACGGAAGCGATAGATGCAGGTGTACTCCGGGTGACCCCAGTTGCTCAGAATCCGTAGCTCCACCACCTGGAACGTGCCCACATCTTCACCCTGGGCAAGGAAGAAAGGAGACATTTCATAGTCTGGGTCGCTCTCTGCAGAAAGAGACACCATTTCTAGGCAAGAGTCAGCCCCCATTCCCCACAGATTCCTCACTGATTTTAGGAGGGGTCTTTACTCTCACACATCCTGGAGAGTTCCTATTCACCCTCAGAATTTAATAGGGAAAGAAACAATAGGGTCCTATACAAAGTACTCTACAAACTTAAATGGGCCAGATCCTCTGGTCTCGCAAAGCCATGCTTGGCACAAGACCAGAGGGGAAAGGGTTGGGACAGAAGTAGCTTTAAGCCATCTCTGCAGAACCAGGATCCAGGGGCCGCATTAGTCCTATCCAGTGGTCTCCCCAGACTGTCCCAGCAACCAGGGATCATCTAGATGCAAATATGCCCCAGCCTCGCATGGGTCAGCCAGATACAGAAGTCACCACCAGGACCCTTCTCCCAGGCCACACCCCCATGCCAGGGAGACCAAAAATGGGGTGGGGCATAGGAGCCACAACAGTGATTCTACACCAGCCAAGGGGTCCCCTATGCAGGGGGAATCCCCAAGGGTGGCTAAGCCAGCTTTAGAGCTGCTTTGTGTCATCAGAGCAGTGCAAACAGAGTGGGGTGGAGGGTCTGGCCATTGGTATCAGAGAATGAGAACCTCTCTGTAGGCTTTGGATCCTTCCTGTAGAATTCTACAGCAGGAGGAGAATTTGCTATTCAGTTCTACAGGACAGCTCAGAAAGAAACCTATTAAGAGGTTACAGCATTATCCATTCAAGTCCAAAGGGCCTTCCCAAAAAGAAAATCACCTCTCTAACTAAGCCCAGCCCAGCCAGGGGTCTGGGTCAGTGTGACCTTCAGACCCCCTCCACACCAACTGGCAAAGAGTTCACTGTTCTGTGACAGCAACTCCTGTGAGAGCAAGGCCTGACAAACCCCCCTACACGTAACACACTGCCTTCATGGTATTCATTTATCCATAAATAGTGTCTTGTAAGGTCTCAAATGAAAGCTGGTAACTTACTGGTCATTAATAGCATAGTAAAATGTATGTACTGATGATATTTAAGAAGTTACATATACATACTGAAATTATGTTTTAAAGTTTGCCACCAGGCAGAGCAGACAGACAGGTTTTCTGCTAGACAAAGCGTGTCTATTCACCTATCCTTGCCTGCGACGGAAATCAAGCAATGGAAAGCCAATGCAGTGGAAACCCTATTTACTTACATATGAAAGTCAACAAGAAAAATAGGTGGTGGGGGAGGGGAATGGAACTCAAACAGGAGTATGAGAAGATACCTTGGAGCCAACACCCAAGGAAGGGAACCACAGGAGTTATCCTGTCCTTGGGGGAGAAAACAATGAGTTTGGGGAAATAGAAGGAGAAACAAGACATTTTGTCATCCTTCACCAAGGAAGCAAAAAGGACAGCGCTTTTTGCATTCAAGAAAGTTGGATTGTGGGCTAGTGATGCTGCGAGGTTGCTTTAGGTGAAGAATTGTTTTAGACAAGGATTTTAGCCCATCAGAGTTCAGGTAACACTAAGAAGCGTGTTAATCTGTTCTTAATATCCTTGCTCACTCTCTCTTCAATCTTAATTTTTGTAAATAAAGATATTTGTTTTCACTGTAAGTAGATTCCAGTACTGTGTTATCATCAAGGACGTGGGCCAGTCAAGCTGTGTGTACACAGTCTCTTTGGTACAGCAAACCTGGTTATTACTGAGAGTGTCCAGTGACAGGGCCTGGATACTGCAGGGAACGCACTGAGCACTAGCCTGCAGAGAGGACCTGGAAGTCCATGCTTGTGGGCCCAAGGCTGCTGGTGTCAGGGAGCTGAAGCACAGCAGGCACAGACAAGACGGCTTCTCGCTAAGGGCAGATAGTGGCAAGGAGCCTCATAACCCTGGGAACCCCTGGGCAGCATCACCGGGGAGGGGGGCTTCCTCCAGAGTCAGTAGCCAAAACATCCTGTAGTTCACATGCCGCACTGTCTAATCCAGTCTCCCTGCTCCTGTTGCACTGGATCAGGCCATTAGCCCACCTATCCTTGCATCCTACTGTACCTCAAACAGTGGCCAGCAATGGGCCCATCTTGGGAATGCACTAGGCCAAACCACCCCGTCCAAAGAGCTCCAGGCAGAGACCCTGGCACAGCAGAGGTAACGGCATTGGCAGGGGCACAGCCTGTGTGAGGACACTTCAGCTGGCTTCTAAATACTAGAGGTGCGGGGCTCTCTGGACTTTTCTCCTTGGCTCAGTATCCAGGGAGCTCCCTGGGGCCCTACCACTCCTCCTCCGTACCTCCAAGCGGAACGTCTGGATGGGATCCCCATCCTGGTCGTAGGTGAACTGTCCGAGAACGATGCCCTCTTGCTGTCCTTCTTCGTCCAGACCCTGTGAGACCAAGTGAAAGGGGGGTAGAAAGGGAGGGTGGAGTGATGAGGAAGCAGAGAGAGAGAGAGAGAGAGAGAGAGAGAGAGAGGAGGAATGTGGGATGATCAGAGTGCCCAGAGGGAGACAGAGACAAGTGCAGTTAAACTCCACTCCTGCTCTCCCATGCCAAAGTAAACAAACAGGGCAGTGAGAGGACAGGGAACACGCAGGAGCAGTGGGGGGGGGGGGGAACAAGGCTGTGTGCAGGGGTGCTGGAACAATTTGTACAGTGTGGGTGCTGAGAGCCACCGAACCAAACTGTAAACCCTGGATACGATGGAAACCACTTCAAATCAGGGGGTGCAGCAGCATCCCTAGTTCCAGCTCCTATTGCTGAGACTTACACATCCACAGCCCTTCCCTCCCCTTGTACCCTCACCCTCGACCATATACCCATCCCACCCGCCTCCCCACAAACCACCCCCTCCCCATGTACCCCCAGCCATTGCCTCCCTCCCCCCTAAAATGTCCCCACATCATATGGATCCCCTGTCAACCCCTCCCTTCCCTCCTCCCCCACTTCCCCCCCCCCCCATGTACTCCATTCCCTCTCCCCTCGTACATCATCTCCTCCCTCAGGTACTCAGTCTCCGTCCTCCTCTCCCCAATATACCCCCTGCCCAACACATTTCCTCCTCCCATGAACTAAACCTCTAGCTCACCTTGACTCCTTCCACAGGATATCCCCTCCCCATGTTCCCCATCTCACCCTGCTCCGCAACACTCCGTCCCTTGACTTAACACAGCAGCCACCTGCTGCACCCCCATAGGGAGACAATCTCTGAGGCAAGGAAACATCCTCATCTCCAATACTGGAGGGTGATTAAGAATGGCAAGATCGCAAGACCACCCGTGTCCCCTTCCCATACACAGACTTTTCCTCCTCTACCTCCCATTTCTGTGCAGAGAAACACTCACAAAGATGGCAAAGTCCTTGGGTGCACTGGGGATGGTGTCCCGGGGCGAGAGGGCTTTTGGGACATGCTCCAGAGTCACAGCAGTGGGGCGAATGTGGCTGGACAGACGGATAACAGCAAAGCCCTGAGATCCACGGAACGCCCAGCAATTCCCAGGGTTAACATCCGGCTACACACAAAACACAAAACCAATCCAGCTTTAGGTAACCGTAATAATCATCAATACATGCAGTTCCCTAGGCCCTTTCGACCAAAGCACTTTACAAGCTGCTATACTGGGATCCCTCACCCTCTTGGGAAGTGCAGCCACCTCTGGAATTCAACGTGGCAGCTGTTAAACACACCACAGTGCAAGACACCAAGAAAATGTTCGGTCTGATGTTCAGCCCACCCCCAGGTCACTTTGCCCCACTGCAGTGGCACAAAGTTACCTCTAAGATGTTGCAAAGGAGTCACCGTAAGCCTGGACTGGTGTGAAACCCACTGTTACTGTGGGGATGAAGACATAGACGTGCCCCTAGGGCTGGTTCTGGATCAGGGGCAGGAGAGAGTTTGGCCTATCCTCAGCTGGCAGAATGACTCAAAGGAGCTGACCCAGAACCTGACTGCCACAGAGAAAGTGGTGCAGCATCTGCAGTGACACTAGCTAGCTCTGTTAACAATTACAAGTGCTGTCAGCCCTCAGGCTTCGTGACAAAGAGCTCACTAGCTGGGATGAGGAAGAAAGGTCTTCCCCTGGTTACAGCATTGCATTCAGACATGGTGCTTTTTACACCTCTCTCTGGAGGATCTGGCATTGGACGCTGTCAGGGCCAGGACAGTGGGCTGGAAGGAGCATGGGCCTGGTCTGCTATGGCAATTCCGAGGACATTCACAGCCTGATTTTTGAATTAAAGCCACAAATGAGGTCAGTGGGTGCATACCAAGAACCAGAGTTTGAGGACCCAGCTGTGATCACAGCAAAGGTAAGATCAGGTGACAAACGGCACACCTAACTCCCATGTTCATCCTTCCTCACGCCAGGACAGGCATCTTGTGTAGCACAAGGTGTCAGGGAGGCATCCCTATCCCCCCCATGTTCAGATCTGATCGTTACACCGTGTGAACCCAGAGAAAGGGAATGAAATGGAGGAAGTGTGACTTCAGAGCACGGGAGACACTGTAGCGACAGGAGAGGAGATGAGTCACGGGTGATGTGATGGCAGTCTGAGCACCAATGAGGAATTAGCTAAATCAGGAGGTCAAGGGAGGTGTTATGAGAACTATCCAGCTGGGCTCACGCTGGGGCAACAGACAGGGAAATAGTCCACAGTGGCAGGAAGTTCCAGCTCAGTTCACAGGGGGAAATACGGACACCTCTCTACTCAGCTTGGTGCCTACCTGCAGGATAACCCGTGGAGACTGAGAATGGTACCACAGGGGGATCCCAAACAGACTCAGCAGTGCCGTCTTTGTCTCGTAGGTTTCTGAGCACCGGGTGCTAATAACACTGGCCCCTGGGATTGAAAGGGAAACAAGAACACGTGAGATCACAGCATCCTCGCCAGGTGACAAAAGTTATGCCCTCTCTGTATATCTAACTATGGTCTCACTTGGGGAGGGGAAGCTACCAAACAGAGCATAATGTACAGGGCAGGGAGGAGATATTCCAGCTCAGCTCACAGGGCGATAGACAAGAACCATCCTATGGGCAGGGCTGAACTCCCCTTCTAACCATAGGGTGCTGTGCTATACACAGACTCTCGCCTGGTGAGGCTGGGCTGGCCAGCTGAGTCCCACTGTCATGCTCTGCATGCGTGAGAGCCAGTCCAATACCCTCCCTCTTCGTATGCCCAGGTGCCTGGCTATGCGCTAAGCTGTCAGGACTTGCTGTCTTCAGTCTGACACCCCCTTTCGGTACTTTGAGGCCATTGGAGGAGGGAGGCGAGGCGGCCACTGATTCACTTACCCCCTGATTCAAGGGCATAATCAACCATTCCCGTGCGATCCTCGCTGTAGCGCTTCAGAGCTTGGTTCACAATGAGGTGCACTTGCTGCAACAAGGAGTAGAGAACACAACAGAGCTGAATGCAAAGGCTGGAGACAAACTGATCACACACACATGCACACACACACACAATCCCAATACACACCCACGTGCACATCCGTAGGTGTAGCCTCTGCGTGCACACACCAACATGCACAATGGTCAGCACATGCAAGTGAGGTACAAAACGTGCAGCCCATCACACGCAAACCCCTGCCACATACATTTGTCCCTATGTACACGCATTTACACACACACACACACACACACACACACACACACACACACACACGGGTTGAACTCTGCCATTGGTTGAAACGCCGACTTGCCCAAGAAGGCGAAAGGTGGCAGGGAAGCCATTTGCACCCCAAGCACGGTGTCTAAAACCACTGAAAGAAGTCACAGAACAGAAGTGATGTGAACAATGTTTGTTGGAACTAAAGGAACTGCTGATTATGGGCTTCAGATGAGGCCACTGAATTGTTACAGCCACAGACCAGAATCTCCTTAAAATGAGAGACAGCATCTAAAAACACGAGCCAGTATTGCCTTGTTATGGCTCAAGAACCGTGATAGCGTGGGGACCTCGTCCCTTTCAAACAGGTCTCTTTCGGGGATACCCTGACAGCTTATCCACAGTGGCAGGGTGCCCAGTAACCACATCACCAGCATAACCATTATGGTTATCACCGGGGCATGCCGGGAAATTACCACCACACTGCTGGGCTTCCTTTCTCCTGATCCTGTAAGATGTGCTGGCCAGACCAGGCAAAAAAAAAAAAAAAAACAAAAACAAACAAAAACAAAAACAAAAAAAAACCACCCCCCCCCCCCACAGATCTAAGCGAGACCCCTCCCATCAACCATGGCTGGGTCCTGAGCCCCTCCAGAGATGTGACCCTAAGGGCTTGTCTACACTGGCACTTTACAGTGCTGCAACTCTTTCAATCAAGGGTGTGAAAAAACACCCTCTTGAGAGCTGCAAGTTTCAGTGCTGTAAAATGCCAGTGTAGCCAGTGCACCAGCGCTGGGAGCTGCACTCCCAGAGCTGGTAGCTACGCCCCTCGTGGAGGAGGGCTTTTTAGAGTGCTGGGAGAGCTCTCTCCCAACGCTCTGCCACGACCACACAAGCCATGTTAAAGCGCTGCCGTGGCAGCACTCTAGTATTCCCAGTGTAGACTAGCCCTTAGGTTCCCGCATGTTCTCTTTCACCAACTGATCTGTAAGCACAAGAGGGGGCAGCAGCTGCATTCTCCTATCTCCTCTTTTTGTGTGCATTTGCTTTAACAAACAGCATGGAACTTTAAACACCACAACCTAAGAGCTACCACCTAAAATGGACTCTTTTTTCTCCCCCCAGAGACATATGATACTATTTAAAAAAGACTTTCAAACCAGGGCTTTTCCCTTTATTTGTAATTTTTTTAAAAAAAACTCTTATTCCTTCTCTATTTGTTATTAAATTATTTGTATTACACTAGCACTTCCAGACACCAGCTGAGCCTGCGCCCCGCCCCCCATTATGCTAGGTGTTATATACACACATAGCAAGCAGGGCTGGATTAACGCAGGGGCTTTAGGGGCAGCAGTCCAGGGCCTCGGGCTAAGGGGGGGGGTCCTGCAAAAATAAATTATTATATACAATTCAGTAGTCACTAACCCATCGATCGCAATCAACTAGTCAATCCTGGACCCTCTGCCAGTTGACCGCGATCTCCAGGCAGCTAAAAGTTCCGTGGCGCAACAGGGCGCTCAGGCAGGCTGCCTGCCTGCCGTGGTCCCACACCGCTCCTGGAAGTTGTCAGCTGCTGGCATGTCTCTGCAGCCCCTAGCAGAGGAAGTGGCTCCATGCGCTGTGCCCGTCCCCCACCCCCACACTGTCCCCACAGTTCCCATTGGTTGGGAACCAGCCAATGGGAGCTGCAGGGGTGGCGCTTGCAGGCACGGGCAGCACACGGAGACACAATCCCCCTCCCCCCAGGGCATGCAGAAACGGGCCAGCAGCCAGCTGCTTCCAGGAGCAGTGTGGGGCCACGGCAGGCAGCCTGCCTGAGCCCTGCTGCGCCACCAGCCAGGAGCCACCTGCGGTAAGCGCCTCCTGGCTGGAGCCTACACCTCGCACCCTCTCCTGCACCCCAACCCTCTGGGTGCAGGAGGGGATCCTGACCTGGGGCAAACTCCCTCCCAGAAAGCAACTAATAGAACAGCTGCTCTAAGGTAAGAAGTAGGCTATTTTGAATTAACTATATTCTACATGTTTTAAAACTGAAATGTTACCACAGAAAGGCTTTGTGTTAATTAAAAGGCAAGTTTTGTATAGCGTTAATAGCCTCGATGCCATAATTGTGATAGGTTTTTTTTAAATTAGGAAAGACTTAGATTTTTGTGGGGCCCCTGTATCCAACAGGTGCAAGCCCACAGGAGAATTAATCCGGCCCGGATAGCAAGGCAATGCCTGCCCCAAAGACTTTACAGCATAAATGGACAAGACAGAAAAAGGGTGTGGGAAAGGGAATATCATCTGCATGTTACAGAGGGGGAACTGAGGCACAAAGAGATGAAATAATTAAAAGGTTACAGGTGGAGTCAGTAGCAGAGCTAGGAACTGAGTCCAGATCTCCCAAGTCCCAATCCACTGCCTGAACCACAAGCTCATCCTTCCTCTTATATAAAGATTATTTAAGTGTTTTGCGTTTTCATTGTCTGATTATCAAAGGTGGCAAGCCCTCACTACTCAGTGACTTCAGTGCGGGGTTTGCAAACTCTCAGCACCTCTGAAAAAACTCAGGCTATAAGTGACTTGACTCCACACCCTGCCTCCTCATTTTCTCTATGAGGGTTTAATAAAATGTTTATCAGTTTTGTGATTTACAAACAACCAAAGCAAGTCCCTGGCAACCCCAACCCAATTTACTGTCAGGGCTCTGGGAGTAAGAAAAAAGCAATAAATAGGTCATAGAAAATGTATGACGCCCTAAACCCCTGATCCTCACAGCCCCACCTGCTCTGGCACATAGCCACACATGCAGGTTTGGCATATACACACCTGTGTGCATGCTAGGGACAGCAGCTCGGCCACACACACACTGCACCCATCACACCAAACCATGAGCACACACACATGTGGCGCCCCGGCCTGTCACACACATGCCCTGACACGCCCCATGTATGCAAGTGTGTAAGGGTGTCAGGGCTGGCCTGCCCGTCTGCACACATGTACAGACAGCCCGACACACTCAAACAGGCTGATGCTGCTTTGACACTCGAGTCCCATGCCACAACCCCCAAGCCAAGTAAGTTACTCAGGGGAAGCTGCTGAGCAGGCAAGGCCTCACCTCTTCGGTCACACCTGTGACTCCCTCCTGCTGCAGCACTACCCCAATGCTAGCCGTGGCATCCCGCGCAGACACCCTCTGGTTCTCAGAGACTCTGGCGAGGATTTTGCGCTCCAGCTTCTGGAGCTGATCCTGTAGCTCCTCACGCTGGAGAACCAGGCTGCCCACTCCATCCTCCCCAGGCTGCGATAGGAACTGGCTGATCCACCGGGGGAACTGCGCTTCCACCTGAAACCACCAAGGGAAAGAGCTCAGCCCAGGAGAGGGAGTCTGCACCACAGAGCATGACAAACAATGGAGAGCGTGTGGGCAGAGCAACACCACAGAAGGGCTCTAGGAGTCTGGCCTACAGACCTTTACGTGTGGGGAAGCCTCCATTCCTGGATGATACCGGATACGTGAGGACCACCCCTAACAGTGCCCAGGTTGTGGCAGAAGAAAAGGTCACCCCTCCTGGAAGTGTCCAGTTCGTGAGGAGACGGGGGAGGGGAGGGGAAAAATCAACCCAGAGGTGCCTAGCATATGGTGAGACCACACAGTCCTGCATCACCCAGACATTCCCACATCGCAGTTTAACAGAGAATGGGAAAAATGAGACTTCCGTTAAGGGGACGGGCTGGGGTCTGAGACTCACGTCCTCCCGCACTCCCTTGATTTGTCCCGGGAGTGACTCCACGTGCTTCACCACCGCCTGCTGGTCAGATGCCAGGAGTGCGAGCTCCTTCCTCAGGCCTGCCAGCTGTGCCTCCAGCCTGCCCATCTCCTGCCGAAAGCTCCCCTGCAGGCCCTCTTGTGTCGAGCTACAGAGAAAAAAAAAAAAAGGGGGGGGGGGGAAGGGGAGAAGAAAAAAAAAAAAAAAGTAAAATGAGCAGAACGCAGCCTAGGTGCCATGGAGGCAGCGAGCTACCCCATGGCGCCTCCAGTTTAGAGAAGAGCAGCAATGTATTGGTGTCTTCCTGGGGTTTCTGTGCCCGACCTGAGCACAAATGTTCTAGGTGGCATCTTGGCAGAGCCACAGAGAGAGGGACTCCCGTCTACCTGCTCCAGGACACACCGCCTTTGCACAGGCAGCCAAAGAGCACACTGGCTTTCTCTGCCACCATCTCAAAACTGCAAGAGCACATCGACCAGGCTGCCGAGCCTTGCTGACACCTCCCTTTCGGCATCCCTGCTTTCCAGGTTTCGCTCTCTCCCGCCCACTAGCTGTGTGCTGGATTCTTTCCCCTCCACATATTGATTTGTTTGTCTCTAAGTCCAGTCTCATCTTGGTTCCTGCCCATGTTTGTTGCTGTTTTCCAGACCGCATCAGAATCTGAAACCCCTCCCAGTTTGGTATCGTAGATGAGCCAAGAGCCCCAGGTTCCAGATCAGGCTTAAGAGCGATCCCTGCGGGATCCCAACAGACGCCTTCCACTACCGTCTCCTTTACAAATCTCATCAGCCCAAGCAGGTTGAGGACATGTTATGACTATACGGCTACACATGAAGCGTTCCCGAGAGATGGGCAGGATTACCTTTGCCATTCTGAATTCAGCTGGAGCATCCGGGCCTCCACGTCCTGTGAAAGCAGTAGTATAAAGGGAACAAACATGACAGGATGAAATTGGTCACATGGGTGGGGAAGGGTGTCTAACAACTTCACATAGGAATACAGGAATTGCCAGACTGGATTACACCCCAGGTCAGTACCGGGTGTACAAATGGTGCCAATTGCACTGTGCTCACACTCAGAAGGCCCCCCACCACATCCCTGTGCCCTGGCCCCATTCGCTTCTATCCACCCCCTCTGCGGCCCATGCAAGTGGCTCTGGGGAAAGAGCCCAAGCAAGGGCGGGGCCTCCTGTTGGAGCACAGGCAGAGTAGGTGGCTGGGCCACAGTCCAGACACTGGACCCACAAAAGGTTAATCTGGCCCTGCCCCAGGTCCATCTAGCCCAGTATCCTGTCTGTGACAGTGGTCAGCACCAGACGCTTCAGAGGAAGGTGTAAGAACTCCATAGTCAGCATGCATGGGATAATCTGCCCCCCTCATTAGGTCTCATCCTGGTTTCTAATACTCAGAGACCGGCTGAAAACCTGAAACATGAGGTTAGTATCCCCTATAACATTTTTGTTCCTAATTATGCTAATTCTGGATGTTCTTGTTACAAGTATGTAAGAGTCAAATCTCTTTCTGAGTCTTGTTAAGTTCTTGGCTTCAACAACTTCCTGTGGCAGTGCGTTCCGCGGTCTAGTTAGACATTGTGTGAAAAAGTATTGCTTGTATATTTTGAATTTGCCACCTTTTAGGAAGGGCGTTGTTGTGCGTTAACGTACGACTGTGCCTAGAACACACAAGCTCTTCAGAGCCAACACCTCATCGCTTGTGAAAAGTGGTATGAGATCCTCACTCACACAAGTGGTCAGGGCCTGGGTTTTAGGATTCCATCAGCAGCACAGGACACCTGCTAATTCAAGGGAAGAGCAAATCCTGCTGCATCACCAGCAGCACTTCCTGCAGCACCTGGGTTTTCCTTGGTGATCTCCTTATTCAAGAATTGATCTAGTCCAACTGCATTTAGCTTACAGGAGCCTATGAGCTTGCAGTCCCATGGCTGCAGGCACTGAAGTGAAATGCACCTCCTTCCCTAAGCACGGTTGGTCCCTATAGTGACACCTCTTTTTGGACAGGAGCAAAGTTCCTGGACTGTAGCAACCCCTGGTTTTGGTACTTGCATGCTTTAAAGAGGCAGGTCAGTTTACCTGAGATGCCTGAGTAATCTTCTCCAGGCGCCCATTTAAATCCTTCTGCAGCTGGCCTTGGATGGTATCTAGCTCGCTCTGCAGGGAGATAGGTGAGCAGATGCAAGATCAGCACATACACCACTGTATACACCACCTCACCCACAATTCATCCTCTCCCCCACACCTGCTGTCCCCCCACCTTTATGGCACACCTGCCATAATCCAGCTGCCCCAACCCTATCCCACTACACAACACACACCCCAGATCATACTCTCTGTACCCACCACCCTCACCTGAACACACCCAACCCCACCCCCACTCATGCCACCCTCATCCACCCACTTTGACCCCAATCCTACCACTTAACCACCATCAGCCCTTCCCACCACCCACCCACCTTGACCCCCAGCCCCACAACAGCCTTATGATCCCCCCTCTCCCACCCCACAGCAACAGGCCAGGGGGACGGGGAGGAAAGAGGCGGCTGTGACTTTAAGGAGAAGTAGGTGGAGCAGGCCAGGTTTCCCCAGGAGAGGCCCCCACCTCCCCTACCTGGACGTGCAGGGCCAAGTCCTCCTTCAGTGCAGCCTCTCGACGGCTCACCAGCCCCTCCAGGAGCGTCAGGGTGGCCTCGTGTGTCAGGCCTCCCCCGGCTGCCACCCCTCTCTGGAGCTCCAGCTTCTCCAGCCGGGACGCCTCCGCCTCTAGGGTCTGGAAACGTTTCTCCAGACTTTGAAACCGAGACAGGATTTGCTGCTCTGCCTTTTACCGCCAGGGTGGCAAAAAGAAAGGAAAAAAAAATACACAGTGGCAGATGTAGGACTGGCAGCCTTACCCAGCTGTCCCGGCAACTCTGTACCCAACTGTGAGCCGCCAGTGCAGGCTGCAGAGGGAGTGGATAGATACAAGCATGTCCTCCATTCTCCACCAGGGGGCAAGTGGTGTGCGCACAAATCCAGGCAGGATTGGACTGCTGAGATGTTTGAAGGGCAGCCCCCCCACTCAGCCAGTGGAAGGAACTTATATAAGAGGGGAGAACCTCTGACATACCCCAGCAGAGGGCAGTGGTGCGCATGCAGGTACACCCGTCCATCTCAGACTGAAGGGGCACCTCTGCTCAGCTAGCAGAGGGGGCTGTATGCACACAGGTGGGAAATGATCCAGGCCCAGAGGCTAAAGACGTCTCCCTTGTCCCCGCATCTTTCATTTTCAGGGTATGAAGAGGGAGCTGCTGTCAAGATTAGAGATGGAGTCCCTCAGGCACATTCAGTCTGCCTAACCCTGCTGCTGGAGATTTTAAGGAGTAGGTGCGTTAGCAGGAGGGGTGGGCAGAAATGCTGGAGCTCGCCTCACCCCAGATCCCTCTGGCACTCACCCGAAATAACGCAGACGAATCCCCGGCTCTAAGCACCTCCTCTTTCCCAGCAACAGGGGGCGAAAGCTTTGCTGCTCCCCAAGAAAACATGGCAGGGTAGAGCATCGGGAATCCGAAGGGGTAGAAATACCAAGCACCTGGCATCACAAAAAAGGGACTGGTTGGTTAAAGTGTGGGGGGGCGGGGGAGGTGCGTACAACAGACCACAAATGGAGGTGCATTAGAAATGCCCAGGCAGGCTTCAGAGACTGTTTGCTCACAGATGGGAACAGACAGCAAGCAATAGGCCTTGTGACTTCACCACAGTGACCGTAAGGTGGGCTCCTCTCATTCAGGTACACATTATTTTTGATGCAGTTCACAGCAATGACCATCACCACAACAGGAGGCAGCAGAGAGCCCCCTTGCAGTGTTGTATATGCTGAAGCTAGGACAAAGCAATAGAATTTGGCTCCTGACCCAGATGGTATAGGGCAATGGTCCCCAAACTATGGGGTGTGCCCAGAGGTGCAGCAGGGCCCAGGCCAGCCCCCACAGGGGCCAGGAATGGAGCACCACCCAGCCCTGCTCTGCCCCCAGCTCTGCTCCGGTCCTAGGTTGGTTCCCAGCCCCAGCTCCTGGGGGGGCAGTCCATTACAGGTAAGGGGGGGGGTGACATAAAAAGTTCAGGGACTGCTGCTATAGGGTGTAGCCCACCGAGACTGTTTGCTTACGTTATACAGAAATGTGCTGAAACATAGTAGGCTTAAAAAAAAAAAATCTCCTAAAAATAGCCTCCCCGTCATGTTGCAAAACATGTTTTGGTCCTAGCTGTTATTCAAAACAGTTTTAAATAAAACTTTATTGTTTTGGAAAATGTTATCTATATGGTTAGTCATTGGTATGGCATTTATGCAGCTATTAATTAAAGGCGAATCTAATATTAAATAGCCAGTGAGGGAGTAGAAGGTATTTTAATTATGGTGGTGGAAATATAGATATGGTAAAAGACAGGCTTAATGGAGTGTTGTTATAAGTGATTATACAAAGGACAGCACGCTAATTTTACATTGGCGTGCCCATCTACCATCCAGGTACAGAGAAAGGATTACACCCATTCTTCTCATCCAGGACTGATCACCACGGGATACATCATTTCATCTTAGCATGTGAGCATAAAGGCAGAGCATGCCTGTTTTCTTTAACTAACTATTTGATATTAAATAGTCTTTAATTTTATCACTCATGTCATTCACAGTCCTCCACAAAATTAAATTACCTGAACCACCCTGGAGGCTTGAACCTTAAAGAATTCAGTTTGGTTTTATTTCTGATGATTAAAGTACAAATTGGGAACACAAAGCCAAGGGCTACAAGGGGAGGCTGGATGGGAGGGTTTGGTTTCACTCATTCTGGAGTTAAGGGTCAGCTGTAGTGTTCGAAACTGGAGCTGGATCCCCTCACAGTCCAGGGGATTGGGACCAGGGGCTGGGTTCAGAATATTAAACAGTGGTTACCAAGCATAGCGCTAATGCTGGATTTACATGGGCCAGGGCCAAACTCATAACATCCTGACCCTTTGTGAAAGCATTTCCTGCTTGCTGGCACCTGCCTTATGGAGTGGGCCTTTGGATATGGACACATGTACAGCACAGAGGGATGCGGGCTCTCCCGTGACCTCACGGGATCATCGCATTGCCACAGAGAGCTCAGGATGTCTTCTTGAGCTTAGAGCCACTCTGTCCAGGGCATAAGAGAAGGGGGCGGGGAGAACAGCTTGGGAGCCTGGGATGACTCACCATAAGCAATGGAAGCCAGGAGCAGCAGCAGCAGGAGGAGCAGAAAGAGTTTCTTCAGAGCCGAATAGCGCCTGGAGAGCAGAGGGGATGAGGAACAGATGTCAGTGCAGCTACCCATGCCCTCTTGCCCAGGGAGTTTCTGCATCCACTTGGACAGTACTAGGCAGCGGAGAAGGGGGAGTTCTGGAAGCAAGTTACACCCTGAATCTCAACCCACACAGCCCAGCTTGGGTCCATGGTCAGTTTTGGCCACAAGGAAAAAACAAACAAACAAAAAAAAAACTTGACCCTTGTCCTCACAGCTTTACTAGGGTCCTTCACACGAATCTCTCACTGGGATCCTCCCCTGTGGGGACTTTGTATTCCTCACCCCACACCGTCCACCTGTCCATTGCCCTGTCCAGATCCAGGTTCAGATCCACACCAACCTGCTTCCCTCTGTCTCTGGTTCCAATCCACACTGACCTTGTTAAGACAAAGACGTCCAGCAAAGAGGCTGCGGTGGTGAGGCGGTACCACGTGGTTCCAATCCACCAGTATAACAGTCCAAAGATCCGGCCTGCAGAGACCCACATACGGCATCAGAACAGTCAGATGCCCCTTTCATATCTTCCTCGCACTCTGGCCAGCACACCTGCTTCCTTTCTCCAGAGTTCTTGCCCTCTCCCTGCTCTTTAGAAAAGCTATTCACCCTTTGTTGTTGTTATGACCCCATAGCACCTAGGAGCCCAAGGTCATGCACCAGGACCCCTTTGTGCTAGGTGCTGCACAAACAGAAGTGCCCATCCCTCCTTAAAAGCACTTCTTCCCGGAGGCATTAATTCCCTGAAGAAAGAAAACCATTACACTGAATGAGTTCTGTTCTGCTAGAGTGCTGACCATCCCTGCTCACCTGCTGCATGATCTAGCCCAGCAGCACCATCTAATTTAGACTGTACAGCACCTAGTGTGCTGGGCAACGATTCTTTGGAGCAGGGACCGTCTGTTAGTGGTGTGTTTGTACAGCGCCTAGCACAATGGGCCCTGAGCCCTGACTTGGTCCTCTAGGCACAATATAAATAAATAGTATTAATGGGCCCCCTGGACTGTACCACAATAGAAATAAATGTCATTATAATGTCCTTTGAGGTATGTAAAGGCTTTTTCCCCCTCTCGGGTTTGCAAAGACCAAGCACACCAATGGTGCTAAACAAATGATAAGTAAGAATAATCCATCTCAAAGACACAGACTGCAGACTTGCCTTCAGTACTCTGGCTATTCCAGCCCTGGGACCTGTGACAATGCCCTCATTCCTGCCCCGGTACCGGGTCCCCTAAAAACACACACACATCTCTCTTTTCCTAACTTTCACAGTCCCTTAGTGGGCATGGTTTTTTTGTTTTGTTTTTAAAACAGCACATGAGAAAATACCCCTTTGACTATGTGTGTGCATAGAGGGTGGCAGGCGTCAGTGTGCGTGGAAGAATGCTGCCTCCAGAGAACGCTGACGGCCCCACACTTACCTGGAGAAGTGACCACCAGCCAGAGAAAAGAGCCTGCTCGTGAGATGGCATTTCTGAACCCAGAACCAGCACTGTTCTGGTCCAAGGAAGAGCGACCTGACGCGAAGGAAGGAAGGAAGGAAGGAAGAAAAGGCCATATATCACAAAAGTGAGGTCTCATGTCTTCACTCACTGGCTTTGGAATAGCGGGTGGGATTTCTAGCATCCAGTGGGGGAGCCCTGATGCCTTAGTGAGTGAATATTAACTATTCTCCCCCCAGCCACAGAGACAGGCCTGAGGTGAGGGGGGGGGGGAAACCCCACTCCAACCTCTCTGTGGTCACAGAGCCAGGCCTGAGGTGAGCCTGGAATGATGACTGCCTGCCCTGGTTGTGAGGTTATTCTCTCCCCATGCAATGGAGCCAGGACCTAAGTGGGTCTCTATTGGGAGGCCTCTTCCCCCGGCAACCGTGCTACACATGCTGCTGCCACCTTCAGGGTGTCAGAGCCACCCCTACCTGCATAGTCATCCTCAGAGGAGTAGCCAGATGAAGAGGCATAGGTGTCATAAGTCTTGCTCTCTGCCAACCCATTGATTTTACTGGACTCCGTACCTCCTGTGCCTCTTCTCCTCCTCCTCGCAGAGAGCTCCCCACCTGTCCGGGAAACAGAGTCCCCTTGAGATACTAGCCAACACGCTCTTTGCTCTTCCTCCCCAGGCACACAATGGGCCGGTGGAAGGGACAGAATTCTGTAGGGTAACGTGCTCGATGCTGGTGACTCAGGGTGTGCCCAATTACCCTCGCAGTACTAGGGAGGCCCACCCCTATGCACTTACCGTGGTCTTCAGCAATCCCAATACCTGCTACCCTGATAATTCCCCTGGACTAATCTTGGTGTCCCATCAGTACTGGCTGAGAAGGGCAACAGTCTTTCCCTGTGGGGCTGTGTTGCTCCACTCAGGGCTGCTCCATTGCCGGGGGTGTGTGTGTGCGCATGGTTTTCTGACCACTGACTCAGGTCACTGGCAACCTGCGCAGCCCAGGGGAGAGGAGCGGAGCTGAGAAGACTCAATTCCCTCTTATGTGTCCCCTGCTCCCAGCAAAGGGGGCACTTCTAAGGCAGGTCTGGGGTCCCATTGGTGAAGCAGTTTGGAGATGAAGCCCAGGACTCAGTTAAATATGTTCTTCTTTCACATCAAAGGGGATGGGGGGCAGGGTTGCTGCAGGGAGAGGAGCTGGGGCCCCACTGGGTGACAGGACAGGGTACAGCTGGCACCGAGGGGAGACAGCACTCACCCCAGTAGGAGTCACTGTCCTGTGGGTCATCAAAGGCAGCGCTGCCCCCACCAGCAAGTCCCTTGCTGCTGCCCAGGTAGGACTCACTGATCACAGACTCGCTGTAGTAGGAGGTCTGGGTGGCAGGGGTAGGTCCCAGGTGGGGGGCTGGAGAGAGGCGCTTCATGCTGCTCGATTTCCTCCGTAGAGTCCTGCCCGGAGCAAGGAAATGAGAGAGCGTTCCTACGCCGCGTGTACATGTGCAGGGTGACAAGGGGGAAGTGGAGAGCCAGAGCCAGCTTTGCTTCCGGTCAGGCTTTACATTGCCTGGGGCCCTGCCTGCCCTCCTCTCACTCACACCACTGCTGAAGTCACTGGAGTGAAACCAGCCTGAGTGAGGAGAGAACCAGAGCATGGCAGCACATTTGAAACAGTGTAAACGGCTGTCATCTATCCTTGCAAAATAAGAGCCCAGCTGGGGGCAGTCCCCTGCCACCTCCCTCCACACACACCTCTGGCCTATCACAGGCACCATGCTGCCACCCTCAAGCGAACACCCTGCCCTCTGCTTCCTGTCTGCTTCCTCTGTAGCTGCTGTGGTTTTCCTGGAAGGTGTCTGCGATCAGGAGAGGTTGCTGGGGTGGGGAAGACGGTTTGACAACAACCCATAACCCCTACCGGGGCCCTCCCAGCACAAGCTGGACAACTCAGCTCTGTGTTACTGTGCACAGCCGGCCCCTACGCCCCCGTTTTGATCATTGCAGTCCCCCTCAGTGGTACAAGGGCAAGGGCAAAGCCAGGAAATACCAAAGTATGCATGACAAGTGAGCGCGCTGTGCTCCTGCTGGGGAGGAATAAGGTGGAAGATGATTGTGAGGCACACAGGGGTTACCCAGAGCCAGCCGTGGGAGGGTGCGGCAAGGAAATCCAGCTGATAAAGCCAGAAAAGTAGCTTCTTTCTTATGCTCCTTTCACCACCAGTGGATGCAGTGCCCTGGGCAGACCCTAACTACCCTGATTCTCTAAGGATGAGCGCGGAGCGCTCAGGGACAGAATGGGGTAAGGAGCTCCAGACAGACTCTCAGTGACTCCTGACCTGGGGCTCAGGAGTGGAAATTCACACTATGGCAAAATGACTCCTCACCTTTTTCAAGTTGGGCTACAGACAAACCTGGCAACCCCGCTGCAGGTGGGGTGACGTATACTGGCCCCCCCCACCCTGCACCCTCTTACCTGTTAGGACTGTCCCTAAAGGGGGGCTCCTGGCCACCCAGTAGCAAACTGCCACCACTGCTGCTGCCATCATCATCACCCTGGTAATAGCGGGTGGCCCCGAGGCGCTGGCTGCGTCTGGACATGACAGAGGAGACTCAATCACCACCCAACAAGGTACCTGGGAGAGCGACAGAGATGGGGGAGCGTGAGAACTCGGAGGTACTGCCTAGCGCTGGCAATGGGTTGAGCAGGGGGTAGGCCCAGGAATGTGCACTCAGTTGTGAGGGAGAGGAAGGGATGTCCTGCAGTGGGGCAGACAGGGGAAAGGGCCTTGGAGATGCTCTAATGCACAGATGCAATCCTCACTCCCCCAGCCTCACTCCCTGAGATGTCACTGGAATTTGGGGTCTCAGGGGTTGCATCACCTGAGAGTCGCGGGGACGGGCAAAGCCTGAAAGGCAGCAGCTCAGAACAGACTGGGTTGGCGGTCTCCTACGGTGGGGTGGGGCGAGGGTTATTGCATTGGCCTCTCACCCCTGCAAACATGGTTTCAAATCCTGTCTCGTGCCAAAAATGAGGAGAGTTCAGTGGATCTCAGCCAGTCTCCTCACACCACCACCCAACAGCTCAGCATGACTGAGCAATCTCTGCTCAGCCAAAGCCAAGCTAACTTGGCAAGGGACGCCATGGGTCAGGACCGAGATGCACTGGCAGCAATAGGGGGCCAGGTGGGCATCAACACTAGTCCAGTAATTGGCCTGATGCAGCACTTGCAGCCTTCCCCATGACCTCCATTTCCAGTGCCCCAGGCTGCTCCAACAACAAGTTAGCTCAGCTTCTACACAAGCCAGCAGGCAGACACTAGCCTATTTCTTCCAGCATGTCACACGCCAACTGCTTGGCTCGGACTGGGACTAGAGGTCTCGTGGACAGAAAAAGAACACATGCCCTGCAAAAAGAAGCCCACATGAGCAAAGCTTCGTCCATGTAAGTGCCTGCCTGGCACCTGTTTCTATAAAGCAGCCTCCCTGCAGCACACCAGCCAAAACGTGACACAGCCGTGGGGGCAGATACTTGGCCCAAATCCACCACTATGTTCCACAGTTTATAGGGTTGTAAATTCCTCCTCCCCTTTATTCCCCAATCTAAGAGCCCACCCACATGGGCACAAACCCCTCACGTTAACTGCTGTCTTGCTGGACAGGGACTGTGCCAAAGCCTGGGTTAAATCGAACAAAGTAACAACTTCCAATCCCTTGTGACCTGGCACAATTCCACAAGATGCTTCCATATCTGGCTCCTTCCCACCCACGCCCTGGCAACTCCCGCTCTGTGGACGCATCCTGCCCAGACTCTTTCCACACCTTGCTAGAGCACAGACAGTTGTGTGCGTGCCTCCCCCTCCACATCCTGCCTCCAAACTCCTCCCTTCTAGATACATTGGGGGAAAGGGAGGGGGAAACTAATTGCATCCCAACAGCAGTAGCACAAGGCATCCTTCAAATGCAGCTAAGGAGCCACCTTCAGCCCTGGGCTAACAGCCACTGAGATCAACAGAGTTACCCGCATGGGATAAACTTGGCCCCTTGTCAAAGCAAACACTTTGCAGAAATGGCCCCTCTCAACTCCTACTTCCTGGGTGCCCTCACGCCCCATGACCAGCTAGGGGGACCGGGAGCCGGATTCTACTCCGGCTCAGGCAGCAGCTGCACCTTCCCCAGCTGGGTGCCAGGGGCAGCCCCCTCGGGCCGGCGGGGGGGGGGCAAGTCTCGGGGAGGGGGGAGCCTGTCACTTGCAAACTGGGAACCCCCCTCCCGGGCTGCTGTTTCCACGGAGTCTCCCCGGCCCGGGACCCCCCCCTCCTGCAGCGGTGCGTTCCGCGGCACCCAGCCAGGCGCTGCCCGCTGCGAGAGGGGGTGGGGGTGGGGGTGGCCGAGCCCGGCCGGGGGCGAGGGGTGCACGGTCACCTGGCTGCGGCGCTCTCCAGGCCGCTGGCTCAGCTCCGCTCCGCTCCCCGCCCCGCTGCTCTCTCCAGCCGCCGCGCTGTCGGCGCCTTTTGTGTCCCACGCGGGGCGGCGCTGAGCGCCGCTGGCAGCGCCCCGGCTCGGCCCCGCGCAGCTCCGGGCGCGCGGCCCCTCGGCTCCCCGCGCAGCGCGGCTGGCTCCGGGCGCGGCGCGCAGCACGGCCTGGGCGGGCGCCTGTCACTGCCACACGCTGCCCGAGCCGCCGGGCCGGGGCTGCCACTCACCCGCCGCCGGCCGCCCCCATTGGGCGGTTCGAACACAAAGGCCCCGGCTGGGCCCCGCCTTCCCGCCGCTTGGCTCCGTCATTGGCCCGGGCGGCGGGAAGCCAGCTCGGCCCGGGGGCGGCCATTAACCCGTGAGCTCCCCGGCGGAGTCCCGCGCAGGCCAGAGCCCGAGGCTGCAGGGTGCCCGGCGCTGCACAAACAGGATAGCCCCTGCCCCAAGGAGCGGGCAAACTAGGCGATCGCTAAGCAGCCCCACAGACCCGGGAAGCCAATGGCGCTCTAGCTTTAATCCACATTCCCCTTACTACTTAGCAAAGTATCCGCCTTGCAGTGACAATGGACCATCTTTCCCCCCATCCCCAGCCTAACAATGGCTTCTTGGCTTTCCTGTTCGATCTGGATTGGAACACAGGGGAACGTAACCCCAGCTCTCCCTCTATTACAAAGCCAAAGCAGCAACCCATTCCTCCCCCAAGGTAACAATACCCAGCTGTGTTGCCAGCTCTTGTGATTTTATTGCGAGTCTTGCACTATTATGTGTGTTTTCTTAAAGCCCTAGCTCCTGGGGTCCTGTGATGATGTGAGACTCTCAGCCTTTTCTTTGTTTTAAAGTACATTTCTGGTCCTTGTTAGAGCTTGTAAGCTTGAAAATGTGAATGCTCAAAAGCAAGCAAGCAAATACTTAGATTGCAAGTTCTTTGGGGGCAAGGACAGTGTTTTTGTTCTGTTTGTACAGCGCTTAGCACGTGGGGGTCCAGGTCTAAGTCTAAGTGCTGCAGTCAGTCTGTCTAAGGTACTTATATGGCGTCATTGCCATAGTATCTGAGATCTCACAGTCATTTTAATTTCTGTATCGTCACAATAACCCTGCAAGATAGGTAAGTACTATTATCCACCTTGTACTGATGGGAAACAGGCACATAGAGGCTAAGTGACATGGCCATGGTCACATGGGAAGTCTGTGGCAAAGACGGGAGGTGTTATGGCAATGCAAATAATGAAAAGACTCACAATTTATTATTTTTAAACCCCATGATTTGTAAGTTGTCTAATGATTTTTGGGGCCTGACTCATGATTTTTGAACGTGCAGGGTTGGCCATATTGCACCAGTTGGTACACATATTACAGAGCAGAATATTCCACCCCTCACATAAATTCCCACCAAATAAAGCACAACTTCAGCCCTGCAATAGTAGCTGTAGTCAGTGGATACCAACCCCCATCATGTGACAGGGTCTTAATCTTTTGTAATTATAATTCTGACTTATGTCAGACAGGAATGGAGACAGGAAATAAAGATCAAGCTCCTAATGTCCCAGCACTTGTGTGTTACGCCTTTATTACAATACATGTCCAATTTTGCCAACCCTCCGTTTTACTAGGGTTTGGGGATCACAAAGACTTTACCAGAGCAAGATTCTACTGCATCCTATAGCACTAAAAGAACCGCAGCTCTTTACAAAATACAGTGAAACCTGTACTAAACAGTCCATTTCCAAAAGGCAACACCCTGGGTTAAGCAACTACTTTATAACATTCCCCAAGTTTTCCAATACAGTTTGGTTCAACTTCTTGTTAATGAACCAACTCTACCAGGCAGACGAGTTTTGCTGCTCTCTTTGCAGATTGCTTAAGACTTTTTTTTCACAATGTTGACAAAAATCCTGCTTGGAATTCCCTGGGGTGGGGAATGGTAGTTGGTGGTGCAGTATGCTGTACACATGTGGTGCAGGGAAATTTTGGCCAAAGACATGGGGGCAACAACATGCTCTTAAGAAAAGTGTAACGGGACCTTCCATGTCCATGCAAGACAGACAGGGGACTTGAAAAACATTGACAAAGTAGGACATTTTAATTAAAAACCCTGATTATTTCCAAGCATGACAAGGAAAGATCTGTAGAGCACTATAAAGCTTTGAGAGGGAAGATAAGAATCACAAGGTACATCTGAGACCGATGAGTCCTTTAGCAGGACAGGAAGAAACAGTCTTGACAGTCAGGATAGTTTAAAGATAAAAATAAACAAGCAGGGATGAGGGGGGTGGGGTGGGGTGGAAAACACCTTTTGGGCCTCCTATGTTCATCACAAAATAGGGCACAAGCCCATTTTTTCACCTTGGGTCTCACCTTTCAGTCTCAAGATAGGCTGAAATATGTAAATAAGGTGCCCGGAAGTGATGTCAGCTGTGATAGCAATCTCTTAGACCCAGCTGTCAACTTTCAGGAAGAAAATTAAGGTGGTTCTGCAGCATCCAAAGCGGCCTGGGAAAGGAAGATCACCCGTCCTTCTTTCATAGCCAAGGGAAATGGATGGATTAATTGCTGTTGCTAGAAACAGCCAATTCACCATTAAACCACAGCTTCAAAATGTTGCATGAAGCAAACTTTCTCTATAGTAAAAATAATAGACTAGACATGCTTTGTATTTTTCTTTCTTTCCTTTTTCTCTTCATGGTCTCTTCTTTTTCTTCTAATTCAGTCCCTTTTCTACCGGCTTGCAGAATCCGTTTTCCCCCAACTGATTTGTCTATAGTTTTTCACCCTTTTCTAGTGTTTCCATTGATTTCCCCCCCCCCCAAGATCCTTTATCTTTCTTAACAATCATTTTGTTTTATGATTTACCTTCTGTCCTGTAGGCCCCAATTCTGCAAAACATTTAAGCACAGGACTTCAGTGGGATTTCTTGCATGCTTAGGTGTTTTGCTGGATCAGGATGTAGTCTCTGGATTGGCCAATCCATTCAGTCTGGTCACAATTCACCCCTGAGGACTCTGCCACTTGGATTCCTTTGTAGTCCCAGACTGGAATCCTTCTTTTCAGGAATTCCTGCATTAGAGTCCCTGTTGGGGCAGGAGCAGGGGAGCAGTTGGTGATCTCTAGTTCACCACAAGCATGTCTGGACAGTTTATCCCTCTGATATTGCTCCCTCTCTTTCTTTAATAGGTGGTGGTGGCGGGGAGGAGGGCATGGGTTAATTCCACTCCTTCTGAGCACCTCTGATGGCCTGGGCCTGGCCACTTTGGGGTTCCCATATCCTAGGGTTGTGGTGCTGCTTCCGCTTTCAGGAGTCTGACTGTGCTGGGAACTGTTTATATGGAGTGTCAAAGAGAGAGAGCCAAATTTAGCCCCAGTGTAAATGGGTGCATTCTCACTGACTCCAAATCCTTTCACACTAGCCAGGTGCCTTTACAGCCAGTGTTGGTTACAGCACCTCCTGCAGCTGTAGGCATCAGTCATGCCCAAACAGTGCTCCTCTCTTTCCCTCAAGTCCTTTCCCGCTGTTCCCATCCTCTCTGGAAAAAATGACCAGCACTCATCCTAGCTCACTCAGCAGGCCCTTGACCTGCCCTCCTCGGTCCGGCTCTCTCTCTCTCACACACACACACACATATGCCATCATTATATAACTAGGGGCAAGTTTCTCCCCATTTTGGCAGAGAACGGGCTGCCAGTATTTAACCAAGCCAATGCCCGCCTCCCAAACAAAGAAACAAAAAAAAAAATTAAAAAAAATCTCAAACCCAAACAAAGAACAACAAAGTCCCTGGTAACCGTTAAGGACAGAGCGCCTGGCAGGAAATATGAAATTCCTGTCTCCTGGAGCCAGGACAATGACTGGTAGTTTCTGTCATTTCAGAAGCATAAAACCTGGGGAAGAAATATGCTGCCCTTTCATCTCTAGACGCATGCGTTCAAATCCAGTCCTGGAGCCACAAATGGCACGAGATTGGTGGGTCACAGCCCATCCCCAGTCAATGTTTTTTTCTGTTTCCCAAAAGCTTTAAAGGATGTAGAATCACAGGTGTTGGAGATGGCAAAAATCTATATGGATACTTCTCGCACGTCCCTGCCTGCCCCTTGCCCAGAGCAGGGCTGTTCCCTATAGTACGTTCCCAGGGCTTTATCCCATCCCTTCCCTTGGGAGGATAGGTCATAATGCAATAGACCCGACACAGGCTGCCAGGTAGAAATGATTTCCTGACATCCAGCTAAAATGTTCTGTTTGCTCAACTTCATCCCATTATGGCCGTGTCTCGACTAAGCTCTTCCTTAACACCCCCCTACACCATTATACAGCTGCTTGTGCAGCTCCACCAGTAGTAGCACTGAGGAGAGCTCTCGGGTAAGCAAGGCTCTGGTTTTTATACTGCCAGGTCATCTATCCCAGCTGAGAGCAGGCCTACACTAGAGCTCTCCCCACTGCTACCACTGGTGAGCTGGACTGCTGGTAACTCAGGGTATGTCTACACTGCGATAAAACACCGGAGGCACTGAGTCTCAACACTTGGATCAGCTGATTTGGGTTCACTGGGCTCGGGCTGCAGAATTGCAGTGTAGAAGTTCAGACTGGGTCTGGAGCCCAGACTCTGAGACACCCCCACCTCACAGGGTCTGAGCCCCCAGGTGCCAGCTCAAGCCCCAACCTTTACATTGCAATTTTACAGCCCCACAAGTCCGAGTCAACTGACCCAGGCCCACCACGTCTGTGCTGCCGGTCTTTTATTGCAGTGTAGATGTACCCTCAGTGCAACCAAGGCCTTAGTTATACTCCTTTAAATTCCACTGTATGCCCCTCTCTCTCCTTCTTGTGTACAACCTGGTTACTCGGAGACTGAATCCCCTGTTTATCATCATTGACCAAACTAGATGTATTTAAAACACTTTTAACCTCCCCCTGTAACACAAGTTCTCCATTCCTTAAAGCAGGAACACTAGTACCTAGCACCTCCTGGACGCTACCACAGCCTAACAGTAGCACCACCAACAGTGCTAGCAGCACCTGCCTTCCCCCTGCCCCCATCGCAGCTTTTGTTGATGGAAAACTCCTGCAGATTAGTTTCCAACTCCCCCTAGAGGGATTAAGGGGATAATCTAGGTGCTGAGCCACCAGGACTAAATATGGTGCTAGTCCCTGAATAGATCTGTGCCATTTGAAAGAACAACTCTCACGTGGAGGGGTGAGAGAAAATTCAAGCAGGGGCGTTTGAAGAGGAAAGGCAGATTGATCCTGTTCTCCCAAGGCCTTGGCTGGCTAGTTTCTGTTTCTCTTTGCTATGACGTTAGATAACTGTGCTGGAACTGCAGGCTCACTCGCTCTCCTCCCCCCCATTCCCAGACCACAATCCAGGTTCTTCCGAGTGCAAAAGCATGTAATCCCATCAGGAATTAAAAGACAGATACCTTTTGGTCCCATTTGAGCTGCAGTGATGTCACCACTGCAGAGTTTGTGAAGGATTTATCAAGAAAGAGGGAGGAAGGAAAAAATCTGGAGAGACACGTGATCCAATAGTTTAGACACAGGTTGGGAAATCTTGAGTACTAGTCCTGGCTCTGCCAATGGCTCCTTCTCTGACCTGTCACTTCACCTCTCAGTTCCCCATCTGTAAATGGGAATTACCCACCTTGCAGGGGAGATTTGGGTTCCCCACCCCCATTAATACAGCACCTGAGCACCCCAGTTTTTAATGTAGTTCTCCCAGAGCCGGCTCCAGCTTTTCTGCCGCTCCAAGCGGAAAAAAAGACGAGCAGCAGCACTTCAGTGGCAGCTCAATCGTGCCGCTTCTTCGATGGCAATATGGCAGCGGGTCCTCCCTCTCTTCCTCTTCAGCTCAAATAGGAAGAGAGGGACCCGCTGCCAAATTCCCGACGAACACCCGGACGTGCCGCCCCTTTGAATTGGCCACCCCAAGCATCAGCTTCCTACACTGGTGCCTGGAGCCGGCCCTGAGTTCTCCTCACAATCCTCTCCTGAGGTAAGGAAGCGCTACTAGTTCCATCTTACAGAGGGGGAACTGAGGCACAGGGAGGCTAAGTGACTTGGCCAATGTCACCCAGAAAGTCTGCAGCGGAGGAAGGATTCGAATCCAGCTCTCTCCAGTCCCAGGCTGATGCCTGGAGCACTGGACCATCTTTTCTCTCTTTTTCAGTTGTGAGGATCTAGCAGGTAAAGTGTTGTGAATGTGAACAGTCCTGTATATTGCTATTACCCTTATTCAGGGAGAATTAAGAAGTGGTGAAAGGCAATTATATGAGACTCTGCAAAGGTTTGCCTCGCTCTTGGAGGTTGGGGCGGGGGTGGATTCTCTCCATTGCTCTGTGTACCAGGGATTTGATAATTCCAGCTCTGTTGGGGCTTTTCTACTACACTGGACTAATTTTCCACCATTGCTGTTGTGACTTTGTGCAGTCTGTATGGTTTTATAAAAATATGGTAATGAGTGAAGACAATGTCACTGGAATATGCTTCATGCAAAAGGTTTCTTGTAAGGTATCATTACAAAGCTTATAATCTACTGAGTGTGATCATCCTATTTGTATAAATGTACCACTCTTGTATCTGGGACTAGAATATGACTCTGAGGGCCTACTGTAATTATGCAACGTGTGGGCCATTAATGGTGGTTTGGAATCTTAATAGCTCCCATCAGCCAGGACAACTGACTGGGGCTCTGTTTGCAGGCAAGCCTTCCTTTGAGTCAGGCTGGAAAGAATGAAGGCTTGGGGTCTTACAGTGACATGTGATCATGTCAACATGAACTGGAATCCATCTTTAACCTGGTGCTTGGGGGGGGGGAGGGGGGGGGGAACGACCCAGAGAGAAACAAAGGATTCCTGCCTTATGCACAAGATATATAAAGGGATGGAACAGAACAATCATGAAGAATCCCCTAGCTACCACCTGAGCTGGAACAAGAGCTGTACCAGGGGAAAGAATTGTGCCCAGACCTGGAAGGTGTCCAGTCTGAGGAAAAAAACTTACTGAAGCATCTCTGAGGGTGAGATTATCTGTATTCAGTTTGATTAGACATAGATTTGCACATTTTATTTTATTTTGCTTGGTGACTTACTTTCTTCAGTCTGTTACTACTTAGAACCATTTAAATCCTACTGTCTGTATTTAATAAAATCACTTTTTACTTAATTAACTCTGAGTATGTCTGAATACCTGAGGGGAGCAAACAGCCATGCATATCTTTCTATCAGTGTTATAGAGGGCAAACAATTTATGAATTTACCCTGTATAAGCTTTATACAGGGTAAAATGAATTTATTTGGGTTTAGATCCCATTGGGAGTTGGGCATCTGAGTGCTAAAGACAAGCACACTTCTGTGAGCTATTTTCAGGTAAACCTGCAGCTTTGGGGCAAGTAATTCAGACCCTGGGTCTTTGTTGGAGCATACGGGAGTGTCTGGCTCAGCAAGACAGGGCGCTGGGGTCCCGAGCTGGCAGAGAAAACAGGAGCAGAGGTAATCTTGGCACATCAGTTGGCAGCTCCTAGGGGGGGTTCTGTAATCCAACCCATCACAGCTGTCACTGGGGCAGTTCCACTGGTGGTAGCAATGGCAGAAGCTTTCCTGCAGATTATCTGCCAATGTTTTTAACCACTGTATCATCCAACCCTGCTCAGAACAGCTCTAGAGATTTAAAGTGTCAGCAGTCACTAGCACCTTGTTTTCATGCTAGGATGAGGGTAATGATACATACTGAGCAAAGGAAGAGGGCATTGTAATGGCAGTGGCACAGGCTGAGATGCCAGTGAAAGTCTGCAGTGGCAACATGAGATCCACCACTATCACAGTAATGAATGTTTTTGCTTTATGCAGCACTTCTCTGAATTCTCCAAGCTGTGCATAGCAACTAGTAGAGGACTCAGGAACGGAACCCAGGTCCTCTCACTCCCCAAACCACACCCCCCCCCGGACCATGCTTCCTTGGTGATTGGATGCACCCCCAAAGTACCCCAGTTACTGTGTCCATGAGTTTCCAGCCATGGCAGTGCGCTCCCAGTTAGGTGAGGGTTATTTATTAACTCACACATCACAGGCTTATTTCTGAGTAACAAAAACACTGAAACACCTTAAATGTGGGCTAAGAAGCTATGATTTTTAATGTAACGGTCACTGTACAGACAGGAAGTCCACACTGAGGGCTTTCCCCCTGCAAAATATTCATCTGTTATTTAGTTGTATTCCAGCAGTGCTTCCTAACCAAAATCAGGGCCCCATTGTGCTAAGTGCTGTGCAAACACACAGTGAGAGACAGTCCCTGGCCCAAAGAGTTTACAAACAAACAGACACAGGTGAAAGAAAGGCATGATTATCCCCCTTTTACAGACTATCGACTTACCCAAGGTCACAGAGGTGATGGCAGAGCCAAAAAATGAACCCAGATCTCCTTGTGGATAAGACACTTCTGGAGACTATGAGCAACCTTTCTCCCTAAGTAGCCCGGGCTCCTCAGTGTTACCTAAACCCAGGCCTACACTACGCACTTACTTCAGTATAACTGCGTCACCCAAGGGTATGAAAAATCCACCCCCCTGAGCAATGTAGTTATACCAACCTAACCCACTGTGTAGACAGCATTATGGCACCAGGAGAGCTTCTCCCGCTGACGCAGCTCCCACCTCTCAGGGAGGTGGAGCTATTATGCCGCTAGGAGAGCTCTCTCCCATTGGCTTAGAGCATCTTCACCAGAAGTGCTACAGCAGCGCAGCTGCATCGGTCCAGCTGTGCCGATGCAAGTTTCTAGTGTAGACTGGCCCTGCTGGCTCCAAGACTCTGCAAGAGCTGAACGCTAACCGGAGTTTGAAATCTACTTCCCTCCCTCCCTCCCCTGGGTTCACTTTGTAGGGTTCCCCTCTTGCTTGCAGCCAAACCTCCTACTTGTCTCTTTGCCCCACTCACTTCCCTCTCTAAACTGTCTCTCTCTCCCCACCATCAGTAGATCCAGGGACTATGCCCCCAATATGGGCACCTAGCCGTGGCTGCACCAGTGCTGATTCTCATTCAGCAAGAGTCCAGATTGCAGAGGCAGCCTCAGGGGTCATGGTGGGAAGGAGTGTCTGCTCAGCCCATCACGCTTTTTTGCTCCTTGTCTCTTGGCGCTGCCATATCCCTTGTTTCAGCTTTCCCATGTCATCCACCAGCACCTCCTTCTGGCCTCCCTTTGCCATGCACACCCGCACCATGTCCAGTACTTGCTGGAGCCGCCGGTCCAGAGCTTCCAGGTGAGGCTCTGATAGGACTGGTGAGAGGCGGTCTGAGGCCAGCACCTCCCGCATGATGTCACTGAGGCGGTACGGCTCCGTGGCAAGCAGCTGCAAGCGCAAGAATGTAGACTTCTTGATACTAGAGTGGGGGTGGGTGGAAGGGAAGAAAGGAGAAAACAAAAATCAACCAAGTTAAGGGACAGCCGCAACGACATCTGATATTCATGCAGTGCCGTCCAGCCTGACTGATCCCAAAGTGCTTTGCAGACAGTATATGCAGGGATCGCTCACTCACTGCTGAAACCGACACCTCTGGGGTGGGGTGCAGCAGCCACCGTACTCCATGTGACAGAGATCCTGCTTTTTCACTTTGAAAATCCAGTCGCCCAAGCCTGGACAGGGCACTTCCTGAACCAGAACAATCAGACTTCCACTGATTCCTTAGAAAGTTATCCCCTCTGGGGTGGAATTGGGCAGGAGGGAAGGGGCAAAGAGAGCCATTACCTGCAGCACTGCTGGAGAGGGGCCAGGATGGACATTTCATCATGAGAATGTCTCCCAAATCTAAGGAGAGCAAAGAGAGTGTCGATTCTGAGTGTAATGTGCCCCTTATGGGCTGTGCAATATTGTCCATCCCACCTGGGCCAGAGACTTCAACAGCAATATGGCAATGACATCACAAGTGACGTCTGGGCTGCCACATCATTCCCAGCATGTGGGAATCTGGTGCCCCGCCAGATCCTTCCCATGGCCTCCCTGTGTCTGCTGTTTTCCGTACTCCTTGTCAGCAGGAGTCCATCTCCCACTCTTACCCTCGGCCGTTGTCCAGGTGAAGCAGGAAGGTGTCATTACCAAACTTCTCAAAGGTCTCATAGTGGTGTCGGTCCATGTTACCTGCAGAAGGGAGAGGAGAATGGGGACAGGGGAAGGGGGAAAGCAGTAGAGAAGATAAACTGGACATTCTGCTTCAAGCACATCCTGCGTTCCAGGGATAGATTGGACAAAGAGCATGTCTACACTACAAAATTATGTTGACCTAAGTTACATTGACACAGCCACCACAGTAATTAAATCATTTTTGCCTGTCCACACTATGCTCCTTGTGTCAGCAGTGCATGTCCTCACCAGGAGCCAGGGGCACTGATTTAACTGTCAGTGTGGGGCATTGTGGGACGGCTTCTGAAAGGCAGCAATGGTTGATGTAAGCAACTGCATCGACCTAACCACGTCGACCTAAGCACTACACCTCTTGTGACGGTGGAGTTAAGTCGGCATAGTGGGTGAGTTGAGTTACATCAGCGGGGGCAACATTTTAGCATAAACACTTAGAGTTAGATTGACGTAAGCTGCTTTATGCCGACCTAACTCTGCAGTGTAGACCAGGGCAAAGAAAGTGTGTATGTGTATGTAGCCTCTCTCCTTTAGAGATGTGGGTTGAACTTCTAGTGGGTTGAACTTCTAGTGGGTCATCAGTGAAATGAGTTTGGTGGGCCTCAAAATCACTGCCTTGCTTGACAGGACTGGCTATTTCTTTTCAGGGGAGGTCCCAGACTAGGACAGTGGGGGATGCTACAGCTCAGGTCTGTGTGCTTGTAGTCGGGGGGGAAATGGAACTGCAGGACAGAGCTGCATGCCAGGACTGAAGTGCAAAGGTAGAGCTGTAGGTACAGTGGGATTGGGCAGGACTGGAATAGCTGGGAGTAGAGTGGAGCAGGTTGGAACTGTGAAGGGAGTACAGAAGATGGCCTGGTTTCTATATATCCTCAGGTAGTGAAAGAAGAAGCTAACATTTTTGGACCCCTGATTATTTTTGAACATCCATAGAGATCAGAGACTAGAACAAAGCAGTTGAGATGCTGATCTTTAAAAAAGGAAAGAAGAATGATCGTAGCAATCACCACCCAGGATAATGGAGCCATGAGCAATAAACATCACAAGATTTATCAATAATAGATCTTGTCAGTCAAACTCTCCTGCTTTTTAGATAAAATTACAAAGTCAATGGATCTTAGTAAAACATTGGATACTGTGGCTCACAGAATCTTACTCTTAAAATTGATGTCAATATCATCTTGGATATGTCACTGTCCTGTGGACTGGAACCTGAATGGAAACTCTAAGAAAGACTAGCAAGCAATGGCACAGTGATGAGTTGGAGGAGCAGCCTAGAGAGGGGTACTGCAGAGATAACTGGTGGAGCCATCTCATTTAACATCTGGAAGAGGGAGTGAAGAGCATGTTAATGGCTTTCACAGGTGGTACTAAACTGGAAGGAGCCGCAAATCCCAGTGAGGAGAGAGAGAGAGGTGTAACAAAATGGATTTAAGGGCTTGTCTACACACAACTGTACTGCTTTAATTATACTGCTACAGCTAAATCCAAGCTGCAGAAAGAAGAGTTAAGAAAAATGGTGACCACTATTCCAGTATGTTGTCAGGCGTAAGGCATCAGGAAAAGGCCTGCACCAGAGAGTGAATACTGGCTAGCACAATGACACAGGCCAAGATTTTCAAAGGTGATGATTAGTGATTGGGGTCCCTGATCTTGGACAGCTTAAAAGGCCTGATTTGCAGAGGGCCAGTACTCAGCACCTTCTGACAATCAGGCCACTTTAAGATGTCTCAAGTTGGGCATCTAAAATCACTCACTTTTGAAAGTCTTGGCCATAGTTCCACATTTATTCCAGAGGAAGAAAATTAGAGAGAGGGAGGCATCGTCTGTTACAGACCCCTTAAAGTTTGAGGCATCAACATTCAGACATCTGCTTCAGGGAACAACCTTCAACTCTGGGGTCAAAGGACAGAAGTGTTTGAAAACATGGATAATGCTAACAGAAGGGTCAAGGGAGGAAAACGGCCTGCAGAGAAACTGGGAACTCCTAAAGAAGGAGTGAAGTTGTAATGCTCAGTCTTATTTCCCCACAACAGCATGCCCAGTTAATCCATCTGGTGGTATTTGATAGTGTATAACCGGAATTGAACCCAGGAAAAGGAAGAGGCAGATAAGTAGCAGAATGAAAATCGAGAAAGGGATGAAAGAGAAGAGATCACTGAGGACAAATCTAAGACATTAATTTCGAAGCCTAAGTTGTGTGTGGGACTTAGAGGCTCAATCTATCCCCAGCATGGAGCAGAGACTGAAGGCCTCCAGCTATTCTCACTGCAACAATCTGAGGCACCCTGAAAGCTATTAATGAACAATAGCCATAAATGGAGCAGAAGTAAGTCCAATGGCACCAGCAGCAAAATCAGCCTAACTGCTTGCATCAGTGACAAAAGATAGTGGAAAAAGGGAAACTATCCAAGTTATGTAACCAGTTAAAGAAATTGGGACTCAGAAGAGACAACAAACAAGCAGTGATCAAGACATGCTCTTCAGATCCCTAAGTGAACAGCACCGAGGAATGGCACTGGAATACGTCCATAGCAAAGAAGAAGGGTATGAAACAGGAGGGGCAGGAATGAGAGTGGTAAGGGAAAAAAACCAAACACTAACAGCATTAGCCAGTGACTGGGCAATAGCCATCATTGTCCTTCAGCTGAATGTACTTGTGCAGCAAATGCTGTAAAACTGAAGATTGTCTGTAGGAAAGGTAATGTAGATCCTACTGTTCAACAGCTTGGAGATACGTTAAAAACCACCAGCCACCCAGTGTAAGAGCACAAGACATATAAGCCACATAGATTTACAGCCCATATGGCCCCACTGAAGTAAATGTAAGTTCTTCTCCCATCCTATGCCAGACATTCAGAACATAACTGACTGGTCTTTATTCCTGGCTTCAGTCATCAGATGTGGGGTTACAAAAGATCAGGTCCCTGTCACATGGCAGGAGTCAGGATGCACTGACTCTGGATGTCTACCCAGCAAATCAAAACCTGTGGCTGGCCTGTGCTAGCCAACTTGGGCTCACAGGGCTGTTTCATTGCTGTGCGGACTTCTGGGCTTGGGCCACAGCCCAAACTCTGGGATCCTGCCATCCTGCAGAGTCCGAGAGCTTGGGCTCCAGCCAGAGCCATGGAGTCTACACAGCAATGAAACAGCCCTCAAGCTCAAGTTGGCTGGCATGGGCCAGCCATAGGTTTTTCTTTGCTGTGTGGACATACTCTCTGTGGCTATTGTAACAGCAGGATTTAACCATTTTTTCCCCCTCTTGCTTCCCAATAGATGGCACCATAACGCTAGCCGCTCTGAATGCAGATTGTGGGAAGGGAGAAGACAGATGAATGACAAAACTCATAGATGCTATTGAGCCTTATTGCCTTGATTTAAAGAGTTCCCAGGGCCACAACAACTCATGAATGGAATAATTTCAGCACAGCTATTTTCATTAGTTGGTACTATTTCTATGACCTTTGTATGGGAAATTGTGACTTGTTGGCAGTGCTCGAAGGGGCGAGCCATTGGTTGTATACTCCAGCCCGGAGGATGCAAAAACAGATATAGAAAATGTTGGCCAGCTAAGCAAAGCAGGATGCTGAAGTTAGATGTGTGGGGACGCAAACCTTGGCACAGATAAGATAAAAAGGCACCTTTACTAAAAGGAAAGTAGCTCTCCCAGTGTAGTGTAGACCAACAATTCTGTAGTTTGGTCAACAAGGAAGCCTGTGAAACGACAATATTATACCCACTGTTGTGATTGTTACCCTGGAACACTTGATAAGCTGGACTTCATCCTCCCAAACAACAACCTGAAGCTCAGTGATCTAGGGGAGGTCATTATGGTACCAGTGGCATTAACAGTCAAGAAGGAAACAGCTTTCTGCTGGTAATGCAGAAAGTGTAATATATAACCGGAGTGCTAAAAACGACATTTCAGAATGGGGGGAAGTGGACGAGCCCAGGGTTCATTTGGTTTAAAACAATTAAAAACAAAAAATTCTAGAAGTTAAAAGTTAAAATTAAGTGTAATGATGGAAGTAGCTAATGCGGTGTGAAGTGCAATACCAGAGTGCAGCCAATAGGGGGTAGAGCGTGGGACTCATGCAGTAACACTGAGTAACAGTAGTTAAGGGGTAGCCTGGGAAAGCAGGAAGTGGAGACAGACAAGTTCCCCAGAAGGGCCCTGTCATTGCCCTGTGAGATCTGTCTGATCTATAAATAAAAGCAGAAGTGGCATGCAGGATCACGTGCCCTCAAGGATTTGCTGCTTGGCTTGTACTGAGCATGCTCACACAAACTGAGCATGCTCAGTAACACTGCTGAAGCCAGCTGCCCTGACTCTGCCCCCCCTACTATCTGCAGGCAGGGCTCATCTGAGGGTTGCCAACCCTCCAGGATTGGCCTGGAGTCTCCAGGAATTAAAGATTAATCTTTAATTAAAGATTGTCATGTGATGACATTTCCAAGAATACATCCAACCAAAACTGGCAACTCTAGTCATTGGAATAAGAATATCTATGCAAGAGCCTCAGAGCCTGCTTGAAGGCATGAGTGTGTCACATGTGGGCAGATCTGTAGGCCCAGGCCTAGGAGGGCATGGGCAGGTTGTTAGAGGGGCACTCACTCACCCATCAGGAAGTCAAGCACAGTCATGTCTATGAGGTCGAGCAGGCGGGAGCCGCTGTCGTAGGGCGGTGTCTTTCTCACCTGAGCACAGTAATTCTGATTCAGCTCCCACCTTAGAAGAGAGGCCAAAGGGGGGGGGGGGGAAATCACAGGGTGTCCTGGGCTCTGGGACCGGGGGAGAGCATCGCAGAAACTTCAGATGACTCCTTTTAACCGTTTGGGCTTCCCTGGGCCTTCTCAAATCCCCACCCCCCAAGAACGGATTTCAAGGGACAGTCCATGGTCGATTTCTAGGGTTACCAACTTTCTACTCGCACAAAACCGAACACCCTTGCCTTGCCCCTCTGTTGAGGCTCCGCCCTTTCTCCAAGGCTCCACCTCCCCCGCTCACTCCATCCCCCCATACTCTGTCACTTGCTCTCCCCACCCTCTCACTCATTTTCACTGGGCCCGAGCATAGGCGCCAACGTTCTCCAGCACCGGTGGGTGCTCGTGGCCCCCCCCCGCCCCTGGCCCTGCCCCGACTCCACCCTTTCCCCACCCCGGCCCTGCCCCATTCCAACCCCTTCCCCAAAGTCCCCGCCGCAACTCTGCCCCCTCCCTGCCCCATTGGATCCCTTCCCCAAATCCCTGCCCCAGCCCCGCCTCTTCGCCCAGCGCGCCACGTTCCGCCTCCTCCCCCTCCCTGTCCTGCGAAACAGCTGTTTCGTGGCACAAGCGCTGGGAGAGGGGAGAAGCAGGACGTGGCGGTGCGCTTGCAAAGGAGGCGGAGGCAGAGGCGAGCTGGAGCAGGAGGGGCAGGGCGGGGAGCTGCTGGTGGGTGGTGAGCACCCACCAATTTTTTTCCATGGGTGCTCCAGCCCCAGAGCACCCATGGAGTTGGCACCTATGGGCCGGAGCAGGGGGTTGGGATGCAGGAGGGGGTGAAGGCTCTGGCTGGGATCTGGGGTGGGGGCAGGGATGAGGGGTTTGGGCTGCAGGAGGGGGCTCTGGGCTGAGGCAGCGGGGTGGGGTGTGGGAAGGGGTGAGGGCTCTGGATTGTGGGTTCAGATTCTGGGGTGTGGCCAGAAATGAGGGGTTCAGGGTGCAGGAGACGACTCTGGGCTGGGGCAGAGGGTTGGGGTGCAGGGTGTATGTGATGGCTCCAGCTGGGGGTGCAGACTTTGGGTTGGGCCAGGGATGAGGGGTTTGGGGTGAAGGAGGGTGCTCCGGGATGGGACTGAGGGGTTTGGAGGGCAGAACGGGGATCAAGGCTGGGGCAGGGGGTTGGGACGGGGGGGATGCAGGCTCCGGGTGGTGCTTACCTCAAGCAGCTTCTGGAAGCAGCGGCATGTCCCCTCTCCAGCTCCTATGCAGTCAGGTGGCTCTGCACAGTGCCCCATCCACAGGTGCCACCCCGCAGCTCCCATTGGCTGCAGTTCCCAGCCAATTGGAGCTGGCGCTTGGGGCAGGGGCAGCACGCAGAGTCCCCTGGCTGCCCCTATGTGTAGGATCCAGAGGGGGGGACATGCTGCTGCTTCCAGGAGCCGCATGGAGCCATGGCGGCAGGGAGCCTACCTTAGCCCCGCTGCACCATTGACCGGACTTTTAATGTATCCACCAGTGTCCCTTTTCAACTGGTGTTCCAGTCGAAAACCGGACACCTGGCAAACCCTTATGTCCCCCATCATGTGTGGCTGTGCTGAGGGGAACACCACCACCTTCAGTTTGCATCCCTGACCCAGCACCTTGACACTGTCTGTACCACCTTCCCCACCCCCACCTCTTCCCCACACAGCTGTCAGTCTTGTTGTCCCCCCGCCACATCTCTCCAGCAGCCCCCATCCCATTGCCACACTCGCCACCCACACCCCTAACCTTCCCTCCCAACACACTCACTCCGCCTTCTTGCTCTTGTGGTACGAGCGTCTCCAGGGGCTGCGCCAGGAGTGGCGTTTGGCCAGTTCCTTGTCGGGCAGAAGGGCTGCCATGGAGCCCTCGAGCTGGTCCGGTTTGCCACACAGGGCGTGCTCCGTGGAGCAGTAGTAGGAGCACTCGCCGAAGAAGCAGACATTGCTGGCTGGGGTGGGAGCCAGTCAAATCAGGACAGAGCAAAGGTCAGCAAAAAGCCGCAGTCCCAACCCACCCAAGGAGTAACAGAGCCTATCTGGTGCATGCTGGCTGAGGAGAGCTCGCCTGCAGGACGCGGACAGTAATTCTGTACAGCAATCTATCTAGATGAGAAGAGAGCAGGTCTGCTCTTGTTGTGCAGTTAACCTAAAAGGGCTCCAGCGTGGCTGGAACGCAGCAAGGACATAGCCGGGATCCCACTATCACACCCACAGGCTGAAATACGTGGCTAGCAGGAGATCGATGAGTTGGGGAGAGGACCTGCCCACTGGGTAAAGTAATTGGAGTTATCTGCCTGAATGCATCTTTCCCAAGATACAGGGCTTCCCAAGGGAAGATGGGATTCCTGGGCAGGTAACCCCTAGTGAGATGGAGCAACCAGGCCGATAATCTGGATTGGAGGAAGACAGAACCCAGGCAGATAACCCGGGAGTGGCTCCAGATCACTCAGGCAGGTGATCTCCATCCAGATGCACTGCAGATCATTCCTTAATTACATGTGGGTTGGGCAGCGGCAAGTGGGGTGTGAAGATGTGTGTCACGGGAGTTGCAGTTCCCCCCTCAGGAGCCCAGCCAGGGAGCTTGTGATGGGCACACAGGCAGAGAACACTCACCTGGGGAAATGAAGAAGGTTCTAGCCAGTTTCTTGTCAGTTGTGATGTCACGAATCTCTTTAGTTATATTCACCAAACGACCAGCCACTGGAGGGATTCTCCGGAAATCCAGAATCCTTCAGGGACAAGGAGAGCACACAAGGAACTAAACAAAACGCGGGACCAAAGCAGTTTCTTCCCTAAGCCGAGTGCTTGTTTCACAACCAGACGGAAGACAGTAAGAACATCTGCAGAGACTTTAGCTAGAGTAAAAATGACAAGGGCTATTGATCACCATGCTTTGGTGTGTAAGATGTGAGGTCAGGAATATCTCCACTACCCCACTGTTGTAGTATTGCACAATTAGGTGCAAATCACAGGGATTTTGCACCTTCCTCTGATACTGGCAGGTGTTGGACACAGGTTTTTGGACTAGATGGCTCATGAGTCATTGTCCTGCTCTCCCTTAGGTGGAGATTGAGTAAAGATGATCTGATCCAATACAACAACTCCCGAGTTCCTGGAGAAGATACTCCAATGCAGCATTTCTCAAATTCAGCCACCATAGCCACATGGGGCCACCAGAGGCTTTTCTTGTGGCCACAGCTTCCTGGGCTGTGATTGGAGGGGAATGGGGGTGGGGAGCAAAGCAGCAGCCCCTCCCCCTCCTTGGTGCTCCTAGATGCATGAGCTTGGTATTGGCTGATAGGGCTGCCAGCAGGAGTTGGGTAATGCCCCCCTCTGGAGACACCTGGGGCACAACACTGGAGGAGCAGGCAGCCGGTGAATTCTCCAACTTCCCATGGGCAGTGGGGCTCAGGCTTTGGGCTTCAGCCCTGGGGTGGTGGGGCAGTAGGCTCTTGCCACAGGGCTTTGGTTTCCAACCCCAGACTCTGGCCTCACAGTAGCAGGGCCCCAGGTTCCGGCCACATGGCTTCACGCTCCAGTCACGGGGCTTCAGGCTCTGGCCCCCCGCTGCCTCCCCCGGACATCCACCAACTCACCCCCATCACCCCTGGCCCCTGCTGCCTCCCCCAACCCCCATCCAGGGCTTAATTTGTCCCTAGGCTTTCCAGGGCTGAGTTAATGTACTGTCAAAAGTGATACATGTTTAATATCACTTTTCACAACAGACTTATTGCTAGCAATAAATAAATTACAGTGATTTGGACGTGTATATGGGCATATTTGTTTGTTTTTCCTAAAGCGAATTAAGCATTTTAGGGAAAAGTGTGAGAGCAGCCACCAGCAAGAGTTGGTGGCTGCACTCTCAGGCCACCAAATACATTTGTCTAATGAAGGCTGGGAATCCACCAGAAACTCCCCGACTTTGTCATTGGGGAAATAAATAATAGGTCGCATTGGGGCTGTGTCCTGCACCTGACATGCAATGGTGATAGATTTCAGTCGGGTCTGTCCCTAAGTAGATATTGGTTCACATAAAAAAAGTTACTTTACAATCTGGCAGGACAATCTGTGTTTAGGAGAGGCCTGTATTGGAAGTGCATGGGGTCAGTATTAGGGTACATCAGCAGAGCTGTGTGGCAGGCCAGAACTGGCCAGGGGCAGACCAGTGGGGATCCTATGGGTCTGGACAAGAGTACATGGACAGAGCTGGATTGGGGGGGAAGGCGAGGGGTGCTCTAATGTCAGGATTGAAGGGTACTGACAGCTGCTTTTATCAGGGGGTCCCAGGACTGCTAGAGTAGGAAATGCTGCAGGTCAAGACTGAGGTGCATTGGCAAAGGCATACGCCTTCCAGGGCCAGGTTTGGGCCCATTGAATAAGCAATGTGTGTGGGGGATCTTATGAATGAGTGACCATGGAGCTTAATCTACATAGCATCGTAGATGTGCATGATGTTTTGGTGACATAGCACTGTGGGGAAATAATTGTGTAACAGTCTGAATTAGGGTTCCCCTCTTTCCCCACCAGATGGAGAAAGGAGGCTCCCTGCAGATGGCAGATCCTGTGGCTAAGATCTCAGGGCTGCTGCCAGCCTCCTTTAATAGATGTACTCTCTGTCCCCTGAAGAACAGAGCTGGGAGCTGGAAGGGCTTTGAGGGGCTCACCTGTCCAAGTGAAAGGCTGCTATTTCTGCATTGTGTCGTTCAAAGTCCGAGAAGTAAAAGAAATCTGCTGGGGTCTCTTGGTCCCGGGTCTGCCTGAAATGAAGGGGTGGGGAGGGCAGAATGGGACAGAGGAGGTTAAAGCCGCCAGTGCTGAGTCTAAGCCTGCTCACCACTATGGAGGAAACTTAGAGTCATTCACTTTCTGATCTAGGTGCATGTTTTATGTCACTTCCCTCTCTATACTAACTGTGGACACAAGAGATGTCTGCCTCTTGATGTCATTAACTGCCTCAGTGTCACCCCATCAGTTGCTATATGTTTCGTAGATTCATAGATTCCAAGGCCAGAAGAAACCATTAGGATCATCTAGCTCAGTGGTTCTCAACCCCTGGGACTGCTTGCGGCCCAATCAGCACACAGCTGTAGCCCATGTGACACCCTCAGGGCCATACAGCACACAGCTGCAGCCCACATAATACATAGAGAGCTGCATATGTGGCCCACAATGGTAAATAGGTTGAGGACCATCCATCTAGCCTGACCTCCTGTATAACCCAGGCCATAGAACTTCCCCCAAATCATTCCTCAAGCAGATCTTTAGAAAAACATCCAATCTTGGTTTAAAAATTGCCAGTGATGGAAAATCCACCACGGCCCTCTGTAAATTGTCCCAGTGATTGATTATTCTCACCATTAAAAATTTACATCTTATTTCCAGTCTGCATTTGTCTAGCTTCAACTTCCAGCCATTGGATCATGTTACACTTCTCTCTGCTAGGCCGAAGAGCCCATTATCAAATATTTGTTCCCTATGTAGCTACTTATAGCCTATAAACAAGTCACCCCTTAACTGTCTTTGTTAAGCTAAACAGATAGACTCAAAGAGCTCAATCATTGTGTCAGGCGTGGTTCCTAATTTTCTCATCATTCTTGTGGCTTTTCTCTGAACCCTCTCCAATCTATCAACATCCTTCTTGAACTGTGGGTGCCAGAACTGGACACAGTACTCCAGCAACGCTTGCACCAATCTCAAATACACAGATAAAATAACTTCTCTCCTCCTACTTGAGATTCCCCTGTTTATATATCCCAGAATTGCATTAGGTCTTTTGGCCAAGTCATCACACAGGGAGCTCATGTTCAGCTGATTATCCACCATGACCTCCAACCCTTTTTCAGTCACTGCTTCCCAGGATAGAGTCCCCCATCCTGACATTCCTCCTGTTATTCTTTACATATACATGCTGTCAGACTTGTAGAGAGAAATGAGCAGCCCCAATACATCACGTTGGCTGGGGCCCCACCTCCTCCCATTTCTTTATTTACACAGAAATTACAGATGGTTTGGGGGGCACTCTGCTCGGGACCCCCCTGGTACAACCGTGAACCGTCCTCCCTGCCCCCATAAATCCTACAAGTTGTGCAAACAATGTACAAAATGATCCACTCTGAAGATTTGCTCCCCTCTACCACAAGAGGTCGCACCACCCCATCAGAAACAAACAGCTGACCAGCATGTCTATTTGTTCCCAGGAAGGTGTCAGTGGGGGAGGTTACCTCATGTCCCCACCAGCTTCCCTTATAGGGGCTCTGGTAAGTAAGCTCATGGAATAAGACTAAAGTTCCTGCCTCCCTCAGTTTCCTAGCTAGATTTTCTCATCAGGTAATGACATGAACTAAGATGAGCCCAAGCCCGGGGTGTTTGGATCCAGGATGTTGGTACAGGCCCATCTCTGGCACTGACCGGGCCCCGGCCCCTCTCCTGCTGATCTTACTCACTTCATGGGTTTGAAGAGTGCCTCTCCATAATTTGGGAACGTCATGATCAACTTCAGCTGGGTCCCTCCAGGTTTCTGGACTGAAATGATACAGATAAGAATCAGGGCCAGGGCAGGAGAAAAGGGGAAAAGAGAATGAGGAGAGGGACAGACAGACACAGAAAGAGGGACAAAAAGCAACGTAGACTCGGCGAGCATACATGGGGAGGCAAGCGAGACTGGTACCTGAGCCGATGATTTTCTGTGTAGCCAGTTCCTCCAGCAGCGTAGGAGTGATGGGGTCCTGCCGGGAGTACAGCTCATAGCGATTGATGCCAATGTGGAACCGGAGCCATGTGGGGTAGGTGTCATATGGGGTCTTCCCGGTCGGAAGGACCATCTCTGCTTTACTGCTGCTGACCCTGCAGCCCAAAAGCCACCCCCGCATAACAACAGGGTTTAGGACATGCACAATGTACTCTCCATCTCCAGAGTGCTCCCTTATGGTCACACCAAGACAAGATCAGCCCCTTCTCACACATCTGTCAGCAAACAAGAAGCTGGGATGGGACTGGGTGGAGAGGAACATGGGTGGCGGGTATAAGATAGGGTGACCACATGTCCTGATTGTATAGGGACAGTCCTGATATTTGGGGCTTTTTCTTATATAGGTTCCTATTACCCCCACCCCGTCCCAATTTTTCACCCTTGCTATCTGGTCACCCTAGTATAAGAGGCTTGGGGATGCTAAACCTCACCGTATGGAGCAAGCAATGCCAGATATGGCGCACTTCCCTTTGGAGGTGCGCTGACCCGCCACCTTTGGGGTGCCGCCGGCGGAAGCTCCTGAGAGGTGGGGATGCCACCAGCACCCAGGAAGTGGCCCCGCCCATACTCCACCCCATGGTCCCTCCCCACCCACTCCTTTCCCCCCATTCCCCTTCTGTTGCTTGCCCTTAAGGCAGGAGGTGGCAGAAGAAGTGAGCGTCAGGTGCGTGGGGCCTCAGGGGGAGGAAGCCAAGTAGGAGCAGGACTACAGTCCGGGCACCAGTGGCCCTGCCCCACTTCTAGGGAGCTTCCAGCACTCAGCTTCAGCCTCCCCAAACGCAAGAGTCACGTGTGGCCAATGGAAAGGAGGTAGGAGGAATGGCAATACAAAGAGAGGTGGGAGAGCACTCCCTGCTATTCCAGGCCTAGGCTCCTACACACACCTCATTCCTGACCTACAGCATCCCTGGCTCTGCCTGGGCTGGGCCTCTCCAAAGTGTCCCCTTGCATCTGGTCTTACCACATGGCAAGTATTTTAGGGCAGACCAAACCTTTGCCCCACAGTGCCTGCTGGGCACAGACGAGGGAGGATGTGTTATTTGATGACACAGTATCACTTTAAGAAAGATGATAGATTTAAACTTCTTAGCCCTGTTTTGCCTGTAGTTTTACTTGGAGTCCAAATCTAACTGAATTCCCCCCCAGCATAAGGATTACCACCCGTGTGTACAGTTAGTTGTAGGATATCAATTACTTTAAAAGGACACATCTGTATTTATATATTTTTAAATGTCAGATCAAAGGAGATTCATAGTTATTTTCCAGAAACAACCTTAACACTGACTCTTTATCCTGACCCACTATTTCCCTTTGATTAGTTTGTTATATGCCCCTGATTTACCTGGGGAGAGGAGTTTGTGTGATTTCTATTAAAACTATCAGACTGTGTAGTTTCTGCACACTTGCATTATGATGTTACATTACAGTAGAACCTAGGCCCACATCTTTAAATGTTCTTAGAAGCCTAAATATCTTTGAGGATCTGGGCACTTGAGAATAGGGCCCCATTGTGCCAGGTACTGTACAAGCATAAAAACAAAGAGACAGTCCCACCCCCAAAGAGTTTATACTCTAAATCTACTCCCCGCCCCTGGAAATATACTGAAACTACATCATCTAGTAGTTCTACCTTAAACAACACATAACCTGGAAGATGGGTAAGTTATAGACATATGACAGACTAATCCTCTGAGATAGATAGGGTTAAGGTTGTTTGTGGAATATAGAAAGAATCGAAATTCAGAGCTAACATTTTTATAACAGTGTGGTTCCTTTAAAGTAGCTACTATGCATTTACAATATTAATTACCAACTGGCTTTTATTTCTTCGTCTAGGCAATAGTGGTGACACAGGCATGTGGGGACGCAAATAACCACAGCCAACAGTGTGATTGTTACACCACCAAGTCCTGTGCAGATCAGAGAGCATCTCATGAAATGCAAGGCAGGAAGTAACGCTGAGATTGTAGGTAACTGAACTGTTGGTCATTTCATTTCAAAGAGGGGCAGTCTGGAGAACAGGAATGCAAATGGTTAGTGCTATGGAGAGGGGGAAGAGGACTTCTTATGCACAGAGAGATTAAAGACTATTGAATTTGGAAAGGAGGAGACGAGGAGATAGAATAAATATTTGTTCTAATAAAAATTATATAATAATGAATTGTATAGAGCTGGCCAGCCCAAAAGATCCCCTTTGACTTCCTTTCAGGAGACGAGGACAAGGGGGTCCTCCCATTACAAGGAAGTACATTTAAAATGGACTAAAGGAAATACTTGCTCATATCGTCTGATTTTGGCAGCCCAGTTTGAGACACTTTAAAGAGGCCTGATTGTCAAAGTGCCATTCACCTGCCCTCTGAGGAGCCTCCAGTGGGGCTCTCAAAATCACTAGTGACTTCTGAAAAACACAGGCCATAGCCAATAACTTTCCTGTGGAATTTACTGCCACAGGACAGCTGAGACAAATAGCTTAGTACAGTTCAAAAAGGAGGCTCTTTATGAGCTGTGGAATAACAGTGACTCTGACTAGGATAAGTTACAATGGTCCATGCTCCAGGGCAAAAGCTGATCACGCGCTGAATTAAAAAAACATCCCCACCCTCCCAAAAATATGGTATGGTATTTCACAGCTAGTTAGGTGCATTATGGGGATTTTGTGCCTTCCTGCAAAGGATCTGAGAGTGGCCACTCACGGGGGAAGGCCCATGGCTGGCTTTATCTATACCTGTGTAGCAGCTTAGCATGCCACATTTATGGTCATAGCCCTGTGCTAGAACACAAGCCCTGCAAGGCTGGCTGGCCAGCCGACATTGCATCCTGGCATTCTGGGATTGGGACCTGGCTCTTCTAAACCAAGGGGGGAGGAAAAGTGGGGACACCAAAATAATTATTTACCCAGGGTCCAAATACATTTAGGGCCAGCCCTGGACACGATACCACGCTAGATGGACCATAGGCTGGTCTGGTTACTGTGTTCCTAAAGAATATACTGTGTCAGGTGGTCTCTCACCATTCATCACTCCCACTGCTTTTCAGCGTGAACTTCTTTTTGGGGTTGACACTGAAGAGTTTGTCTTTCTTCACCAGTTCTGGGATTGGGATCTTATAGAGGGGATGCTCAAAGAGTGCTGCCATCTTTGACCGCCCTGTCCATGCCGACTTCACCCCTGCCCGCTGGTGCTTAAAGTCACGATCTCGGAGAACCGTCTTGCTTCCGTCACCTGCTGGTGGCCTCCCTTCCAGTGAGCGGGAGCCTTTCTCCAAGGAGCCATTGCTGCCACTGAAATCCTGAAGGATCCTCAAGCTCAACTTTTTTCGGACTGAAACTAACGGGCCGGATGGCGGGAGGCCCAAGGGGTTCGCTGCTTTTGGGATACAGCTGCAGGAGCTGGGAGCAGCTGGGAGAGCCAAGTCCAATGCCATGTGCATCAGGAGAGCCAAGAGGAGGAGAAAGAAGAGCAAAATTTTAAACTTCCTCTGGAGCAGAGTCTGCAATCGGCGTAACATACTCTCCAGGCTGGTACACGTGGCAAGGTGCAAATGTCCACGTGTGGGTAGGAAAGAGTTAATACTTATGCAGTGTGATCCTCTCCCGAGCAGTGTAGCACCCTGGATTTAGAGTTTCAGCGTTAAAAAGCAAGGGCAATGCAGAAGTTGGGGTTTGCAGATGAAAACTAAGCTAGCAACACCTGTCACCTTCTCTTCTGCTGTTGTTGCCGTTTCAGGACAAGAGAGGATTGTGTCTGTCCATGGCGGTGAGTCCGGAGCAGCTCCCAGGTCCCTTGTGGCAGCTGTCAGCAGGACAGAGAGGAAGGGAGGTTGCAGCTTGGTTTATCAGTGTTGATAAGGGAAGAGCAGGCAGTGCCAAGGTTAGAGTGAACGGGGCAAGTTCCAGATCAGTTGCAGCAGATTGTTCAATGACAGAAGTGACTGCAGACAATCCCCTCACCTAATCCACCCTGCAGCCTCTCTTGGGTAGGAGTAGGTGAGTGGGTCCTGATGTAGGGGTGAGTGGGTATGTCAGGGTGAGTGTGTGGGGCTATGTACGATGGTATGTCAGTGTGAACGGATGGGGGTACTTGGGTGAGTATGGGGGAAGCAGTCCAGTCACCTTCACATATGCATTAATATGCTCCCCATGTGCATTTATATCTACGTGCATGCACCTACGTATTCATCCACCTATAAAGAACTTGCTCCCACCTCCTGCTCACAATGGGACACTGACAGATAACCACATATACACTAACATCCCCCCTCATACCTACAAGGCCCCTCAAACATACCAACCTCTTCACTGACACGTACATACAGAGACACTCATACTGGATATATCAACAATTTAAGTATTGGCAGAGCTAGGGGAGAGGGACGGAACTGGCACATCAAGGGTGCAGATCAGGAGTGAGGTGTGCGGGGTCCCAGGCTCAGTGCTGTAGGTTAGGAGCAAGGTGGATGTACAACTGCTTTGGGGATCTTAGAACTGGAATAATAGAGGATGTTTTGGGTCAGAATTTAGGGGATGCATCAAATCTGGGGTGGGGCTCCAGCACTGGAGTAACAAGGGGTGCTGATGTCATGCTCAAGGTGCCATGGAAGAGTTATTCAAGTACCTGCACTATATGATACCTGCCCCCTTGCACTACCTTGTCCCATTCTTGTAAAGTGCGGTATCAGCAGAAACAAGTGGGAATCAGAAGTGAGAAAGAAAAGCTGCATCTTCAATCGGTTCCAAATGAGCTTGCTAACGACTTTCTAAGCCAAATGGGTTCGGAGGATTTCAGTCCTTTTGAAGAGCTCCTTAGCTCTGGGAAATCTTCCTGCAGGAAATTCACCTTTCCAGTGACCTATAGTCACACAAAGCTGGGTCCATCAGGAAGGCCATGGAGGAAAGTAGAAGGGAGAGCTTCCCGGATTTAACCAGCCCTGCAAAGCTGGCCATCACAAACTGAATGCAACAGGCAGTGGGACCCAGACCATCTTGGGGGGTGTGACAAGACGGCCTATGTAGTATAGTGGGTCCTGCGCTTTTCTTGGTGAGGGGCTAAGATGCCACCCCTTACCCCTGGGAAGGTGGTAAAGGAGGGAAGTGGGGGAGGCGTCTGGGTTTGCTCCTTACTCTGACCCCCAGCCCCTCTCAACCCCTGCAGGTTCTTACCCTCTTCCCCCTTCAGTGGGGTACCTTCAGTCCTTAAACGCTGGGGGAGGGAGTCTCCCTCCCACGCTGGGACAGGGTCTCCTTATTCTGGTTTTCTGATCTTCCAAGTCTCACAGCACACCTCCAAGCTCCAGTCCTCTCCCCTTCCTCCTTCTCCCCTGACTGCCTGAAGCAGAGGGTTTTATTAGGTTGCTAACAGGGCCTTAATTGACTAGAGGTGCTTCAATTAACCTGTAGCAACCCTCCCTGGTCTACAGGGAACCACGCCTTAATTAGCCTAGGGTTTATATACTTCCCCTCTACCACTCTCCCACTGTTCCCTGGCCCTCCTGTATCACATATTCTCCCCCCCCCCCCCCGCTCGACACCATGGGGTTGGGCTACTTGGGACGAAAGACAGTGTTATCATGATAGGCCGTCCGCATTGCTGTGTTGACTTCCGGCTCTATGCTGGATCCGGAAGTGAAAAGGTTGTAGGGATAGGAACCCTCTAGTCACTCATGCATTCCTCTCTTTATTTGTGTGCATCCATTGGAGGGGGGCCTGGTCTGTGACAAGAGTGAACCGCCGCCCAAGTAGGTAGTACTGTAGAATCGCCATGGCCCATTTAATTGCTAGGCATTCCTTTTCTACTACAGCATACCGTTGTTCCCTGGGCAGGAGCTTTTGGCTCAGGTAAAGGATTGGGTGCTCCTCATCCCCCACCATCTGTGAAAGGACAGCCCCAAGTCCACAACCGAGGCGACTGTTTGTAGGAAGAATTCTTTTGTGAAATCTGGGGCTGTGAGCACTGGATGGCTGCAAAGGGCCGTCCTTAGGTCTGTGAAAGCTTCTTCTGCTTCCTCGTTCCACTTAACTATTAGGTCTGTCAGAGGCACTGCCCTTGCAGCGAAGTGAGGCATGAACCAGCGATAGTACCCTACTATCCCTAAGAATGCTCTGACTTGCTTCTTGCAGATCGGGCGGGGCCATTTCTGTATTGCCTCCACTTTGTTCCATTGGGGCTTCACCAGGCCCCTTCCAACTACATACCCGAGGTATCTGGCCTCAGCTAGCCCTATTGCACGTTTGGATGGGTTAGCAGTGAGACCAGCCTAAGAGTATCTAGTACTGCTTCCACTTTCCCCAGGTGTGTCTCCCAGTCAGGACTATGTATTACCACATCTAAATAGGCAGAAGCATACTTGGCATGGGGTAGAAGTAATCTGTCCATCAATCATTGGAAAGTCACAGGGGACCCACAGAGCCCAAAAGGGAGGACAGTATATTGGAAGAGGCCATCAGGTGTAGAGAAAGTGGTTTTTTCCTTGGCATCCTCAGCCAGGGGGATCTGCCAGTAGCCTTTTGTCAAGTCCAAGGTGGTCAAGTATTGAGCCTTGCCTAACTGATCCACCAGCTCATCAACATGTGGTATCAGTAGACATCGAATTGGGATACTTCATTTAACTTCCAAAAGTCATTACAAAACCTCAGGGTGCCATCAGGCTTGGAGACCAAGACAATAGGGCTGGACCACTGGCTGTGGGATTCCTCAGTCACCCCCAAGTTCCAGCATCTTCCTTACTTCTGTCCTAATTTCTTCTCTTTTTGCCTCCGGTATGCGATATGGTTTTATCATCACCCTTGAGACAGGTGACAGGAGACAGGTGGGTGTTGGATCAGCATCATACAGCCTGGTTGTGTGGAGAACATTTCAACTACCTCTGTTTGTTGTTCTGGGGCTAATTCGGGGGATATCCTTACCTGCCGTTGTGGGCCATCTGCCTCGGGTGGAGCTGGCAGGACGGCCAGCCACATCTCCCAATCGCACCAGGGTTTCAGTAAGTTGACATGATAGATCTGCTCTGGCCTTGCTTTACCTTATAATTCACCTCCTCAATGGCTTTCACGATCTCATAGGGCCCATGCCAGCTGGCCAGGAGCTTACTTTCTGCTGTTGGTACCAGCACCAGCACCCGTTCTCCTGGTTGAAATTTCCATGTTTTTGCCCGATGATTGTAGTAGGTTCGTTAGGCCTCTTGTGCTTTCGCCAAATGTTCTCGTACTATGGGGGTCCTTTGGGCTATTTGTTCTCTCATCTGGACTACATGTGCAATGACATTTTTCCTTGGGTTGGGTTGTTCCTTCCATTCCTCCTTCACGATGTCCAATACACCACGTGGGTGGCGTCCGTACAGTAGCTCGAAGGGGGAGAAACCATTAGATGCTTGGGGAACTTCTCGTATTGCAAACATCAGGTATGGTAGGAGGGTATCCCAGTCTTTTCCGTCTTGGGCCACCACCTTTCAGATCATACTCTTGAGAGTGCGGTTAAATCGCTCAACCAGACCATCTGTTTGGGGATGATAGACTGAGGTCGGCAAGTCTTGGATGCAGAGCAGGGTATAAAAGTCTTTCATTACTCTCAACATGAAGGGAGTCCCTTGATCTCTCAGGATCTCCTTAGGGATGACTACCCTAGCAAAAACCTGCAATTCCCTTGGATGTGGGGTTTCTTAAAGGAATGGCTTCGGGGGTACCATGTAGTGTAGTCCAGGATGACAAATACTTTGGTGGCCCCAGACCATTCTTTCTACTGGGCCCACTAGATCCATTGCTATTCTTTCAAAAGGAACTTCCATTATAGGCAAGGGTACCAACGGGGCCCTTAACTGAGGTTGGGGACACTCTGGGCAGGAGGTGCAATAGCGTTGGACTTCTGCCCGTACTCCCGGCCAGTAGAATCTTCTTAGGACTCTATCCAGGGTCTTGTTTGCTCCTAAATGTCCCCCAAACAGATGACTGTGAGCTAACTCTAATATAGCCCTCGTGTGCCTCCATGGCACCAAGAGCTGTTCTACTACTTCCCCCCATATTGGCACTACCTGGTACAATAGATCCTGCTTGATTATATAGTATGGCCCTGTGCCTTTGGTTTTCCCTTCTACTGGCAAGCCATTTACCTCTACAACCTCCTCCCTCACGTCTGCATACAGTGGGTCATCGGCTTGGGTCCTGCCCAAAACATTCACGTGTGGGACCAATCTGGCCTGATTCTATTGATTTGGGCTCCCCTCCTTCTTTTGGGGTGCTTCCCCTCATGCTGGAGGCCGTCTCTGGGTCTCCACGGGGCCTCCTCCCAACCAGGGCAGCTCTCTGGTTTGCTGCCAAGATCCTAATCTTTTGTCTGCCCTCCTTTCCTGTCTGGATTTCCAGGACTTCCCGGGGGGTGAAAATAACTCTGGGGAAAACTCAGCAAAAATTGTGGTAGGGTCATCCATGGGCACCTCAAATTCCGCTCGGGGTTTACTTCCCTCCCCTAAGTCAATGTGTGTGGGGTGGGGGGAGTAGGCTCTCGAACCCAGCAAAGTCCCTGCCAATTAAGACCAGGTAGGGGAGCTTGGGGACCACCCCTGCAGTCATCTTGGTAGTATTTCCCTGGATCTCAATCCGTATTGGAATTGTGGGGTAGAAATTTACTGTGCCGTGGACACATGTCACTCCAGTGCTCTTGGCCCGGCTCAGTTGGTCTTGCCCCACTAACTTCCCTGAGACCAATGTGACAGCACTCCCAGAGTCCACCAAAGCAATGGTCTGGATGCCATTCATCTTTACCGGCCTGGTGTTCTCATGTTGGGCTGTCGTGACCTTCACCAGGCTGATTAGGCCACATTGGTCCCCGGGCTCCCCCAGATTACATTGCATGGGCTCCTCCCTGTTGGGGCACTGGGCTGCTATATGCCCCACCTCCCCACACTCATAACAACGGTATTCCGGAGGTTGCCTTCTGTCTTGGGCCCTCTGACTCGCTTCCCCAGCCTTCTCCCCCCATACCCCCAGGTCCCTTTAGGGCCTCAGGCCGCTCCTAGGTTCCTGTTCTTCCAGCTATGGCTTTCCTGGAGTTCTCAATGATCCGGGGCCTCGGGGTCAGGACTGGTTTCCTGAAACTCCATGTTTCACCTCCCGGGGTTTCGAACAGTTCACGGGCTGCCAGTTGTCTCTCTACAAGGGTGACTAGTTCATCGTAGGTGGAGGGGTCATTCTGGCCTACCCAGGCTCAGAGGCCCGAGGGTAGTCCCCTGTATAGTGGTCCAGCACCAGGAGCTCCATCATTTCTCCAAGCTGAGAGTCTCTGGGTGTAACCACTTCTGGGCTAGGTGGATTAGGTCAAATAGTTGTGATCGCGGTGTCTTGTCTTCACAGTACTGCCATTCATGGAACCTCCGGGCTCGCAAGGCCATTGTTACCCCTGCCCTGGCTAGGATCTCTGCCTTCAGTCAGGGGTAATATGCTGCCTCCTCTGCAGTCATATCATAGTAGGCCTTCTGGGCCTCCCCATACGAAAATGGGGCAAGGATACCTGATCACTGGTCTCAGGGCCAGGCCTCCCTCAGGGCTGTCCTCTTGAAGGCCAGGAGGTACACCTCCACATCATCTTCCTGGGTCATTTTCTGCAGAAAGTAGCTGGCCCGTGTGGTCCATGTCCCATCATACCCACGGCTCAGCTCTGTAAGGGCCTTCATTTGGTTCACTAGTTCCTGCAGTATGGCCCAGTCTTGAGTGACCTGGGTCATCAGCTGGTGATTGGTCTCTTGCTGCAGCTGCATGGCCTCCTGTTGGGCAGCTGCCTGGACCTGGGTAGCCTCCTGCTGGGTGGCAGTGGCTTGCATGAGTGCTTTGACCACATCCTCCATCTTGAGGCAGGGTGGTTGTGACCCACCCTGGATTATGTTCATGGTGCAGAGATCCCACTGCTAACACCGCATGTGACAAGATGGCCTATGTAGTTTAGTGGGTCCTGCACTTTTCTTGGTGGGGGCTAAGATGCCACTCCTTGCCCCTGCTCTTGGGGCACCAAGGGCCCTACTAGTGGCCCAGGAAGGTGATAAAAGAGGAAAGCAGGGGTTTGCTCCTTACTCTGAGCCCCAGCCCCTCTCAACCCCTGCAGGTTCTTACCCTCTTCCCCCTTGGGTGGGGTACCTTCAGTCCTTAAACACTGGGGCATGGTCTCTCTTATTCCGGTTTTCTGATCTTCCAAGTCTCACAACACACCTCCAAGCTCCAATCCTCTCTCCTTCCTCCTTCTCCCCTGACTGGCTGAAGCAGGGGGTTTTTATTAGGTTGCTAACAGGGCCTTAATTGACTACAGGTGCTCCAATTAACCTGTAGCAACCCTCCCTAGTCTACAGGGAAACACACCTTAATTAGCCTAGGGTTTATATACTTCCCCTCTACCACTCTCCCACTGCTTCCTGGCCCTCCTGTATCACACGGGTGAGAGTGAAAGAGATGACAGTTTTCCCTTTTAAATTTTCCTTTCACCTAAGAGATCTGGGGAAAAGAGAATAGGTAACTCAGGGGGCTGGGGCTAAGATGTGAAGCCCTTTGTGGCAATGTCAGCAGATCCAACCTGGGCCCAGGTCCAGGGGGTTGGATGGCACCTGTGGGCACACACAGAGCCCCACATTCTTTACACACATTCCTCTGACTCAGTATCACTTCCCTCCCTTTCACACTTTTCTTTCTGACACACAGTCATATGTTCTCTAGGACACACGCACACTCTCTTGAACACATCCACACAGAGTTGCTGTGGAGAGAATGAGGCGTTCTCTGCTTGCTCATGTCCCATGGTGCAATGGTTGCCTAGTAACTGTCTCCAGCTGACACTTTCGGCCGCCCCAGATTCTGACAATGCTATATTTCATTCCTTGTGCTGCAGTAATAACATGGCCAATAGTAAATTCACAGGTCTTATTTCCCCCTTTAGTCTGTGCTAAAGACATTAACTCTTAAGTGCATCCGTGTTCTGGGCTCACATGAGCAGAGCTTTCCAGCAAAATGTCTGACTTCAAAGTCCTGCTGACCTAGCCAGGCAGCAGGAAGTGGATAATGCTGAGGGACTGGGGAAGGGCTACAGAGCCTTTCACAGGGCGATCACTGGTTCCAAGCTGGCCCTGGCCTGGGGGAACAAAGACGCTCAAAGGGATTGTGGATGGAATACAGACCATTAGGTCCCTGCTTCCCAAACGTTTTTACCATCTGGTCGCTATTCAGTGGCTTACGTCAAATGAGTTGGTCCCTGCTCTGTGCGCGGGGACCCCCACAATTGAGCAGTGGGGTTATCATCTCCTATGTCATAGGGCCAGGTCTGAGCTGGGTAGGTGTGTGGGGACCCCACACCTCTCCAGGTCACAGAGGTGGGTTTGAGGTCAGTTTGTGTGTGGGGATCTCATACCCAGCTTGTGGGCTCATCATCATCAATGTATGTGTGGGAGCCTCCCCGTTAACAGAGATCCCAGCCTTACATTAGAAGTGTTCAAAATCCTCATCCCTTGTGGCAGCAGTGAGTTAGTATCACAGTGGGAAGCAGAAAGTACGCTAGACGCGACGCTTGCAACCCTCAGGCTCTGCATCGCTTCAATGCCAGCATTAAATATTAACCGAAAGATTTTTCATGGAGTCAGGTCTGAGCCTGCAGCGAAATGAGAGCTGGAGAGCTTCAAAGCCAACACTTCTCATCTGGCGATGTAGCAGTGCATCTTGTTGCCATGACATCATTGCAGGGAAGTGATCAGATTCCTGCCTCCCACACCCTGCCTGCTGGAGTTGAGTCTCCCTTGGGGCAGGGAGTCCATGATGGCCACTCCCTCTGCGACCTTTCCAGTGCTTTCATGGACTCAGGACTCCCCACCACACAGTCCAATAGCAGAACGTTATGGAGCCCTGCTCTCCTCCGCAGTAAAGTCAGTCACAAATGATGCACTGTTTATAATTGGATTTTGGAGGATCGTGGCCTTTCCCAACTGGCAGATAGGAAGGGTCATGCTGCTTGGTGCCAACACATGCCACCCTGCAGTTTTCCACATCCCTCCCCACCTGTGACTCAAGCACTGTTCGATGGTAGGATGATGGTAACAGCACATGGACTGGGTGCAAGAAAAGTCACACTAGGACAAACCTCTCTTCTCCTCTCCCCATCCCGTAGCACAGGAGAAACACACCTGCTGCCAGCCCAGTAGACTTCTCCTTGAAACTCCATTGCTGACTCACTCATGGAACAAGTTTGTAAGGTGTGCACTCCAGCCAGTAGGGAAAATGACTGTGGCTACTCCCATTCCAGAACGGGGTAGGCCCCAGAAAGGCCCAAGATTGCTGGCTGCAGAGGGAAGTGCTTGTCAGGAAAGGCATAGGAGAACATGGGAACCTCCCAGATGCCCCAGTTGCACTTGCTTTAGGAAACTGAGGAGCTTTATCTTCCAGCCGTGGGGTCTAATTGCTGGGGACCAGCCAACTTCAGCAAAATGTGCTTGTTTTGTGCAGGTCACAGAGACATGGCTGCAGCCACATGACCAGATAACAGGTGGCTGGTGGGGCCAAGAGATTGTTTGCTGAGATAACCCCCCCTCCCTCTCTCTGATCTCTGCAGGTCAGCCTGACCCTAGCATGGGCACCCATGACCAGGAGGCATGCGTGTGTGTGCGCGTGCACGGCTATTAACTATTCATTAGCATGAAAGAATATTAACTATTAACTGTTCATTAGACAAGAACTGGCATGGACTGTAGCACTGCTTGGGCTCTCTTCTGAGAATGCCAACAATCCAACGAGCCACGGAGACTCAAATCCTCTTTAGAGGCTGCCCCTTTAGATCAGGGCCGAGGCAGATTGGCAGAAGGTGGGGAGTGTGAGTAGCCTGCCCTGCTGTTGCTCATGTTGAACCTGCTCCAGAGATAAACAGAAGACTTTGCTCTCCAGCATCATTGATCTGGCAGCCTTCCCTCACTTACTCCTTCCATCAGCACAGAAGCCAAATTAAAGAGGACAGATCTCCTTCCTCCCACTGCTACAAGTCACCCAGCCAACAAGAGAGTGAGTGAAGACATGTCCCAAGCATGATGCCTGAACCGAGTCACAGTTGGCTGCCTTCCCTTTGTGCCCTCACCTCAATGGGTTCTAAAGAGAAAACCTCAAACACAAAAGCCACCATTGTAATAAACTTTTTATTGATAAAAAAATCCCCATATTCATATAAATAAGCCATATATGTAAAATACAAGTAGGTTCATTCTCTCTCTTAACACCTTTCCACAGCTTTAAAAAGATAAAACAGACTAAAGAACAAATGTATATTAAATCTCCAATGACTGACAAACTGGCAGCTCACATGGAGCTCCCCCATTACTACCAGCCTCTAAACAAGATATGGAGTGTGCAGAATCCTGGCACCCATGGTGTGCAGAGAGCTTTTGCCTCCCCTAAGGATGCATTCAAATGCTGTATTGAGTTTTCACCCACTCCCCCATGTGCTAGAAGCTGCAAACATTTTAGAGCTATGCCACTGCTCAGTGGGTGTGAAAAGGAGGGGTCAGTTTGCATAGCAACCACCCACTGGGTTTGGATTTCTAAGTTGTCACTTTCTTCTCACACCCAGGCAGCTCAGCTGTCATGTTCTTGTCCCAGAGAATGGGAGAGAGGTGCAGGAAAGCAGACTTAGCCCCCAGCACTGTTTGGGACAGTGGGGGAGGATCCTTCACATGACCTGTTCCAAAAGGTCATCCTAGATGGGGACAGAAAGAAAATGAGAGGGGAGAAATACTGTCAACATTGATCGTCGGGGCGGGGCAGACATTGGTCACCAGAACCTTTCCATGGTGTAGGAGGGACTTCAGAGAAGAGAGAAAATAGTGTGGAAAGATAGGAGAAGAAGATGGCATGCTGGATTAGCACCCTTTTCCCTTTCACACACACTCCTAGATCTGATGTATGGCTTCATAAACAGCATCCCACCGGATTACCTACCCACCAGATCCCTTCCTGCCTAATCTTATCATTTAAGCAAAGAGACACACAAGATCAAAGTGAGATACCCCTTGAACTTGGATTAGATAGCTCAGCAGATTTACACACGCACACACACACACACAGCGTATCCCAGGGAACTAGTACATAAGTATGAAAAAAAATCCCCACATTTTCTTATTAAAAATAAAGCCCTGCCTCAAGATTGTACAAAAACCTGTGAAAGGAATGAAGAAATCCCTTGTATGTGGTGAGCCTTGGACATGAGGAGATGTGTCAGGAGCACTTCCAGACACAAACAGCCAGGCTGCCGCCAAAGAACATGTACAGCAGGTTCTTCACCTCATGGGTGATCTCAAAGCCAAAGCCCTCACCAATCACTACATGCCACGAGGAGCCAAACTTCTTGTCCATTGTCTCTTTGATCATCTTAGCGGCACTCTGAGGAATAAAGAGAAAGAGTCCAGGAATATGCAGAGGGAGCACCACGTCAGAGATAGGAGGGGTGTGTTTGTGCATACAAATTCCCCACGGTTGCCCTCCCTTTAACATGACTCTCAGGAGGAGGGTGAGAGCTAGGGTGAGGTTACAGTACAGCAGAGCTCCACTGAGGAGCACCCAGACTCCTTTGCTGCAGACTTCTGAAAACCCAGTAGGAGATATTAGAGGTCTGTATCTAAAGCCTGATTCTCCTCTCACTCACACTGGTCTGAATCAGGATTTAAGTCACACAAGAATGAGTTTGACAGGAGAATCAGATCACTATTCTTTATTGTTTTTTGAGGGAATCCCTTTTTCCTTGCAGTGAATCAGCAAGACACAAGTTTTGGGACTGGGCCAGGGGAGCAAATGGAAGGTATGAAAAACTCCCCCACTCTCCCTTCTAGTTCTTACTCATTCCTAGCACTGAACATCCGTTGTAACAAACAGACTGTCCCCTGTTGCTCAGCCAGAAATCATCTGAGAACCAGGGATAAAGGGATGCACTAGGCCAACTATGTTAATTCAGGAGGGAGCATAACCCCTCTGCATGTGCAGTGCCCCCAAGTGATACTTGGATCAAAAACCTCCTCCCACTTCACTCAGAATACAGAAAGCTCGCTTACAAGAGGCCATGTGAAGCAGACTAAGTTAGAACAGGCCTGAGGCTTCTCTGATCAATGCTGGGAGCCTAGTCTGGGACTCCAGTCACCTTTCCTCCCCCTTCCCTTTTCTCCTTGTGCTCAGTGCAGGAACAAAGCAACAGAAAATTGGGACCAGAGTGTCTGACCTGCTTTCTGCCTCCCCCTTTACTCTTGCTCCAGAAGATTCCCCAAGTATGGAGACAGAGCGACTGCAACCAGCATGTCCAGACAAAGTAACCTTCTTAGCACTGACTGTTACCTCATTGTTGGTGGCGTATTTCTCACAGGCGGTGACGCACAGCTCCATGGCCTCCACTCGCATCTCCTCTGGCATGTCTGTGTGCTGGGAAAAACAAGCAAACAAGAGGGAGCTCAGCAACCCAAAGAGCTGGGCCCAAAACAGAAGAGCAGATAAGCTGGTGTCACCTGCTCCCTCCATCATGGCACGGCTGTGCCCTACATTCTTGGATACAAGCATAAAAAAAATAATCACACATGCTAGCTCCTCTGATCTGTACCGCAGAGGATGCAAGAGCATCACCCATAGGAGAGCTCAAATGCCAAGGGCTTGAGATCAGAAATAGCTCTGCCTTTGGAGAAATGTAAATATCCAAGATGGAAGAGGCTTATTAGGTCACCTCTTGTTCCTCCCTCCCTCCCAGTCAATGCAGAATTGTTCCCTGCTTATATTCCAACGATTCAGTGATTTAAGTTACAAGTGATGAAGTTTCCGATTTTTCCATTAGGAGAGTATTCCACAGCCTAACAGACTGAGGCTTTCCCTTTGCTCAGTTTCATCTTTCACTCCTAGTTGTACCTCTGGGATCCCCCTAAACCATTCCCCTTTCCCTTCTTGGTGTGCTTCATTGCCACACAGCCAAGTTAGACCTATTTAGGGCCGAATTCAGGAGTGCTGTGAGCAGTGGGGAGAGTTGGAGAAGAAAATGGGTGTAAGTGACAAAGCAACAAGACCTGTCCCAATTTGGCATTCCTTGTGTTTCCAGGACAAGCATGACACATGCAGTGAGTCAAGGTCTGCTCTCAATTGCATCAGTGTAGTCAATGGGAGACCAGAGTAAGTGAGAGCAGAATAAAGGGGTGTGAAGAGGGAGGTACAAGAGAAAAAAAAATAACTAATGGGGGAGTTAAGATAAAGGGAAGGTGTGTTAGTTGCTCTCCTCATTTCTTTTTCCTATACATCCCACCCTCTCCTGTACAGCCTCAACATGTCAGCTGCACTCATTTCTGTACAACCACTCAATGCCAAATAGGTAAAAGTTATGCTCCGTTACTACATTCTGAACAATTTATACCACTATTTACAACACTGCTGATTATAGCCCTGACACTCCCATGGAACTGCAACTGTTTATTCCAAGCTGAATTTAAGATTTATTTAACTTTTCCTCATAGATCATAATATTTTGTGCTCATATTGTGGTAAGAGTAGGTAGGCAGCCCTTAGATATTATTGCAATAAGCCCTACAGGGAAATCTAAGTTACGCATCATTCCCCCCTGTTCTATTATCTCATTGACTAGAGATGTCTCTTATCCAAGCTCCTCTAAAAAAAAAAACAAAACAAAAAACCCCAAGCTGCACAGAATACCCTGAATGTGGTGGGAGTGCTGTAAAGGCAGCATGCTCAGTGCTGAAGGAGTGGGGTCAGAAAGGGATTGTCCTAGCTCATTGTGGCTGACTGAGTGGCAACATTAATAAACTTTGGAACATGGGGAAATGGTAGGAAGGTGCAGCCCTCAGATAGAATTGGTATGATCTGATCATATTCTTGTAGCTACTCAGAAGTTGAGGACAAACTGGTTTGGAGGGTAGGTACGAATGAAATACATTTATCTCCCATCCTTGTACCTTGACATTCTCATGATCATACATGCCCACCCTTGTTCTTACCCTGATCAGCGGGAAGCTGTGAAGTCTTTTATAATCTGCCTCCTCCTTTTTCCCCTCCCCGGTGTCTGCCATGGTCCTTCCACTGTGACCTTGAAAGGGGACAGAGGTGCCTACTTAGGACCAGCCAGATGCTGCAGTGCAGGTGGGCCAGAGGGATGGAACTCTTGAGAATCAGGCAGAACAGTTTCAGCAGAAGCAGGAGGTTCTCTGCCCAAAGAACACTGCTAAAAAGAGGGGGGGAGGGGGGATAAGAAAGTTGAATTTTAAAAAGGTCCAGTTTGATCACTATGAGAAGCAAGATGTGAATCCTGCCACCTCCTCCATTGCTTACTGCTTCTCCACAGTATATAATTAACCTGGAGAACTCTGTTACAATTTATTACAGAGACAAAGAGCTTACAAAAAGTTGTCACTTTCTATAGTCATGATTTCAAATGTGCTGCACGTCTCAGGGGCACAACTCCATAAAGAGACATAGGGCTCTGACTTGATGGCAGCTTGGTTACTAGTGAGGGGTCAGAACACAGTGAAATTACAGCACTGCTTTCCAATAGTCAAACAGAAAGCATGGCATCAACCATCCTCTGCCTTAGGCTGTTGTCCTGTTCTTTTCAAGACACAATACTGTTCACAATGGGGCCAAAGTGTGCATGCAACAGGAACAGATTTTGTGTGCGTTTCAGGATGGAAATAGTTAATGGGCTGTTTTGGTTTGTTTTTCAACTTCTTTTTTCAACTCCAGGGTTTGCCAATCACAGGAGTGCCACATCAGACTCTGCTGCACCACATCTCTGGGCCTATGCCTGGCCAGTCGCTCAGAAGGTGACGCAGTCCTACAGCACTCTCTGATGGGCAAATTCAGAACATTTCACCTTGGTCTCTTCTCTGGTTCTCCTATCTGGCATAAGACACTCCCCTACCGCCTCAGAGAAAGCAGGAGCATCAAAAATGTATTTTGAAAAGAGGTCCTGACAAGCTAATGTTCCATCACTGGGCAATAACACACCCAACACCTCTCTGAGGCCACAGTAAGACCAGTCTGCAGACACACTAACTAAAGTAACAAGTACTAGGGCTACGGGTTCTCCCAGAAGGAATTGTGGGAGTTTTACACATCCCTCTGAAGTACTCAGTCAGCAGTAATCACAGATGGTGGAAGACAGGATAGCAAACTAGATGGTTGGAATGAGGCAATTCCTTTGAGTTGTTGTGGTGTTTCAGGTTAATCTCCCAAACGTCTCACCCACAACCCCAGGCCCCATGACACAGACAATCCTTCTCAGTGTCCTTCCTATACAGCAGACAGTTTAAACACACAACCAGGTTGGGAAGAAATGCTGTTGAGAGACATTTCATCCATAAAAGTCGTTTAATTTTAAATAGAGCTGGTTTATAACAACCCCACGGGAGCTTCCTTGGAGACCCGTTCCTGTTTGGCGGCATCAGACCCACTTCTGAGCATTGCGCCTCCTTCACACGCCCCCTGCTCCAGGCATCAGACCCACCTGACATGGGGGAGATGCGGGGGGGGGGGATATGGCCGGGAGGGAGGAAAAATAATCACACACACAGAATGTTTTGGGCCTTGGTGTCTTATGCTGGGATCCTCACTGGGTGATGGGCGCGGGCTGGGTTTCAGAGCCCCCCCCCTGCACAGAGCACAGTGGAGACTCCACTGGGGTGGCTGCGGCTATCAAGCCATATGAGGCCAGGAGCCCCCCCCCCCCCCATGGAGGGGCCCTGCAGATCGCACTGGCCGGGGGAGGGAGGGGCTATAACCAGAACCTAGAAGGGACTGGGGGGAGGGGACGGCGCTATCCCGGGCGGGGGCTGGACCCTGGCTGCGGCGGGAGCCCCGGCTGGGTGGGGTCCCTGGCTGGGGGGCGGGGGCCTGTCCGCTGGCAGGAGGGTGGGCAGGGATCTGGCGGGCCCGGGAGGGGGGAGGGACTCGGTCTCACCTGCGCCTCCTCGGCTCTGAACCCAAAATATCAGCTTCGCTTGGTTGTTAAGGAGAGAAACGTGCTTGTCTTAGCAACCAGCTCCGGAAGTCCCGCCTCCCCTTTCTCATTGGTTGGTTTGGAAAGTTCGAAACACCGTACTGGTTCCAAGGTTGCTCGATGTCGTGAAAGGGTCCTTCCTCCTCCTCGGGCTGGGGTGGTAGGTGTCCAATACCTGCCTGATCACATGTGAGCCCAAAGTATTGGGAGGGAGCCCTTATGTCAGTGGTTCAGGTTCTTGAGGGGTTGTGCTCAGAGCTTACAGCAGGCACTAGCCCCTCGGCATCACGAGATATAGCTCTCATGGCACCCTGACAACACAGTGCCACCCACAAAGCATAACGCTGCCCGTGACAGCATGGCACTCACCCACACTGCGATACCATGGTGCTGCGAGACTGCCACACCATGCACTTCCACACCATGGCACCAGGGTGCTGCAAGACCGCTGCACCATGCACTTCCATGCTGTGGCACCACCCATGCCATGACAGTATGGCACCAGAGGCCACGCAACAAAATCTACAGCGCTAGGCAACGCTTCCATGTGCCACCGCCCCATACCACTCAAATTGGCCTGGCTTCTGATCTGTCATGACAAGGGGGCGGCAGGTCAAATGGCAGGTCAAGCAGTTGTGAGTGGCGTTGCAACCTGGAATGCAGCATTGCAATATCACTCAAATTGTCCCAGCTGCCTCTCTGTCATGATGGAGGGGCCAGCTGGATCAAATCTGCCACCCTTGGCAGCTGCCCAGGAATCTGCTACCCTAGGCAGATGCCTAGCTGGTATATAATTAGAGCAGCCTCTGCATGGCCCTTTGAGACCTGCACGCCATCACATTGCCATGCCATGGCATAATCCATACTGTGACACTATGGCACTGTGACACCTCTATGCCACAACGCTATCCATGCCATGGTGCCACTGAGACTGGCAATTCATAAAACTGCCATACTGCCACAACACTGTGAGGCCATCACGCCAGGGCACCACTATGCCACAGCACTACCCACTCCACAATGCCTTCATGCTGTCACAATATGCAGACCTGCCATGCTGTGATGTCATGACACTTCTATGCCACCCCGACACCTTGTCTTCTCATGCTGACATTACCTCAAGGTTCCCTGTTCATTAGTCCTTAGCAACAAGATGATTAGCAGCAGTGCTGCAGTGCCACCTCCTTCCCCCTTGGAGGTGGGGAGAGTAATATTTTCAAGAGACAATTCTTCAAATAGACCAGGGCAGTTCTGGGCCACTTGAGGGCTTTATGAACTATTCACAGGCCATCAAGGTTTACAAATGGGTCCTTAGCCCAAAAGACCGCTATGCCTACCTTCATGCCTCCAGCTTCCATCCCGGGCACACCACAAGATCCATTGTCTACAGCCAAGCACTGAGGTACAACCGCATCTGCTCTAACCCCACAGACAGAGACCAACACCTACAAAATCTCCACCAAGCATTCTCAAAACTACAGTACCCGCACGAGGAAATAAGGAGACAGATCAACAGAGCCAGACGTGTACCCAGAAGCCTCCTACTGCAAGACAAACCCAAGAAAGAAACCAACAGGACTCCACTGGCCATCACATACAGTCCCCAGCTCAAACCCCTCCAGCGCATCATCAGGGATCTACAACCCATCCTGGAGAATGATCCCACACTTTCACAGGCCTTGGGTGGCAGGCCAGTCCTCGCCCACAGACAACCTGCCAACCTGAAGCATATTCTCACCAGTAACTGCACACCGCACCATAGTAACTCTAGCTCAGGAACCAACCCATGCAACAAACCTCGATGCCAACTCTGCCCACATATCTACACCAGCAACACCATCACAGGACCTAACCAGATCAGCCACACCATCACTGGTTCATTCACCTGCACGTCCACCAATGTAATATATGCCATCATATGCCAGCAGTGCCCCTCTGCTATGTACATCGGCCAAACTGGACAGTCTCTAAGGAAAAGGATAAATGGACACAAATCAGATATTAGGAATGGCAATATACAAAAACCTGTAGGAGAACACTTCAACCTCCCTGGCCACACAATAGCAGATCTTAAGGTGGCCATCCTGCAGCAAAAAAACTTCAGGACCAGACTTCAAAGAGAAACTGCTGAGCTCCAGTTCATCTGCAAATTTGACACCATCAGCTCAGGATTAAACAAAGACTGTGAATGGCTTGCCAATTACAGAACCAGTTTCTCCTCCCTTGGTTTTCACACCTCAGCTGCTAGAACAGGGCCCCATCCTCCCTGATTGATCTAACCTCGTTATCTCTAGCTTGCTTCTTGCTTGCATATATAAACCTGCCCCTGGAAATTTCCACCACTTGCATCTGAAGAAGTGGGTATTCACTCACGAAAGCTCATGCTGCAAAACGTCTGTTAGTCTATAAGGTGCCACAGGATTCTTTGTTACTTTAGGGCTTGTCTACACTTGAAAGTTAATTAAGATTAAGGCAAGATGTGAATTTAAAGACCAATAGCTGTTCCTGAATAACTCTCTGGAATAAGAGTGCTCCTTTGTTCCTGTTTAGCTTTAACCCACTTTCACCCATGGCTATGCCACTTCCTTAGCATGATTAAAGACAGTTGTGGCTGGAAGAGGGCTGCCCCTGTAGGGGAGGGGCCATTGCTACCTAACCTCAGGCTTTTGGCTTGAGAAGGAGACTTTTCTAATCAACCATCAAAATCTAAAGACCCTCAGCTGTGCATTCTGATCAGACAGATTGCAAAGACAATAGATCGTGAGCTCTACCATTATCTGAACCCACTTACATTTTTGAGCTAATGTTTTTTGGGTTTAAAAACATTTTTTATATTAGGCCCCCATCACTTTTAAATAGCAGAGAGTGAGGCTGGGAAGGGTCTGGAAAATCTCAAGCTTTTGAGTTTCTCATTGTAAACTCATTTGGGAGAAGCTTAAGTCTTTCATGTTGATGCTTTGGGAGGGGAGGAGAAAAATGCCCGTATGCCTGTGGGGTGAGGAGGGGCAGGGGAAGGGTGTTATGGTTCAGCAAGGAGATGGTGTGACACTAATTACCTCCCCCTCACCCCAGAAAAGACCTTTATACATTTAATTTTTGCTTGCTTTGAGGGTTTTCTATACCTGTAGTTGTCTATGAAATCCTCTGCGTCACCAAAGTGATACATCTCTCACTATAGAGTAGGCCTGGTAAAAAAAACAAAACACCCAGAATTTCTGTCCTGTTGGAAATTCTGAGATTTTTAAATTTCATTTAGTCCTGAATTGGGATGAATAGTTGAAAGCTCAGCATTTTTTTCAAAATGAAATATTCTGAAAATATTTTGTTGCCACCTAATGAAAATGTTTCATTTCAATAAGATTGAAACCTTCTTTCATTTTGACTAAAATATAATATAATCAAACAGGTTTAATGATTTCCCACTGAACATTTGGACAAAATCAGTATGTTCCTGTGAAACATTTTGATTATGTGGAATCAGCATTTTCAGATGGAAAACTATTCCTTCAAAAAATGTTGATCAGCTCTACTGTCCAGTTAGCCAAGCATTGACTCCCTTCTAAACTAGAGGTTGAACAATTTAATGGGGCCTTTAGGCTAGATTAGCCTAAAGTCAATATATGAATGGTGTCCCCACCAGCAAGCTCCAACAGGAACATCCTGGGGAGAAATTTAGCTCCCCAGGCCCAACTGCTAGGCAGGGAACAGGCCTTTCTACCGGGATGCTGTCCTTGCACTCTGCTTGCAGGCTCCATCTTTCATATCAGTTTTTGGCTAGCATGTGTTTGAAGCTTCCCCACCCCTGTCTAGCAGCTTGAAGAAGGATCTCTTTCTCCCCAGAGATAAGTGGGAAGGTGTAGTCAGATGCCCCTATCCCCAGCCTCCACATGGGTCTTCTTCCTCTCTGAATAACTTCAGTGCTCATCTAGGCTGCTGCTTATGCCTTTCCCAAGCAATGGTAGAGTGCCCTGACTCTTGACAATTTAACTGCTGGCCACAGGTTTCTAAATAGCAGCAATGAAACTGATCAAAGCTTTGTTAATATCATTTTCCTCTTTCCTGACAAAGCAGCAGAGGCACTGGAGCTGTCTGTCTGCAGACTCAGGAAGATGAAACTGCATTGGTCTCATTTGATTCACATTAGGAAACGTTTTCTGCCACCATAAAGGATAGAAACTTAATGCTGCCTCTAGTCCTTCACTCGTTTACAATCACTTCAGTTGCTTTCACCACTTGATGTTTTACTCATCTCTTCCCCTTTTTTAAAGTCACTGTTCTCTTGGAATGAGGCAGTAGCAGTACCCAGGCCATCCAGAGATGGGTAAAAGCTGGAGATCATCTCTTTTGCAATGGATAGATCATTAGGAGCAGGATCTCTGGGAGGAAGAAGATCTTTCTATTGCGATTTTGTTTCCAGGCAGCTGCTGTAAACTCTCCAGGGATGCAACAAACTCTAGAGTCAATTGTTGTTTTTTAAATGCTCTAATCCCTGTGTAGTTCACCCACCCCTGTCATTAAGCAGCAAGTTAGAGAGGATTTTTTCTTCTTCTTTTTTTTTCTCAATCTTTGATGATGCTGAGTGACTAGATCCCACTGTATGAAGGTTCAGGATATGACAGATGGGACTAGGCTCCTTCGGGCATTCAAAGAAAGTGGCCTGAGAGAATGCTTTTCAGGGTATCCATTCCTGAGGCCTACTTGCAAGGGTTAGTCATTGGCAGCCACAAAATGTAGGTGCTTCTTTGGGAACATGTGTACTCAGATGTGCATGTTTCCTAGTGGGGTGGATTGAGTGGCCACATATGGAGGGAAACTTCTTTTCTGAAATGTTGGTTTTTTGGGGGGGAAGTTGAGGTCTCTCTGGAGATCAGAGCCTAGATCAGCTGCTTCATTCCACCCAGACTTCGTTCAGACCAAAGTCTCTTACCTCTCTATTTTGGCTATATAGTGATGTTCAATAAAGAAAAAAATATCCTGCTGCATGGGAGGTGACGGTACCATGGTGTTTGTGGCATTGCTTTTTTTTTTTTTTGAATGGGAAATTTAACCATTAATTGCAGTAAATGTTGATTTTAAAAAAAATGGCCCCTGTTGAAAAATAGTCATTGCCTTTTGGCACTGCCTACTTGTCAGCTCCTAAATTATTAAGCCATGGAGGGTGAGTTCTGGATCCTCCAGCTAATGGGAGTTTTCTTTAGACGTTCATGATATCCTCCTGATCAATGGTCGTAAGCAAACGATAGACTTCTGTGGGTGTCTCTGCTCCAGTGTGGAGGGAAATCCTGAAGTTCTCTCCTCTTCCTGAACTTGGCCTCTCCTATAGCCTGTGCTGTGCAGGAGGCCAGATTAGATGATCACAGATGTCCCTTCTGACCTTATAATCTTTGACTCTATAAACTCCACAGGAGCTTCTCTAATTGTGTTTAGTTGGGGGCAATGGAAACCCTGGCTGACTCGCTTCTCACTTAGGGAGCATCAGCTCTTAGAGGTGTACTCTCTGTGCTAGAAACACATTTTGCATGGAGCAGTGGGAGCTCTCGAGCCAGTTAGGATAGGGCACTGTGATCTAGTGTTTCCCACGCCACGCGCTCTCTGCTTGGCAGGAGGTGATGTGATTCTGTCATGCATAGGGCAGCAAGATCTCTCCAGCCAGTTCACAGTGGGAGCTGTGATCTCGGTTCACTTGGGGCAGCAGGAGTTCTTTGGCTAGCCGACAGGAATGCCATAGTCGAGTTTCACTTGGAGCAGGGGCAGCTCTGAAGCGGGTGGATAGGGAAGTACTGTGTGAGTCCTCCAGTGGAGGACACCGGGAGCTCCCTGCCTAGATAAATTGGCTGGTGGGATCTTGTCTCACAGAAGGCCTGGAACACAGCGTAACGCTTGCCCTACCCTGCTCGCAAATGGAAAGTTGTCTGCTCCCTGTGCTGAGCGCTCCCGTTCTGCCTCTAACAAGCGCCACGGAGATAAAACTGACACCACGCCAGAGCAGAGAGGCTACTGGAACCTCAATTCATATCAGACCACTGGTTATCTAGTCCTGTATCCTGTCAACAGTAGCAGTAAGTAGCAGGTGCTCCCCAGGAAAGTCCAAGAAAGTCTATAATGAATAGCCAGCCCATCAGCTCTTCAGGGCATGGGCAGCCTACTATGTGCATGTGCAGAGCCTAGCACAATGGGACCCTAGACACAGCTGGGGCCTCTATGGGCTGCAGCAATACGGATAATAAATAGGGGATGTTTCTTCTACCCCCCTGCCAGTTAGTGGTTGGCTTATGCCCTGCAGCATGAGGGTTTATATCCCTTGTATTAGTAAATGTAGAGCAGTGGTGGGCAAACTTTTGGGCCTGAGGGCCACATCGGGGTTGCGAAACTGTATGGAGGGCTGGGTAGGGAAGGCTGTGCCTCCCCAAACACCCTGGCCCCCGCCCCATGTCCGACACCTGACTGCCCCCCTCAGAACCTCCGACCCATCCAACCCCCGCTGCTCCTTGTTCTCTGACCACCCCTAACTGCCCCCCTGGAACTCCACCCCTTATCCAACCCCCCCTGCTCCCTGTCCCCTGACTGCCCCAACCCCTATCCACACCCCCGACCCCTGACAGGCCCCCCGGGACTCCTACGCCTATCCAACCCCCCCATTCCCCATCCCCTGACCGCCCCCCCGAACCTCCACTCCATCCAACCCCCCCCTGCTTCCAGTCCCAACTGCCTCAACCCCTATCCACACCCCCGCCCCCTGACAGGCCTCCCGGGACCTTCTGCCCCTTATCCAACCCCCCCGCTCCCGTCCCGCGGGCCGTAGTTTGCCCACCTCTGATGTAGTCTCTTTTATCAGAGCTTATAAAGCCAACAAGGATGATTGTCATCATCTAATTTGTCCTCCTGTATAACACAGGGCCACAGGACTTCCAAAAATTAAATCCTCTTTGAACTAGAGCAGATCTTTTAGAAAAACATCCAGTCTTGATTGAAAAATTGCCGATGATAGAGAATCCACCACGACCCTTGGTAAATTGTCCCAGTGGTTCATTTTCCTCACTTAAACATGTGTTAGCCTGAAATCGTCTAGCTTCAACTTCCAGCCATTGGCTTTTATTGTACCTTTGTCTGCTAGACTGAAGAGCCCATTATCAAATTTTTGTTCCCCCTGTAGGTCCCCATATGGACTGTGATCAAGTCTAATCCTTTGTTTGATCTAATCCTTCTAAGCTCTTGGCCTCAGTGATATTTGTGGTGATGAGTTAGCTATGTGCCAGTGTACAAAAATATTTCTTTTGATCACTTTTAATAGTGTTGCCTCTCATGTTCATTGAATGACTCTTGCTGAGAGAGGGTAAAGAAGAGAGTTCACTTTATCTTCTCTACACCGTTCCTTGTTCTCTCTTTCTCTGTCATGTCCTCTTTTAATCACCTCTTCTCCAAGTTAAACAGTACCAGTCTTTTCAACTCTCGTCATATACAAGTCTTTCCGCCAGCTCTCTGAGCATTGTCCTAGCTCTGGATTCTTTTACTTCTGCTATGGCTTTTGACTTGGGATGACCAGAACTGAACCCAGTGTTCAAGGCGAGAGTGTGCTACCAATTTCTATAATAGCATTATTACATTTTCAGTGTAACTTTTATATTCCCTCCTTAATGTGTCCTGATATTTTGTTTGCTTTTAATTTATATATATATATAAATTGGCTGCTGCTGCACAAAGAGCAGAGGTTTTCACTGATTGGTCCACAGTAGTGCTGAGATCTTTTTCCTGAGTGGCCACATTTAATTTAGAACACAGCAATGTGTATAAGTAGCTCCAGTTATGCCTTCCAGTATGCGTTAACTTGCACTTGTTATCTGTCACCATGCTGCCTAATCAACTAACTTTTTTGGTCCCTCTGGAATTTCTGTTTTCAATAACCAACAAAATGTTGTGTCATCTGCACATTTTGCCACTTCACCTTTCACCTCCTTTCTTGATAACTCATAAATAAACTAACACCACTGATTCTAGCACAGCACTTTGGGGCACCTCATATTAACATTTTGCCATGTTGAAAATTGACCATTTGTCCCTATTGTTTATTTTCTGTCTCTCAACCAATTTCTAATCCATTGCAGTATTTTCTCTCTCATGCCATGACTATTTATTTCCCTCAATAGCTGCATATAGAGGACTTTGACAAATAGCTAATTAAATTATATCAACCAGGTTGTCTTTATACACCATTTTGTTGACATCCCCTAAGGATTCTAAAAAATTAGAGTGATGCAGCTTTCCTTTACACAACCTGTGCTGGTTTGTCCCTAGCATAGCATCCTCATCTAAGTTATATTATAACTCTACCTGGTAGTGATATGAGTGTAATTTTCCCAGGATCACTCATAGCACCTTTTTCAAGAGAAGTACATGTGCAAACCCCCAGTCCTCTTGTGCAATAGCTGGTTTTAATGAGATGACATATTTTTGTTAGCAGCTCAACTTCACTCCTCCATTCCTTCAGAGGAATTCCTTCAGGTGCTTTGATGAAATAGCATTGGGTGTTGGTGACTTGCTCTTCTTTGGTGGAGCAGTTTGCCCCAGCACCTCCTTTTTTGACACCTCAGTCTGATTGTGCCTCATCTTGGTTACCTGAATAAAGTAGGTCTGGGTGAAATCTCTCTCCAGCACTGTATGCAGTGAAGGATGATGGCAAAGAAACCAAGGCTGCTCCGCCTTATCCTCAATTGCTTCCCTTACTTTCTGGTAATACAACAGATGCTCCTGGTCTTTTGCAGGCTTCTTGTTTCTAATATTCTTAAGGAATTTCTTATTGATTTCTATGTCTTTGGCTATTTGCTGTTCCACTTGGTTCTAACCCTTCTAATTTCCACCTCACATTTTACTTGTGGCAGCCTATGTTCCTTTCTATGGCTGTCCCTTAGGTTGGATTTCCAGGTCTGAAGGGATAACTGTTTGGCTCCAATAACCCCTACAACCTTGTCAGTTAACCAGACTGCTTTGCTCCTTGCTTTCCGCCATCCTTTTTTTGTCTAGGAGCTGTGAAGGGGTCCACTCATTACAGGGGCAACTCCTTGTGACTGGGTCTAGGAATTAGCTCTCTCCCTGTCTGGTGCCCCCATTTGTCAATTGCTTATGCTGTGGCCTCTCTCCATGACTTGGGGTGCTCCCTCTTTGTGACCCAGCCCTCCGACTAGGTCATGATGTAGTCCCACCAGACAAACTGTCCAGATGCTGCCTCAGACAGTCTTCCAGTTCACATCTCCTGGCCCTAGACCCCTTTGCCAGTGTCTGGTAGGGGAACCTGGGGCTGCCCGCTATTCCGGTTCCAACCCAGAGACCCTATGACTAGCAGACTCAAACCTATTGGAATTTACTGGGCATCTTCCTACCTCACCTCTCTAGCCTAGCCTAGCCTATCCCTGGTTTATCTCCTAGCCTATCCCTGGTTTATCACCAGAGATTTCTTTGCTCTCCATGGCTACTCCACTTGGTACTTGTGTGGGGCAGATATCCCAGCACAGGGGCTGTGACTTTGATGAGCAGCTTGCCATTGACTTCAGTGGTGCCAGGATATCACCCCAGAAGCCTCCAGGAGGAGTCTAAGGATTGTAGTATCCTGGGTTTTGACTTTAGTGTCTTTTTGACTGGTTTCCTCTTTATTTCTTTAAATCCCCTTTTCTAACGTTTAGCACCACAGTGGTCACTTTTGGATGATGTCTCCCCAGAAGATGTTGCTCTAGTTCTATGGAGATCCCTATTTCTTAGTGGCTCCATTATGGCTAGGTCTTGAACCAGCTCCTGTGGATTGCTAAGGAGTAAGACTCCAATTCAGCAAAGCACCTAAGCACATGCTTACAGGCCAGATCCTCAAAGGCATTTAGGCACCTAACGTTAATTGATGTCAATGGAAATTAGGTGCCTAAATCCCTTTGAGCATCTGGGCCTAAGTGCTTCGCTGACTCAGGCCTAAGCTGAGAATAGCTTCTCTTTGGCTGTGGTTGCCACAGACATAGCCTTAAAATTTCCCACCCGAGTTAGCACCAGACACAGCTCCACTAGCAGAAGCAACAGTGGAAGAGCTTGTGCAGACTGGCTGCCAGTATTTGAACCACCATCTCATCTAGCCCTGCTCAGAGCAGGTTTGGATGATACTGTGGGTAAAACTAGCAGATGCCAGTGCCTCGTCTCTACTAGCACCCCCACTATTGCTACCCCTGGTGGAGCTGTGTCAGTGAGAGCAATGGTGAGACATATTAAGGAAAAAAGTTTAGCGTAGGCCCAGCCAGCGTTTGCTTTCAAACTAGCTGTTCTAAGAAGTTTCTCCTGTAAACCATGTCCCAGTATGACCAGTTTATGTGTGGGTAGCTAAAAACACCAGTTATCACTGTTGTATTAGATTTCTTGCTCAGCTGATCTCCCTCAGCATGGGAGCACATGAGCATAACACATACACACATACTCAATGTTATTTTCTGATCGAGAGGCTGGTAGCACCACCCTCCTTGTAGATTTGTGTTCTAGCATTTGTATTCCTACTGCTTTCATCGGATAGTCCTCTCTGTGCAGAAGTGTTCTCTTTAGATCCTATAGAATCTTTTACTCTTCCACTTGGGCCCCTAGTCGGTTCTTCCTGTATAGTTTATACCAAAGCACGACAGTATCCCATTTGATTTTGTTTGTTTCAGAAATGTCTGTTATAACAAGCACCTCTCTCATGGCCAGGCATTCTAGTTCACGTCTGTTTTGTCTTTATGCTTCCCACATTGGTCTATGAATATTTATAGCTGTTACTTGTGACAGGGCACCTATTTTAATTAGCCCCTTTATCTGACACCCCTGTTACTTTTCTAGAAAGTCCCTCTTTGATCCAGCTCTGCCTCTCCTCCGTGGCAGCTGAAATTTCTGTCCTATTATCAAATAGAGTGTCAACTCTGTAGGCCTGACATCCCCAACAGAAACCTTGCTCCAACCTGAATGTGCTTTGACAACTGTCAGCTTTCTCTCTGCTTGTAGGCTAAATAAATCTTGGCATTTTGCTGCACCAGCAGCCTGGTTCCACTTTAGTTAAGGTAGGGCCCATTACTTCTATAGCAGCTCTCTCCTTTCTCAAAAGTGCCCCGGTGTCTTGCATTTAGACTGTGAGCTCTTTGGGCAGGGATCCTCTCTTTGTACTGTGTTTGTACAGCACCTAGCACAACAGGTCCTGGTCCAGGGCTAGGGCTCCTAGGTGCTACCCCAATACAAATAATAGATACATACTATAAACAATGTACATTAGCCCCTTCTTCTTTATAATGTTTTCTCATCCATGTGCTGAGTCCCGGATGGTCCTTCTGTCTAGCTTGCCCTTTGTGAGGAACTGGAAGCATTACAGAGAAAGCAACCATAAAAGCCCTAGATTTAAGCCTTCATCACAATAATCTAAGTTTAGCTTCCAGGACCTCTCTCTCATACCAGGAACGTGGCACTCACTAGCCATGGTCTAGGTGTCTCGGCGGCTCCACCACCTTTGCCCCAAGTTGGAAAGTCATTGGATGGTTCTTAAGCCCCCAGAGGGAATCAAACGTAAACATCACATTTATTGTTCACAATCAGCTTTACAAAAGAAAAATATATATGATACATATACACACGCACACACGTGGAATCTCATGTCACGGATGTACAAAAGAGAGAGCGAGCGCGTACGGCTTGGCGTAGTTGTTTTTTCCCCCTCAGTCATGGTGCACGAAGATCACAGTGTTTTACAATTTGAACATGATTGTGTTTGAGACCCTCCCCCCCAATACATCCCTCCCTCCATCAGGGGTTAGCTGCATCTTAGTGTGAGCATAGGGCAGCTAGAGGAGAGGCAGGGGATCCAGTAAGAACAGATACTAGAATAATCCAGGAAACAACAATGCATTTGTCTGTCTCCCCTGCACCCCCACTTCCCCATGCTGTGTAGTTGAGCAAGAACAGGGAAAAGATCCAGCAGGTGCAACCACCAGACACGGAAAGTGGAAGGTTTTGAGGAGGGGGAAGCAAAACACGACAGAAGCAATCACAAAACCCCAAAATACCACCTCCCCCCCCCACAATCATGTATGCAGACATCAGTGGCTTCACGCACCTTGGAAACACTGAGTGATCAGGCACTCCAAAGGAAAATGAACTCTCCCACCCGCAGCTTCAAGTTCAGCAGCTTTCCACCCCACCCCCACCCCCAAGCCTCTTCCCCTCTAAGGGTGCTGGCTCTTTCCCTGTGCTCTGGTGAAAGTCCATCATCAACTCCTCTTTCCCCCCACACCTGCTGTGGTATGCTGAGCAGCTAAGAAGCACAGGCAGGCTACCTCCACATGTGATTAGCAGGTAAAGGGGCTATGGAGCAGGTATGACTACTCAGGACTGGACTATCTATCCCTTGGGCTATTGTTTTCCCTTCATTTCTGTACTCTGGCCCCAGGGAATTCATCTTGGATTCCACCTACTCTCCTTCTTGCTCTCTAATGTCATCTCCCCACCAGCTGTTGACCATGATCTGGGAAACATGCCCAAGGGAGCACCTCTTCCCCCTTTCCTTTGGTTTGTTCACTACAGAGGTGGCACCCACCACTTGGTAGGCAGCACGGGAAAGCAGTGCCCTCGCTAACACAGCCATGCTAGCCCTTGCCCTACTCCCAACTGCCTTTGACCTTGATATGCAAACCTTTTCTGCCCCAAAGATCCTCCACCAGAGGGCAGCACAGAGTCTAGCAAAGCCGGTGCAACAGCCAACCATGAGCACTCCCACCAAGGAAAATACCCTCTGCCCCCAGCCTACTAAGGGGAGTCAGTGAAGAGGGGAAATGCAGGTTGTTGGCCAAATGGAAAGAGGAACCATATTGGCTCTATTTCAGAAGAGACTCCAGTTGCAACCCTGAGGCCAGGGTGTAATGGCTTGCTTCGCTTTTTCCCACCGAGGGCTGTAACTGAGGCCTTTCCAGCAGCAGAGAGGGGAACAGCTGGTTACTGACTCAGCATCTAAGTGTTCAGGTCAGATAAAATACAAGAAGAAGCCTTCAAACCCCAAAGGGTCTAATTCATCTCTCACTATACCAGTGACAATCTAAAGCAACTTCAGTCAAGTCAGTGGAATTACATCAGGCTGGTGCCAGAGAGAGAAGAATCAGGCCCTGAACTTGTTTTAGGGGGAAAGATTTGTGATCATTGTTTGCTTTTTGTCTGCATGCTTCCCAGTCCTGGCTGCAAGTGGGACATGCCCACCCTAAATCCCTGCATGGCTGAGGGGTGGGGAAAGAAGGCTGAGCAAAGGAACACCCAGTGGCAATCCCGGCTTTGAAAAGCTGCATTCTGATTAGCTCAGAGAGAACACACCAGTTTCTATGCTACAGCCAATCAGATTTCGACCTGGTGCAAATGAAACTCAGTTGACTACAGTGGAGCTGCTTTAACATAAGCCAGAGTTGAATCTGGCTCAATCTCTCCATACACACAGTAGATGAAATATATAGCATAGAAAGAGAACGCATGCTTGTGTGGTAGAGAGGCTTGATCAGCATGGGATGACCATATTATTCCTGGGTGGCACGGCTCTGAGCGAGTTATTCAGGTCATCCTAATTCAGTACCAATAGAACACTCAGATCACCCCACCTCATCCGAGAGTCTGTTTAGGCCACAGAAAAATGCTTTAAGAAATGGCGGAGAGGTTTTAACAACATTATTGGAACTACCTTGTATCCCTCTTCCCTGCATACCAGGAGTCTAACTGTACATGTCTCAAAGGCAGGGTGAAAGTAAAGGACAGCGCATAGTTCCATCCCCCCTGCTAAAAGCAGAGGGAGCACTCCCCTTTCTCTCCCTGCCTTGAGCAAACGGTGCGGCCTCCCAGCTCCCCTGTCCCTCTCCCCCAGTGCAGAGAAAGCTCCTATGCTGTTTCCATCTACTTTTTTACCGCCCAATGGGAAAGGTCAACTTGTGCTTTTTTAAAACCTCTAAAAGACCTTTCTAATCCACCGTCACATCATGATTTTGAGGTCAAGCTACCTCCTGATCTATTAGACCTGGAAACAAAAACTCCTTGTCAGTGGTAAAAGCATCTGATTTTAACTTTGGTGTGTTCCAAGATATTGGCCTTTGTCCATGGGTGGGCATCCTGAGCCTCCAGCTTTGTAATTTTGGTGAGGGGCACATTCTAGAGCAGGGAGACTTAGGGAACATTTCTTGGCAGGTTGGCTGGTTTTTAAAGGCAGCTGTTTAAATCACTTCAGAGGTTTGGAATGTTAGAAGTATTTCTAATGGAGATGGCTTATGGGGCAGAGTGCAGGGGAGGAAGCCAACAGTGCCTGATAAATGCATCTTTCATGTGGCTATCACCACACCCTATATAATATAAATGTGTGTGGGTGTGTGTTTGCATTTACTGTATTCTTAGCAATAAAAAGGGCTTGCTGATGAGAGTTTGAGTCATATTATATAAATATAGCTATACATAAAAAAAGTATCAGTAAAGTTGGCATTAGCTTTGCCACCCATCCTATTGGCTGTAACTACCTGCTTTCCGAGAGGATGTAAGACATATTTGATTGACTGGGATTGGAGGGGGTTGATGGGTAGGGACAGTAATAGGTTGAAGGCAATGCTGTCAAGTAGCTTTAGGCCCTGCATTTAAGTGTGGTAAAAGCATGGCCTAACAAAATCTACTATGACAAATGTCAGGGCATTGGGGGAAAAAACAATGCTTTTCAAGGAGGATTGGCCTATTGGAAATCCAAACACAACAGCATCAGGCTAGGGTATGGGAATTAGGAAGTGAAACTAACTAAAGCAGAAAGTGAAACTGACTAGGCTTGTTTTGTGGTCCCAGCTCAGTGACATGCAAAAAGCAAACAAATTGCATCAGTACGAATAAGGCAATCAGGCTGGGATTTGCAGAAGAGCCTAAAGGAGTTATGTGCCCAAATCCTATTGAATTTCAATGAGAGCTGAGTGCCTGGCTCCCTTAGGCTCCTTTGCAAATCCCAGTCAAAGGCCTGGTCTACATTTAAATGTTTTACAGGATAACAATGTTGCATGGGGATGTGTGTGATTTTTTTTAACCAAAATAGTTATACTTGTACCAGTATAAAGTGCCTTATACAAGCATAGCCTATTCTGCTTCCTGAACCAGAATAAGCCAAACCAGTATAAGTATTTTGATACCAGTATAACTGCATCCACACTACAGTCGGGGTTAGTTTGTTTTGTTTGCTACTTTAACTATACTGGTACAGTTAAACCAGCAAACCTTTCTGGGGTATGCAAGCCCTTCGCATGTTCTAACTCTGTAGGCTTCAGTACTAGGAGGGGCTAGCAGGCGTAACAGTAAGGGCTTTTGTTTTAAGTCTATGGGACAGTTTTACCCCCTGCTTCTGCAGGCAGTTGCAAATTGTATGAGGCTGAAGGGAGAGTGCACCTCCAGGAGAAGGCAATTAGTGCCCCCACTGCGTGCTCCACGGCGGGGTGTGGGTCTGGGTTCCATGCAGTCTGCCGGCAGCTCCAGCACACTGAGGCTGCACCAGCTGTTACCCAGTCCTGCTTTCACCCTTCCCCTACACAGCACCATTCACTTCTGAGACTGGATTGATCCCAGGTAGGGAGTTCCTTGCATCACCCTCCCCCCTATTTTAGGCTGACTTCTTCCCACTGTGAGCTCTCCACCAGGGCCTGGGACAATGGAATGAATCTGGCCCTGTGAGTTTTCCGTTGACAGTCTCCCTTTCAGGTGATTTAAAGGGGACATGAGAGGAGTGGAGGGAATGAACAATCCTATTTTAAGAAAGGAAACAGAAATGGGACAGCTTTTGAGAATGGATCAGGGGCTTGTTCTTGTCCCCCATCGTTCAGAGGCTACAAGACTTTTTTATGAGTGAATATTAAGTCTGAGTTTCTCAAATCTGTCTACAGGATGTCAAAACTCAAACTAAATGGGATTTGAGCAGGGGTTTTCAAACTGGGGGTCGGGACCCCTCAGGGGGTCGTGAGGTTATTACAGGGGGGGCTGCGAGTTGTCAGCCTCCACCCTAAACCCTGCTTTGCCTCCAGCATTTATAATGATGTTAAATATATAAAAAAGTGTTTTTAATTTATGAGGGGTCGCACTCAGAGGCTTGCTGTATGAAAGGGGTCCCCAGTACAAAAGTTTGAGAACCACTGGATTTGAGCATACAAATGCCCCTAGGCAGCTGTGAGAAACTCAGCCTTAAAGCATTAAGTTCTACCCAGGATGAGTTTGGCCCACTTGTGGCAAGAGGAAATGAACAAAACCTGTTAAGTCCTCTGTGGAACTCAGGTGTTGGTAGCTATAGGAGACGGGGGGGAATCCAAGGGGAATCCCAGCTGGCAGGACCATGGAGCTAATATTTGGAGGAGGGTTTATCACTGTGACACTCCCAGTGGAACATAGAGTGACCAGAGAAATATTAGCTTGGGTATTCCCAGTCAGCCAATGGTTTCCCCAGGACCAGTGCCCCCCAAGCTAGGCTCTACGGCCTTTGCAGTTCCACCCAGTACCCGTGCCAGACTGGCGAAGCTAGCAACAGGATGTGAGGAGAGGAGAAATGTTGGCTCAGGAGTTCCCAGTGTACCTATGGCTCCCCTATCCAGAGCGGCCCCCTGGTGGTGCCATTGTATGGATGGTTGGTGGAGGACCTTGCCACTCACTTGTTATGGGTCAAATAGGCCTTAACTGGCACAATAAAACAAACAGCGTCAAATTTCTTTGAGTTCAGATGGTTTTCTTGCCCCTCCCACCTCCCTCCCCGAGTGGATTCAGAACTCAAGATGTTTCTATTTGGGAAAAAGGGGATCCCTGACGCCTCATTCCTTAGGTGGCATGGAGGCAGGGGAAGTTGCTGTCATGCTCCTTTCCATGGGTGGGTGGGGGGGCTTCTCATGCCTTCATCCTCTCCTCACACATCTCAAAGCTCCACTTGGTGGCGCCTCCAAGGACCTCCACTAGTTCGTCGTCCCACTGGATCACGTTGCCTTTCAGGTGAGAGGTGCAGTTGGCCAGGCCCAGGATCTCGGTGGGTGTCAGGATATGGTCCCATATGTTGAACTGAGCTATCTCGCCGACGAAGGCCTGGGTCGCATCAAATCGCCCTCCCAGCGTATCCTGTACCAGCACATTGAGGGTGGGGGGTATCAGCCCATTAACAGGGAAAAGGTAGAAAGTGAGAGGGAGAGACAGTGAATGAGAGACATACAAAGGAAACGAGGGAGAGGGAAAGAGAGAAGGAGAGAAAGGAAAAGTGAGAGGAGAGAAAAGGTGAAATAGAGAGGGAAAAAGAAGAAACAGACAGAAACGGAGAAAAAACAAAGGAGATTATATGGCAAGAGTGAACAAATGAAAGAGAGAGAAACATGGAGAGAAAGTGAGAGAGAGATAGACAAGGGTAGAGCGAATACAATGAATGAATATGGCCACTGCACTATTCCTGATTATCTCAGATTTATCTTCTGGGGGATCCCTTTTCCCAGGTTGTGTGGGTGATCCGTAGGGGCGCTGTTACTGTAAACACACCCATCCGACAATGGCTGCAGGCTGAATATGGCCTTGCCAAGCGAACTCCCACCCAAACTCCCAGGTGCTCTACAACCATCTGGGGGCTATAACTGAGCTTTGGCCTGGAAGCAATCAGGGAGGAGATTCCAAAGAGAACCCAGGCTCTTGATGTGTAGGGCTGACACAGGCAGTATGCTCCCCCCGCCCCCCTCCCCCCCCCCAGGAGAGGCTGTGGGAGGCGGACACTGCATCAGTCAACAACGGTCCCTCTGATCAGCTGAGGAGCTGTTCTGACCAGCTCCAGATAGGGTGGTAGCTGCAGTCCCAGGAGAGTGCTAGAGGGGACACTAGTTTTCTGCTTTTGAGGCTTACAAATACCCCAAAGGCTGTGCATATTCCCCAGAACACCAGGTTAATTGTTCCCAAGATGACGTAGCAACTGCAACCCACCTGCTCCTGGCCCAGGATTATCACCCCGTGAGGTTTGATGGGATGCCAGGCAGCCAGGTTCTCACTGGACCCACGCTGCTCACCGTCCTCATATGCCCACCATACGCCATCCCGGGTGGTCCAAGCGATGCAGATGTGGTGCCATGTCCCATCTTTCAGATTCAGGGGCAGCTGGGCAACCTTAAAAAAAAACAACCAGGCATGTCATGGGGCTGCCTTAAAACCCACACTGCACCCTTGGGATGTTGCGGGACAATCTCTCCCAGCAGTCACTTGCAGCAGCAGGTCAGGAGTCCTGCACAGACCTTCTCCCACTGGCTCTGACACGCAGCAGCCTGACGTTCAGGGATAGTGCAGAGGGGAATGGGAGATGTTAGGTGGGAGGGATAGATCCTCAGGACTGTGCCTGGAAAGATGAGGATCCCCTCAGGAGGAAAGAGGTGGAGAGAGGAGAAAAAGAAAGGAGGCAAATAAGAAAGGAAGGGAGAGGTAGGAAAGGGGAGGGGGAGGAAGCAGGGAGAAGGGAAGAGCAGGGGTAGGTAGATAAGGTGTCTGAGTTAGAAACAACAGGGTCTGGTAGACACGCCTCTCCCCTCTCCAGGACAAGGGGAAGCATGGAGGTAATCCCCATCACTGGGAGGAGGGTGGGAGGCTCCCCCCGCCACACACAGGAAAGGGTGGCATACACGCCTGTGCTCCCAGCTCAGAGGCTCTAACCCCTCCTGACCTTGTCGTTGATGAGCAGCTCCATGGGGCTGTGTCCCCACTCCATCAGCACAATCTCGTTGGCTTGCCCGGGGGCAGAATAGGAGAAAGGAGTGCCCAGCCCTGAGGAGGCCTTGGACTTCAGCCACATGCAGACTGTGAAGGCGAAAAGCTCCGGCAGGCTCTTCTTCATGCGCGCGTACATGTAGTTGGTCCGTACGGGGATGGTCACCTTGTAGGCATCTGGAGGGTTAAAGTCTTGTGCCCCTGGGTGCTCTTGAGTGAACAAAGGAGAGGGGGGAAAGAAACAGGGCTACAGGTGAGTAATAGTGGGAGCTGCAGAGGGACTGTCCCACATAGAAACACTGAGAATTAAACCAATCCAACACTAAAATCAACCCTACAGCATAGAACCCTTGCTGACAAGGGTCACTGGCAGCACCTGCAGCTCAGCACCATCCTGCCCCCATATACAGCACCAGCTCGGCTGCAACTGTTAACAAGCACTGCCAGCGGCAGTTCTGTTTCGTGGGATAGACAAGGCCGCATTGAAAGGGCCTGGTGCAATCAGACAGGCCCAGCAGCAATAGCCCAGTGAGCACCGTGCATAGGCGAGATTTGAAAGAACACCCTCACCGCTCCATGTCTGGCCCTTCAGACTCTGTGCTCTACATTTGAACCTGGCCCAAGTCCAGGTTAGACTGTAATCTCCTTAGGCCACAGGCTGTGTTTCCACTTATTTGTACACTGATAAATAATCATTAGAGTGACACAGTATTTCATCTCTGGTCCGAAGTGTCTACCCTTCCTCCTGATTAAGAACAGTGAGGCACCCACATGTGCATAGATGGCAGATGGGGGGGTAGGATTTTTTGAATCATCCAGGAGCAGATCATGGTTTAATCAGGCTCTCCCCTACCAATACTGACCCTGTTCCAACTCAGAAACCCGGCTCTGGAGAACGCTCAGCTCCTTCTCCACCTCTTCTTGCTGCTGGTCATTGTTGTTGGTAACGGAGGAGCGTTCTTTCTCCAGAGACAGTATCTTGGAGAGGAGCTGCTCCTCTAGCTCCTCCATCTTGGTGTGGAGCACATCTCGGGTCAGCACAGGGGAGGAGGAGGTGGAGATGTTGGCTCGTGCTGGGAGCTCCTGCTGCACTCAGGAAGAGAGGTGGAGAACGGGGAGGGGAAAGAGAAAGGAAGAAAGACAAAAATCAGGGATAAACATAACCACAAGGATGAAAGCAAATTACCCTGCACCATCACTTCAGAGACACCTGGGGATAAAGCATTGGACTTCCAAGTCAAAGTGGTCGGTCTTTAATGCCCTCAGTCTTCATGTGACCCTCACCTTTAGGAGCCTCCATCTAAATTTGAACCTCACCTTTAAGAGACTCCATTAGTTTCATTACAAACATCTCTGACATTAAGCATGTCAACTGGTTACCATTCATGATCCTTCTCCGTTACCTTGGGGTTGAATAGAGAAAGGGACTTCCATGGAGGTCCATTCCCTCCCTGGACAAACTTTCTCAGGAGACCATGGGGCTGTGATTGGAAATTTTGTGAGGATTTTCCCAATGGCCAGTGATTGGACACTAGATGGGAAGGGCTCTGAGTTACTTCAGAGAATTCTTTCCCAGGTGTCTGGCTGGTGGGTCTTGCCCACATGTTCAGGGTCCAACAAATTGCCATATTTGGGGTCAGGAAGGAATTTTCTCTGGTGTTATTTTGGCAGAGACTCTGGTTTTTTTTTCACCTTCCTCTTCAGTGCGGGGCATGGGTCACTTGCTGGTTTAAACTGGCATAAATGGTGAATTTGCTGTAACTTGAAGTCTTTAAATCATGATTTGAGGACTCCAGTAACTCAGCCAGAGGTTAGGGGGTCCATCACAGGAGTGGGTGGGCGATATTCTGTGGCCTGCGATGTGCAGATGGTCTGACTAGATGATCACAATGGTCTCTTCTGACCTTAAAGGCTCTGAGTCTATAACGGTGGCTGGGGCTGAGCAACGAAAGATCAGAGGTCCCCCTCCCTGCCGCTCTCATCTCCGACTTTCAGGCGACTGTCATTGTAACATCACAAAGTGGTGCTGTAATCCTCTTAGCTCAGCTCAGTCATTGCTCTCTCTCTGTGTTTGTGTGTGAGGTCACAGCAGGTGGTACATGGCAAAGTGGGGGGAGGATCAGTGGCAGGAGATAAGGCCCCAGCTGGTAAAGCTCCCCACCAGGGTGTGTATTAACTTGCATAACAGAAACTTGGGGTGTAGTGGCCACACCTACAGTGTCTCTGGTTACTGGGAGTTTAAATCCCAGCACTGAGATTTACAGATCATGTCCACACCCCAAACTCCAAAGTCCTACCTCCCCACGGACCAGGCGCAGAGTATAACCTGCACGGGACTCTTTGAGGCAGGCTCTGCTTTGGCTATTGCAAATCCTGGTCAGGAACATTGAGGGGATGTTCCAAGATGTCACAGCACTTTCAAAAGACCCAACCATCATCCTGCAGGCTCCTTGTGGACACCAGGCCAGCTGGGAGAAGGGGATGGTATTACCCAGTGGTGGTGAAAGCTGGGGTGAGAGGGGAGAGCTGAATGAAAAGGTGTTGCTCTTTGGAGGCCCTGCTGCACAGCGTTTGTCTATGACCCTGCCCATTCTGGCAGAAGGGGTCAGCTCAGCCAGAGAAACCCTCCTATTCAAACCCATCCCCAGGTGATGTTGTTTGCGAGGGCAGGGTATTGTCTTAGCCTAAAATGTGCTGCCTCCTCTATGTAATCAGTTTGGTGATGGCAGATGGTGCTGTGGGAGTCAATGCTCGACACCATCCCACACGCCTCCTGCTCTTAACGCCAGCGTGGGGAAGGTGAGGTGGCTGCTGCCAGGATGTGTTCCCCCTCAAATATCAGCTCTTCCCTGGACTAGCTTATACTCTCTGCCTCCCTTTGTGCTGGGCTTCACAAATCCTCTCAAGGCTACTTATGCCAGGGCCGAGGTGTCTGTATGTGTGTGTGGCTAACTGTGGTCACCTTCCACCCTCTTTCCGTTCCAGCCCTCCTCCTGCCCATGTGGAATTGAGGAGCTGCCTCATGCTATCTCCAAGTCTCTTCCCCCAGAGAAACAACCTTCTTTTATTTCCCCCGTGTATCCCTCCTGCTATGTTAAGCTTAGGCTCTCCTAAGATGTGGGGTTGGGTGGGAAAGAACAGCTGTGATGCTCAGCCTTTGCCCCCCAGAGCTGGCCTGAGATGAGGTCATGGCACTCAAGGCTTCTGCATAATCACTGCTTAGTTAATCACTTGGGGAGAGGGCATTTGGGAGTATGACCAGCTCAGGTGAGCATTGATATCAGCTCAAAGTGGCAGGCGAGGAAGGAAAACGTGCCAGGGGCAGGGGAACTGACCTGAAAGATCAAACACTGTCTCTGTCTCCTGCTCTCTTTCCAGGTGTCTGGAGCACAGTTTCCTCACCCACCTAGTTTGTCTGTTTACATGTAACCAATCCATCTCTGCCTGCCTGCCCCGCCCCTGCCTATAGCGTATTGGTCTGTTTTTATACACATGTACCTCTGTCCTGCTTTTCCATCAAAGCCTCCTGCCTCTTTTAGAGTTGGATTTGCAAGAAGTATTGATGGTTGGGAAAACCTTCCTTATTGAGACATCCCTCAACTGATAATTCCTGCTACAGACCTAGGCTAGAGAGAGGAAGGACACAAAACACCATTAACTGACCAGCTGGGATATTAAAATGAAGCATTACATGACAGTCCCTTCCACCTGTCTCTAGTGAGACATTACAGCAATGTCGCTTCTGCCCCTCTCCAGTGGCTTGTCCAGCTAAGGATCCTTTGGCCCTTTCGGAAAAATTTGGGGGATAATTCTGATGCCCAAGCAAATCTTTTCCTCACAATAAAACAGGCTCCATTATCCCAGGCCACGTGCTAGCTCTTGTTGCTGTGCTCAGAGGTCTGACTGGGGATAGGTTACGGCAGGGGGAGTGGTGAAGCCCTTACCCACGCCCCACCAAAAATCCCCAACTCCACCCACAATCTCAGAGTAGCTAGAGGTCTGATAAAAGGACAAGACATGAAAGAGTTCATAACTGAAACTGACATCTTTAGGGTTAGAATTAACCCCGCAGTGACCGGAACAGGAGCTCTTAATGCCACTCTCAAGACCAAAAGTCTGCTTTGTATAGGATCAATGAGCAGAAGGGAATGGAAAAGGAATCTCTGTACACACCACGTGGTTGGTTGGGCCAAAGCTGCTCCTCTGCAGGGCTGTGATAGAGGATGAGACCCCTGGGCATGCAGTGGTGAATCTATGGGGTTCCTGCACCTTCCTCTGAAACATCTGCTGCTGGTCAGAGATAAGATACTGGGGTAGATGGTCTGGCAATTCCTATGCATCACTACACCTCTACCTTGACATAGGGTTACCATACATGCCTGCCTTCCACCCACCTGACTGACAGCAGAACCCACAGTAATTAGTTCCACTGTACTTAAGACCATCAGTGTTGACAGGATTGGGGCAGAATTTGCAACATAGCAGAAGCAGCAGCAATGTCTAATGCTCTTCATCAGTAGATCTCAAAGCACTTTACGTAACTGTCTCCATTTTACAGATGGGGAAATGGAGGCATAGAGACTTACCCAAGCCACCAAGCAGGCCAACAGCAGAGCTGTGAATAGAACCCAGATCTCCTGAATCCCTGTTCAGTGCTCTAACCACTAGTTCACACCACCTCCCTATACATAGTATTATTATTATTTCACTCCAGACTGCACTGGGTCTGTGTTCTGAAGGTCTCTTCCACAGCCCTAAAGTCTAGAAATTGAATGTTAATGTTCAATGGGAGTTTCAGTGTAGAGCTGGTTGAAAAAAAAGGGATTTATTTTCCATACATATTTTGAATGAAATGAAATTGTTTTAATTTTTGTGTGTGTGCGGAATTTTCAGCTTCATCAACCAAATGACTCAGAATGATTTTTTTCTTTAAATTCTTTAGTGGGAAAACTGGAACCATTTCAAACACATTTTTCACACTGTTCAAAAATCCATTTGTCATCAACAGAAAAAAACTTTTAAACAAGCTATTTTCCTTCCACCCTGCTTAGATGTTAAGGAAACTGACGGGCCTTCAGGCTGTTCTACTGCAAACTGGCTTGATCTGAGGCCAGACTGCACTGCCAATGGGCACCTCACTACTATGTGGGCTAAGAAAGTAATCCAGAGAAAATTCTCCATTTCCTGCTTTGCTTCATTTGAAACTGTGACAGGGTGGTGACTTCCTGTATTTTCACAGCCTAGAAGCTTCTGCAAAAAGTAGATTTCTGACTGATTCCTATTATTACTGCCAGCAGCACTTCTTGTTTCCTAGCTGGGAACAACTGGCATTGTTTGTTTTGTAAATGGGAAGCAGACTCAGAGGGGAAGGATAGCTCAGTGGTTTGAGCATTAGCCTGCTAAACCCAGGGTTGTGAATTCAATTCTTGAGGGGGCCACTTAGGGATCTCAGGCAAAAATCAGTACTTGGTCCTGCTAGTGAAGGCAGGGGGCTGGACTCAATGACCTTTCAAGGTCCCTTCTAATTCTAGGAGATAGGTATTCATTAAATCCTCTGGGTTTTAAATCTTTTTATTTACCCAGTAAAGTTATCTTCCATCCTGATTTTGCAGGTGTGATTCTTTTACTTTTTTTTAATAAAATTCTTCTCTTAAGAACCTGATTGATTTTCAGTGTCCTAAAAACCAGGGATTTGGTCTGTGCTCACTTTGTTAACCTAACGGTTGGTATATTATTCTCAAGCCTCGCCAGGAAAGGTAGTGAAGGGGCTTGGGGAGATATTTTGGGGGGGACAGGGCTCCAAGTGGCCCCTCCCTGAATGTTTGTTTAAATCACTTCGTGGTGGCAGCAATACCGTCCAAGGACAAGGAAAGGAATTTGAGCCTTAGGGAAGTTTTAACCTAAGCTGGTGGAATATAAGCTTAGGGGGCTTTCGTGTGGGTCCCCACATCTGCACCCCAGAGTTCAGAGTGGGGAGGGAACCCTGAGAGGCCCCCTGTCTGGGAGTCTAACTGGAAGGTTTAAACTGGTAGGAGACCCTATCTGGGAATGTCTTGCATGCAGTCTTCCCACTGCTGGCAACAAAAGTAACTACCAAGGGAATCACAGACTTGGAATAGGAGCTATTCAAGCTAAGCAGCAACAAAAGAACTCATTAGCACGCTCGGAAATTTAAAACAAAGCAGCTCTGTGTAATTTGATTGAAATAAGCAAACAGGCTGTAGGGTTAAAGTGGACTCCATTCAAGCAAACCTGTACAAATGGAACAGCGCCCCCACCTCCTTCTCCTCCTACCAGCTCTTCCCTAAGCTCTCACTAGTGTCCTCAGGTACATATTGCATTTCCTCACTCCTGCTCTCTTCAGTTAGTGGTGCCTAGAACAGTCTCTTCCTGTAGTTAATCCACACAGGGGCATTTTCCCCCTCAAAGGGAGATCAGTGTTTGGGATTCTCTGTCCCCACTTCCAGGCTTTGGTGCAGGAGCTCTTGTGGGTCTCAGATCATGTATGTTGTGAGCTCTCAGACCTTGACTGAAGTGTTGGGTGGTGTTGAAGCTTTAACAAGGATGTTCCTTCCTCAAAATCTTCATTAGTCAAAGGAGTGATGTAGGTATCCAGATAAACAAACTAAAATTATAGAGCCAGCTCTTCAGCTGATGGTCTGATCCAAAGGGTTTTTAAACAGTCTGACTAAAATCTCCTTCTCCTCTCTACGGGCTGTGTGAAGTCACTAGTTCAAGAGTTTTCCAGGGCAGACAAGACCTGAATTTTTAATGTAAACAAACAAGCAGAAACCTCTCTCACACACACTTTCAGGCCTTCTTTATTCATCATCAATAGAGCAGGGTGAAGAAAGGGAATCCCCTTTCACAAGAATTTCGATACTTTGAAATCTGGTTTCATTCCAATCAGGAATGAAAACCCAACATTTTGAAATTCTTTGCAAATAAAGCCTCTACCCCAGGGCAGTCTGCCTTGTGTAATGCCATGGAGCCATGGGCCCTGGAAGCCCTGGGCTTCCCAGCCCCAAGGCAGTCTGGCGAGCTACCCTGAAGCTGCAGACCCAGGAACTATTGGGGTCTCCAGCCCTGGGCAGTCCAGCAGGCAGGCTGCTGAGGAGCCAGGAGGGGGCAATCTGACGGTAAACGAGGCAGTTTTGAAATCTACCTGGCAAAACATTTTGACTCAGTGAATCAGCAAATTCTGATGAAAAAATGTTTGGTCAGAAATTTGCCAACCAGCTTTGATCCAAAAGAAGCAAAAAAAGGGCACAAGCTCTTTTTAATATTAAGTTTTGGAGGTCACCTTAGTCGATCACAAGATTCATTGAGTTTAAAGCCAGGAGGAACCTTCATGGTCAAATAGTATGAGCTCTGCAAAACACAAGCCAGAGAACCTCACCCAGTAATTCCTGAATCAAGCTCATAACTTCCGTTTGAGAGAAAGATATCCAGTCTTGATCTAAAGACTTCAGGTGATGGAGAATCCACCACATTCCTTGGTAATTTATTCACTGGTTAATTACCCTCACTGTTAAAAATTTGGACCCTATTTCTAGTCTAAATTTTTCTGACTTCATTCTCCAACCACTGGGTCTTGCTATGCCTTGTCCTGCTAGGTCAAAGATCTGTCTCCTCTCAGATCAGAAATCAGGATGGAATTCTGTCCTTCAGTGTGTTGGGTGTGTCTCCTTTCTTTGGAATGGTGAACTGGGATGGTCTAGGGTCAGGAAGACATATTCCACACAATCTATTTCCTGAGAAAAAGCAGCGAGGGCTACTGGTGAACATCTGTCTTTCTCATCTTCTTTGCATTAATAATAATAATAATAATAGAATTAATAATAGAGCAACAATTCCAGGACTATCAGGCAAAGACTCATGCAGAGAGATGGACTTCTTAGCAACCTGGTAGGTGGGAGAAGATCAGCTGCTTCTGCTGGGCTTTTTTAGCTAAGCCAGTGATAACAGAACCTCTTCTTGAATAATAATCATTTTAAAAAACATCACAAACTACATCACGTCTCTGGTTATTCTATCAAGGGAAAAAACATCCCCACTGTGGGTAAAATGAGGCATAGAACATACTTTTAGAATACAGATGAATTAACAAGAAAATGCTCCATCAGCAAAGAAGTGATGGTTAGAGGGGGGGGGGATTCTTTTTTTAGTCAACTGCCCGCTGAGTACTTCTCTATTCTGGCCTCCTTCAGGGCAAAAGATGTTTTAATTGCAATTACAGTCATAGAATTGTAAGCATTAAAGATGAAAGAGATCTATTATGCTATCTAGTTCCACCCCCTGCCACCAGCCAATGCAGGATTGTCTTCTAAAATCTATTCCCTGGTGGTATTTCCATTCTAGCTTTAATTGTCCCAAACAACAGGGCTCCCACCACTTTCCTTGGGAGATTATTCTACAGGCTTTGAAGTTCTCACTGTTAGGAACACATTTCCTGATCTCCAGTCACATTTTCCCTTTGCTCAATTTTGTGCCATTACTTCTAGTTACTCCCTATTGGGCACATGGTGCTTTTTGTGGGGGCAAAATGACACATTGATAAAGACACAGAAAGGAGAAGAGAAAGCTGAGGAAAGGAACAGCAGGGAAGGGGGATGGATGGAGAGGAGGGAAAGCTGAATGAGTCATTTACATGTCCATGAGAGGAATAATTTATGATCAGGTGGGTGTGTGGGGTGCCCTGCTTTGTTTTGGTGGGGTTATTTACTTGTGCTCCCTGTTGGTTTTAGCTTTTATTTATTTATTTATTTACTATTACTGTTGCTGTGGATTTTGAGGGCTTTTCTAATCCATTTAGGCTGCTTGGATATTACAAAGGCTGCAGAGATATTGTCTGCTACACCCTTTGATTGTTCTAGCTCTGGATTTAAATGCCATGTCCCTGTTTTCATGTTCAGCTCCATCTGTTAATAGAAAAGAGGACTAGCTCTTGTCACCGTTGTTATCATCATGACAATCTGCCCTACATTGATCAATAAAGGTTTGTTTTTTTTCCTCGTTCCCTCTGACTGACTGCCTTTTCTTTCTTTTCCTTCTTTCCTTTCTTTCTCTGTAACGTCTTTTCTTTCTTCTGGCAGTTTCCGCCATTTCTCTCTGAAACTTTTCTCTCTTTCCCTAGCTCCCTTCATACCACATTCTCTCTCTAATTATTTTTGTCTGTCTCCGCTACCTTTTCTCTCTCTTTCTGTATTGATCTCTCTATCTCAGTTTATCTGTTCCTCTCCCTCCCTCCCCTGACTCCACTGATTCCTGGATGGGCCACAAAGATGCTCTTGTAGCCGATCTGAGGAGAACAAGACTGCAGTATTGGCTCTGGCACTGTCAAGCATATGGGACGGTGAGCCAGCATAACCTGCCAGCACACAGAGCATTCACTTGTCACCACTTTCCATGTGCTGACTGAAAGGGACAGTAGGAATGTCATCCCATTTCCCTAGCAGAGAACATCAACCAACCGAGCAGGGGCCGGTGCAAAATCAGACCTGCGGAGCCCCAGACAATTTCAGAAAGCAACAGAAATCGGGATGGGGGGGAAGGGCTTGGCAACTGGGCAGGAGACATTGGAAACTGTCACTGTGGAGCAGAGAGTAAGGTTTTGGCAGCTGGGAGAGGGTTTGTCTCTGGAGGACGGGGAGGGAAGAGTTCAGAAGCTGTGAGAGGGTCAGTTTGGCACTGCAAGGAGAGAGGGCTTCAGAAGCTGGTCGGGGTTTTGGATGAATGTGCTTGTCCCTGGGAGTGTTAGAGAGGGTTCCACTCTAGATCACCCTTCACGTAGAGGTGGTGGGGTCAGGCAGATGGGAAGGTTTGTGCTAGGTTGGAAGGTGCCAGCAAGGGCCCCTGCACCTCAAAACTTGGCTCATGCCTGGGCTGTCAGCAAGGAGCATGATTTTTGGACAGGCTCCTCAGGATTAGCTCATCTCCTAGGAGAGGGTAAGGAGCAGCTGGGATTGACTAGTGGGATCTGTCTGGCCATTCCTATAAGGACTCTGCTTGGCCCAGGTGGGAAGTAAGTCAGGAGGTTTCTGGAGTATGAGGACATCATTTACGGCTCTCCCTGGAACGATCATATTAGCCTCACTCTTTGTGGGAAGAGACAAAAATGTATTTGCCAAACGATTGGATGGTGAATGGTTCATGCAGCCTTTCGCCTCCAGGTCAGCAGTTCCAGTCTGGTCCCAGGCCAGTGGACCAGGAAATAAATACCTCCTGACATGTGTTCAGTGGCTTGTGCAGAATTAGCTGAAGGGTGTTTCAATCCTGTTCCTAGTGGGACAGGTTTTCACAGCACAAAGCCATCATCCCATCATGGGCTAATTGCCCAGCTCACCAGAGAGGCCCAGGATTGACAGGGCCATAGAGTCTGAACTCCCCACATCAAACCTAAAGGCTTCCCGTAGAGTCAGCATTGAGATACATTGGTGTGCTGGAAATTTTCACTGCCGCTGGCTGAATTGTGCCTGTGATGGAGATTTCAGTTTCCAGGCCTGCCAATCTAGCACCTTTCCTCTCAAACCAAATTACTTCAAAGCTGTAACTGCTGCACTGATGTTATTTACCACTGACCTTTTGGGAGGAGGGAATGTATGGAACGAATTCTGAAAAGCTGTTCATTGAGCTCAGCGCTTCCCATCTGCCATAGCGAGGGCAGCAAGGGGGTGGGCAGCGGGGGCTTCGTTATGCTTTTGTGCTGCCAAACCAACAAAAAGATTGAAATTTGCCAGTTAATATTAGTCACGTTAAATGTCAACGTCTGGAGTGGGGGTGGGGGAGAAGCCAACACCTTGGCAATCTGTGAGTCTGTGAATCTGGGACTTGATTGGTTTTTATTCATTGTTAAGCAAATGCACTTTCATTTATATAAGGAGATCATTTAGCTAATGCATTACAAAATCTGTTCCCACTGCTTTTGTTACGATCCCCCCCTCCTATCCCCTCCCTCCAATATGTTCACCTTAACTGCTAAGATAAAGAAGACAAGACCAAGGACGAATGCCCCATATGCTCATGGGAAACCTCTCAATCTAGACTGCATCAGCTTGGGAGCCATGGGACCAGTCCTCCTCCTGTCTTTGCAGAGACTCCTCTGGAAGCAACACCATTGTGGTTCCACTGTGCAAGGGGGTGTAGCAGAGGTCCATAAAGGGAGCTCAGCTTTGTGGAGACCCATGCACACTGGCATGCAGGGGGGCAGGTGGGATTGAAGTGGTTTGTGGAAAAAATGGGGCTGGAGAATTCTTGTTATTACAGTAGGACCTAGAGGCTCCAGCTGAGACCAGGGCTCCATTTTGCTAGGCACTGTACGTACACATAGCAAAAGAGATTCTGCTCCTACATGGAATCCCCCCCCAGCAACCCTCACTTCCTCCTCTCCCCCATGGAGATGGCCACAGGTGCTACTGCAGCTTTAGGACTGCATTAGCCTGAGCACAGTCTTTCTACAGCCACTCTGCAGCCTGGGGCTGGGCACTGCCTCAGTACACTCGCTCCATATGAATGACAAGAAACCATTCCTATCAGAGAGGCTTGTTAGACTGCGGACCAGTCTCCCAGGGGAAGAGGTAGAAAGCCCTGCTGCTGAAGTCACTAAAAACTCACCAAGACAAAGCCACAAGGGATGTACCGCAGAGAACCACCTTACAGTGGAGGTGGGGGTGGAGAGTGGACCAGATGTGATATAATAGGCTTTTTCCACTTAGGATCTTTTTTTCCTGATAAGAGGCCCAATGTCTCTGGTTTGCCATGAACTGAAATGGGATGGATGTGCCTGTTTCTCTCCATAGCAGATTCCCTTAGACAAAGGTACGCTAGTAATTTATGTAATGGGCCAAAACATTACAGTTTAAAAACAATGACATGGCAGTTACTTGGTGATTAGTGTAGAATAGTATTGTGGTTTAATAAGGTTCAGTTCCCTTATAAAACTCTGGATTGGCCTGTCCATTTCCCTTCCTCCTTTACCCATCTCAGATGGGTGAAGGAGTGGAGAAGGCTCCACAGACTGAAAGCAGCAAATTGGGTTAAAGTCAATTGTTCTCTCTTAAGTTTGGGGCTGAAATTAAAATAATTTAACTGGTGCCTCTGGCATCACTGGCTTTGCAAGCCAAGAATATATGCCCACGCATAGGTATGTGTGTGTGTCTACAGAGACATGGAGAGAATGTGAGAAAATGAGAAAAACATACTGCACAGGAAGAAGAAAGGAAGAGTCGCTTGGCAGGCTAGGGATTAAGGAATCGGTTATAGAAGCTTTTATCTCTAGGCATCAGTCTGAATTTAGTCTGAGGTTGGTAGTGCTGGAAGAGTTGTTCCCATCTGACGATGGCTGTCTGATGGCCTATGTGAAATGAGTTAGGTAACCCATTCCATTCCCTAGTGGACAGGTGTCCACATTCCACAAACAAATCCAACACAACTGATGCTGTTCTCCCCTTCGCCATCTGCAGTCTCAGCAGGAGGGCTGGGGACTGAAAGGCCCAAGGATACCCTCAGCTGGTAGGGGTCTCTCCAGAGCGAGCGGGGTGCACAGTTGCTGAGGGTGGTGTGCCTGGGAAGTGTTACTGCTTCTGTCAGTTGTGCCCCTGTTCTTTGGGGATAGGGGATTCCAGCCTCCAGGATTATCAAGCCAGCATGTCTAACCACAGCTAAATCACTTTAAAAAAATTAAGAATGAAACTACTTAATAGGGGTTTTTTAAAGCGCCAATAAATCCTGTTATGTCTGACAGCCACACTAACAGCATTCAGATTATATTAATAATCTTCTTTCAAATCCCTCCCAAAACTCACTTCTCCTGCAAAACCTGCAAATGTTAACCCATGTCAATAAAAAGACTGTCACTTAATGTGCTTGTTACCAGATAGATGCTCTAAGACAGAACCTTCCTATGAGTCTCTCAGTGCATTTGCTTTTGTCTGTCTAATGAGACTAAGTTCCTGAAGGCAGGGAACAGCTCTTTTTCTATGCCTTATTCAGTGCCAAGAGCACCGTCAGTCCCAAAGAAAGACTTCTGCCATGACATATCCCCACCAATTGACCCTTTCCCCCCACTTTATCCCCTCCCCCCACACAGAATTTTTATCTTTAAAAAAATCCTTAGCAGAAAGCAAATAAAACTGGAAGCTGAGGTGCAGAGATACAACCCGGCACCACAATCTGGATGGAAACGCATAGAAATCACAATTAGAAGAGACATATTAGGCCAACCCCCCTCACCTCCAACTACTGCAGAATATTCCCCATACAGTTTATTTTCTAGTGCTTTGTCCAATCCTATCCAAAAGTGCCAACTTGCTAGGGCTTCCACTACTTCCCTTGGGAGACTGTTCCACAGGCTAAGAAATCTTGCCCTTAGGGAATGTTTCTTAAGATTCAGGTGATGTTTACCCTTTGCTCAATTCTATCCTATTGCTCCTAGTGACACCCACACTGAACAATTCCTCCCCCTCCATAAAAGCAACACCTTTCAAATACTTGTGGTCTGTTATGTACTCAACATTTTTAATCTTCCTTCTTCAGTCAATTATTCCCATCCCCAATAATTTTGGTTGCTTCCTCCAAGTTGCTGACATCTTCCTCTTCCTCTGCCCTCTTCTTGGCATCAGGTGCCAAAAATTGAATGCAGTATTTTAGAGGCTGACTAATCAAGCTGTGTCAAGAGGGACTATCATTTTTCTGCTTCATAATGGGATGTTTTGTCTTGTATTAGGTGTAGGGTGACCATATTTCCCTATGCTGAATACAGGACACCTGGTAAAATTACTTGTATTAAGAGAGTTCAATGGCAATCAATTGTACAAATGTTCAAATTAACATCAAGTTGACTGAGCCTCTGTTAAAAAGAAATACTGCGTAGTTGGATTCTTTTTATTTACTTTTTTATCTTTAAGACTTTAGGGTTCAAACGGGGAAGGGTGACATGCATACCCCTACCCCTCTACCCCCCGCCCCCCAGGGCCCTGCTGGCCAAGAGCTGGCATACAGCAGGGGCTGTGCTGATGGACCAGCAGGGGGAGCAGCCGGCCCCACGAGCTGCATCTTTGCCCCGCCACTAGCTTTGCACACCCACCTCCATCGTTAGCCACTGGACCCACACACACACACACACACTGCTGGTAGGTGGGCGGCTGGCAAACAGGGATCCAGCCAGCAACAGGACCCGCCAGTACTGATGGGAGGGGGAGACAGAAAATACAGGACAATTTGCCCATTTTTAAGAAAAAGTTGGGACACCTGCAGGAGGGCTTAAATACAGGACTGTCCCTTTAAAAACAGGACGTCTGGTTACCCTAATTAGGTGTGACCAAGTGCAGGCCCATTGTGTGGGCTCTCTAGGAACAGTGAAATCTCAGAATGTGGAATAGCCTCCCCCAGGGGAAGTGGAGAAGCTCAATAGCTTCTGACATTTTGTACTGCACCAGACAAATAACTGGATAGTACGCTACAGGCAACAGCCTTGCAGCACGGAGATTAGATGTAATCTATCAGACTGTCTCCACCTCGGACTTCTAGGGTTTAATATTATATTGGACCATCACATACAGTAAGTTCTAACTGACATGTTTTTCAGGCTAGAGCCAGGGAAGCCTTATCCCAACCTGTCTGTGACATACTATCTTATTTACTCAATTGCTTGATCCCTTGGTCTGGGTCTGTGAGGTGCTGAGAATTTATTGCAAAGTATAAACACTCCTGACTCCCAGAAGATACAATACAGAGCACACTCTTGGTCCACTTGTCACCATCCTTTGATGCACTGATATTAGCCCCATATCATCAAGTGGATACTTTTACATGTTTGTATCTCTCTGCCGAATGCTGCTTTCATTTGTAAACTCACTGAAGCTATTCAAGTTTCACTGGTGCAACTGAGAGTGGAATTTGGCCCTCTGTGTACATATCTGTCTCCCCCTCTTTACTATGTCAGTGCAAATAGAAATAAAGAAACAGAAGAAGGAAGGTCCCCCAATGACAGTACCTTCCCTCACCTTGCCCCTCATAGATTTATAGATTCTAGGACTGGAAGGGACCTTGAGAGGCCATTGAGTCCAGTCCCCTGCCCTCATGGCAGGACCAAATACTGTCTAGACCATCTCTTGCAACTGCCATTTGAAATCACAGGAAACAGGTCAAAATAGCTCATATATTATACAACACCCCACCATCTCCTGAAATGGAGAGCTGCTTTTTGGAGGCAAAGAATTGTGACATGTCATGGCACATAATGGTAAAATAAAAGGCATCATATTATCCACTTTGTCATCTCATGATGCTCAATGAGATGAAATGTAATGTACACTCATCACCATGTATACTCACTCTTTCTGGGCTTCTGTGTGTTGTACTGTGTGTGTGTGTGTGTGTGTGTGTGTGTGTGTGTGTGTGAGAGAGAGAGAGAGAGAGAGAGAGAGAGAGAGACTTTTCCTCTCTACCCCTGTGTGTGTGTCTAGTTGTGTTTGTGTTTCTCTCACTCAGTCTTTGCATCTTTCTGACCCTCTGCCCATGTGTCTCTCCATTCTGGGGGGTTTCTATGGGTATGGTGTGTCTGGCTCTCTCTCTAGATGGAACTTTGTCTCCTTGCATGTGTGTCTCTGTCCATTGGTGTGTCTGTCTCGCACCGTGTATGTAACAGTCTTTCCCTCTGTTTCTATGTGTGCCTCTTTCTCTTCTCTGTGTACATGTTGTTCTCTGGGAGCTCACTAGCTCTCCTCACTCTGCATGTCTGTGTGGATCTGTAATTCCATGTGTGTTTCACAGTCTTTTCCTATGTGTGTGCACTTGCCTCTCTCTTTGTCTCACCAGCCATCTTCCTGCATATCTGTCTCTCCCCGTATCTTTGTTTGTCTCTGTCTCTTCTTGTGTTTTTTTGCCCATCTGTTGCATGGATAATCTGAGTGGCTAAATGTGTTATGTTAGCTCTTTCTCTCTGTTTGTGTATCAGCCTCTCTCTCTCACTGTATGTGCCTAAGTGTGTTTCTCTCCTTTTCTGTTTTTCTTGCATGCAGAAGGTTATCCCTGATGATGGTGTCTCTGGGAGAGGGATCATCCCCGTCCACCCATCTCTAGATTCTATGCTTATAGGATTCCCCCAACATATAGCTCTCCTCCTTCCCGTGTGGAAGACGATGAACTGTCTTCATGGCACATTCTTCCCTGCCCCCCTCCCACCCGAATCCACTAAGAGCCCTCCAGGGGTTGAGAGACCTTGGTGTGGAGAGGTGAGTCCGGACAGGCACTGACATCAGCCTAGGTTAAATTTTCATTCTCCCCACCTCACTGTCCCATGCTGAGAGCCCCCTTTTCATTCATAGATAGAAATGGGTGGGGAATCCCTTGTCAGGGATCCAGATGGGGGGATCAGTGGGCCCTGGAGTCAGTCACGACACCCAGGTTTCTATACAGATGTCCCTGGCCTCTGGCAGATCTTCTGAGATCCATACAGATCTTGGGAGATCCTTGAGTTGAGTGGCAAACCCATGCTCATTCCACAGGGAAGGGGCAACCCTTTACTTGCTATAAGAAACATGTCTCCTCATAATGTACCCAGATGACATGCTACACACCTTGGCTAAAATCCTGACCTCACCAAAGTCATGGACTTCAGTGGGGCCAGGATTTCACCCCTTGAAGGTACACAAATCCATCAATATCTCCCAGCTCGAGATCTAGCCAGAGGGCATCCCAGAAAGAAAAGAGACATTTAACTCACTTTGCAAAGGTGTATATCATCTCTGAGATTGCCATCAGCCACTAACAAAATGAGAATTCAGTTTGCACACACAGACCCTCCCACACCTACCCACCAAAGGGAACAGCTGTTGTATGTCTTTAAGTAAGGCTCGCTTTCATCCACTTGTAACCAGACTGGAGACTGAAACCTGGGCAGTGACCCCAAAGGAGGGACAGGAAGAGTAATAACACTGCAGGCAAGCAGAAAATGACCCAGGGCCATTTCTTGAGTGTAAACAAAAATGTCCATGGCCTCACTTTCATAATTCATTATTTCTTATGTAAGTAAAATCCATTATTGTTATTAATGTAATAATTTGTGGCATATTCTGCCACCTTGCTCCCAGTGAGTAGTACAGAGGCTTACTCCGCAAGCAGTCCCATTGCAATCAGTGACATAACTTGATAAGTAAGGAACTACTCATCATGTGCGAAGGCAGCAGAATTTAGCCCGACTAACTCCATGCTACTACCCTCACCCACACCAATAGGACTATGGGCAGAGTGAGATGCTACTCTGTGGGAGCACTGGTGGCCTGCTCTAGCCCTGAGTAATTAATAGTATTGATATGTGGGGAATGGAGATTCAAAATAAACTTGAAGGTGGAATTGAAAGAGATACACGTCCCCATTTATGGAGAAGAGATGTCTACAAAATGTTTCAGTGGATACCTATAAAATGTCCCAAGGTCTTTTACATAAGAGTCTTTGAAGGGAAGTGATGAAAGCCCCATCTCCTGAGAGTCAATTAAAACTAGGCTGCGAATATTCTGTGGGGATCAATCCGACATTGGTGGGGCATCTGGAAGTGTGAGAGGAGGGCATGAAATAGCCATTTCTTCTCTCTCTCTCTCTCTCTCTCTCTGTATATATATATATATATAATTTCCATCTGTGGATTCTATGAGAGCTACTTATTTTATTTCAATGAAAGCTATTTACCATAGGAAATCTCACATCAAAGAGTAGGGAGAAACTAGAGAAAAGGTGGCAAGGAATCAAACACACACACACATATATTCAATCCATTATACTGTGTCCTCATTTCACCACCACCACCCTACACACACACACACACACACGCACACACACACTTCCCAGAGCCAACAGTCAGGGCTTGCCAGGCTGGGTCTGATTTACCAGAGTACATTACATTTCTGATTTAATTACATGAAGTATTCAAATACACTAACCGCCCCCTGCTCCGCCACTGGCAATCTAGGAAAACCCTGGAGAGGGCCGTGCAAAGGGGGGAAGGAGAGGCTCAGGGGTAGGAGCTGAAAGGCCGAGGGGCACAGAGTGGGGAGGAAGGGGAGAAGGGGGAAGAGGGGAGATCGGCGGGGGTGTGTGGGGCGCCGGGCTGCAGGGGGAGGGGATGGGATGGGAGGGGAGGGGGTTCACGCCTTGCCTCTATCTTGTCGATCCTGTCTTTCAGCGACCGGACAGCATCCTCCAGCTCCTGGACCATGGCAGGCGAGTCCCAGGGCAGGTCGCCCATGGTGTCTTTGCGGGGCCCGCCCCAGAGAGCGGCGCTGTCCTGGAAGCTCAGCTCCAGCCCGTTCTCGCACTGGCTCAGCTTGCCCGTCAGCTCGCGGATGGTCTCCTGGTCGCTCAGGATCTGGTCCCTCTGCTGCAGCGCCGTCTGCCTCAGCTGCTCGGCCGCGGCGTGCAGGAAGAAGAGGTCCTCGGCGGGCGCGGGGCCGTCCCCCGGCGCGGGGCTGTCGGAGGGGCACTCGGCCGGCAGCGGCGTGCAGAGGAAGCGGCTGAAGAGCGGCTGGTGCTGCTGCTGCTGCTGCTGGCGGGGCCGGGCGCTGCCGGAGAGCAGCTCCAGCAGGGAGTCCTGCGGGCCGCCCGAGAAGCTCTGCCCAGCACCGTGGAGAGCGCCCGGCCCCTTGTCGGCGGCGGCGGCCGGCAGCAGGGCGGCGGCGGCGCTGGAGTCATTGTCAGCACCCCGGAGAGCTCCGGCGGGGCTGGCCGCAGGGTGGACGCTCGCGATGATGCAGATGATTGCACCAAGGAAAGCGAGCATCCCTGCGGCCAGGAGCACGGCCAGAAACTTCAGGGTGGCAGCTGCGAGGGGGGCCCCGCCCCGGCCCGGCCAGCGGAGAACAAGGCGGGATGGCGGGCGGAGGGAGGGAGAGCGCGAGGCGGAGCGGGCGCTGCCTGAGGAGCCCCCGGCTGCCTTGTGCCGCCGGAACCAGCGCGGCGCCGAGTGTCTCCGGCGGGTGGGCACGTCACTGGCTCTGCCCCCGCGGGTCCCTCCTCGCCCTTCCCCGCACCCTTTCGGCGCCGGGCGGGGAGCGCAGCCTGCTGCCGGGGCTGCCTGCCGTGCGCGCGCGGCCTCTCGCGCCCAGGGGCGTGAGGGGGGGGGGGGGGAAGAGAGGAGAACCCGCCCTAGCGCTGCTGCTGCTGCTGCTGCTGGAGAGCAAAACACCCCTCAGAACCCCCCCCCCCCAACTGGGAGCTGGCACAGCCCCCTCCCTGGGCAAACAGGGGCTGCCACTTCACGGATTGGGCTCCCACTCCCAGAATCCACCACGCGACCCCTGCAGCCCACCTAGCCTGGGCTGTTACACACATTTCTTTAAGCAAGGGGGGAGGGTTGCCAATTTTGGTTGGTTTCATCACATGGCATAATCTTTAATTAATCTTTAATTCCGGGAGACTCTGGGACAGTCCTGGAGGGTTGGCAACCGTACAAGGGGGGGAGGTGGGGAATCATACAATAAGAATAATTTTAAAGCAACAGCTAAGAGCTGCCAACAAGAATCCATAAGCGGTTTGTTCTATTCCCTCTTATTTTCTTTATTGCCATATCAAATAGGAAAAGGTTTTGTCTTCTGGGAGGTGTTGAGCGTTTCAAAATATTAGACACATTAGTGGGGTTGTTGTGTGTCTCTGAGGCTAAAACTAATAGCTTTCTTCCTTTAAAAATGTATTAAAGGTAAATAACTAGACCCAGAAATATAAAGCAGAAGTACACATGTTCCTACTCTCTCCAACATTACTGAAGTGCTGTGCACACTGGTAACCTAAAAACAATAAAATAAAATCATAGCAACCCCCGGGAAGCCTTCTCAGGATAACATGTATTCAGGACTCTGGGGGATGTCCATGGGTAGGATTGGAAGGATTAGATTTTTACTGGTAAATGTTGATTTTACAGTACCTGCATAAATCAATGAGAACATGTTTCCATCAAATAACATTTAAAATGTATAGACAGGCAAAGTAAGAAAATGCTGCTTGAGACCTTATTAAATGATTTAGACTTTTGAATTGGGCTTTCTATAAAGGGAGTAGCAAATTGACAGTAAAAACAGGTCTGATCTGTTGATTTAAGGATATTTATTTTGTGTATTTGGACACACAATGTTGACAAATTGTGTTTTCACAGTTTATAAAGCTTTAACTTTTTGAATTGCAGCATCAACTGTCATTAAATAATGATCTGACCCCACTCCCAATTTCCTGCATTTGTGAACATTTAAATTGATGAAAATTAAAAATGCTTTAAAATAAACCTTGATCTTTTCAGTCAAAATTATATGGCCAAAAATCAAAATCTGCCAAGGTTGTTTATGTGCCTGACCCAGAGCCCAGTGATGTCAGTGGAAAGACTCCCATTGGCTGCAATGGGCTGTGGATCCAGCCCCATCTGGTGGGTGCCTGAGGGTCTGCGTGTCCTCTTGGTGGGTGGATGCCAGCATGAGTGTAGATGTGCCATGTGAGGAGCCATCCATGTGGCATCTTGTCATCACATGGATGTGCAGGAGTGGGGTATCACTGTGTGTGTTGGCATGCTTGGGTGTTGGAACCTATATAGGAGTTTGATGGGGTCTAGCTTTTGGATGTCAGTAGCTGGATGGCTCTCCTTGCTTTATTTTACTGTAAACTGTTGGCCTGTCTCCCCAGCCCAGGAAGGAATCAGCACCATGTCCAGATCTCTTTCAGGCCCTTCCCTCAGGACATGGTTTATTAATTCAAGCAAAAAATCACAAAGAAACACAAGACAAAGTTATTTTGCTAACCAACAATTATCCATAGAGGCCTAATGGCCTTTCATTCTGCCTGCCTCTCTCTGCTCCAGGGCCACTCACAGGAGCTAACCCCCATCCCACAGCTCTCCTGAGCTCTCTCAGCCTTTTATAGGGATCGCCTGCCCCCTTCCCAGCTGGGTGTGATAATAGAACAAGGCTGGCTGGCCCCAGGCCCCCTGACCCTTAAAGGGGCAGACCATCTTGTTATACCTACACTCTCCTGCTCCTTGCTTTTCTTGCTACACCCTTTCTTTCTGCCCTGTTGGAGTGTAAGTTCATCCACTTCAACCAGTTTGTGCTGACTTACCATGTAACCTGCTACACCATTTGTCACCTTTGAATCTGGCCCATTAGGATGAGGGTTTTCAGGTATAAAAGCCACAGTCAACATTAACAGAGACAAAAGGAGAGCAAGAAGCCACAATTCCCATGGAGAATCAGCCTCCAATGGGATGTTCTAAACATGCATTTCTCTATATTCTTCCCAAATTGGTCACTAGTTACCAAGGAATTAAATTCTTAAGTAGTTCAAATATAAATGAAATACCCAAATTAGAACCTCAGGGAAGATAAGTTATCAGAATTCTCAGTGAAAACTTGTGACACCAATTATCCTTAACTTAAAAGTAAATACACTCTCAGTCTCTTCCTTTAGCACATGAACCATTTCCCTGGTCTGGGCAGTAGTAAAACAAACCATCAGATATTGCTTCAGCTTTGAGCTTAATTAGAGGATGGATAAAAGGTTTTACAAAGGTAACAAAGCAGATCTTATTTGTGTGTTTGGTTTTGGAGGAATTTGACTTATGAGAAAAGACTAAACTATCTACATATGTCTAGATTTGCCAAAGTTTAGTTCTTTCCTGAGGGAGGATCCTAATGAAGATATGACAATTCTCTTCAAGTATATGAAAGGTGTAAACACCAAGGAGGGGAAGGAATTGTTCAGAGTGTTGTTCTTTGGTCCAAAAATGAAAGGGGCTGGAGATCTTGTGAGATGCATGTTTTCCCCTGCCTGCAAGAGTGCTTGTTCTTCCTGATTTCAGCTGACACAAAAAGCCTGAGTTAGAGGTCTAAACTCCTATACAATGAATAGGGAGATATAGGCACCTTAGTTCATGACCCATAAAAGCCAACATGCTAGGTAGGGAGCCACCTAAGCTAGTCAATGGGGGATGCTGAGGAGAAGAGTGTGTGCTCAGGAGGTGCCTGTCTCTGCTTACTTATCCACAAATGCGGGGACACTGCCTGGAGTCAGGCAGCTCAGGCATCTAAGGCATTTCTTGTGGCAATGAGTTAGGTGCCTGCCTTGCGCCACACAGTATGTCTGGAGGAGGAGGTAGCACTATCCACCCTAAAACTTTAGCCCAGTGGTTATCCCACTTGCTTGGGATGTGGGAGACCCAGGTTCAATTTCCCCCTCTTTGACAGTGGGGGAGAAGGGAGCCCCCCCATTCAAATCCTAACTCTGACCACTGAGCCATGGGGTAGGCCTATATGAGGCTCCCTCAGCCTCTCCTGTCAAAACTTATTCACAGTGGAACAACTAATAATGACTGGAGCAGGAGGACTGGCTGCCCCTGGGTCTCCTACCTCCCAGGTGGGTGGGCTAACCACTGGACTACAGAGCCATTCTCTATCTCTGGCCCATTGACTGTTCCACTGGGGATAAATATTTAAATAGTCACTGGACCAGAGAGAGAGAGAATGGCTCTGTAGTCTGGTGATCAGGGCCCCTGGTTGGAGACCCAGGGTCCAATCCCCCCTGCTCCAATCTCTCTTTCACTATTTATCCAGAGCTGAATGACTTCAACAGGAGAGACTGAGGGAACCCCGCATCAGAATGTCCCCTAGCCTAGTGGTTAGAGGAGCTCTCTGCTGAGAGACAGGATTTGAACAAGGTCTCCCGTCTCCTCCTCTGGCAGACAGGGGGGAATTGAACTTGGGTCTCCCACATCCCAGGTGAGTGCCCTAATCACTGGGCAGCACTACCTCCTCCTACTCCTCATCTTGAATGGGACTGGATCTGGTAACCAGCACACCTACTGGATTGAGCCCTGTGCAGCTTAGGTGGCTGAATGCCTGTCTTCCCGCAGTATGTGAATCGCTCTGGGCCTAGGGAGGACATAGGCACCCAGACAGCTAGTGTGAGGCAGCAGTGCACAAATCCAGAGGCAGAAACTTAAGAGCCTAGGGAACTTTTACCCTGCAACTTAAGGCACCGAGTGAGTTTAGGTGCCTACGGTGTTTGGCAGGATTTTGTGGACATAGCGGAGCGTAAAACTGTGACTTAGGCATCAATATCCCAGACATAGGCACTTAAGTAACTTTGTGGATCCTACCCCCAGTGACTTGACTCATTTAAAAATGGATTGAACCGAGCACTGGAGAATATACTATAGGGAATAGACCTGTATTAGCCAGAGGTCGGGGGAGTACAGACAAGACCTACATTAATAAGTATTTTCTATAACCCCTGTGAAAGAGAGAGCATAGTGAGCAGAGCTCTCTTCCTTGGAGGAAAGATGTCAGGGCAACTTAAGAGAGAATATCAGACTGACAAGTCTTTATTCGGAAGTACAAGGAAATCTGCTGCTATCTTGAGATTAATAACCCTGTGTTAATGTTCCCCTCATAAGTGTCCTTTACATTAAGTATGACTTTAAAGTCCTTTGCACTGTAGTGTTTGACTTATGCAAAGCTACACACACTTTTCCTGTCCCCGTACCGCCTATTTCCATTCTCTCCTCTCTGCAAGCACAATAGAAGCAGTAGGTACAAAGCTTTCAGGCAATTTATCCAAGTGATTTTTTTAATCAAAAGAGCCTATTCAGAGATTGGTAGCCATCAAACCGGCAGAAGGAGGCACTCTGCTCTTGTGCTCAAGACTTAAGCCACCCAGAGAAGAAGTGAGATTTTTTTCTGTATTTGAGAAATAAAAAACAACCATCACTTTACAGTGGATCTAAACAACATGCTCGGTACCCATGGTTTCTTTCTCCTTGATAGTGTCTCTTGTAGCAGTTACTGTTAATAACCAAGCCTGTTATGGGCCGTGAACACACACACTTCCCCTCCTTGACAGGCTGATATCACCACTATTCCGGTATACAAATGAAGAACTAAAGCAGAGAGAAGAGATGGCTGAAAACCAAATGAAATTTATTTTAAGTGCCACTCAATAACAGCAGGAAATATTCTTCCAGTTGGCAGAGGGGGTGAAAACAGCTCTAACAGTGGACATGAAATATCAAAGTCTACATCTTCTAGTACCACAAGCAGTAAGTGCCCAGGCTTGTTTTATTGGTTATAAGCAGAATGAGGAGGCATAAATCCTCCCCAGGGCCAGCATGACACAGAGTCAGTGTTCATAGAATCAAAAGAGATGGAAACAGAGTATTGAACTCAGCTAGTGCAGAATTGTTCCCTACAGAACAAGTAAATTCTTTCCAGCTACTGTAAGCAACCCACTCCATCACTGTGATTGCTTCTTGCATTGTACTATACCAGGGGTCTCAAACACACGGCCCGTGGAGTTATTTCCTGTGGCCCACCATAGGTGCCAACTCTGTGGGTGCTCCGGGGCTGGAGCACCCACAGGGAAAAGTTTGTGGGTGCTCTGCACCCACCGGCAGCCAAGGTCTCCTTACCCCCCCCCCCCAGCGTGCTGCATCCCCGCTCCTTCGCCTACCTCCCAGTGCTTCCGGCCTGCTTAAGACTTTCCAGGAGGGAGGGGGGAGGAGCGGGGACACGGTGCGCTCAGGGGAGGAGGCGGAGAAGTGGCAAGGCCGGGGTGGGGATTTGGGGAAGGGGTTGGAATAGGGGCAGGGAGGGGGTAGAGTTGGAGCGGGAACTTTGGGGAAGGGGCGAGAAGAGGTGGGGGTTTTGCAGTCTGTTACCAACCAATTTTGAAGTTCTCAGCTATTTTGACTTGACAGTTGGTGTATAACTACAGAAAGGTGTGTATCTGTGCTGTGCCAAGGGTACTAGACCATTGTGATATCAGAGAGAGCTCAGCCAATCACCACCCTTACTCAATAGCTAATTTTCATGCTACAGGTTCATTGGTTGTATGAGGGAGACTTCACAGATGGTGGATTACTTGGCCTGACTGCTACACCCTTGTGCCTAGCTGCCACCTCACATATCAGCGCAACCACCAACACAACAACACAACCAGCAAGTAGTCCAAATACAGATAGCCCCTCACCTCAGTACACACCGCTTATTTGCCGCCAACACAAATCAACCGAAATCTCCCAGCATAACACAATCCAGGCACAAATCAACACAGCTTCCCATCACAACACACATTTGCCCACCCTCACTCTTACTTACCATGAACTTGAGTGGCTAAGTGGCAAGTCCTTTGCTAGTAAACATATATTGGGCTACTGTAACAACACAATAAAAGTCAGTAGAATAATCACTATAAGATGCTATACAATTTAAGGGTGTAGAAAAAAGGTATATACCGGTATTATATGAGAAACAGGACGTGACCCTGTAATTAAAAGATTACATGATAACACAGTCTCAAAGGGGCAGAGAAAAAGTTGTGTGTGCAACCCTGATTTTGGCATGCGTGCTTAACTGTGCAGTCTTAACATTCTCTTAGTGTAGTTTTTTTGTATGGAACGTGGTACCATTTGCAAGCAACACTGAGATTGGTTTAGTCTCAGGCTATCAAATCTAATACCCCTCTACCCCTGTCCTCGGGAGCCAAAACATCTTACAGAAACTGCATTATATTGAACTCGCTTTGTTCCGCCGGAGTGCACAGCCCCGCCCCCCTGGAGCTCTGCTTTACCACATTATATCTGAATTCGTGTTATATCGGGTCGCATTATATCAGGGTAGAGGTGTATTGTTGCTCTGGTTGATGCAAAACGCTGCCAGCTAAGTGGCCAAAAATGAAATGACTGTCAAAATTAACACTGACTTTTCACATTACAGTTTTTAAAAAGTGAATACATTGACTTTTAATAGCATATTATATTACTCTTCACATTTTTTCATTTTCTACTATACTTTTGTATCGTTGTATGAAAAGGTTTCAGTGATGCGGCCCTTGGGCCAATGTACTAGTCCTCATGCGGCCCTCATGGTGATTTGAGCTTGAGATCCCTGTACTATACCCATAGGAACTGCCAGACCAGTTCAAACCAGATGTCTATCTAGGCCAATACCACTTCTCAGACAGCAGCCAGGATCATATGCTCCAGAGGCAAGAAATCCTACAGTGGACAATTATGGAATCATGAACTTTAAGGCCAGAAGGGCCATTGTGATCATCTAGTCTGACCTCTTGCATATTGCAGGCCACAGAACTTCACCCACCCACTCCTGTAACAGATATCTAACCTCTGTCTGAATTACTGAAGTCCTCAAATCATGGTTTAAAGACTTCAAGTTACAGAGAATCCACCATTTACTGTAATTTAAACCTGCAAGTGACCCATGCCCCATGCTGCAGAGGAAAGTGAAACGCCCTCTCTGCCCAAGGACTCTGTCAATCTGACCTGTGGGAAAATTCCTTCCCAAACCCCTTTTCATATGGCAGTCCATATGAAAAGTTCCTTTCTAAGCTTATCAGTCAGGAACTGGCTTATGCTCTGACGCATGAAGATTTATGCCCGTGAGAGCCACCAGGCAGGGATTCTGTTTGCCCGTGGTGAGTCAAGGATGGATTCACAGATCCTAGCGCAGGCCCTGGATTACCAAAATGCAGGATGAACTCTCACTATCAAGAGCTATTTCCTGCTATTCTTTATAATCCCATTTGTTCTGTTCCATTACTACCAGATCTCCTTTGGCCCTGCCATACTGAATCTCTGAATCATACCTTAGGATTCACACCCTTCAGATATATTCGCAGAGAGTTAGTCATAGTTATCCAAGGTTTTTGGCACACTCTCTGCTTCTGGAAATCCATCCTCCCTAGAAGAAAGCCTCCTGGGAGATGCACTCAGGGGATGGAACAAGCAAAAACTGCAGTCCTCCATTATCATAGAAGAGATGAGGTTGTTGTGATCCCAAGGGGAAGGGTAGAGAAATGAAGTTGTCAAGTGAAGAGACTGGCAGGAGAAAGGATTGGGAGAATGGAACCATGGAGAAGTAGACAAAACAAGGGGGAGAGCAATACGCAGCACTGCAGAGTGGAGGAGCAGGGAAGCAGGATGGAAAAGGGAAAGTCTGGTGAGTAAAAGAGAAGAGGGGGAAAGATGTTAGGGTTAAAAGCCAGAAAGGGAAGAGAGACATGGAAATAAAGAGACAGGATGAAAGGAGCTTGGACTATAGAAATGGGAGGAGAAAGGCAGAGTGAAGATGCCCCCAAATGAAAGGTCATATACACTCATTGAGTGTTAAAACTCATTGCAATGAAAGGTGTATCCTTGGCAGAAAAGGGAAGTTAAGAAGCAAGAGGTGCACTGGTTGCAGCTACTGCAGGATGCGGGTGGAACATCTGTCTACAGCCCAGGGCTGTAGTAGGGGAAATGTAACAGAGTGCTAGCAGCCGCATTCAGATTGCTGACATTGCTGCAGCATGAGGTTGGCTTCAGTCTCAGCTGTGAGCAATTAAACACTCTGTTGGGAGATTACCAGCACCTGAGTGGTAACTACTGGGCTAATGATGTCATTGGGAGGATCTAAATAGAAGGAACAGGAAGCAAGGGGTAGCTCAGAAGCTGAGCTGTGTTAGGGAGGGAGGTTGGCTATGTGGAAAGTGTCAGTTACATGGTCAAGGTGTTTGTTTAAAAAAAAAAAAGGCAGAGGAACAGAGGAATAAAAGATGCACATGGTGCAAGGAAAACAGCCTAGGTGTGTTTGACTGTGAACTGACAGAACTGGGCTATACTGCAGTGTGGAGCACCCTGTGACAGGAAGGATACCAGCATCTTAACATTTTTCATTTTCAAATGCTGATAGGTAATTTTAACCTGACTTCAGCTGATGATCAGAGTGTGATGCCCTGAAGCACGAAGGTTAATAGCCCTTGTCATGGGATCCTAGCTAATGTTACTGCAGATGCTCAGGGGGACCATATGTCCTGTTTTGGCCAGTACAGTCCCTTTTTTAAGCCCCATTCAGTTTGTCCTGACTCTTTTGGCAAAAGTGGGCATTTGTCCTATTTGCTCTGGCCAATTTGATCAGTGTGGTGTAGTGCAGTGTGGGGGAGGGGCAATGCCAGCCCTGTGCAGGTGGGAGGCAGGGCTCTAGCGTGCAGCAACCACCTCACAGGGTAGGGCAGGCAGGGCTTGGGCCAGTGGCCTTGGGTAAGCCCCGCATGGGGTGGGGATGGAAGGGCTCAGGCAGCCGGGTGCAGTATCCTGTTTTCCCTCTGGAAAATATGATCACCCTACAAATGCTGCTTTTTGTCTTAGAGATGCCTGATCTTCTTGAAATTTTAATTAAGCAATTTCCTTAGTTCCTGTAGCAGTGAGTGCCACAGGCTAATTCTAAGGCACACGTTAAAAAAACAAATAAATCTTTGTTTTAAAGCAGTCACCTTTTAATTTAATCAAGTGTCTCTACTATTTTTGTATAAACACAAAAGAACATGCTTGTTTTGGAAGGGAAAAAACATATTTATAGTCAGGGGAGACCTGATTTAAAACAAACTTGAAACTATACTTTAAAATCACTAGGCCAGCTCCTCAGCTGGTATGAAAATGCAGCTTTGCTGATATACAACAGCCGATGACCTGGCCCATTATTTTAAAGGTAGAGCTGAGCAAATGTGACAGGAAGGAGCAAAGAATCCAGTGGAGCATTCTTCTCTCAAGCCTGCTCCACACTTAAAAGTTTTACCAGTATAACTCTGTTAGGGATGTGATGTATTTATTTATTTTGCTAAGATAGTTATGCAAGTATGAGCCCCTGGTATAGATGCAGTTACTGTTATAAAGATATCTGAGTGGTTCCTGAACTGGAATGAGCTAGACTGGTCTAAGAGCTCTTATACTGGTATAATTGTCTGCACTAGGCTTTTATTTGCCACTTTAACTATTCTGGTACAGTTAAAGCAGCCAGTCTGTTAAGTGTAGACAAGCCCTCATCCCCAGCAGCTTTGAGAATGGAAGAGAAAGGAGAAATGCCCTGCTGTGTCTCATCAGCCATGGAAAGGGCGAATACAGCACTAACAAGATACATGCTGCAATTATTGCATGGCTAGAGCTTTGCTGATCTACTCGCTGTAAACAAGTTATGCTCTGAATCTGGCCCTCCTTTCTATTTACAAAGTGATCCTGGTTTCTGTGAGTGTATTTGGTGTCCATAGGTATTTACTGAATAGCTTTCAGTCCAGGGATTGTTGATGTACTGGTCACTTTTACTGGCTGCTCATGATATCTGCGTAGCCAGCTAAATCTTCATGGTATTGTTTCTGCCCACTGACAGGATGGCACTTTTTAAACAGAAGATACTTGTTTGTGCACAAATACTCTTCTTTGTTCATATGAACAAACCTCAGTTCCCAAGTCACCATCCCCTAGACTGAAACCCCTTGAATAAGCATTCAATAAGAAGGGGCAGGGACATAGCCAAACCAACAGCCATATGCAATCCCCACAAATGTTCAAATGCTCTTTTTGCTCTGATCATGACAGTGCATGTTGCATACAAAGGTGTGGCTAACTGTAGGGGGAGAGCAGCACAATCTAATTTCTAGGTCTGGGGCCTGTGAGTCAGGTGACTTGGGGTCTGCCACTAACTCTCACTCACCCAGGGCAAGTTACTTCATGTCTTGGTGCCTCAGTTTTCCTATCAGTAAAATGGGGATGAAACATCTCACCTACCTTTGGAAAGCAGTGGGAGGTCTTTTGATGAAAGGTGCTGTTGTGTATTTGGTTGTCATGGGTTTTGTTACTATGGCAACTGAGTTAGATTATTAAGGGATAGATCAGCCGGTTTCAACCGGCTGAGTGAGCTCTCTGTGTCTGTAAATAAAATGGAGGTTTTGGTTAGCTGTCTGCTCTCTGGCCTCAAGTGATTGCTTCCTACACCGGCTGCCCCAAGGATATAACACTGGCGACGAGGATGGGATCCCGGTGCTGCTCCAGTAACAGAAGGAAGTAGAAGTCAAGGTAAAGACCAAACAAAGAAAAAAAGCTGCTTGTTTGCACTGACTGTGAAAGTGAAACTAAAAATCATGGCTACTCTGACCAGGCCCCTGGAGCCTTTTGATGAGAATACAGAGCAGTGGCATGTGTATACTGAGCGTTTTGAGCTTTTTGGTATTGCAAATGACATTACAGAAGCGAAGAAGGTGCCAATATTCTTAACTGTTGTAGGGGCTAAAACCTACTCTCTGCTACGCAGCTTACTACACCCTGTTAAGCCTGAGACTAAATCTTACAGTGACATTGTGGAAATCCTGGGGTCTCATTTCTCCCCAAAACCACTGGTAATTGCTGAAAGATATAGGTTCCACAAAAGAGACCAAAAGGAAGATGAAACAGTTGTACAATTTGTAGCCATTTTAAAGAAGCTAGCAGAACACTGTGAATTTAAAGAGATGTTAAATGATGCCCTGCGTGACAGGTTAGTGTGTGGCCTCTACAGTGAAGCTATACGGAAGCGCCTACTGACAGAGGCTCAGCTTACATTACAGAAGGCTGTTGATATTGCTGTCTCCATGGAACTGGCTACAAGGGAGGCACAATACATCGGTGCACCCCCTAGGGTGCAAAAAGTGTCACAAGAACCGACCCACAAAACTGTGCAGAGTCAAGAATGTTACCGCTGTGGTAAGCCAGGACACCAGGCATCAGAATGCTGGTGTAAGGACCTGGTGTGTCGACACTGTGGCAAAAAGGGACACATTGAGTGTGCCTGTAAACAAAAGAAAAAGAGGCTTGTGGTCTGGCCGACAAAAAGAGGAACCTTGCATACCCTAGAGCAGACCCAGGATGATCAAGGTGATACCGCCTCACAAGAGGAAGTGCCACTGCATGTTTTGTCTTTGGCAGCGGGCTCACATGAATACTGGGTAACCCCCTTATTGGAGGGCAAACCTATACGCATGGACCTAGACACCGGTGCAGCTGTCTCGCTGGTTCCTGAGACTGTGTATAAGGAAAAGCTACAGCATCTTCCGCTTAAGGCAACAAAAACTGTTCTGAAGACGTATACAGGTGAAGCTGTGCCCATGTTGGGCACTATTGATGTTAAGGTGGAGCTCAATGGACAGGCGGCTAAATTGCCACTGTTTGTGGTGAGAGGTAACTACCCAGCCTTAATGGGTAGGTCTTGGCTTGGGAAGATTCAGCTGAACTGGGCAGAAGTGCACCGGATGACTAAAGAAGAAACCAGTCTAACCCCTATACTAAGGAAACATGCTGCTGTTTTTGGAGATGATTTGGGAAGTATGAAGGGAATCACTGTGACATTGAACATTAAACCTGGCAGTCCACCAAAATATCTGAAAGCCCGAACTGTGCCATATGCCATCAGGCCAAAAGTTGAAGCAGACCTGGAGCGCCTGGTCACCAATGGAGTCCTAATACCAGTTACCCATAGCTCATGGGCCACTCCTATCGTTCCAATAGTGAAGAAAGATGGCTCTCTCCGGATTTGCGGTGATTTTAAAGTCACTGTCAACCCAGTGTTGTGTGCAGAGCAATACCCGCTTCCCTGCATCGATGACCTCTTCGCAGGCCTGGCTGGGGGACAAAAGTTCAGTAAGATTGATCTGAGTCAAGCATATTTACAGATGCACGTCGATGAAAAGTCCCAAGAGCTGTTGACTATTGTGACTCATAAGGGGCTTTATCGATACTGTCGCCTACCCTTCGGAATCACATCGGCTCCCGCCCTGTTCCAGAGGGCTATGGACCAGATCTTGTGTGGCTTGTCAGGAGTTCAGTGCTATCTGGATGATATCCTGGTCACTGGAAGAAATGAAGAGGATCACTTAAAGAATTTAGAGGCTACCCTACAAAGACTGGAAGAGTATGGCCTACGAGTTCGCAAAGACAAGTGTGAATTCTTCAAGCCCTCTGTTGAATATTTGGGACACATCATCGATTCTGCAGGTCTTCATAAGGCCCCTGCAAAAGTTAAAGCTATTGTGGAGGCTCCCCCACCTCGAAATGTAAGCCAGCTGCGCTCATTTCTAGGACTACTGAACTATTATGGAAAGTTCATCTCACAGTTAGCCACACTGCTAAAACCACTTCATGAGCTCCTTGGGCAGAACAAGGCCTGGAAGTGGACTGAAGCCTGTGATGTTGCATTTAACAAAGCTAAGGATGCATTGTTAAATTCTGAAGTTCTAACGCACTTTGATCCATCCTTACCCCTGCAATTGGCCTGCGATGCTTCCCCTTATGGAGTGGGAGCGGTCGTGTCACACATTATGCCTTCGGGAGAAGAAAGACCTATTGCTTTTGCTTCACGCACTCTAAGCAAAGCAGAAACTAACTACGCCCAAATCGAACGTGAGGCATTAGGAATTGTTTTTGGAATTAGGAAGTTTCATCAGTACCTGTTTGGGCGAAAGTTTACTCTTCTTACAGACCATCGACCTCTGACATCAATTTTTGGACCCTACACAGGCATTCCCCCATTAGCTGCTAGTCATATGCAACGTTGGGCATTGATACTTTCTGCACACACATATGAAATCAAATATCGGAAATCCACTCTGCACGGCAATGCAGATGGCCTCTCAAGGTTGCCTTTACCGGTCAAACATCAAGATAGTGCCCAAAAGGAAATCTTCTACTTTGAACAGGTAGAGAATACACCCATCACTGCTACTCAGATAAAGAAGGCAACCCGCGTTGACCCAGTATTATCCCAAGTTATGGACCTGGTGATGCATGGAAAATCTCGACAAACCTCTCCGGTCTCACCCGACCTTGTTCCCTACATGTCCAGGCGGACGGAGTTATCGGTCCAATCTGGTTGTTTGTTGTGGGGGAGGCGTGTCATTATTCCACCACCCCTGAGATCACAGATGTTAGAACAGCTACATTCCGGTCACTGTGGAATAGTGCGCATGAAGGAAATTGCACGAAGCTATTTTTGGTGGCCTAGATTGGACAGTGCTATTGAAGAGAAGGCAAAAGCTTGTATGTCATGTCAGGGTGTAAGAAATGCACCCCAGTTGGCACCCCTACACCCATGGGACTGGCCTGAAAACCCGTGGCAACGTATTCACGTTGACTTTGCTGGCCCCCTTGAAGGAAGCATGTTCTTGGTGGCAGTAGATGCCCATTCTAAATGGCCAGAAGTCTCTATAATGCAGTCCACTACTGCAGAGAGTACTATTCAAAAACTACGAGGACTCTTTAGTCGTTTTGGTCTGCCAGAACAACTTGTGAGCGACAACGGACCGCAGTTCGTCTCTCAGGAGTTTCAAAATTTTATGAAGGCAAATGGGATACACCACATCACGTCAGCACCATATCATCCGTCCACCAACGGATTAGCTGAAAGATTTGTGCAGACAATGAAAAACGCTTTGAAATCAGCAAAGGGACAACACTCCATTCAAAAGCGTCTGGATACCTTCTTACTTTCCTATAGAAACACACCTCATGCTACGACCCAGGCTTCCCCAGCCTTTCTAATGATGGAACGACAGCTGCGCACTTGCTTTGATCTGCTGAAACCTTCTGAACCCAGACAAACTGTGCAACATCAGCAGCAATATCAAGTCATCAGACAGGCACCCAGAGCAAAAGACCGAACCTTTAGCCCAGGACAGCCATTTTTGGCTCGGAATTATACTTCCAGAGCTAAATGGGTCCCGGCCACAGTCATCACTCAAACAGGACCTGTTTCCTATACAGTCCGGACTGCAGAGAATCTTACCTGGCGGCGACATGTAGATCAGCTGTTGCCAGGTCATGCCAGTCTTCAGGACGCATCTGCAGTTGAGGGGTCTGACTTCACCCCTCCTGGTGAGACACCGAATCATGAGTCACCTGTTCCTGACTGTTCTCCTCCATTACCGCCGGCAGCTGAGATACCCCTTTGCCCAGCACGAGCTGATACCACCTCCTCACCTATTCGTGCTGCGGACCCTGAGGCCCTAGTACTTTCGGGTGCAACAACACCAGAAGTTCGCCGTAATCCACCTAGAAACAGAAGGCCTCCTCATTGGCTGGATCTTTAGTTAGGGCGAACCCAGGTTATGGGGCAAAATAATCCCCAGGGTTTAGCCGGGAATGGAGGCAGTCTACCCTCCTTCTCTAGTTTAGTGTGTGTTTTATTTAGGGGATGTTCTTATTAGGGGGGGAGGAATATGTTGTGTATTTGGTTGTCATGGGTTTTGTTACTATGGCAACTGAGTTAGATTATTAAGGGATAGATCAGCCGGTTTCAACCGGCTGAGTGAGCTCTCTGTGTCTGTAAATAAAATGGAGGTTTTGGTTAGCTGTCTGCTCTCTGGCCTCAAGTGATTGCTTCCTACACCGGCTGCCCCAAGGATATAACAGGTGCTATAATGGGACTGTATTGTTGTTGTTTCAATGCTGAATAACACTGAATTGTTTCACCAGAACATCATTGCAGATTAATGCAACATCACTTGGGGGGACGGGGGGGGGCAGAGACCACCTTGTTATGCTATTGACATGAACTATGACCGTATAGATCATTGTTGCAACCAAGGTTCTATAGTGGCACTAAATCTTGTACAAAGGAGGTCAAGTAAGGTGTCTATGAAAAGTTTGATTTGCTGGTTATGATTATGCAATCTGTATGCATGTATCATTTTTGTATTTAAAGATATAAGCATTGGCTCTATACTGTCTGTATTTCAAACTTGTGCTATGCTTCTGGGTGACACCTCAGACAGTTTGGCATCAGCCCATTAAGGACCATCAGCTATACAACTGACCCAATGAGAGAAGGCAGATACACCCTATGACTCAGCAAGGCATGCAGGGACATGCCTATGGAGAGAACTCTAAGGATTTCAAGCCATGTGCTGGGAAGCTTGTGTTTGAAACAAAGGAAGCACAGGCAGCATGGCAAGAGGCTATAAAAGGCAGCTGCATCTTCTCCATTTTGTCTTCAATCCTGCTTCTTACCTCTGGAGGGACTTTGCTACACTGAAGCTCTGAAACAAAGGACTGAATGACCCATCCAAACTGGATGTACTTCAGAGACTTAACTTAAGCCAGGAGTTTATTCCATCGCTGCTACAAGCTTGAACCAAGAACTTTGCCATTACTGTATGTAATTAATTCCATTTAATTCCAGCGGCACAGGAGGCAGCAAACAGAGCTGCTAACAGGGGAGTTTGCGTGGGAGTTCCCATTGGAGGAGCAGTGTTTGTCTCCCTCAGTAGAGGCCCGGAGGGGCAGACTGCTGAAGGGGCAGCCGAGCCTGGATTGTCTGAGCCCTGATTAGGGGGTGGAGCCAGGCTAGGAGGGGCCTATAAAAGCGGCCGCCCAGCCAGGCAGCGGCACAGCTGCGAGCAGCGGCACAGGAGGCAGCAAACAGAGCTGCTAACAGGGGAGTTTGCGTGGGAGTTCCCATTGGAGGAGCAGTTCCCATTGGAGGAGGAAGGGGGCCGCGCCGTGTCCCCCGTGTTTCCCTAGGCACAAGCACCGAGCGAGGCCGGGACAGCAGCAGCCATGAGCCAAGCAGCAGAGGACACACCAAGGATGAGAGCATGCAGCAGCTGCGGTATGTACCTGGTTCTAGCAGGGGACCCAGAGCAGTACTATGTATGTATGAAGTGTCGCCTAATAGAGCTGCTGGAGGAAAAGATCCAGGGCCTAGAGCTGCAGGTAGAAACCCTGATAGAGAATAGAAGGGGGTTCGAGCAGCTGATGGAGCAATGGCAGGCAGTAACTGAAGGGGAACGCCCAGGGGCACAGGTGGGAGCAGGGGCTAAGGCCAGTGAGGGGGGACCACCAGACGAGGAGGATGGGCGGTGGAAGCATGTGACTGTGAGAAGCAGGCCAAGGAAAAGGAGAGCCAGTGAGGGGGAAATAGAGCTAAGGAACAGGTTTGAAGGTTTGGAGAATGAGGAAGGGGTAAAGAATATGGTAGCTGATGGTGGGAGGCCAAGGAAAAAGAGACGAGCGGCCAGTCCCATAGATAGAGGGGAGGAGTCTATGGAGGCAACACCAAGTTTGGGTCAGGGGAGATTACAGGATGGCTTAAGGGGAACCACAAGGGAAGATAGGAATGGAAGGAGCTTGCAACCAGGGGGAACGGGGGATAGGTTAGAGGACCGCACTGTCCCCAGGCAAAGGCAGGTCTACGTGATTGGGGACTCCATACTGAGAAGGTTGGACAGGCCTGTGACCAGGGCCGATCCGGAGAACAGAAGGGTGTGCTGTCTACCGGGCGCTAAAATACGGGATGTGGACCTGAGGTTGAAAAGGATCCTAAGAGGAGCAGGTAAGAACCCTTTGGTCATCCTTCATGTGGGAACGAATGATACTGCTAGATTCTCGCTAGACAGGATCAAGGGAGACTATGCCAGGTTGGGTAAGACGCTTAAGGAAATTGAGGCTCAGGTGATCTTCAGTGGGATCCTACCTGTCCCTAGGGAAGGGCGCCAAAGGGGTGAGAGAATCCTGACGATTAATAGTTGGCTGAGAGAGTGGTGTTACAAGGAGGGCTTTGGGATGTATGGGCACTGGGAGGCTTTTGGGGACAGACAACTGTTCTCACGGGATGGGCTCCACCTAAGTAGGGAAGGAAGTAGACTTCTAGGAGGGAGGCTGGCTCATCTGATTAAAAGAGCTTTAAACTAGACACTGGGGGGAGACGGTTGGGAGAGGCCCTGGTGCACTCCACGCCAAATTTATACATTGGGAGTGGGAACAAGAAGATAACAACAGATATAGCCAGAGGGGGACGGTTAGGTGTAAGGAAGAGGGGGGGGACAGATACTAGATCGACAGGTCATACTGGTAGTACTGTGTCCCTACCGAGCGGGGTGAGAAGAGTGAGAGGAGCCCAACAGCAAAAGGTAGGATGTTTGTTCACCAATGCGAGAAGCTTAGGTAATAAAATGGAGGAACTGGAGCTCCTGGTCCGAGAATTGAAACCGGATATCGTAGGAATAACCGAAACATGGTGGAACGATAGCCATGACTGGAGTACAGGTATGGAAGGGTATGTGCTGTTTAGAAAAGACCGATGCAAAGGTAAAGGTGGGGGAGTAGCATTGTATATCAATAATGAGGTGAAATGTAATGAAATAACTAGCAATGCAATGGTTAATACGGAGTCTGTGTGGGCAATGGTCACATTAGGGAAGAAAACTACCAGAGCCTCACCCGGGATAGTGATTGGGGTGTGCTATAGACCGCCAGGATCTAGCTTGGAGACGGATAGAGAGCTCTTTAATGTTTTTAAGGAGGTAAACACTAATAGGAACTGCTTGATCATGGGAGACTTTAACTTCCCAGATATAGATTGGGAAACAAATGCTAGTAATAACAATAGGGCTCAGCTTTTCCTAGACGTGATAGCTGATGAATTCCTCCATCAAGTGGTTGCTGAACCGACGAGGGGGGATGCCATTTTAGATCTGATTTTGGTGAGTAATGAGGACCTTGTTGAGGAAATAGTTGTAGGGGACAACCTTGGCTCGAGTGATCACGAGCTAATTCATTTCAAAATTAATGAGAGGATAATCAATATTGCATCTGAGACTAGGGTTTACGATTTCAAAAGGGCTAACTTTACTAAATTAAGACGACTAGTTAGGGAAGTGGACTGGACCAACATATTTAGGAATCTAAAGGTAGATGACGCCTGGGGTTACTTCAGGTTGAAATTGCAGGAGTTGTCAGAGGCATATATCCCGAGAAAGGGAAAACGGCTCGTAGGTAGCAGTTTTAGACCGAGCTGGATGACCAAGCGTCTTAGAGGGGTCATTAAGAAAAAACAGAAAGCGTACCGGGAGTGGAAAATGGGAGGGATCAGCAAAGAAACCTACCTTATTGAGGTCAGAGGGTGTAGGGATGCAGTGAGAAAGGCAAAGCGACGGGTGGAGATGGACCTAGCGAAGGGGATTAAAACCAATAGCAAAAGGTTTTTTAGCCATATAAATAGGAAGAAAACCAAGAAGGAAGAAGTGGGACCGCTTAAAACTTTAAACGGAGTGGAGATTAGGGATAATCTTGGAATGGCACAATATCTGAATGAATATTTTGCCACGGTCTTTAATGAGGCTAATGAAGGGCTAAGGAATAGTGATAGAGGGACCGATGGGAATGAAGATATGGGGGTAGACATTACGGTATCTGAGGTGGAGGCCAAACTTGAACAGCTTAACGGAAGTAAATCGGGGGGCCCGGATAATCTTCATCCTAGAATATTAAGGGAATTGGCGAGTGATATTGCTAGCCCGTTAGCGATGATTTTTAATAAATCTCTAAATTCGGGGATTGTACCGTTGGACTGGAGATTAGCTAATGTAGTTCCTATATTCAAGAAGGGGAAAAAAAGTGACCCGGGTAACTACAGGCCTGTTAGTTTAACATCTGTAGTATGCAAAGTAATGGAAAAAATTTTGAAAGAGAGAATGGTTAAGGAGCAGGAGGCCGATGACAACTGGGATAGATTACAGCATGGATTTACGAAAGGTAGATCGTGCCAAACCAATCTGATCTCCTTCTTTGAGAAAGTAACAGATTTTTTAGACAAGGGAAATGCGGTGGATCTAATATATCTGGATTTCAGTAAGGCGTTTGATACGGTACCGCATGAGGAATTATTGGTTAAATTGGAAAAGATGGGGATCGAAATGAAAATCCAGAGGTGGATAAGGAGTTGGTTAAAGGGGAGACTGCAGAGGGTAGTACTGAAAGGGGAACTGTCGGGTTGGAGGGGGGTTACCAGTGGAGTTCCTCAAGGTTCGGTTTTGGGTCCTATTTTATTCAATCTATTTATTGCTGACCTGGGAACCAAGAGTAGGAGTGGGCTGATAAAGTTTGCGGACGACACCAAGTTGGGAGGTATTGCCAATTCGGAGAAGGATCGGGATATCCTCCAGGGAGATTTGGATGACCTTGTAAACTGGAGTATTAGTAACAGGATGAAATTCAATAGTGAGAAGTGTAAGGTTATGCATTTAGGGATGACTAACAAGAATTTTAGTTATAAGCTAGGGACGCACCAGTTGGAAGTAACGGAGGAGGAGAAGGACCTGGGAGTCCTGGTTGATCGTAGGATGACTATGAGTAGGCAATGTGATGTGGCCGTTAAAAAAGCTAATGCGGTCTTGGGTTGCATTAGGCGGGGTATTTCTAGTAGGGATAAGGAAGTGCTAGTCCCGTTATATAAGGCGTTGGTGAGACCTCATTTGGAGTATTGTGTGCAGTTTTGGTCTCCCATGTTTAAGAAGGATGAGTTAAAACTGGAACGGGTACAAAGAAGGGCCACTAGAATGATCCGAGGAATGGAAGGCATGTCGTATGACAGGAGACTTGAGGAGCTCGGTTTGTTTTCCTTAACCAAAAGAAGGATAAGGGGAGATATGATTGCACTCTTTAAATATATCAGAGGGATAAATACCAGGGAAGGAGAGGAATTATTTCAGCTCAGTGCTAATGTAGACACGAGGACAAACGGATATAAATTGTCAGTCAGGAAATTTAGGCTTGAAATTAGACGAAGGTTTCTAACCATCAGGGGAGTGCAATACTGGAACAGCCTACCGAGGGAAACAGTAGGGGCGAAGGACCTCCATGACTTTAAAATTAAGCTAGATAAGTTTATGGAGGAGATGGTATAATAGGATAACGGGCTTAGTCAATAGGTCAATTAAGTGCCAAACTGGTACTTAATTGGGTCAAATTGGGTCAATGATATGATATTCTTAACCTCTTTCAGAGGGTATGGCTGGAGAGTCTTGCCCGCATGCTCGGGGTTCAGCTGACCGCCATATTTGGGGTCGGGAAGGAATTTTCCTCCAGGGCAGATTGGCAGTGTCCCTGGAGGTTTTTCGCCTTCCTCCGAAGCATGGGGCAGGGGTCGCTTGCTAAAAGAGTGGGTAGATCGGCTAATGTGGCCTGCATCTTGCAGGAGGTCAGACTAGATGATCATAATGGTCTCTTCTGATCTTGAATTCTATGATTCTATGATTCTATGAATTTTAACTCTCATCTATATTTCTTTCTTTTATGGAGAAACCTTTAGATTTTAGATTCTAAAGGATTTGCAGCAGCATGATTTGTGGGTAAGATCTAACTGTTATATTGACCTGGGTCTGGAGCTTGGTCTTTTGGGCTGTGAGAACCTTTTTTCTTTTACTGGGGTATTGGTTTTCATAACCATTCATCCCCATAAGGAGTGGTGCTGTTGGTGATACTGGGAAACTGGAGTGTCTGAGGGAATTGCTTATATGACTTCTGGTTAGCCAGTGGGGTAAAACCGAAGTCCTCTCTGTTTGGCTGGTTTGGCTGGTTTGGTGAAGGAACCCCAACCTCAGGCTGTGACTGCCCTGCTCTAAGCAATTTGTTCTGAACTGATACTCTCAGTTGTGTCCCACCAAGGGCCGCATTATTACACACCTCTCTCTATTTTTGTACAGAACCCAGCACCAATGGGGTTCTGGTCCATGGCTGGGGCTCCAAGGCACTACAGTAATTAATAATAATTATAAAATAATAAAAGGCACTGCAACACCAGGCTATTAAGATGAGTGTGTTTCCTGTCTTTCTGCAAGGCTATTGAATCATGAAGTGCATCTCCAACCACTAAAGGCTGGTGCCAGTATCTGAGTGCCTTTCCTTCTGAAGGAACCACAGGTGTTTTACATATATCCATACAAATGTGCGTGTGTGTTATATAAATCTGTAGATAGGTGCATCTCCTTCTCCCTCCCAGTGATGCTATGCAAGTATCAAGTAGGAGGAAAATGAGGAATAGCTCGATAGAGAGAAAGGATGGTCTTATGATTGAGGCAGTGGATGGGACCATAGGCGCCGACTCCATGGGTGCTCCAGGGCTTCAGCCCTCCCTCTCTCCCTCCTTCCCCAGTGCCTCCTGCCCACCGGCGGCCCCACTGATCAGCGCCTCCCCCTTCCTCCCCGTGCCTCCTGAATGTTGTGATCAGCTGTTTCGCGGTGTGCAAGAGGCTCTGCGGGGAGGACAGAAGATGCCGCATGCTCAGGGGGACGGGGTGGAATGGGGTGGGGTAGGAAGAGGCAGGATGGGGACTTGGGGAAAGGGGTGGAGTGGGGGTGGAGCCTGGAGCAGAGCCAGGGGTTGAGCACCCCTTTGTAGATTGGACAGTTGGCACCTATGGATGGGACACTGAGATTTAGGTTCAATTTCTGGGTCAGACACAGACTCCCTGTGTCACCTTGTCCTATCCTCAAAGGTATTCAGGCGCTTAACTTCCATTGAAATCAGTGGGAGTTAGGAGCTTAAATACCTTTACCTAGGCCTTCATCTCTCTGAGCTTCTGTCATACACACACTCAAAACAGAGATACTTCCCTTGTAATCCATTTTGTCTATTCAGATTATAAGGCTCCCCAAGGCAGCAGAATGACGACAACAGACTTCAAAAAAGCAGACTTTAACAAATTCAGAAAACTGTCAGGTAAGGTCTTATGGGAAGAAAATCTAAAGGGAAAAGGAGTTCAGGAGAGCTGGCAGTTTCTCAAGGAGATAATATTAAAGGCACAACTGCAACCTATCCCCATGCAAAGGAAAGATGGGAAGAATAGTAAGAGGTCACTGTGGCTCCATCAGGAGCTCTTTAATGACCTGAAAATCAAAAAGGAATCCTACAAAAAGTGGAAACATGGACAAATTGCTAAGAAGGAGTACAAAAGAACAGCACAAGTATGTGGAGACAAAATCAGAAAGGCTAAGAGCATGTCTACACCTACAGCAGTGCACTGATGCAGCTGCGCCGTTGCAGCATGTATGGTGAAGACGCTCTGTGCTAAGGAGAGAGCTCTCCCGTCAGCATAATAAAACCACCTCTGCAAGCAGTGGTAGCTATGCCGATAGGAGAAGCTCTCCTGCCGCCATAGTGCTGTCCACCCCGGCACTTATGTCAGTGTAACTTATGTCACTTGGGGATGGTTTATTCACATCGATTCACAGTGACATAAGTTCTGCTGACAGAAGCTGTAGTGTAGACATAGCCTAAGACACAAAATGAGTAACAGCTAGCAAGGGACATAACAGGTAATAAGAAGAGGTTCTTAAATACATTAGAAGCAAGAGATAGACATGATTATTTTGCTTCAACAACAGGAGTACTTGTGGCACCTTAGAGACTAACAAATGTATTAGAGCATAAGCTTTTGTGGGCTACAGCCTACTTCTTCAGATGCATAGAATGGAACACACAGAAGATATTTATACATACAGAGACCATGAAAAGGTGGAAGTAGCCATGCCAACTGTAAGAGGCCAATCAATTGGGATGAGAAAAAAAAAACTTTTGAAGTGATAATCGAGATGACCCATAGAAGGTGTGAGAAGAACTTAATATGGGGAAATAAATTCAATTAGTGTAATGACCCAACCATTCCCAGTCTCTGTTTAAACCTAAGTTAATTGTATCTAATTTGCATATTAATTCAAGTTCAGCAGTCTCTCTTTGGAGTCTGTTTTTGAAGTTTTTTTGTTGCAAAATTGCCATCTTCAAGTCTGTCACTGAGTGGTTAGAGAGGTTGAAGTGTTCTCCCACTGGTTTTTGGCTTGTTCACCTGCACATTACCAACGTGATATGTGCCAGCAATGCCCCTCTGCCATATACATTGGCCAAACTGGACTATCTCTATGCAAAGGAATAAATGGACACAAATCTGACATCAGGAATCATAATATTCAAAAGCCAGAACAGGTTACCAAGGGAGGTTGTGGAATCCCCAGCCTTGGAGGTTTTTAAGAACAGGTTAGTTAAACACCTGTCAGGGACGGTCTAGGTTTCCTTGGTCCTGCCTCAGTGCAGGGGGTTGGACTTGATGATCTCTCAAGGTCCCTTCCAGCCCTACACTTCAGTGATAATATAAGGCAGGGACAGTCCTTCTCTGGGTATACAGCACAGTTGATATGGGGCCCTGATCTCAGCTGGAGCCTCTAGGGGCTACTATAATACATATAACAACTTTTCCATTGAAACTGCAAGGCAAAAATGGAGCTTGGCAGATAATACAGGTTGGCATTTAGCCAGGCTGTCAGGGCCGGCCTCCTCACCTTGTGAATAATGCTGTAAGATCTTCATTAGCAATAAGCTCCACGGGTAGGCCCTTGGGTTTAGTCTCAGCCCTTCTGGCCTTTCTGTTGAGGTGGAGTGGGGTGAAAACAGCAGGAGACAGCCCCTGTTTAGAAGGGAAGGAGCAGTGACAAGCAGGATTGGTGACAGAAGCCTGTTTTAACACCAGCTTTTAGGTTCAATCTAGAGGGGGAGATTAAGGGATTTCTTTCTGAAGCCCATCTGTAATTAATGGCCAATCAGTGTCTCCAACTGGCAGCTCTTCTGGAGGAGCTGAATCCGACAGGGCAAAGCTTTCAAGCGTGCCAGCTCCACTGGGGCCTTTGTATTAGGAGAGGCAGATGAGTGAAACTGGGCTCAGGACCATTGGCACAAGGGGAAAGAAACCAGCAAAGCTGCCCCTCCTGCCAGGCACACCCACTGACCGTGTGCGATAAAACGATCCCCCCAGAGGAGCAGACAGCTCGTGAGCTGGCCAAACAGAAGGGAGGGGGACTTGGGGGAGCTATGGGGAAGGGAGGAAAATTTAAATTGGGGGAGGAGGGGTATTTGATGAGATGTTTGTGATGCCCTGAAGCATGAGGGTTCATAGCATGAGGGCTTCTGCTGCCCCCCCCCCCACTCCCTCCAATATTTAAATTGTGAGACGCTGGGTCATGTGCAATTTCCCACAATCTGGAGCCTTTCAAAACAAACACGCATGCATCTAACCACATCCACCTGGTGCTTATAAAGAATGTTTTCTACAGTAACTTGCCAGGGCCACATCATGCTCTGAACTTGTCAGCAAACAGTGCACACCTGAACCACAGGGGCCCAAGTGCCCTTGCCCCGGGCAGCACTCTAACAAATATTCCCTCTCCTCTTCCATCCCCACTGTTCCCATTTCCTTTGTGAGATTCCCCCCTCCCTCTCATCCCTCCTGCTCCTCCTGAGAGGCGGCTCAGACAAATGCTGCCAAACCTGCAGCCACAAAGAGCTCATGGGGGCCTCCTTCCCACCAAGGCCAGGCTACAGTACTAGTGTGATGTGCTCATATTCCAGTGCTGTGTGCGGTGAGGAGAAAGAATTGCTATGCGCTAACTGAAAGCCCTCCAGCAGGAGCCCCTGGGGAAGAGGAATGTCTTCCCATTATTGCAGCCCTGACTGGGGCCCAAAGCAGTCTTCCCGCCTCCCTCTGTTTGACAGGAAGCCTCCATCTGCTTTTCCAGTAACACCCTCTACAAACAGCCCCCGCCCCCTGCAGGTCTGGACATGTTTCTTATTCTCCCTGCCCTGGTGGGGTTGGATCCCTCTGCCAGCTGGCAGGGCAGACAAGATTGTTGCATGCTCAGTGCAGGGCTGCATGTTCAATCCTGGGACTTGCAGCTGAAGACCCAACCATGTGATTTCACAGAGGCTCCCCAGACTGGCTTGAATGGGCTCTGCCCCCACACACCTAATCTCTCTTCCTCTCCATCCTCCTGCAATCCACTCACCATTTCCCCCAATTGCACTCTTCCGGTCTTCCCCTATTTTCCTACCCAATCTGGTCTTTTGTCCTCATTTTCCCTCCTCACACACTAAACTGTTTCACACCCAAAATCCTCTCTCCTATTCACCCCTTCCATCAATTCTGGGTCCCTCCCCAATCTATTCAGTAGACACCCACACCCTCTCACACACATCCCTTCTTCTATAGTATTCAATTCAAACCCCTCAAAATAATTCAGCTGTGGCGTGTCTCCTCCTCCCGCTCACCCACTGCTGGCTACAACTGCAGCCCTTCAGTTTAGCCACTGGTTACTATCTGGCCCACAGTCAGGGAGCCTGATTAGCTCAGGGACTTGGGGGATGAGAAATGGAGCATGTCACCGCTGGATCACTCTCTGCTGGCTGATGATAATGAATTCTATGAAAGGAGCATGGAGGAGGGCGAAGCTAGTCTTTGAGCTGCCCTGAAGGCAAGAAAGCAATTTTTACTTCCCCTCTCTGTGGCACGCTGACAGGAGACAAGGAAAAGGGGGGCAGCGGGGGTGGGGTGTGCTGGCAGGGCCAGTGCAACCATTTAGGCAACCTAGGTGGTTGCCTAGGGCACTAGGATTTGGGGGGACGCCATTTTCTTTGGCAGCGACCGCGTCAGCTGGATCTTTGGCCGCCCCGGTCGCCGCCGGCATTTAGGCGGAGGGAGCTGGGGCAGGGGAGTGGGAGGAGGGCTGCCTGCAGCAAGTAAGGGGGGGCACAGCACACAGGGGAACTCCCCGTCCCAGCTCACTCCGCCCCACCTCCTTCCCGAGCACGCCGTGGCTGCTTCACTTCTCCCGCCTCCCAGGCTTGCAGCTCCAATCAGCTTAGGGGTGAGCTGGGGTGTGGGGGGGTGCCTTGGGGTGGGGAGCTGCCGTGGGGGGGCACCTCAGGGCAGAGGGGGGGAGTTCCCGCCGGGGGGGGGGTGCGCCTCAGGGCAGAGGTGCGGGGGGGTGGGGAGAGCGCAAGGTGGAAATTTCACCTAGGGCGTGAAACATCCTTGCACCAGCCCTGGGTGCTGGTCACATCTGCAGCTCAAGTCATGGCATGCCACATAGCAAAGTCTGTATCAGAGGGGAAGGTAATGAGGACTTTGGTGCCCTCTATGGGAAGGAATTTACCTGTGACTAAATATTACACAGGGAAGGGGCACTGCCAGAACCAGGCAAAAGAAGAGAAAGAATGAGAGAAGGGAAGAGCGGAGTCTTCAGTACATCTCTCCAAAGCCTCAAACCTACTTAACCGTACAAAGTAGAGGCAGCAGGCTCTCCAGCTCTGGACTGAGGTTAGACACGTACTGCCAGGCCTGCAGTCTGGCTGTAGAATATGTCACCGAACTGCCAGCTACAGCCATCTTCAGAATTAGAACGTTACCGACGACACCAGGAACAAGAGACCCCACCACATCTCCTGTCACAGCACAGGCCTCCCTTTGGCTCCCCAGAGCTCCTCTGAGTCCAGAACTCAGTGACCTGAGAGAGTCTAACTCCCGGCTTCTGCTCACTTGAGTACCTCATTGGCTCTGAGTGGAAAACAGCAAAAGAGAGGGGAGTGGGTGGGAAGTAAACAAGTGTCTAAAGTTAATTATGTGGATATTTTCCACCACATCGTGGTGGTGGTGTAGTTTTGGGCTTGTTGAGTGTCTGCAATATGGTGGATCTAATTGTGCCATTGGCTTGAATTCTCCAGCATTTGCTATTTCTGTGGGTGACTCATTCCTAAGCAGTTCACCTTCGCTGGTGGGCCAAAGTATTTTATTTCTGGACCACAGGCGCCAGCTTCCTCTGGGCCCCGGGGGTGCTCAACCCCCTGCTCCAACCCTGGTCCTGCCCCCTTCTGCCAAACTCCCACCCTGGCTCTTCCCACCCCCACTCTGCCCCACTCCACCTCTTTCTCACTTCTTCCCACCCAGGTCCACCCCCTCCTCCGAGCATGCCCCGTCCCCGCTCCTCCCTTTCCCTACCAGCTCTCCTGCACGCCGCAGAACAGCTGATCATGGCGGGCAGGAGGTGCTGGGAGGGAAGGGGAGGAGTTGATCGGCGTGGCTGCCGGTGGACGAGGGTGCTGGGGGGAAAGGGTAGTGAGGGAGCTGGCTGCCAGTGGGTGATAAGCACCCACTAATTTTTTTCCAGGGCTGCACCTATGTTTTGGACCCTGTGATCCCATGCAACAAGCTTGGAGCTTTGATTGTTCCGACTGATTCAATCATATGAGTGCAGGGGACTGGACTAGATGACCTCTTAAGGTCCCTTCCAGTCCTATGATTCTATGATAATAATTCCTTCTATTGCATTTGTTAGATTAGCATTGGTCATAAAACACATTTTGCTTTTCCTGAGCCTGTGAAAGATGGATCTTCAATATCCTATTTCACCCACTGGAGATTAGGCTCTAGATAGGTATATCCAAAATTTAAATTTGATATTGAGGAGGTTTTAAGGGTTAAAAATTAGTGACCATGACTTAGTCACGATCCTATGAGGCTATGAACACAAAAGAACTTTAAAAAGTATGTAAAGATAAGAAAATAGCCCTTACAGGGAACATCTCAGATCAGGAGATGAGAGATCTGCTCATGGAATGTGATCAAAGAGCAGCAGAAGCTGCAATCTGAATGCAGATGATAGCAGACAAGCAATGACTTGAGCATGAAGAAAAAATGGCAGACCTTCGATTGAGGGAGAAGCTAGCAAGTGAGGAGATGGAGGAAAAAAGCTCACAAGAGGCAAATGGAACAGCTGCAAGTTGAGAAAGAAACTCATCAAAACCAGATGGAAGCTGCCACACTCTAAATTCAAGTCCTGGGAGTGCAACAGAGGCTGCCACCGCCGGGAATTTCATCCCCTCTCAACAGCAGAGACTGGGATAAAGTCTGTCCAATTTATAAAGATTCTGAAGAATTTGTATCCACCTTTGAACCTCTGTGTGATGTCTAGAAAATTCCAGATGAAAAAACGATGGCATTTCTCCTGACCAAACTGACTGGTAAGCAAGGCAAGTGTTCAATGAAATGGGGGAAGAGGAGGCTTTGCATTACAGAAAGTTAAAAGAAACTGTGTTGAAATGGTTTAAGATTACTCCTGAGTTTTATAGATTGAAATTTATAAATCTCAAAATGTCTGATAATGCTACTTATGTGGAATGTATTTACAAATTGCTTGGTTTTGTTAAAAAGTGGAATACAGGAGCAGAATCTTATGGTGACTTTGGGTACGTCTATACTACAAGACTATTTCGAATCTACTTAATTCGAATTTGTGGAATCGACCTTATGAAGTCGAATTTGTGTATCCACACTAAATACACTAATTCGACTGTCTGAGTCCACAGTAACGGGGCCAGCATCGACTTTGGAAGCGGTGCACTGTGGGAAGCTATCCCACAGTTCCCGCACTCCCCGCTGCCCATTGGAATGCTGGGTAGAGCCCCCAATGCCTGCTGGGGGAAAAAATGTGTCGAGGGTGGTTTTGGGTAACTGTCATCATTGAACCGTCAATCACGCCCTCCCTCCCTCCCTGAAAGCGCCTGCGGGCAATCTGTTCGTGCACTTTTCTGCTCAGTGACAGCGCGGGTGCCACAGCACTTTGAGCACGGATCCCGCTGCAGTTATGGCCGTTGTCAACTCCTCGCACCTTATCGTCCACCTCTTCCACAGTCAGCTGCTGAGAAATAGGGCTACTTTTCAATGGTGCTGCGAGCACTGGTGGACCATGGGGGACGTTTTACCAACATCAACGTCGGGTGGCCAGGCAAAGTTCATGACGTGCTTGTTTTCAGGAACTCTGGTCTGTTTAGACGCCTGCAGGAAGGTAGTTTCTTCCCGGACCACAAAATAAGTCTTGGGGATGTGCAGATGCCTATAGTGATCGTCGGGGACCCAGCCTACCCGCTAATGCCCTGGCTCGTGAAGCTCTGTGCAGGCGCCTTGCACAGCGACAAGGAACTCTTCAAGTACCAGCGAGCAGTGAGCAGCGTGACCTGTGACTGTTCAGTTTCTTTACAGAGAAGCTGAACCTGCCCCTGTTTCTTTACCAAGTTACTGTTGACTAGCATCTGCAGTTACATACCCCGCCCACCCCGCTTCCCCAACTTCCAACACACGTATAAAAATAAAATACATGTTCCACTGTAACTTTACAAAGGTTTCTTTATTGATGACTTTGCGTTACAGGGTTGAAACTGGGACACGGACTGTGCTGGGTAGGGTGTGCGGTGATGTAAAGACCGCCTGTAAACTCGAGGAATGACAGCTCCTGCTCACAGAGCGGTCTGCAGTGCCGGACTGGATGTTTCAACGGAGCCTGCCATCCCTCCTTTTTGGGACTCTGTGTGCGTGGGCTATGTGGCCTTTTGGCGGGGGAGGACGGATACAGATTCCTCTGCTGCGTGGCTCTGTGGTCCAGGACAGGGACCGTTGCATGAGATCTGTAACCCCCCTCCCCCGCTACAAAGTCACGTACCCCCCCACCCACACAGAACCTGCAAACCACCTCCCATACCGACCAGGGTGCGTACTGACTGCAGTGTGTGTGTGACCTGCTGCTGATCCTGCCCCCATGTCTGTACCCTGGTAAAGGTGATTGTCCTGTCAAATTACCAACCCCCTTCCCCCCCTTCAAACACAGTCTCCTCTAAAAGAACATGACGGAAAAAGTAATTAACAGAAAAGTATTTTTCATTATCAACTAGACAGTTAGGGGATGAAACTGGGATGGGGGCTTGGGTGAGGCGGGAAGGAAAGGACTTCTCAAAAATTAGACTATGAGAGCTTTTCGGTACTTGAGCACTCTGCTGGGGTGCAGTGACAATTTACACGGCCTCTGGCGCCCCTCCTTCTGGTTATTTTGGGTGAGGGGGGTATGGGACTTTGTGGCGGGGGAGGGCGGTTGCAGATACACTGCAGGGGGGCTCTGTCCTCCTGCCTGAGGTCCTGCAGAACATGCACAAGGCGCAGGAGCATGTCCGTTTGCTCCCTCATTAGTCCAAGCAGCGTTTGAGTCGACTGCTTGTCTTCCTCACGCCACCTCTCCTCCCGTTCGCTGTGTGAGCGCTGGTACAGAGAGAGGGTCTCCCTCCACTGGCTCTGCTGGTCCGCCTCGTCTCGGGAGCACCCCATAACTTCAGCGAACATCTCGTCCCCTGTCTTTTTCTTTCGCCGCCTAATCTTTGCCAGCCTCTGTGAGGGGGATGCTGTGGCAGGTCTGGAGACAGTCGAAGCTGTGTGATGGGAAAAAGGGAGTGAATTCCTTGCAAAGATAAATTTTGGCGAACAATGAACACAGTGTAGTCTGTCTCTGTGAATTCTGGGTTGAGATCCCAGTGCCTGATGGGGCAAAAACCATTTTCGTGGGTGGTTCTGGGTAAATGTCGTCAGTCATCCCTTCCTCCGGGAAAGCTACAGGAGACAATCATTTCAAGCCCGTTTTCCCTGGATTGCCCTGGCAGACGCCACAGCGTGGAAACCATGGAGCCTATTTTGCCTTTTGTGCCTGTCACCGTATGTGTACTAGATGCCGCTGACAGAGGCGGTCCAGCAGCGCTACACAGCAGCATGCTTTTGCTTTTGCATGATAGCAGAGATGGTTACCAGCCATACTGTACCATCTACCATACCATAAATTGGTAATAAGATGGGCATGGTTACCAGTCCTTTTGCACTGCACCATTTGCTGCTGTCATAAGTGCCCCTGGCTGCTCTTAGCCAGGGGCGCAAAAGCCAAAATTGGGAATGACTCCCTGAGTCAATCCCTCCTTTTTGGTATGTAAAAATAGAATCAGTCCTGCCTAGAATATGGGCAAGTGTACTAGAGAACCACTGTATCAGAGAACCAGAGAGCACAGCTGCTCTGTGTCAGATCCTGCATAGATTATGAGCTGAATGCTATTCACAGGGGGTGCTCCTGCAACAACCCCACCTGTTCATTCCATTCTTCCCCAGCCTTCCTGGGCTACCATAGCATTGTCCCCCCACTTGTGTGATGAAGTAATAAAGAATGCAGGAATAAGACACAGTGACTTGTTAGTGAGAAATGAGTGGAAGGCAGCCTCCAGTTGCTATGATAGTCCAGATAGGACATTAAGGAGTGTGGAGGAGAGGAGCCCAGCATCCTGCTGCTAGTCCAGGGGCAATTGAATCTTTTCTTTACACATGAAGGGTGGGGGCTGATGAAGCTCAGCCCCCTGTTGCTATGATGAGGACGGTTACCAGCCATACTGCACCATCTACCAGGAAAAATAAGGGCCAGGCGCCCTTGATCGACCTCACTGATGCTAGTACGCATGGTTACCAGTCCTTTTGCACTGCCCCATGTGCCAATAGGCTGATGATGACGATGGATATCAGTCTTATCGTACCATCAGCCATCCATAGCGTGGGGGGAGTGAGGATGTCGGTGTTCAGTGCTGCACCATCGCATCTATCTTCAGCATTCAGTAAAGATACGGTGACATGTAAAAGAGTCAACAGAGGATTGTTTTCCCTTTCACTTCTGGGGGTGGGGGGGGGTGCGTAAATTGCCGAGCTATGCCCTGACCCACCGCGGACACTGTGTTTGACCCTAGAAGCATTTGGAGCTCAGCCAAGAATGCAAATGCTTTTCGGAGACAGCAGGAACTGTGGGATACCTTGCGTCCTCAGTCCCCCCTCCCTCCATGAGCGTCCATTTGATTCTTTGGCTTTCCGTTACGCTCGTCACTCAGCAGCGTGCTGAGTCTGTGCTATGCCGTCTGTCCGGAGTTTTTTGAATAATACTCTGGACCAGGCGTAACATTACAGTAATTCCCCTAATTAGATGCAGGACTCTCCGAGCGAGATCACCCTGAGGACGGTCACTGAAGGAGATAGAGAGCGCATGCTGCATGAAAGCCAGCACAAACCAGGGCCCTATGCAGCCGTGCTCGGGGAGGCAATGCTCCCTGAGTACCTCATGAAAGCCTCGCGCGGAAAAATGTGCTGCCACGGAGCACCCAATAAGGCAGCTCTCCCCAGGAACCTCCTGCGGAGGCTTTTCGATTACCTCCAGGAGAGCTTTGTGGAGATCTCCCAGGAGGATTTCTGTTCTATCCCCATATATAGAGAGACCTCCTTTTCACATACTTCAGATTCCTGTTATATTAAGAATAAAAGTTTACATGGTTAAAGCACTTACCGAGTGATCCTTCCCCTGATTCAGGGTCCGGGTTAATGGCCGGGGACGGTTGGTAGGGGATCTCCGTGACGGTGATGAAGAGATCCTGGCTGTCGGGGAAACCAGCGTTGTAAGCGCTGTCGCCTGCCTCGTCCTCCACAAACCCTTCCTCATCTTCCCCGTCCGCGAACATCGCCGAGGAACTGGCCGTTGACACTGTCCCATCGTCAGAGTCCATGGTCGCTGGTGGGGCAGTGGTGGCAGGCTCCGTAGCGTCCGTTTGCCGCTTTGATTTTTTGGTAGCCTTGTCTGGGGTCCTTGATTTTCACGCGGCGCTGCATGGCATCCCGGCTGTATCCTCTGTCTCTCATGGCTTTGGAGACCTTCTCGTAGGTCTTTCCATTCCGTTTTTTGGAGCGCAGCTCCGAAAGCACAGACTCCTCGCCCCACACACCGATCAGATCCAAGAGTTCCCGGTCAGTCTATGCTGGGTCCCTCTTTCTATTCAGAGATTACATGAACTCCTCTGCTGGAGAGCTCTGCATCGCTGCCGGTGCTGCTGAGCTCGCCCCGATGTCCAACCACGAAATGAGATTCTAACTGTCCAGACAGGAAAAGGAATTCAAATTTTCCCGGGACTTTTCCTGTGCGGCTGGTCAGAGCATCCAAGCTCGGACTGCTGTCCAGAGCGTCAACAGAGTGGTGCAGTGTGGGATAGCTCCCGGAGCTAGTAAGTTCGATTTGCATCCACACCTAGCCTAATTCGAGATAGCCATGTCGAATTTAGCGCTACTCCCCTCGTCGGGGTGGAGTACCGAATTCGAACTAAAGAGCCCTCTAGGTCGAATTAAACGGCTTCCTAGTGTGGACGGTTGAGCGGTTAATTCGAATTAACACTGCTAAATTCGATTTAAAGTCCTAGTGTAGACCAGGCCTTTGATAAACTGTTAATTACACTAGAGAAGTTGCCAAAGATGGCTCCTGAAGAAATCAGAGTAGCAGTCTGTGTTAAAAGAACAGGAGTACTTTTGGCACCTTAGAGACTAACACATTTATTTGAGCATAAGCTTTCGTGGGCTACAGCCCACTTCATCGGCTTATGCTCAAATAAATTTGTTAGTCTCTAAGGCGCCACAAGTACTCCTGTTCTTTTTGTGCATACAGACTAACAGTCTGTGAAACCAGTCTGTGATAAGAAACCTGATTCAGTCTACAGGCAGAAATTATTGCTGATGAATATATAGAAAACAGGGTTCATGATGGGCATAAATCCTGGGAAAGGTAATCTCTATGCACCCCAATTTAAAAGGGGTGAAGGGTTTTAGAGTGTACCGAAAAGACAGTTACCTTTTCCATAACTGGTGTTCTTCGAGATGTATTGCTCATGTCCATTCTACATTAGGTGTGTGTGCTCGCCACGTGCACTGGTGCCGGAAGTTTTTCCCCTAGCAGTACCCGTAGGGGAGCTCCCCAGCAACCCCTGGAGTGGCGCCTCCATAGCAAGGTAGAAGGGGCACTGCGCGCTCCCCCCACCCTCAGTTCCTTCTTTCCAGACAACTCCGACAGAGGGGAAGGAGGGCGGGTTGTGGAATGGACATGAGCAACACATCTCGAAGAACACCAGTTACGGAAGAGGTAACTGTCTTTTCTTCGAGTGATTGCTCATGTGTATTCCACAATAGGTGATTCCAAGCTATATCTGTTGGAGGTGGGTAGGAGTTCACAAGTTCTCAGGATGGAGCACAGCCCTGTCGAACTTGGCGTCATCCCTGGTTTGGGTGACGATCTAATAATGCGAGGTGAACGTGTGAGATGAAGACCACGTGGCAGCCCCACAAATGTCCTGAATGGGGACATGGGCCAAAAAGGCAGCTGACGAGGCCTGTGCCCGAGTCGAGTGCGCCTTCATAATTGGTGGTGGAGGGATTCCTGCCAGGCCATAACAGGTGCGGATGCACAAGGTGATCCAGTTGGAGAGCTGCTGAGTGGAGATCAGCTGACCTTTCATGAGCTCGGCCGAGGCGATGAACAGTTGTGAGGACTTTCTAAACAGCTTAGTCCGCTCTAGGTAGAAAGCCAGAGCCTGTCTCACATCCAGCGTATGGAGGTGGCGCTCCTCACTGGACTCATGGGGCTTGGGGCAGAGGACCGGCAGAAAAATGTCCTGACCATGTGGTAGGTGGAGACTACCTTTGAGAGGAACGATGGGTGTGGGCAGAGTTGGACCTTATCTTTATGAAATGCCATGTACAGGTCAGGGCCCTGAGCGCCAAAATCCGCCTAGCTGACGTGATCACAACCAGGAAGGCCACCTTCCACGAGAGGTGTGACCAGGAGCACATGGCTAGTGGCTCAAACGGGGGCCCCATGACACAGGCCAACACCAGGTTTAGCTCCCACTGCAGGACAGGGGGCCTAACATACAGGAAGAGGCGATCTAACCCTCTAAGGAATTGGCCAGTCATAGCATGGGAGAATACTGTGTGGCCCTGCACCAGCGGATGGAAGGCCGATATGGCCGCCAGGTGCATCTTAACTGACAAGGGTGCCAGGCCCTGGGCTCTAAGGTGAAGGAGGTAGTCCAGAATAAGATGGATTGGGGTGGCCACCGGGGAAACGCCCCACTCCTCTGCCCATCTAGAAAACCGAGACCACTTTGTCAAGTAGGCTCGGCATGAGGAGGGCTGCCTGCTTTCTAGGAGGACGCACTGAACCCGTTCTGAGCACATCCTTTCCTCCCAACCTAACCATTGAGCAGCCATGCCATGAGGTGGAGTGCCACCAGGTTGGTCTCGGTTTTCTAGATGGGCAGAGGAGTGGGGCGTTTCCCCGGTGGCCACCCCAATCCATCTTATTCTCCCATGCTATGACTGGCCAATTCCAGTTGCTTCGCTGGAACATAATTCATATTAAAGGGAACAAAAATGTAGTGCAGAAGCATTGTCAAGAATGGGGAAGATGCACCCAGCAGTGTCTGGGGCACCCCTTTCTGCATCAATTTTGTGTTGGGGGTGTGATGCTGGCAAACCAGGTCAGGTTGAAAACAGCAGACCAAATAAACCTATGTATGAACCTTAAAAGCATCTCAGGAGACATTGCAATATAGTCAGGCCAATTGTCTCATTGTGTATAAGTAACAAAGGGATGTCAAATGGGCTGGTAAACATAGGCCCATTCACTTGCGTTGATAATCAAGAGTAAATGCTAATTGTATTTGTCTGTATTTACCTACATCTTGTTAGAAGTGTATCGATGTAACCAAATTAGCTTGTAGTTGCTAAATCCTTTTCATGTCTTGTAATGCTCCATTACTGTACTCAATTGTTTCTAGATCAAAAAGGATGTGTTGGCATTTAGATGAAACTAGTGAAGTAGAAATTTTATTGTCCTCATCTCTCTTTGAAACTTGTGAATTTACATTGTGGACCACCTGCAAACTATCTTGGTAGTTTGAATGGCTATTACGAAGTGGATTATCTTTGAATGGCTCATTGGATAAGGATCACAGCCTGTGGGCATTTGCTTTTCATCAAAGCCCATATGGTGAGGATGACTGTCAGCTTGTCAACCTGTTTCAACTATAAAAGAGAAACCTTGGGCATGATCCTGCAGCTCTGATCTTTCTGGGTGCTGTCAGAGGGCCCAGATGCACGACAGAACTCCCCAAATCCATTTAGGAAAAACCCTGAGGAACCTATGAAAGAACACTACAAGACTTATGCAGAATTAGCAGACATTATTTCTCTGCTAATCACAGACACCAACTTTCCATTGTGCTGGGGAGGTGCTCGACCCCCGGCTCTGCCCCATACGCCACCCCCACTCCACCCCTTCCCTTAAGGACACACCACACCTCGCCCCCCCTGCCCCACTTCTGAGGGGTCCTGACCCCCCCAGTTTGAGAACCCCTGGCTTATAGCAAATAGGGGGTGTCTACACCGCAAGATTCTTTTGGTGGCAGATAGTGTGCCTACACACACAGCCCTCCAGCACAGGTATACATAGCACTAGCAGCACAGACAGTAAGGCATGGATTAAGCTAGTAAAGACATACCTGAAGGGCATAGATACATACCTGGAGTACATACTCTACACTTTCTCTACTGGCCAAGCAGCGCCTCCCATCTGCACTGCTATTTTTAGCAGCATAGTGTCCTGCTGCCTTCTACTACTGGAGCCTTTCACCTCCTCAGGAAGAGATTCCGGCAACAGGGAAAGGTTCCAGCAGCAGGGAAGGCTCTAGCAGAGGAGGCACTGAAGGAAAAGGCTCAGATTTTCCCCTGCCAGAGCCTTTCCTTGCTGCAGTGAAAGGCTCTTGTGGCAGAGAACCATGCAGTGTGAACAGTGTGCTTTTTACTGGGGTGTTGCCTGTACAGTACACCCCGCTGAAAGTAGGGTGTAATGTAGATGGCGCCTTAGATTACATAACACTTAATTCCCAAAGTAGGTGTTACTCCTGGGTAGCAATCACTGCTTAAATACCACCAAGGCACAGAGAGCCCAGGTCAGGAAGACTGATTCAAGTACCACTCCAAGGGGATGGGGCAAGTCCACTTTGAAGAGGATTGGCTGAGCTGTGGCACCAGGCAACAACCAGCCGGAGGGTGTTACTCTCCCTTGAGTCCCTCTAGTGTTTTTATGTTTTGTAACCTCAAGCAGGACTGATATCTACGTCCAAGAGCAAGGATGAAGCCTGGGACATGGATCAAACTCTGCCTCCACAACTGGGAAACTGAAAGAGGCAATGCTATTATGATCAGTACCACCAAAGCCACCACCTGCTATGCAAGCTGACATCTCCCAGCGTTATCTCACTCCTGAGTGGTGCTACAAAATCTAGATGGCTGGCAAGCAGCTCTATGACATAAATCTTACGTCTAGTCATCCAGGATGATTTGCCGAACCAGGACCTATCCTCTTACATCTGGTTGTGCAAGGTAATCTTTGAAAAGACACAGACTAAGGCCATGTCTGCACTACAAAATTATGTCTACCTAAATTACGTTGGCATACAGCTGCTGCAGTTATTACATCACTTGTGCATGTGCACAGTACTCCTTGTATGGATGCAGAGTGCAGTGCACCATCGGTAGGTATCTTACTGTGCAACTCACCGCCATCCAAGGCAGGGTGTTTGGGAAGTTTTGCAATGCCTCATGGGGCCAAAATGAATCATGCCAGGGTGACTGGGAGCATGGGTTCAACTTCCCATAAGGCAGTGTTCTCCATCCCGTAATATTTCACACCTCTTTTCAAAATCCTCACAAACCTGTGTCCCCCTCCTCACTGGCCGCCGCCATCTCTGACAGACGCATGGAGCCTGCACAGCTTTGCACTATTGTCATGAGTGTTGTGAGCATAGGGCATCTGATCCTGCAGTATTTGCAGAGCTGCCAGAGGGTCTGCGGGAAACATGATGATTCCTTGGAGCCTAGATGGCTGTGGGACATAGAAAGAAACCATTCAAGGTTGTTGGCAGCATTCACAGAGCAGTGGAGCGATGGTTCTGGGCCCAAAAAAACCAAGGATTGACAGGTGGGATCACATTGTCAAGCAAGTTTGGGATGACGAGCAGTGGTTGCAGAACTTTTGGATGTGCAAGGCCGCATTCCTAGATCTGTGTGCTAAGCTCACCCCCATCTTCCAGCACAGGGACACCAGAATGAGAGCCACGCTGTCAGTTGAGAAGCAAGTGGTGATTGGACTGTGTTAAGTTGCAATAATGATTGCTATAGGTCAGTCAGGAAATCCATCACTGGGGCAGATGTCATGCAAGTGTGCAGGGCCATTAATTGCCTTCTACTACACAGTGAATGGTTTTGCAGCAATGGGCTTCCTGAACTATGGTGGGGCAACAGATGGCGCACATATCCCTATTTTAGCACCAACCACAGAGTACATTGACAGAGAGGGCTATTTTTCTATGGTAATGCAAGCACTGGTGGATCACTAGAGATGTTTTCTTGATATCACTGGGGGCTGGTCAGGGAACGTGCATGTAGCAGGGTGGCCCCTGCTCCTGCTGTGAGGGGTTTAAAAGTGGCCTGGCAGGGCTTGAGAGCTGCTGCTCTAAAAGCTGGGCTGATTGAGGGAGTGGCTGCAGGTGAGGCCACGCCCCAAACTGAGCCACAGCTGGCCCCTATAAAAGGCCAGGGAGGCCAGAGGCCCAGACAGTCTCTCTCTGCCTTCAGAGAGAGATGGGCCTGGCTGCTTAGGAGCTGAGATAGAGTACCTGAGTGAAGCAGGGCTGGGGAAGGCTGAGGAGCTCCAGCCTAGAAAGCCCCAGGCTGCGGCCTAGCAGTGGGCCAACAGGTACTGGGGGTTGCAGAGGGCAGCCCAGGAGTAGGCCAAAGCAGCAGGTTCAAACCCAACTTTGCCTGTGATGAGTAGGCTGATACTGCAGTCTGCCCCAGAGTGTGGGGCTAGACAATGACTGGCAGTAGCCATATACTGAGGCAAGGTGGGGATAGAGGGTGGGGGTTCCCCAAGGAGGGGAGACCCTAAGAGAAAGGGGTTACTGCCAGGGAGGCAGCACCCCATGTAAAAGGGCACCAGGGTCCAGGGAGGGACTCGGGCCTGAGGACAGGTGGATCACCAGCCTGCAGAGGGTGCTCCGAACACTGGACTGAGCTAATTCCCAGAGTCACCAGCAGGAGGTGCCGTAGGGGTGAGTCTGACCCGTCTACAGTGCAGGTGCATGACGCACATATCTTTAAGAACACAAGACTGTTCAGAAAGCTAAAATCAGGGACTTTCTTTTCCAACTGGTGAATTATAATCAGGAATATTGAAATACTATAGTGATCCTGGGAGACCCAGTCTACCCCTTGCTCCCATGGCTCATAAGGCTGTACACCAGGTACCTCAACAGCACCAAGGACCCTTTGCACCACAGGCTCAGTAGGTGCAGAAGAACAGTTGAATGTGCCTTTGGTCGTCTGAAGGGTTGCTGGTATTGTCCATTTACAAGACTGGACCTCAATGAAAAAAAATCCCAAAGATTATAGCTGCCAGCTGTGTGCTGCATAATATCTGTGAAGCAAAGTGGGAAAAAGTTTCCACCAGGCTGGAGGGCAGAGGTGGAGTGAGTGGCTGTCTGCTGAATTTGAACAGACAGATACAAGGGCTATAAGAAGAGTTCAGCATGGAGCTGTATGGCCCAGGGAGGCTTTGAAAGACCATTTTCTGAGGGGCCAGAGTAGTGTGCTCGAGCTGGCCTTGCTCTTTTGCAGCCCGGTATGAATCTTGTAGTGAGTGCTGTGTGTGTAGTAATACAACACTGCCAATGCACCTTGTAATACTGTCTGAGAACGATGTGGATTCTGAGACAGGAAACTGGTGAGTGTCAGACATGCTCAGCACCAGCCCGCATATGTTGTGAACGAATAAAGATGAATTATGTTTCAAAAAATAGAATTTTATTCTGTAACATGAACCAGGCAAAGTATTAAACATTTAGAACTTTATAAAACTTGATAAATTAAAGGAACAATTTACAAAGGGGAAAGAACTGTCATTTTATATTTCAGGTGCGCACACACCAACCGTGTCTTTCACAGGTCAGTGAATGTGCAGCTGTGATTGTCTTTAATGTCCCCCGGATTGGATTGGTAGGGGCAGTGCAGTGGTCCTTGATGCCATGTGGAATGTAGAGGGGCAGTGTAAGGAGGTCTCAACATTGAGTTGTTTATGGGCTACAGAGGGAGGTAAGCCTGGGATTCTTGGACCTGCAGGTCTACCAGAGTCTGCAGGATCTGTTTGCTGCCTGAGAAGCACCATTATGCTCTGGTGCATCTCCCTCTCCTCTCCACTCCTTCCTTCCCCAAGCTGTCTGCAAGGGTCATCCTCCGATGCAGCATAGACTTACATCTCCTAGAACATGTGATCCTGAGTCCTCTTCTTTCTCTTCCTTATCTGGCTCAGGTGTTCTGTGGGTGTGGAGGGGGAGACCCTAAAGGCCACAACAACAGCAGCTGCAAACACACAGGGGTGCCATTGTCAGTGTATTCACAACAGAAATCAAACCTTAGGATACTGGACTCACTCCCCTTGATCCCCAAAAGTTTGAGCACTGCATTCTCACTTCTCCCTGGGCTTGATACAGCATTGCGCCAGTTACAGCACCAGCTATGGTGAGTATATGGCCTGTGGGCTGGCGGGGTGGTTGGGGAAATGAAGGTGGATAGCTCACAGCTATTAATATAGTTGTATAGGGCAATAGAACTGAATAGTGGCACTGTTGTCCACTGGCAGGGGTGATTTTAGCAAGTATCTCACTCCTGAGGGTAAAAGAAGCAGAGAGAACAGCTACCGCTGGCATCCTGATGCCACCTGGGCACATATGCTGCTAGCTTATGTACTGCAATGGTGCCTGTTGAAGTTATCACTGAGTGGTGTGGAAGTGTTCTACGGTGGCAGAAGAAATAAGGCAGTGCTCCCCAGAAACCTTTGGCAGAGGATTGCAGAGTGCCTCCATCACAGTTTCATCACAAGCTCCGTGGAGGATTCACAGGACATCCTGGAGAGTATAAACAAACTGCTCTGCATGGTCCCTTCTGCCTAACTCTAGACGGGGATGAGAAGCGGATAGCAACTCTGTCTCTTGGTTGTTTCACTACCTCTTCTACCATAAATAAAAGAGTAATTAACAGATGTGTCCTGCTAGTTTGGGGGTTCCATCTCTGTAATTTCAAAGCAAACTGCATCCTTACCAGAGGTTCCTTCCCCTGCACCAGGCTCACTCTGGTTCGATTGTCAGAACTGGCTGGACTGTGTTGGAGTCAAAAACATATCCTGGCTCACTGTGCAGCTGGATCCCCTAGTTGCCTGTCCCCCATACTCCTCTTCGCTGTTCATGACAGGGGCCTGTGACTTGAGTTCCTCCAAAGTATTCACAGGGCTCTCGGGTGTGAGGTCTCCCCCAAGGATGCAGCTCCACACCAGATTGATGGCTTCCCTTGCCTTCTGGTATGCCTGCCACAGCTCCTTGGCTTTCATGTGGCATTGCAGCTGGTCCCTCTTCTAGCCCTTCTCCTGCACGCCTCAAGCAATCTGCTCATAGATGTCAACATTTCTACAGCTGGATCGGAGCTGTGCTTGTGCTGCCTCTTCTCCTCACAAACCCAGGAGGTACAAAACCTCCTGTCTACTGCATGTAGCTGGCATGGGCAGTTGCACATAACAATGGAGTGTTGCTAGGTGTTTGCCAAGCCAGGCAACCGAGAAAAGGAATTTCAAAAATTTGTGGGGCTTTAAAGGGGAGGAACAGCTTCCTGTCCACCTGGCCCCTGGGAAGCAGAGTTCACAACAGTGACCAGAGTGATCACTGTGGAGCATTGTGGGCCAGTTCCTGGAGGCCAGTAACAGTTGACATAAGTAACACAGTATCTACACTGACACTGCATCAACTTAATTACATCAACCTTGACTATCCACCACTCAGGGGGGTGGTGGTGTTAAGTTGCTCTACTGGGGCATTTATATCAGCGGGAACAAAATTTAAGAGTAGACACATCCACAGCTAAGTCGATGTAAGCTGCCTTGTGTTGACCTAACCATGTAGTGTAGACCAGGCCTTAGTGGTCAGATCTGGTGCCCACAGGCTCTGCTGGGCCAAATTGCAGCAAGCACTGAAGACAAAGCAAGGGGAAATAGATGATGATAATAGACTTGTCTTGCCCCACATCTAGATGGGTTTTCAATATGTCTCTCACTAAGCATTTTAAATAGGAGGCAGGAGTTGGGCATTTCCCCATCATAACGCTGGGATTGTTGTTTTGCTTTTAGTAGAAAAAGGGCACGAGGCTTCCAACTCCTCTTCTTCTAGTTACAATAGATTTTGAAGTCCAAGAACTACGTATGAACCAGTATCAAGAACAAATAGCTGTCAGGTTTGTCCAGGTAGTTAGCATGTCACTTGTTGCCACAGTCATATTGGGATTCCAGGTGAATGGATGGCTCCAGAGGAGAACATCGGTGTGTGTGTGTCCGTGTCCCCTGCCTCTGAGAGCAGCAGTCCAGTTTCTTGTGTTTTTGGGCAGAGACTTGACTCTATCTTTGTTCTTCATTTGTATTTGCTGCTGTTTTGTTTTGTTTTGAAATATGGAAACTACCTAAAAAGCCAAGATAGCAGATCTGCTAGTCTGTCCCCAATTACTTAAAAATTAAAGGGCAAAAGACCTGTTAAGACCTCTAGTCCATTTTCCAACACTCCTCGTTAGACAAGACTGTTATCTGCAGTACATTCTCCTGTGCTTTGGCCAAGCTAGTTGTAAGTAACTTCGTGATGGGGTGAACACTGCTTCCCTTGGCAGGTTAAAACATGACCACTCACCTTTGAAAATCACAGAGAGTCACATACACACAAGGCAGGCAACAGGCTTTGGAATGTAACTATTTATTGGGGTTAATATTTTTCTTTAACTCCCCATTTCTGGCATCGATACAATACTCAAGAGCAGCAGAAAGAACAAAATGTACAAGAATACAAGAGTAATTAGCACAAACCGCCCCCAAATCCAGAGCAAACCATTTTTCCGCTGGAAATGCCAATAGGAGGGGGATCCTATCGCCCCACCCCGCATCCCATCCATCCACTCTAGACAGAGTTTAGCCAGCTGGGAACTGGATTAAAATAAGCAAACGCAAACACTATATTTAAAAATGAAAATTACAAGACAAAAAAATATATAGATATACAATTCATTCGTGCATGATTCTTTAATTAAATGCATTTTTCAAAATAAAAAAGTTACAAGATATTTAAGTTTATTTTAAATTAAAAAGAGTCACCACCTCCCCTCTCTGGGTATGTCTCCAGTTGGCTGCGGGTGTGTGATTCCCAGCTTGAGGGGACATACTTACCCCAGCTCTCATTGAGCTTGCATACTAAAAATAGAATGCAGCCATAGCGGCACAAGCCGCAGGATGGGCTAGTTGCCCCAAGTACATGCCCGTCTGAGACCGCAGAGTGGCTGACCTGTCCCACAGTTCGCACTGTCACAGTTACACTCTGTTTTTAGTGCATTAGCTCAATAAGTAGTAGTGTGAATGTCTCCTCGAACTGGGATCACACAACCAGCTTAGAGGGTAGCCATACCCTGTATGCCAAGTGTGGGGTGGGTAGGAAGGGTACATGGGTTGCATCAGGACCATCACCATTATAGAAATTACATCAAAATCTCTCTCTGGGATAAAGAGTAAAGCCCTTATCCTGCAAAGACTTATGCACATGCTTAGCTTGAAGCACCCAAGTACCTTTAGACCTCAGGGGAACTACTTGCCTGCTTAAAGTTAAGTACTTGCATAAGTTTGCAGGGTCTGGGCCTCAGCTTGGCACCTGGGGAGGTGGAGGGAAGAGGCAGATGGGCAAGCCCAGATTTCCCACCACCACCTTGCAATTTTCCACCCAACATTTAAAAAAAAAAAAAAGAGAATCCTGAACTGTTAAGAAGGGAAGGGGGGGCATGGCAAGTAGTTTAGCTCCAAAATGTAGATTTTAAAAAATATAATGGTAGATTGATTGATTTACTTTCAGAACTTGAATGAAGTTTCCTCCCCCCACAGCAAGGAAACCCATCTGCCCCTGCTGCACTGGAAGAGTCAGGGCTACTCCTGGGGAACCAGGAAGTGATACTGACCAAGCTATTTTCACTGTCCTAGCAGAAGTGCAAAGCAGAAAACTGCAATAATGGGGAAAATGTACTTGGATTTAAACAGATACGTTTCCTGTAGGAGGCCCCAATTCAGAAAAGTACTTAGATCCATAACCACCTGCTTTAAAGTTTTGTGCATGCTTTAAGTGCTTTGCTGAACAGGGATGGATTTAAGCATGTGCTTCAATGCTTTGCTGAATCAGGGCATCATGGGGTTTTAGTTAATATAGGGATTAATGTTTAAACTACTTAACCTGCCATTGCCCCCTCCATGAAATTAATCTCTCTTGAATCACCCACCACTGCCAATATTTAAGACCACATTACTCTGATTTCTCTTACCGATACTCTCCTTTGGGGTATCACCCTGTCTCTTTCCTCTGCCTTTTTCACACTATTTCCCCAGTTGCAATCATATCTCAAAAGTGGGGCAACTCCACCCCCCCCCCCCCCAAGACTGAACATGCTGTCTCTGCAGAAGATCCCAGACAGCACCCCCTTGAGGGACATGAGTGGAACATCCCTAACAGATGGAGGTGTCCTGTTAGGGTGGAAAGCATGTCTTGGATGCAGTTCTGCATCTAAGACAGAACTTTGGACGGTCCTGTAGGGTTTCATTCTGTGCTAGGCAGCAGAAGGTGGGAAGGACAAAAGAACTGCTAGAGGTACAACCCTGGAAAAACTGGTATCTTCCTTTGTTACCTGACTGAGATGTTGGGCAGGGGAGGAGGGGAAGAGGGGGAAAGGAACCAGCAAGTCCCCACTGCTTGTAAACCAATGAGGGCCATCGCAACCCTGGAAGTGTATAGCATGTTATAATGAGCATATATGACCACAGTGTCAACACAACTGCCTCACTGTGGGGGAGGGGCGACTAGAAGCAGCAGGGATGCCCAGATCTGATGTTGGATAATTGACCTGGGGAGGTTACGTAGCAATTGAAAAAATAAGGGTGGGGACGAGGAGATGAGAGATTCTGCTCCTCAGAAATGTACACACTGGACTTTTGGAGGAGGGCCAAAACGCTCCCTCGTTCAAAGCCAGAGTGACAATGCAAGGAATTTATAAAATATCTGGGAAGAAATGAGTTGGTTCTGAAGCAATACTCAGCCCTTCTATAGCTCTATATGCACATTACTAAATTTAGCCTCCCAGCATCCTCTGGGCATTGTCCCCACGGTACAGACGGGAACGGAGGCAAAGGACAGAGAAGCAACTTGCACAAGGTCACAGGAAATCAAAAGAACCCAGGAATGCCTAGCTCCCAGCCCCAAGAGCAACCCTCTGAACTATGATACGTTTGATACAAGGATTGGGACGGATTATGTGGGGGATTCTTTTATATATATATAGATATATTCATATAAAAAGTAAATAAGATCCCAGCTCTTGCATGATTATTGGGCAATCCAAAAAGCAGCAAAGCAAGCAACACTGGAGCAAAGGATACACCAGGCCAAACAGTGCAAGGCCTCAGAGTTAGAGGTGCAGGGGTGGGGGACGGACAAGAACTCCTCCAAAGGGACATGGAGGACTTAGCCAGACACCCATTCTTGGTGGCGAGAAGGGCCACCCAGTTGGCTACAATACCTTTTCCTCCCCCCCCCCCCATACCACATCCACAGATGCCACTGTTGATGTGGTGTGGAGGGCGGGGGAATGACTCCCTGCCAGCACTGCTGCTCCCCACCCCAGCCTGTGCTTTAGCTTGGATATCCACAGGGAGTTCCCACTCTCCATCCCCAGTACTGTCAGGTCCATGAAGGAAGTTAGACTGACTGTTGGGAATATTGCAAAGCGCCTGAAACTTCCCTTAACAGCAGAGGCGATGAAAGGGATTTAACTCCCCAGGAAGACTCAGCTCAGACAGTACCCATTTGGTAAAGGAGGGAGGGTACCTTACCTCCATCCCAGCTGGGGTGGGAGGAGAAGGGTGACTGAAGTACAGGAGATGCGGAGACACTCCCCCACTCCCTGAAAATACACAGCAAGTTAGTGGCTCACCTAAGATTAGAAGGCAGAACTCCCCACTGGGCCTACATACATCCTCCCATCCCTGCAAAGGCTTTGTATCCTTGTCAGCTCCATGCCCATATGCTAGCTTCAGTCAGAAAGACCAGAACGGCGTGCTGGGCAAAGGCGGAAGATTAGTATATATGCTCAGTTCAGGACTGAAGCTGTAGGTCTGGACAGAGGAGCACTGGCAGAGCTCAGGGGTGAAGAGTGGAGAAAATGAGTTCCCAAGAACAGCACAGAGGAGATACAGTTTTGTTTTGTTTTGTTTTTACCCAAAATGCACAGAGGAGACCCTGACATGACAGAAATCTTAGAGTCCCATATCTAGTAACTTATTACATTCAGATGCCAATGTCTGGTTCCCATCCTCTTTCCTACAGTCACCCCAACACAGCAGATGAACAATATGCAGCAAAGAGACACAGTGCAGCCTTGGCTGGGAAAGCTCCCTCCATCATTATGGGACATTCACACACACCCCCACCCAGTCCAGAAGAATACAATCCTGCTCTAGTAAAAGCCCACCAATGCCACCCTGGCTCTTACCCCAACATGCACTTGATACACCCCGGCCTTCCCAAGGAGAGGGTGCTCCCCACTTGTCCAAAACTTCAGGTACATGTCGGGGTTTCTGCCTTCCTCTGAAGATCTAGTAGTGGCCATTGCCAGAGGTGGGATACCAAACTAGACTGGGCTACATCGGGTTCTGCTGTGGCAAATTCTGTATTTAAAATATCATTTCCACTAAGCATTGAAATCAGTGAGCTGATAAGACAAGGAAGGGAGCTCTGCCTTGTTCTAAGTGAGCATTTATTCTGCTCTTGGGGTGGTTATCTGGCAAGAAAGGTGAAAGCCAATCTGAGATCTCAGCAGCTCCACTCACGTGCCATTTCCATTTTACCAGCCTGGCCCAGACCCCATCAGGTCAGGATTTACCATTCTGCAACAACTTTGGCACCACTGTACCTGTGAAGGGAAGAAAAATACAAAGCCTCCATCTAATTTCTGGAGAGGGGGTGGGGAAGGGGAATGGTAGTGCTGTTGGATGGAACCCACTCCAACATTTGGGGAGGTGGGGAAGAGAAGGGTAAATTATATGGGTTTTCTCCAAAACAGGACTTGCCTCTTCAAATCAGAAATTGTTGGTTACCCCAAGGACACCCTCCTCCAGTTCAAGTGAGCCAAATACCATCCCAGACACACACTTCAACACTACAAAATACTCCTTTCTCTAAGACCCATCTAATACCACTAGTTTGTGCAATCACTGCATTTATTATTCATTTTTAAACTCTCTCCCCCATAGAAATTTCATTTTTTAAAAACTTTTCTTTTTTCTTTTCTTTTCTTTTTTTTTTTTTTGCAAAACTATTCATTTCACTTTTTCCACTTTCCATCATAAAATCTCCTCTAAAAACACAACAACAAGAGAATAAACATGGCACAGACAAAGACTGTTTCCCTGGTTTGGGGGGGAATGCTTTTGAATACTCCCTCCAATCCTATGCCCTCTCTGAAAGCATGGATGGGACCTCCCTTTTATCTTCCAGTAGGGAGGGAGTAAAAAATAAATCAGAGATGGAAGGTGAGCATAACCCACATTCATACCAGTGTGGAGTTTTGTCAGCCTCTAGTGGCTGGACCACACAAAGATTTATGAGACTACTACTGCCTGGTCTTTAGCTCAAGCAATAGAGACTCATGCTTTTAGATCCAGAGGTTCAGGGTTCAATCCCCACAGGTGACCCACCCAGGAGAGTGGTGACACAAGCAGTCAAGCTACTTCCCCTGACTGGATTGCACTTCCTTCCTACAGAGAGATGATCTATGATATGAGTTCCTCCAAAGCCCAGTGCTCCTCTCCCCTCTTTATAATTCCAGGAAGAAGGGTCACCAAGCCCCCATGCAATCCTCTTGCCAATGCTCCAGAGGAAGGCGAAAACCCCTCATTATGAAAAAAATCCAGGAACACCAAACAGACATCGGGGGGGGGGGGGGGAACCTCTGCCAAGTAAACATTTCTTGGCTAAAACATGTCCAGAGTTTCCTATTAAAGTTCCCTTTTTTCTCCCACTTAAACTTTTCAAATATTTCTGAACTTTATTACCACGAAACAAGAACGCCATCACATACACGCCAAGAGTAACCAAGCAACCTAAAAATAAAAGTGACTGGCTGGCATGCATCTACTTTGTAAAATAGTTCCTCTTATCTTGCAGCCTCATAAATTAATTCCTTTTAAAAATCGTCTCTCTAACACAACAAGTCTCCTTGTTATTCTTCCATTATAGATCTCCAACATCTCCCCAACCTGCTTGTTTCTGAAGCTGCAGCCATTAGAATAAGTTACCATGAAATAAGAGAACCCTGCATGCGCAAGGTGAAGGAAAGATGCAAAACAAAGCAAAGACAACAGGCAGGTATTAATTCACATACACACATACATATCCAACAAATTACAGGAAGCCTTGGACTGATGAATGAATGGGGAAGTCTCCCCCACCCTGTAACTGGTTTTGAAATATTCTGCTGGATTTTAAAAGTTTTGTTTAAAAAACCCACAAAGGATGGGCAGTTTTGTGGGGGGGGGAGAGGGGTTGTGGTTGTGTGGGAATACAACTAACCACAAGTGGGATCATCTCTCAGATTGGCTACACACAAACTGGAATTTTGAATTCACACCTTTTTAAAATTTTGATGCAAGTCTCTGTGTGGACATTTATTTTGCAGTAGGTGAGTTATAAGGCTGGTCTACACCTAAAAATTAGATCGAACTAGCCACACATTGCTTAAGGCTGTGAAAAATGATGTGCCCTGTGCAATGTACTTAGGTCAACCTAAACCCCACTGTAGGCGCAGCCAGGTCAGTGAAAGAATTTCTTCTGTCAACCAAGCACCGCCTCTTGAAGCGGTGGTTTTACACCGACAGAAAAGCCCCTTCTATCACTGTAGCAAGTGTCTATGCTACAGTGGCGTAGCAGCAGCCGTAGTGCTTGTAGTGTAGACATACCCTTCAAATCCAGGGTGTCTGCAGGCAAAACCACAAAAGGGGTGAATTCCACCCAATTTAGTTATTGTGTGTGTGTGTGTGTGTGTGTGTGTGTGTGTGTGTGTGTGTGTGAGAGAGATCCTTAGAGCTGAGTTCCTCTCTCCTCCACCCAGTACACACACACCTGTAGGCATATTTATTAATTATGGAACCCACAACAGGCAACATCCCCCCCCCCCCACCCATTTTTCCCCATGGTCATGGAATCAACGCAGACACTCACTGCAACACTAATTTAGACTGAATGTATCAGCCTCTCTTCCCCACACCTCAGTGTTTCACAGATTCAGCAACAGTGGAGTGGGGAAGTGAGGGAGGGGTATCTAGCCACAAAGCTCAGCACTGACATAGAATCAAACAAGCCATGGAATGGCAAAGAGCGCTTTTGCACCTAGGACATTAAGAGCATGTCTCAGGGAAGTGGAGAAAGCCACATCATTGCCTGCTTCCAATTACAGAGGGTGGGGGCCATTCCAGATCCAATTTCACACTGAACATGTAAAACCAAGGAGTTGGGGGTGGGGTAAGGGGGGCAGGGGAAGGAGAGGCAGGCAGGCGCGCACACACACACACACACACACACTAAATGTAAGACACGGTAATTCTTACAACAGGTTCTTAGCACCTTTGGTTGACAATTGTAGAGGCAATTTCAGATCCTGGAAATGGTTGTGGCGAACTCTCTCCAACCCACCCACCAGAAAGAGATGAAACCGAGCAGGAAGAGTAGCAGATCTTCCTTCGCACACACAAGGCCTGTAAAGCGATTCAGTGGAGCCAAGGAGGCTTATATTTTCCCTGGGAGGTAAGACTTGCTGACCTCATCTGGCTGGGGTAATGTCATGCCAAGCCATTGCTCCTCCTGAATTGATGGACGGATGTGTGGCTTTCCCACTTCCATTAGAAAAGGCTTAGGAAGGGTACAGCATGTCTCATACTCGAGCAAGTGCAAATGATGAACACGAGGAGGAAGATCCAGGCTGGAAGTGACAGGCCCAACAAAGCTGAGCAGACTGGAAGATCTGGAAGGGAAGGAGCAGAAGGGAGGAGGAATGGCCCAGGTGGTCTCAAAGTGCCCATACAACTGCCAAGTTAGCACCACTAGTAAAAGCAAGAAGGAAGTGAGCCGGGGGCATGTGTTGTAGGGGTGCAACCCCCCACTCGGGCTCTGTTGCAATCTCGTTCTAGCCCTGATGCTTTACCTTCTGATCCCCCTCCCCCCGATAGTGTCCCTCTCCCAGAGATACAGCCAGAGCTACTGAAGCTGGATCATAAGAGACAGCCAACCCATGCCACAGAGAAAGGAGAGGGTCAGAGCTGCCCTGGGAGAAGGCAGGGTGAAGAACTGGAGAAGTGGAAGAGTGTGTACACAGTGCAGGGCAGAGGGGGAAGGTGGGGAGAGCACAGCCCCTTTCAAATGCCTTATCCATCTCTCCAGTAGCAGGAGCTCCCCCATATCTTCAGAAAAGATGGGGGGGGGGAATCCTTCCCCACCCAGCCCCAACACACACACCCTGTTGTCACCCAGGCGCCTTACCAGTTTGACAACATGTTCTTTGAAGACAAATGATCATTCCCCAGCCCAACCCCTCGCAGCTGTGACATCTGGGAACTTCAGACACCTCTGCCCTCCAACTCCCACCCCAGTCTCCGAGCAGAAAGAAAAAGAACCGGGGAAGGGGAGGGGGGAGAGTAGGAGAAAACTAACAACAGCCATTCACACCAGGACTTCTTCCAGCAGCCTCCCCTACCCCCCCAAAGCAGGGAGCCAACTTCTCACTTGCTGCCTCCTCCACCCGCTGCCACCTTCTCAAAATCCTCTGCGTTGCAGAACTCCTTGATGGTGACGGTCAGGAGATTGCTGGTGACATCCGTGACCACCACGTTGGAGCAGGGGGACATCTCGGGGCGCCAGTCGCCAGCCTCCTGCTCTGGGTCAGAAGAGGAGAGGGACGATGAGGGTGTCTGGCCCCCAGCACATCCCCCAGGGGGAGAGCGCTTGCTGGTGGCTGCTGATTCTGGTGGGATCGACAGGTCCAGGACCTCCGACTCGCGCCAGTCAGGGATGGCAGGGCTTAGGGTCTCGGGAAGCAGCTTTGGGGGAGAATCGTCTGGGTCGGAGGAGGAGTGAGGGGTAGGAGAGGGGCAGCCTGAGGAGCTGGAGCTGCGGGCATCGTAAGGGGTGGAGCCCATGATCAGCCCGCAGGAGGCACCTTGTGAGCCCCCTGCCTCCATCTTGCCCTCCAGAGATGTGGCCGGTGCAGCGGACGGCTTGTTGTACAGCGAGAAGGTGCCGAACTTCATGTGGCGGATCTGGGTGCGGAGGATGCTCTCGCTGAACTTCTTACTCTTGCCAATGACACGGTTTCGTGAGGGGATCTTTGGCCGGGCCAGGCCCCCTCCTCCACTTGTGGCCTTTCCGCCCTTGTCAATAACCTTGAGGTTGAGGATGATGCGGCTGCGTTTGGGCTCACGAGGCTTCACCTTGCGGTTGATGATGCGGACAGTCTCGGAGAAGGGCGAGACTGGAGGACGTATGCCAGCCCCCCCGCCCATACCCCCGCTGTTCTGGGGGTCTGGGCGGGGCAAGGGGCGCCGGGACATGCGATGGCATCGCCGGATGTCTTTCTTGAGCCGGTGCACTGCGGCGCTGGAGTGCAGCTTGGGCGAGGAGGTGCTAGAGCCAGGCTTGACAGAGAAGTGTACATCCCCAATGTGAAGGGCCTCCGCCTGGGCCCGAGCCTGCGGTGGGGGGGGAGAGAGAAGAATAGAGTCAGAGACGACCTGAGATATGCCAGGCCTTGAATCGGGGGCACCTCAGCTTGGGGTGACAAGACCACATTAGAAGAACCCTGTCAGGAACCAGAGAGCTACACCTCGTTTGTATACAAAATAATATTTAAATGAAGAAATAAATGCACAGGACCCAGTGGTGAATGGCTGCCAGAAGTCCCTCTCAGTACCTGTTACAGCCCCTAGCTATGGAGCCTTGGCTCTTTAGTTCAAGCTGTAGCAGCTCCTGCTTTAGCTCCGGCAGCTCTGACACTTGCATCATCTTTGACAGATGAGAGAAACGACCTGCTGGTGTGTGTTCAGCAGCAATGAAAACTACCAACCAAGGAACTCAGAGCCATGGGAAAGGAACAGCAGATGTTGTCTGCAGACTGTTACTATCAATCACCATGAATGGCTCCTCCACAAACAAGGGAAGTTCGCGCAGGGCAGCCAGTCAGGTTCTAGGGCTTACCAAGGACTGCACTTTGAGGGAGTCTGAGACTAGGTCTGCACTACGGATTTACGTCGGCAGAACTACGTCGCTCAGGGGTGTGGAAAATCCTCACCTGAGTGACGCAGTTATACCGACCTTACCCCCTGTGTAGACAGTGCTATGTCTATGGGAGGGCTTCTCCTATAAGCCACCATCTCTCAAGGAGGTGGAGTACCTATGCTGACAGGAGAAGTGCTCCTGTCATCATAAGTAGCATCCTCACGAAGCGCTACAGCAGAACTCCATGGACAAGCATTTCCTTGACCTCCCCCTTCTTACATGCTCCCCTGAAAGAGGAGCACAAAGGAAAGTGCCCAGGGAGCCTGGTGCCAGAGAATCTAAAGCTACAGTCAATTGTTACTATACCCTGTCACCAGGAGAAGGGGCCAATCATCCTAATAAGCATATGGTGGTGGATGGTGGGGCTGAGCACCAAGAAGTTTATTTAGGGTGAGTAAGAACCCCAAAGCATGCTAGGCACTGTCTGAATGTAGGGAACAGGGACTGTGTCCATAAGCTCACAATCTAGAAGACAAACAAGATGAAGGCTAGGGGAGAGGAATAAAGCAAGCAAACAAAGTCCCATCCAGACTATTAGTTGGTTAATTTCTTGTAGGTGTCATGGGAGAAATGGATCTTTAGGAAGGGTTGATGGAGAAGGTTGTGGTCTGATGGATACTGTGAGAGGAAAGTCTCAGATTCAAGGTTCAAAAAGATACTGGACATAGAATCATAGGAGTGGAAGGGACCACGAGAGGTCTTGTAGTCTATTCCCCTGTACTCAAGGCAGGACTAAGTATAGACCATCTCTGACAGTTTTTTGTCTAACCTGCTCTGTCACTGGAGATTTTTAAGAGATTCCACAACCTCCCTAGGCAATTTACTCCAGTGCTTAACCGCCCTGACAGTCAGGAAGTTTTTCCTAAAGTCCAACCTAAACCACTATTGCTGCAATTTAAGCTAATTGCTTCTTGTCCTATCCTCAGAGGTTAATGAGAACAATTTACCTGCCTTCTCCTTGTAACAACCTTTTATATACTTGAAAACTAATGTCCCCCCTCAGTCTTCTCCAAACTAAACAAACCCATTTTTTTCAATCTTCCCTCATAGGTCATGCTTTTTAGACCTTTATTCATTTTTGTTCCTCTTCTCTGGACTTTCTCCAATTTGTCCACATCTTTCCTGAAATGTGGCCCCCAGAACTGGATATAGTACTCCAGTTAAGGCCTATTCAGAGCACAGCAGAGCGGAAGAATTACTTCTCATGTCTTGCTTGCAACACTCCTGCTAATACAACCCAGAATGTTTGCTTGTTTTGCAACAGTGTTTCACTGTTGACTCATATTTAGCTTGTGATCCACTATGACTCTCAGATCCCTTTCCACAGTACTTCTTTCTAGGCAGTAATTTCCAATTTTGTATGCGTACAACTGATTGTTCCTTCCTAAGTGGAGTACTTTGCATTTGTCCTTATTGAATTTCATCCTATTTACTTCAGACCATTTCTCCAGTTTGTCCAGATGATTTTGAATTTTAATCCTATTCTCCAAAGCACTTACAACCCCTCCCAGCTTCGTATCATCTGCAAACTTTATAAGTGTACTCTCTATACCATTATCTAAATCATTAAGATATTGAACTGGACCCAGGACCGATCCCTGTGGGACCCCACTTGATATGCCATTCCAGCTTGACTGTGAACTACTGATAACTACTCTCTGGGAACAGTTGTCCAATCAGTTATGCACCCACCTTATAGCAGCTCCATCTAGGTTGTATTTCCCATGAGATGCTTTTGAACAGACTGCAAACATCTTTTTATTTACTTATTATCATTATTGTTACTGTGGTGTGAAAAATGTTTCTCTGGAGTCTGGACCTTGACTATACCTTGACAAAAAAAATAATTAACTACCCCTGACCTAGGGTCTATTGTAGTTCCCGATGCAATTCTTATGTTCCTATTCCACCCCTAGGTTCCAATGCAATTCACCCCTAGGTTCCAATGCAATTCCTGTGTTCTTATTCTCCCCCTAAAAACTTGTCCAGACTTGTCCTGCCCCTTCAGATGAGATATTTGTTTAAAGTGACAGATTAAATAGTGAAAGCGTAGAAGAAGCACCTGCTTTTCTCAGAGAAAAGAGAGAGCTGCTCTCCCCATTCCTCCCCAATAAATGTATCAGGAGTCATATCTGCTAATGTTTGGGACAAACGTTTTTAGTTCTTCTTATTCCTGTAGAGCCACGACATCTCTGGGAGAGTGAGCTGGAATTTACTCTGGCTCGTGCATCAGCAACAGGATTGTCTGCAGGGAGCTAATTACATTTTCATTTGTAAATTGAGATAGTCTGAGCTGGAGACAACAAACACGGAACCCTACAGGGTAATTTTACACTTGCTTTTCAGAGCAGAGTCACGCTTTAAATGGCGCCCTGCAAGGATAAGATGCTCCTACCCCATTGAAACAGACTCTCCCTCATCCCAAACAGAGTCACTCTATAATTCCCTTGCCCTCAAAACCCAGCCCTGGCCAGAAGTAAGCAGACCTTTTGGCCCCACACCCATTATTGCCTTGCCAACTTAGAATCAAATGATTATTGTACCATCTAGTGACCACAGTGAGAACTGCAGTCCCTAGGATACAACATCCACTATCTCACCTCCTCCTCCTGACTCTCACTCACACAGAGCGAGCTCAGGACAGGTTCTGGGGAGCTAAGGTTTTAAGCTGCACTATTATCTCCTCTGCCATCATGCAGCTTGTACTGGACCTATAGCTCTCATCATGGGAATGGGGAGAAAACACTCAGAAACTTAGGAGCAGCACTTTTAAAGTCATCGAAGCGAGGAACCAAGATGGGGCTTATGAACCCACTCCAACTCCTTATATCTGATCCCAAAAGATTCCACTCCTGCTAACTGCCCTCACCCTGCCCACTTCAATCCCAAGTTATGACAAGAGCGCAAGCTGCAGGAAGCCCCAAACCTCTCAAGCAGCCCTGCCACACAATGGGAGAAGTTGGGACTGGAGACTTGAGGGCATGTAGCTCATCTCTTGATAATACAAAGCTATTCCCTACAGTAAGATCTCCAGTGCTTTGTCTAGTCTAGATGTAAACAGCTCCAGTGATGGATGGGGGCTTCTACTGCTTCATCTGGAAACAATTTCACAGTCTAAAGGCTCATCTACGCTAGACGTTTTATACCTGGAGTTAAACGATTGTCAAATAACTCAAGGTGGTTAACGTGTTTGTAAGGCCAGTGTGGACATTCCCCAAATGTTTATTCCAGGCCACAAACATGTGTTTATCCTCAGCAAAGGTTAAAAATCTCTAGCACAGACAAATCCTAACAGATTTCACTGTCAGGCATGACGTCCTAATACGCATCCAGAGTTTCTTTTGGCTCAGATTCATCCATTATTCCATGCCCTATGTGCCTTACAGCACAGATATTCAGATTCCTAACCTAAAGAGCCTACAGTCTAGTACAGGGGTAGGCAACCTATGGCACACGTGCCGAAGGCGGCACTCAAGCTGATTTTCAGTGGCACTCACACTGCCCGGGTCCTGGCCACCGGTCCGGAGGACTCTGCATTTTAATTTAATTTTAAATTAAACTTCTTAAATATTTTAAAAACCTTATTTACTTTACATACAACAGTAGTTTAGTTATATATTATAGACTTATAGGAAGAGACCTTCTAAAAATGTTAAAATGTATTACTCACACACGAAACCTTAAATTAGAGTGAATAAATGAAGACTCGGCACATCACGTCTGAAAGGTTGCCGACCCCTGTTTCAATAGCTCTTTGAATCCGAATAAATCCTCACTCTTTTCCTCACCATTTAAAAACATACAGATGGTTGTGGTTCTCTTCAGACATCTTTTAACCAAGTTATTCTGGTTGATATTTTACTTTGAATCTGTGTCTTGTCTCACACATCATTATCACAGCCCCTCAAGCATTTTTATTGCTCTTCTCTGAACTCTCTCCAGTTTGGGATTATCTAGTGGTGTGGTGCAGTGAATGACGTATCTTATTCCAAGTGAACTGAAACCATACAATGAGGGATTATTAACTCTCTGATAGCTGGCATGACTCCCTCTGCACAGAAAATTCATAAAACCCCTTGTCTTTTCTGCCACTACATCATACTAATCTGATGTGTGATTTGCTTTTCACTATCACACCATGGTATGTGTGTCTCTCTCTTTTAAAAGTATTTCTGCTCTCAAAGTTTCTTTTGCTCACTGAATACTTGTGTCCCAGATTACTTCCTATCCCAGAAGCACTTGTCTGCATTTTTCCTGGTTGAATCCATTTCTTATTTCCTGCCCATATTTTATTTCCCTACCCTCATGACACCTTGTATTTTACTATCCTATGAATGGAATTAATATGCTGGTTTTCTCCTCTAATAGATTTACAACAAACAGGCTAAAATGTAACCTAACACTCCCTCCAACTCAACACGCTGCTGTTAATCATTGCTTAGTTTACATTCTTTGCAATGCTTAGCAATTCATGTTAGAGTACACATACCCAAGTCAGCTTGAATTCATTTTTCAAGTAAAGTTTCAAGAAACAATATCAAATGCTTTAGCAAAAATCCAGATGTCCCAACTACCGTGTTCCCTCCAGCCACTAGTCCAGTAATTCTACCAAATACGTGATCAAGTTTGTCAGATATCATTTACAAATGCGCCTCTCTTCCCCCTGAAAGTTGATAGTTTTGCTGACCCATTCATTTTCTCCTCCCACTCCTGGCTATGTGCCTGCTTCCCTCTATACCTGGAACTACCTCCCAATCCCATTTACAAAGTCGTCTTCCCACTCAAATCTCAGCAAGAAACACACTTCTCCCTGCTGAAGGCTTAATTCTTCTATGGTGCTCATGAATTGTAAGGGTTCATAGTTTAAGACAATAAAAGTTGATCCTTTCTCTGAACTTCACAAGTGCATCTTAAATGTCTCCTTCTGATGGTAAATTCCTTGGAGCAGGAACTGTCTTTACCTTTGTGACTTTAGTGTGGAAGATGTGCTCAGTGCTGTACATAGAATACCCTGTTTACTGATCATGGTTCAATTTTCACCAAGATGAAACAGTCTGCAAACATCTAGAGATTTTGTTCTCGTTTAACAGAGAATGAAGGTTGACTTACAGCACCAGTAATTGCTAGAATCACTTTTTTCCCTTCTTTTGGAAATCTGTATCACATTTGCTCAGCCCCCTAATGAATTCTCATCCCCTCGCACCTCCCTATTTCTGTTCTTTTTAAAATAATTATTGCTAGTGACCTAACAAATAATTTCATCAGTTCCTTTCCTTCACACTCTAGGACACACATACTGAAGACAGGGTGATAAGTACATATTTGAGTTCCTCACAAATCTTACTTTACCTAATTTATGTCAATAACTACAAATACGAAGTAATAAAGACCTTGGATGCAACTCTTTTCTTGTTTTGATTCAAACTAAAACATTTCAGTAGCTCTGCCGTATTTACATGATTCCTCCCTTGTTTATTAGTGCATCTGCTTTGTCTTGTACTCCCCTCTCAAATAATATATTTATAAGAGCCCTTATTTCCCCTTTCACCTCTTGGCCTAGCATTCTGCCTTGTTTTACTGCCTGTCTATTCTGCAACCTTTAGCTGACAGAGCAACAGCAAGCTGTGCTCCTAAGCAACCCTACCATAAACTGTGTTTTCTCATTGGAGGAGAAATGAATGCTATAAGGGAACAGATTTCATTTTCAACCTGCTGAGGGGTAATTTATGAACAGGGAGATCAAAAGCAGAGTTTGAGGGGGAAAGTTGCTTAACACCATGTTGCGCCTCCCCCCTCCGCTTCAGTTTACAGACTAAATTAGGTCTTGCAAGCAGCAAGAGGGAAATCCCCTATTGTGCAGGGCAAGTGCAGTCTATTACTGCACGCTCTCGATTACTACTTCTTCCTCCATTAACACTTTCCAATCTTCACCTTATTATTTAGAGTGACTGAGAATAGAGATCTCTGCAAGCTGAGCAGGAGGGTCAGGGACATGTCCTCCAATAGCACATGCCTGACCTTAAGGAGTTGCATGTGACCCCTGAATTTCCCAAGCCAACAAAGCTGTGAGGAAAGAAGTATCCCAGGGAGGTGGGAAAGGAAGACAAAAGTTGCATGTGAAGTGTGTGTGGGGGACAGTTAATGTGTCTCTATTACCCTGCAAAAGCTTCCATTTTTCCCCAGACTGAATCTTACTGTTATTTCCCATCTATATGGGAACCTGCTACAGACAAGGTTCATCAAAGATGTCACATTAATAAAGGTTGGAAAGGACTGTCCCACATCAGCCACTCCAAATTCCCCTCCCAAAGCAACAACTTATGTTTTCCATAAGTTAGTCTCACCTTACAGGCCATTGCATGCCATGATCCCCCCTGCAAATGAACTTGTCCTCTGGGATTGAGCTCTTCATCCATGGGAAAGTTTGACTCAAATATCCAGAGAATAAAACCAAACCTCCTACCCGAAATACTGCAGCTGAAGCCCACACTTTCAGTCCTGCCATCCAGGATGCAAGAGCTTGTTAGTGATATCACAAACACAGGTGTGATATCTCTTAGTGACCGGTAGAAAAGCCAAGCATTAGAAGCCTGACTTAAGGCACCTAAGGCCAGATTTACAAAACAATCAGGTGCTTGAAGATGCAGATAGGCACCTAGTGGGATTTTTAGAAGTGCCCAAACAGATTAGGCACATAACTCAAATCAAAGAGTAATTCCTTTGTAAATCTGGCTCCAAATCAGTATTAAGGTAACTAAATAAATAAGCAAACGGAATTTCAAATCAGGCCACTTATTTAGATGCTGTATTATGGATTTACAAGCCTAACTTTAAACACCACATTTGAAAATCTTGGTCAGAAACATTATATATGAAACCATTCATTACGAGTGCACGCTAGCCTTTTAAAACCAGTCATGGTTTGGTTCCGTATTTAATCTCCATACCTTCCAGTTCTAATCGGTTGAGTCTGCAAGTCAAAAAGAATATTGTTCTAACTGCCAGCTCTGCAAACTCCCCCGAGGACCCAAGAGTCAAGTTTCTCCCCCATGCTTCAGAAGTCCTCATCAGCAAGAGATTCTGCAGTCAAAAGAACTGACAACACGTTTAATGTGTGAGACAGAACAGAACCCTGCTTCTCCTCCTGTAGTGGCATCAGTTCTGCAGGATTAACAGGAGTCAAAACCTTGGCTTTGGCAGACAGAAAGATAGGACTTCAGTACAAAGGACTGAAGGGCCACTTTTAGCTGATTTTCTAACTGAAATCACTTTGCAAAGTTTCCTCAAAAAGTTTGGACAAGTTCAGATGGTACTAAACCAAAAGAGTGTTATTTCTTGCTGTCTAGTCTGGGGTGTTATTTTTAGGGCTGAATCAGATGTCAAAGAAACCAGCAACTAAGGCAAGTCCCCAGCACAACCTCATCTCCCCAGACCCCCTCCCAAGAGGGAGACACCAGCAGCTCCTGCCCTACTCAGTGCTCCCCACAGCGAGGCATCAACCTACCAGTGGTGATTTTTTGTTCCATACTTCACCCTCTTCTCCAGCGTGTCAAGCTAGCTATAAGCACAAGTCAGAGGTTTTCAGTAACAGTCAAGTAGATTTCAAGAGTTGGGGAGGAAAAGAATTAAGGCAAGTCAGGACACCAGTGAAGGAATATTGTTAGTGGTGGTGGTGTTTAAGAAATTATAGGAATGCTTATTTCTTGAAGTGTCAATGATTTGTGTCCCCCACCCCCAATATTTTTTTTAAATAGAAAACCATTAACTAGAAATCTAATCAATTTAGATAGTAAGTTAGAAGTAAGGTAGATTCATAATCTGTACCCATTTCTGAGATGCCCTGCCAGCTTTTTGTGACTTTAGAATCACATTTTGCTATATATAATATTACACATTTAAATTTTTTAATGAAATGTTTCCCTTCCATGTTGCTGTGTCCCATACAGACAGAAGAGGAAACCAACTGACTATTCAAGGAAACTGATTAGTCAAATGCTCAATGTAAATAAAGAAGCAAAATTTAGAATGTTTCTTTTCAGATTTCAAGTGTTACAAGTAATAGTAGGTTAAAAAAATTCAAGCAGAAGTGTTATCTTTAAGTCAATGGAGTCACCTTAAGCTTTCCTGTGCATTATTGGACTCCCAAACGCAAGAAGAGCTAAAGCATAAGCATCAGAGATAAAAACTGACTATAGAGTGAAACTGACTAGTTCAGTTTCACTGAGTGAAGAGTAAAAAGAAACACATCCATTAGTGGGGAAAGCAAACAGATTTTTACCATTTTCAGTTTTTAATTAAGGCAAGACAATGTAGGCAAGGGGTATGTGTGTTGGGGGGGAGGATGTTCCAATCACCACCAGTGCTTCTTAAAAATTTCCAAAGAGCACCCCAATTTTTACCAGGGCATCCAGAAAACCCCAGGAAGATTCTCCCCACAATTTTTAAACTATTTTTGCAGTTTTCCCATATGCTGTATCTTTCCAAAGCAGATAACAGGGGGCATCCTACTGCAATGGTTCTCAACTTTCCAGAATACTGTACACCTTGTAGGAGTCTGATTTGTCTTGTGTACCCCCAAGTTTCACCTCACTTAAAAACTACTTGCTTACAAAATCAGACATAAAAATACAAGAGAGTCACAGCCACTATTACTGAAAAATTGCTTACATTCTCATTTTTACCATACAATTATAATATATTCCAATTGATTTATATCGTACTTACATTTCAGCGTATAGTAGATAGACAATGACTTGTTTATACTGCTCTGTATGAAATTTTAGTTTGTACTGACTTCGCTAGTGCTTTTCATGTATCCTGTTGTAAAACTAGACAGATATTTAGAGGAGTTGATGTACCCCCAAGAATACGCATACCCCTGGTTGAGAACCACTGTCCTATTGCACAGAACTTTGAGTGCTGCCACTTAGTGCTTCACTTATGTTTCAACAGAGCTTTGAACATGTGAAGCCTCTCAACACCCCTGTGAGGCAGGAAAGCAAAGTATTAACCCCATTTTACAGATGGGGAAAGCAGACAAAAACGTAAAGTCACTTGCCCAAATCCACAGAATGAGTCAATGCCTGAGATAGGAGTATTAGATACATTACTAAAGCACCCATCTCCATAGCATCTGGTCTAATCCAAGATTAGACCAGAATTGAGAAATTCCTGACTCCCCACACAAATTTGTCTTAAATACACTGGATGTATTTATTTATGTATCCATTCATTTATGATCCTGGATTGGGATTGTTAGGGAAGCAATAATGCAATAAATTTGTCTGCAGGGTGTCAGTCAGAGAGCAGAATATGGCAGAATATAACTCTTACGGGGAAAAAACTTAACTTCTGCTACAAAGGTCAACACCACCAGATTTTAAAAGGAGAAAACTGGGGACGCCGCCCTTTTTTCTTTTTTAAAGTCTTCCCTGTGAGACAAAACATGACTATGCACGAAGAAACAAATATGAAAATGACACTGTCATTGCAGACGAAGTGGAGTCTTTAACTATGCCATGAAGAGGTAGAGTTATTCCAAGAATTCCAGAACAAGCAGCGAGCCTCAAAGGACCACCAATATAGCACCTGGGGGCATCTAGCATACTGACATGGGAAGAGGAGGGGGGGAGGAGGCAGCAGCAGGACCCTTGTCACATCTTTAAAAAAGTACTACAAAACCTTTTCATAGCCACTAAGTATGCTGCTATATTATCACATACAGACCAAAGGGGGGGGGGGGGATGAATGAAATACCACTGTGGTGGGGGGAGAGAGAGCAGGTAGGTGGGGACAAACATCTGTGGGTGGACGGGGGGGGGGTGAGGAGAGAAGACTGACAAAAAGAGAACATCCCCACAAATACGTACGCACACACCCCAGCTTTTACTATCCCATTGGTGATAATCCCTCCCTACACCAAGCAGCATCTCACGCACTTACTTCTAGCCCCCCCCCTTTTATTTAGTTGCAGCAGACCCCCAGACTAAGAGAGGCCCAAGTCATTTGGGAGTTAAGTACCTCCAACAGTTGACAGGCAGTGGGATTTTGGATACATCTAACTGGGCCTAAGTTATTTAAATAAGAGTTACCTTCAGGAGGAAAGTTTTAGGCTTGGGTCCTCTCTTCTTGGGCCCATACAGCTCACGCTCTCGTTCCCTTGAGGGAGTCAAATTTTAGAAAGTTAAACTTTTTCTTAAAAAAAAACAAAAAAACCACACATACACATAATTATTATTATATTTGGTAGCTCAGATGTCAAACAAACAAATGTGCTTTCCCCTATTAAACTCACTTCTGCTCAAAGGCTGCAATAAGTCGGGAGTCCAGGATGTTCTCTTCAGGTTCCCAAGTGCTGTACCTGCCAAGGCACAACAAAATAACCAAAACAGGAATACCCGCATAAAAAAGGAGAATGGGGGGGGGGGAGGAGACGAGGCAACCCCAGAGTACAGTTTGCGCGCATGGAAAAGGGATGCATAATATCTCAGAGCAGACTTGGGGAAGAACCCTTTATACACACACACACATATACACACGCGCGCGCACACACACACACACACACACACACACACGGAGAAATACTCAAACAACTCACTTGATGGCCCAGCCTTTCCATTTCACCAGGTACTCGATGCGCCCCTGCAAAACACAGATGAGGAGGGAGGGAGGGAGAGAGGGAGGATTAGCGAAATGGCCATTGCAACAGACCCGCGGCAGCGGGGGGCCGGGGCCGGGGCCGGGGCCGGGCTGGGCGGCTGCTCACCTTTCGGATCCGCCGCTTGATGATGGATTCGGCCGCGAACACTCGCTCCCCCACTGCAGACAGCTCCATCTTTGCTCAGCAGCAGCACCCACAGCCCATAATAATCCCGCCCGCTTCTCCCTCCTTCCCTCCCCCTTCTCAGGCCGCCGCCGCCGCCACTAGGGCTTCACCGGCTCGCGCACGCTCGCGCTCGCTCTCCGGCCGCGCGACAGCACGTGACCTCCCTCCTCTCCTTCGCCCCTTCACCCGTGCACCGTTACCAGGGTCTCCCCAGCGGCGGTTGCTAAGAAAAAAAGAAGGAGGAGGGCGCAGGCGCGCGGGCTCTTAAAGGCGCTGCGCGCGCGCGCGCGGGCTGCAGGGAGCGAGGCGCGAGCTGGGTCGCTGCTGGGGCGGCAAAGCGCAGGGCCGGGGACGAGGCCCGGGGTGCAAAGAGCAGGGCAAAGCACAGGGGCTTGGAGTGTAAACGCGCTGAGAGGGGGGACAGTTTTAGATATACAGCCCCCCTCCCTCTGCTCCTGGTAGGGTGACCAGACAGCAAGTGTGAAAAATGGGAATGGGGGGAGCGTAATAGGAGCCTATAAGAAAAGGACCCCAAAATCGGGACATCTGGTCACCCTAGCTCCTGGCTGCTGTTAACTGGTTGCTAATGAGGCTGCCTTCCCACCAGGAGATCCCAGCTCCCAGGGTCAAGGGGGCAGGTGCATGGACAGTCCCTGTCCATCATATCAGTGCAGTTAGAGGGACCTGCCGGCAGCACGTTGGTCAGGAAAGGTCTGTACACAGCTCAAGCTAACACGACTAGCCCAAGTTATAAGTAAGGCATCAAAGAACCAAAACACGGTTGGGAAGAGATGGAAACCCCCATGCTTCAGGGCATAAGCTGCCCTCTGAAGAATGGGGGTTAGGAAGAAAGTTTCCCTGAGATCAGGTTATCCTATAACACTCACTGCAGGGTTTCTTGCCCTTTCTCCTGAAGCAGCAGCTAGTGCTGGCCACTGCCAGGGACAGAATGCTGCACTACATGGACCACTGGTCTGACCCAGTCCCTTGCCCATTGTCCTTTTCTCATAGTTAAAGACCATTTTCCTACTGCACACACAGAAGGTGAGACCTAACCACGTTCCCTTGAACTAGCCAAGGTTCCAGTTTGATTCTTGAAGCACAATTAGGTCCCATCGGCTCTTTACACTCGCTATTCTGTTTGAAATCAATAGGGTGCTCAGAATTAGGGCTTATCTACACCCAGTTGTACCGCTATAACTATACCACTATTGGTAAAGCAGTAACAGCCACTAATGTGGATGTAGTTATAGCTGCCTGAGGGTGCTATACTCCTATAGCTTATTCCCATATGGGAAGGGGAATAAGCTTTGCCATATATGTATCTTTATGCGAGTATAATTGCATTCATGCTCAGAGTTGTACCATATAACTTAACACAGATTCACACACTTAACTGACATAATTATATTGGTACAAAAGCTGTAGATCAGGACAGTGGGTGAGTGTGTTTCACCTCAATGTACAAAAAAGCAGAGATAGTCCTAGGCTCAAACAATGCAAATGACCTCTCGAGGTCCTGCATTTTTAGAGCCCCCCCCCCCCAGTAGCTTCCACTGATTAAGCAGTTTTAAGGCCACTTCAGGCTTTTCTCCAGAAACAGCTAGAGAGGGGGAAGAAAAATCACAGCCTCCCTCTCTATCCCAGCAATCTGGAATCCAGTCAATCCTAAAGTAGTGTGTGCACAGAACATTTGGAAGCAAAGACTATGGATTTACTTTTGGGTGCCCAGCAGGTGCATTCTGTGTTGTACAGAATAACAGCAATATAGGACTGAAAGGGATCTTGAGAGGTCAGTTAAAACTCACTTTCCATTTTTTAAATTAATTAAAAAAACCTAACCTGCTTGAGATGGTCCATTAAGAGGTGTGGTCAGAGAATGCCCTTACTGCCCTCACTAAAAATGATCCCTCTGCCCTGTTCATCATACACATATGGTTTCCATCTCTCCTAAGCCAATAGCACTACTGCACATTCATCCCATAGGCCAAGAGGTCAGCAGAAATAGAAAGAATGGAACTGTAGGATTAAGGGGGAAAATGACAACACAGAAACAAGCCATTAGTTAAATGTCAGTTCTCATATTTAATATTTTTAATAACTTTGTAACATTTACCACATAAATCATCTAAATAAATAGATGCTGTACAGTCTCTTATCCATATCAGTACAAAAATAAAACCACACTTTGCATCAAATTGTAACTAGACTTGTCCTCCCATTTGTATTACAATCTCCATTTACAACAAGCACTCACTCCGAAAAGGCATTATACTTAGGGGTCTTTTTTTTGTTTGTTTGGAATTGATTCGTTCCCTCAGCCCCCTCTGCCCAAATACATTCAGTTAGTCTGTACAAAAGCTAGCTCATTCTGTGCAAAGGAAGCTTTCTTGTGCAAAGACTCAGGTGCTCTATCATGCCAAGAATAAAAATAAAGTAACCTTCCCCAACCCCATCCTTGGTGGAAAACAAGCATATAAAATAGGCAGTAAAGTCACACAACAGTCGTAGAAGAACCTAGATTAAGCAGTGCAGAAGCATGGGAAAGAAGGTCGGTGCTGAAAAGCTGGGAGGATTGGGGTTTCTCCAAACACAGGTGCCTGCTACTAAGTAAAACACCCTACATAGCCAGCTAAAATGTTCAATTTAGATTTTTTTTTAAGCCTAAACTTTGTGATTTTTTTAAAAACAAGTTCCTTTGCACCTGTTCTGTTGGACGTGAGGTGAGACAATAACCCACTGGAAGAGTCCAGTCACTGAAAACAGCTGTTGGGTTATCCTTACGCCAAAGAGGTACACATGCCTCCCATCCCCAATAAGCTCCTAAAGTGCAATTTGTCCAGAAAAGGGAACTAAAAAGATGTCTCCAAAACTAGAGATGGAAGAAACCTATTGGATCACATCTCAGCCATCTCTAAACACTGGGACTCCTGAACATGGAAACAGAACCTAATAATTCCCCTATTACAGCAAGTGTTGGGGGAAAACGTGTTCTGAAGGTGGATGTGGAGTTTTAAAGTCTTCTCCCCTCCTTCATTGTACCCTTCTTCACCTGGGATGCCTGGAATGGCAAACCCACCCTACAACCATAGAAGGGATGCCAAGGGCTGGATGGCAGCTGTGGAAAGGAGATAAGGAATAGCCAGTGGTCTGAAATGGATACATCTTTCCCTTTTCAAATGGAACTTTTTAAAAGAGGCAATAAGAGTACTCAGCGCTCCTAGTGCTTTGCATCTTCAAAGTGCTTCAAACATACTTAGGCCTTGACTTAAGAAAAGCCAAAAAGCAGACTAACATTTTTAGATTTCAGAGAGTTTTTGGTGCTACCTCTACATTACCTTAACACCTGCCCCCTCCAAAACCCTAATCCCTAAACCCTCCCCCACCATTAGCACTAAAATGAGACAGAACAGATAGTCAGAAACCTGACCTTTTAGAATCTATCACTCAGTCCCATGCCCCCGCCCCCCATGTGTCAATCTAGCACCTCCAGGACCCACACAATTGTGGAGGGGAGCGTGTCTCTTCTCTAAAAAGAGGGGCAGGGTATCAAGTGGCCCACAATTAATGAAAGCAGCAAATCCTCTTTCTGAGCCTGAGCTTTCTACCCATCCCATATGGCAAGTACAGTAATTCGGTCTCCCATTCAAATGCCAGCCACTACCAGCTTCCATTATTGGTCTCAGTTGCTCTGTGCTACTTCTGATCACAGATTTCTGAATGGGCAATGGCTTCTGGATGAAGTGGCCAACTCCCCAGGAAACATTCCTTATCCTTATCCTGCCCTTCCCCATCAGTGACTGTTCTGATGAGGTTGGCAACCTACCCCCTGCTTTACAAATGCTAATCTCTTGGGCAAGTCCCACAACCACTTCCACCTACCTAATAGCTTAGATTTCATCTGAGTGGTTAAATAATTTGGGACAGCCATTCTCCTTTTGCGTGAAGGCTACAGCCCTGGCTTATGGGCATTTGAGCTCGGCGGGGCAGAGGACAACACGGACCCTTTGACATGAGAAAGAACTGATTTTAGACCACTGTGCTCTAGCCTCTGGCAGATATTGGCTTGAGAACATGTACAATGCATCAATCTTTCACTATCACCTGCATGTGCCAATGGTACATTTTCCTTTCTAATAACTACTCCGATCTGAACTGTCATTCTCCTGCTTGGCTCCCTCCCCCACAAAGATAAATCTGTGCTTTCCCTCCCCCTGAAAGACCCAGCTACTTAACACAGAAGCAAACAACTCTCTCCACACATGCTCACTTACTCCGTACCCATTCAGAGCACACAGAGGAGTGCCAATTAATCCTTCTAAAATGCTGATGCAGGGCAGTGATGTCCTAAGGGGGAGAAGGAAGTGAAGAAATAGGAAAATTGTGCATTTGAATACACTGGGCTACACTGAACAGACATACTCCATTTCCTAGATACTCCCCTCCCCATGCATACGCCTGCCCCATACACATCCCCATCTAATATTCTCATCTTTTCACTCAGATGAAAAAAAGTGAACAAATCTGTGGCAATACCAATAGCTGTGACAGGCCGCTGTGGAGTGCACAGAAGGAATTGGGCAGCTGAATGAAGCCATTAACTACTGTCAGAATTAGGACTTACAAAGGATGGGAGCAGAAGTCTCCAACAACAAGAAAGGTTTTGGAGTTCTCACTTTGGCATCTGATTTTATTAATGGGAAGTATCAGCATGATGCAGACCCTGGAAGGGCCTTGGGAGTTAATGAATGCTCCTTGCATTGCAATGCACTCTCTTTCGTAAGTAACAGGCACTCTACCCAACAGTCTGTCCTGAACAGTCTAGCAAGGGCATTATTGACAGTGGGGATACAGTACACAGATCCCGCACAACTCTAGAGTCCAAGAAATGCCAGACCCTACAAGTTAGGGGCCCCATTCATCGAGCAGCCCCCACAGTGTCCCAGGAAACTACACTGCCCTCCTTCCTAGGCTGCAGGAAGAGTACATGGAATAGGAACAGAAGAGAAGGAAAAATATCACTATTTTTAGAAAGGAGGTTTGCTTCTTTCCTGCTTCAAAAGCATGAAATTAATGTTCAGCAAAGGGGCCCCGCTTTAACCATCAACCTTGGGCTGTTGCCCACAGCCATCAGCACTGTATTTCCTCACCCCAATCTTTGCTGTGGTGGTTGCATTAAGTATCTCCTATTAGCAGCCTGCCTATTTTTCAGCCTACATGAGGCCACTCTATTCCAGTTAAACCATCAAACACAATACTAAGCGTGGGGCTGGGTAGAGCAGGAAGCAGTACTGGGGCCCAGGGCCCCATGAGGTCAAAACCAAGTTCACACATTCAATCAAACACACCAGAAGAATCTTTCAGGACAGTTTCACAACACTAACGACAAAACAAAAAAAAACACCCTGTTCTGCTGTGTTAATCACATGTTCGTTTCTGTCTCAGGCTCTGACTTAGTCAGGGTCACTTCACTGGCAGACTTGGGTTTATTTTGGCAAAAGGAACTGCATTTGGGTGTTCCCACAATATCCTGTCTGCCGCTGAAAACAAGGATCAGACTTGACACATCCAAGGGCCCAAGTCATTACAGGAGAATAAGGGGTGTGCTGGAGACACAGGGCTACTAAGGATAGGACTACACTGTAATAAAAGACCCGGGGCAGCAAGTCTCAGAGCCCAGGTCAACTGACTTCGGCTCACGCTGAAGGGCTAAAAATAGCTGTCTAGATGTTCCTGCTTGGCTGGGCATGGGAACATCTACACTGGTATGTTTAGCCCCTATAGCGGGAGCCCAAGTCAGTTGATCTGGGATACGAGACTTGGTTCTGGGGAGTTGTTTTTTGCAGCATAGACGTACCTTAAGATACCACTAATCATTCGTGGTTGGTGCTCTGAGGAATCAATAAAAATACTGGGTGTGGGAATGAAAGGTATTGGGGGGAAAAAAGCAGTTTTCAACAAATGTTTGTACAGTGCCTAGCACAATGGAGTCCCAATGCAACTGAGGCCCCTAAGTGTGGCCATGATACAAACAATACATAAAATACCACTATGAACAGATGCATGAAACAAGCAACTCCTGCCCAAAGAACTGCTGGCAAGTTCTTACAGTGCAGTTCTGTTCTGAAGACTGACTCTATAAGAACAGTCCCTTCTTACTCACGGGACCTGCTTTTTGTGCAATTCTGCTGGCTGAAGTAAGTCTGCATTGCTTCAGCCTTGCAGTCAGCAAAGCTATAGGGGAGTCTGTTGGATTCTATTTCAAACAGAACCATTAAAGTAAGTTCCAACTGGACTCTATTTTGTCTCTTGCATCAACCATAATAGCTAGTGAAGCGCCAATCACAGAATCTTGGATTTTCATGATAGCAGCCAACAAGGCCCCCATATGACTTTCAGATTCCAGGCTGAGTTTGCAGTTAAGAATCTTTGCGCTTGTAAACTGAGCACATTTGATTTGAAAATCATTGACATTCCACCACTCTGGAGCCCACACCACCATTTCTCCAGTCACTTTTCAGAAGAGAACCACACTTTACAGAGACTAAAAACAATAAAACCATTCTGTTAAGAGTGCAAGATTGATTGTTACAATATACAAACCTTGCTAAGGATGTGTCAAAAAAAAAAAAAAAAAGATACATGTTTAGTTTCCTACCACAAAACATCCTCTCCCCACTTGTTCTCTCCACACCACCAAAAAAAGCCAACCCACACATCAGCAAGGTTCTGCATCTCAACCGGAAATGGATTAACCCCCCCAGTGGATTGGGCATAAGGTAGTACGGCTACCAATATATCTCCTTAATCATTTTAGATCAGGAAAGGATATTAGTCATCAGAAGCAATACAAGTAAACATCTACAAGAGTTAAAAATGAAGCAGTGGGTGAATCCTGTTTGCAAGGGCTCCAGAACTTCCACTTACAGTCAAGTTTGCAAAAACAGTGTTCTTCAAAGAAAATGAATGTCAAGACAGAATTCTTTGGTCTGGAAAATCTCAATGGGTGCATAGAAGGTGACACCAGCGAGAGAGAAAAGCAGAACGGAAGTCTGGTGAGAGAAGAAGCCTTTTTCTTGCCCTTTACAGGATTTCTGTTGCTTCCCAGATTTTGGCCAGGGCTGGAAACATCCACAAACAAAAGAGTTTTTCTTGCAGTATTTCTGGACTAAACTGGGAAAAGTGCATAGAAGGCCATATACCCACATATAAAAAAAAATAAAAGTTAAAACCACTCTTCCGGATCCTACAAAGGTTTGGAACGACAAGTTGGGGAGTAAGTTCTTCAAACTCAGGTGCCTAGGATTAATCTTCTAAATCTATAGTCACCTGGATCAAAGTCACCCTGATTTTCAGATATGCTGGGGACCTGCAACTCTCAGGGAAGTCAGTAGGAGATGCAGGTGCTCAGCACCCTTTTTTTGAGGGGAGGGATGGGGAAAGAGGATACTTCTATGTAGGTGACTATATATGCATTTAGAAGCCTAACTCTAAGCAACCATGTTTGACAAACTTTGTCCTGAGTCTATGTTTATCCCACAGGTTGCACTATTTCTATTTTTTTAGGATTCAGCACTCTCTCTTCTTCTCTGACACCTACTCCCACCATTAAAAAAAATCAACTCAGGTTCCCTCCACCAACCACCCTCTCAGAATTCACCACTAATAAAAACTTGGAGCTGGGGCAGTCTCCTGCATCCACCTTGTGTTTATTTTGAGGGACAAAAATATTTGCACTGAGACACCTGAAATATAGGGCGTATCAATCTGTCCCGCAAGTACCATGACCTGGTGGAAGGCAGTCTAGTCCAGACAATGGAGGGTGAATCTTAGTATCCTATGAGCAGCTAGAGCCTACTAGAGGTAAAATGTGCTTTTAAAGAAAGCTTAGAGGCAGTTCAAAACCTTTGTAAAAAGCAAGTGTTTGCAGGACCCAAAGCATCAGTGTTGCAGAACTCCTAAGTTCTGCAGGCCTGAAGCTAAGCCCTCCAGGGGACGAGCTGCAGAGAAACAGCATTTAGGATTTACACTAACACTTAGCTTCAGCTCTGTATGAAAGTAGCTTCAGATAGCACAAAACCAGCAGATGAAGTCATTTTTTTTGGAGGGAATTAAAGGAGGGTAGTAAATGAAGAAAGAGTCAAGGCTGCACTGTATCACACTACCCCACAATTCCCCCCCGAGGCCCTAGCTTACCCTTCTTGCTTTCCATAGGGAGAGAGATTTTTAAGTTTAAAGAAGGAAGAGAGAGTGAGCGTGCAAGAACAGATGCTAAACTATCAACTTTGAAGATACAGCAATTCTTAGAAACCCCAAAATGTCACAGGTAGAATCCAGCACAAATCTCCAGGTGTTTTTAAGTGCAAGACCAGGCAGGCTCTATAGAACTGCAGGTGGCTTTCCTTGGCAAAGCTTTTTAAACCCTCAAAAGGGGAGGGGGGGGGGAAATATAAATAGGACACTCAATCCAAGAGTCCTTATCACTTTAGAAGATAAATTAAAAGTTAAAAAAATGTTAGAAGTCTAGTAGACTCCTCCCAGTCCTTATGCTATTCACTTTTGGCCTTTAAATTTGATCAGAGAGCAAAAAACTACCTAAAACTGGAAACTGACCAGCTAAAGTCCAGTTTCACTGCCTAGTTCTCATGCACTAGGCCTCTGCCATTATCTGTGGATTTCCAGCACTGCCGGGCAATGTTTCAATCCCTCCGTAAGCCCTTCTTCCCATGAAGAGAGCCACTCTTTTCACTGACTTATTAAAGCATTTTCAGGACAATATTTATATCCAATCTGGGTTTCGTAAATCTTTTAGTACAGGGGTTCTCAGCCTGGGGGGAATCCTCATCCCCCAGTGTGTGTGTGTGGTGGGGGGCGGTTACACACAAACACCTTTCTCTTCCCATATTTCTAGATCAGAGAAGGTTCTGGTCAGAGAGAAGAGTTCTGGGAAGGTCTCTGGATAGAGAAAAATGAGTACCAATGTGTTAATATATACAGTTATCCTCCTAAAGGGCCCTTATTAAAGGCTCTGAAATCCAAAGTGAGTATGTGTAGCCAATATACCACAGCTAGGAGGTTACAAAGATACGTTTTACAGCAGTGGTTCTCAAACTTTTGTACTGTGACCCATCCCCCTTTACCAATTAAAAACACATTTTTATCTATTTAACACCATTATAAATGCTGGAGGTGAAGAGGGGTTTGGGGTGGAGGCTGACAGCTCGCAACTCCCCCATGTAATAACCTCACAACCCCCTGCGGGGTCCCACCTCCCAGTTTGAGAACCCCTGTGTTACAGGATCAATGGATCACGCAGAGAGGGAAGACATCCCTTCATTCTTCATGGAATCACACTGTAACCATCAGCCCCATTCATTACTTGCAATGGAGTTTCCTACCTTCCGAGGCAAACAGATTACTTGCAATACTGCCACAGATAAAACATTAGAAGGGAGGAAGCTTTATAACAGACTTGAGCTACCTAAAGTGATTGGGTCCATTACATCTTACTGTAGTAGCTGGGCGGGAGGAGGAAGATAGGGAGGGTGTTGTCCAGAGAAAGCATCTTTACCCAAGGGACAACAACTGCAAATCAGGGAAGCAAGCAATAGGTCCAACCCCTTCCATCTCCGTGTCCTCTCTCACCCTAAATGCAACTGCCAGAACTCATAGAGCAAAGGGACTACATGGAGAAAAAAAATTCTCAAGATGCCCTACCAGGGGAGTCTTTGCCAAGGAAAGGGGTATCAGTTTCTCAGACGGACAAAGCAATAACAGACAAGTATAACAAACAAAAACACATTGCCTGTACATTGCCTTTTGTTTTTGCGTATCTGAAGGGGAAAAGAAAAATCAAAGAGACTTCAGTAAAAAAAAAAAATCCTCTGTAAACATTTTAAAAGAAACATTTTGGATTTTTTTTAAAGAGTGAAATAATCACCCCACCCCCAAAAGAATCTGACTAGGAACATTAAAAATGGAGATTCAGAACTGCACACTTCGGTCTCGGAAGAAGCCCTCGGCCACTTGTGCTTCTCTGAAGGTCACGGTAATGGAGTTTGCGGTGATGTCTGTCACTGTCACTTCGCTGGGGGACAAGGTGGGGATCCAGGGGAGGCTGCCATCAACTGCATCCACACCTACTGCAGAGGGGGAGGTGGATAAGAGCATGTTAGAAAAAGAATGAGGGGCTAACAGAAGAGGAGCATCCTTGCTGGCTATGGGTGGGTGACATCAACCTGTGCCAAGTTTGCACATGCTCCAAGGCACTGTAGGGTCTAACCCCCACACACAGAAAGTAAGGGGCAGAGAGAAGAGGTGGGAAGATAATAATGGGACAGTGAAGGGTGAGGGAAAGAAGGGGGAGCGGCAAGAAGAACGACAGACAGACACACAATCAATTGTGCAGGCTGATACTACAACAGCCCCCAACACCACCACCATGCTTACAGGTCCATCAGCATGTTCATTATACATTTCCCACCCTCTTTCCAAACGGGAGTCAAAATATCCCACTTTAGGGGGAGTATCTGGCAACTGGATCTCAGCCCACTAGGCCTCCTGGTTAGTGCAAGTGTTCACTGTAGTGTAAACTCAACCCCCACCCCAATCCAAACTAGTATTTTTGAAAGCTCATCCCAGATACGCCATGTTCCCTGGGCCTAAGGGGGCCCTAACAAACTGAGGATTTTCCTCCATTGTACCTCCAAATCCAGCCAAGGGAAGGGCTGGATGTGACTCTCTCCAAAGCCCATCAATGCCACTCCTTTGGGGTCCAAAGGGTACAAGAGTCTCCCTCTTTACTCCCTCCCCACCGAGGGGAGGAAGCTAAAAACATCTACTCTCCCCTGGAGCTCCTAATCTCTACCACTCAAAGTGAGGGACCCAAATACCCCCCCCCACTTCCACTTCCCCACAGTGTAAAAAACTCAAGAACAGATTGAACAAACCCCGCACCCAAAGAGAGCCACAAAAATATATGGAGAGGGGAGGGAAACATCCCCTCTCTATTACTTTACCTGTACTGCACCCTGTTGTCCCACCTGGGTATGGAATGTGGACCCCTTAACTGGGCATTTCCTGGCTTCTGTCTCAGATATCTGAGGTGTGTCTACTCTCACCTCGGAAAGAGTCCATTCACCCAGACACTAACCGGAATTCCGAACGTGCACACGTCGAGGGGAGAATAGAAAAATAGTTTTACATTTCTCTAGCACCTTTCATCCTTCAGATCCCAAACTGCTTTACAGACTGTACAGCTAGGGGTCACATCACCCACCATCAATATGCAGCATGACAGCCATTCTGCATTAGTGGCGCTACAGGGCAGTCGTGGAGGGGGAAGTTGAGTACTTTCTCCAATTGAAACTAGAAGGGAAAGTTTAGATCACCAGAATCTAATTAGTCCCATGGCCCAACCTAATTCTAACTTGGGTAACACCTTGCTCCTACCACAAGTACCATGACATTAATTTTACATCTCATCAGGAAAACCATGCCTTCAGAAGCTCAAACTATGCAGGGGTATTGGTTTGCTACTGACTCTGAAGGATATGACTCCTGAGATGCCCCCCTGCAGCTCCCGGGGTTTGCCTGGAGGTTTGCCATCCACTTACTGCCCTACTTAGCTTGTGACATTTGATGAAGTTCCAGTGACCTTTGCACCCCACCCTCAAAACAGGTGATTTAGCACAATATTAACGTAAAGGGATTTTGGGTGGAAGAGAGGGAGGGAAGGGTTCCCATTGACATTTGCACACATGCCTCAAAGTGGCACTGCTAGAGGATTATGAGTATGTGAATTTCTCTCTTTTAAGGTTCCCTTTATCAGGGTGCGGGGAAGAACTATATGCTGGAACATGACAAGACACAGTTTCTCACTGCAACAGACAGCCATGTCATCTCTCTGGAAAAGCAGAGGGGAGGAGAAGCAGCACTAGCTTTCACATGCACTCTGATACTATGATGATGGTCACCAATATAAGAACACATAGGTGGCAACACCACAGAAACAGACCAATAGATTAATTGAGTTATTCATCCAGACAACTTGCAGAGGTGTTTGGGGACCACCTTGCCAATTATAGCCTTTGCACACATTGTAAAGAGCTAACCCAAAACCACACTCCCAGGATGTAGTAGGCAAGGAGGAAGAGTGTGTGTGTCCAGTAAACAAAATCAGAGAGCATCAAGCTCACGCCCCTCAATTCACAGTCAAATGGGGTCCCTGGCCTTACCTTCTTTGCTAGCATGCTGCGTCGCGTCCCAGCCATTGGGAGTCTGCCTAGTCTCTAGTGCCACTGATTCCTTCAAGAAGAACTCACGCCTGTGGTTACGGCTCTCCAGGCTTGACATGCGTGGAAACTTCTTCCGCGACAGCCGGAGATATTTCTGGTTCTTGCGCTGCTTCCGGAGCGGGAATGGTAGGACACCTCCCCCACTCTTCTCCGATAGCTCTGTCTGTCCTGGCTTGGCCCCTGCCAGATTGCTTCCTCCTCCTCCTCCAAATCGCCGTGATAGAGAGAAACAGAGCTTCTCCTTTCCCTTGTGGGCACTCCTCAGGTCCATACCGTAAAGCCTCTGTGAATGGGAGTGGAACAGAAAGGCCAGTCATCCCAGAGAAACAGAACTAAAGCATTTGTGTGTTTCAATGCCCTTGCAGGGACAGAACCATCCTAAGAGGAAGGGGGATAACTGTCTACAGGTGCATAAACGCCTAGGAAGGAGAGAGTTGTGCAGCGAGGTCACTGAGCAGAGGAAAAGCTTGAGATGAATGCATCAAATCAACCATCCCAACAGCAAGAGCTATTACTGTACAGCAGAGGTTCTCAAACTCTAGGTCGGGACCCCAAAGTGGGTCACAACCCCATTTTAATGGGGTCGCCAAGGCTGGTGTTGGCCCTGTGCCCCAGAAAGTCTGAAGCCAAGCCCCACCGCCCAGGACTAAGGTTACATGCCCCCTTCCCAAGGCAGAAGCCCTTGGGCTTCAGCTTTGGCCCCCGCAACCAGGGCGGCGGGGCTCGGTCTTTGGTACCCCCTCCTAGGGTCATGTAGTAATTTTTCTTGTCAGAAGGGAATCAAGGTCCAATGAAGTTTGAGAACCGCTGCTGTACAGAATACTCTCCTGAGACAGCCTGGTCAATCCCTGGGCATTGGTCTGGGAGTCAGGAGACCTGGGTTCTAGTCTTGTGTCTGCCACGGATCTTCTAAATGACCATGGATAAGTCACTTCGTCCCCTGTGCCTCCATTTCCCTTCCCATCTTTTGTCTGTCCTCTAAAGTCTCCAGGGAAAGGGTGGTCTCTTGCTATGTGGAGCCTCTTGGCACTACCATAATAAAAACAAATACGAGTTGGAAGCTTACTTGCTTGGGATGTTTAAAATTGTGAAAACATCCTGGAGAAGAATACCATGGAGAGGTCTGCAAAAAGGATAAACTAGCTGAGCCAGTAAGTCTTTCCTCTCTCTGTCTACCTCCTAGGATTACGTCCATGCCACAGCAGTGGGCAGAGACATTATGGTTACTTGTGCAGGTTGCTAGTCACATGGAAGCAAAGTTCTAACGGCTCTGGCATTCCACAGAGCCAGGGCCCAGTTTGAATCCAGTGAGCACAAAAACAGGTAGCATCTCTTTTATGGCAGAAAACTAATTGTTTAGGTACTTACATGGCCCTGATTGCCCTGCGGGGCACCTACAGCCATCCCTTCTGAACAGTGGAACCCACTTGCCCTAATATGATTCCTCCACTGCCACAACGACCCTCTACAGGCCAGCTCCATCTGGGCCTGAGCATGGTTTAAGTTTTGCTGAAAATAAACATTAACACGGAGGCACAAGTTTCACCAGAGAGCTGTTTACAAGGCAGAATATCCGAGTGCTGCCCAAACCTCCTCCATCCCTCATGCAAGGATAATCTCCAGCAGAGGGATGCTCTCAGCGCCCTCTCAGAGCCTGAAGCAGCAAAGAAAGGGGGCTTGTGCACATTAGAACATGGGGTGTTTAACATGCTAGCTGACACACTGTAAAATCCTTGCGTACACAGAGCATACTCTAGTTTTAACACGCGCTAGCCAGTTGCGCTCAATGGGGTCTGCCACTGCTGCAATGTCCACACTGTTACTTATAGTGTGCTAGCATGAGCCCTGCCAACACAAGCTTGCGTACCCAGCCTGGGAGTGTAGGCACACCCTCAATCGGAATGCCTTGGGTTCATCTCAATCCGCTAAGTGGGTTAAAACTGCAGCTTGCCCTGTCTACTCTAGGATTTTAAAACGTGTTAGCTTTTATGCTTAAAACCCACCACCTTTCTTCCTGGTACAGACAAAGTCAGAGGATATACTATTGCAAACAAAGTCAGCTCCACCCTGGAAGATCCATAGATGCAGTAACAAAGGGGCTAATGATGGGAGAGGACACGCCAGGAACAGTGAAAGGTTACCTGTAATAAGAGGCGTTTCGGTTTAGGGCCTCTCTTCCTGTATCCTGATGCACGGTCTCTCTCTTCCCTGCAAGGAAAACACATGAGACAAGATGACAAACTACAATACAGAACAACACAGCACAAGGCCCAACTAGGGCTTCCACTCTCTGTATCTAGCTAGTTCCCGTAATTCCTTCACCAAACCCCACTGGCCAGCATCATGAGTAAGGAGAAAACCCCAGAGCTGCTTCTCGTGGGAGTAAAAACCTTGTTAGAAAGGAAACAGCATAGCTCAGTTGATCTAGGTTGGGATATGGTGCCTCTAAGTCACCTGTTTATATCCAGCCCAGGTGGCAGTGACTGGAAGTTATTCACAATAGCTCTCCAGCAGCGTTTGGGCAATGAGAGGACAAGCGTCCTTTTCACAAAACCACTATGACTGGCACTGACTTCTTTCTTGCCAGTCTCAGCAGAGTCCCAGGGCTGAATGGGCCATGGAGAATGAACCAGACATTCCCAGAGGTGGCCACCCTTGATGGCAATTGAGGCGTATTGGCAGGACAGCAGAGATGCTTATGACATTGCTGCCCATGCTATTCCCATTCTATGCATACAGGACTTTTTTATTTTAAGTTTTCCTTTGGGGGGGGGGGGAGAGGGAGAACGACACCGAGCCCTCTTACTTCTCTTCATAAGCCACTACCAGGCGAGGATCCAGGATGTGATCCTCCGGCTCCCAAGTGCTGTATCTGAAGAAATAAAAATGAATATATTTTTAAAGGACTTCAGTGAAACATCTTCTCTGCAAGGGTTGCTGCTGGCATTGCTGAGGCCCTGGAACCTGCCTCCCATACATAGATCACTCCTCAGTGGGAGGTCAGGGACCAGCCACACCACTTTTAGAGCTCTGGGAACTTCCCATCACCCCTTTTCACCTGTACATACACCCCCCAACCCCCGAATCAGTCTAAACCCTACATCATCCACTCTTTGTAAGAGAACAGAGAGGGCTTCCCACCACAGGCCCCCTCAAAACCTTTCTTAAAGTCAGCAGGAGCATCATAAACTACTCCCACCACTGAAGGCTGAGCAAATCTGCTCAGCAGCCTCCCAACATGGGGAGCAAATCCAGCTCTGCCCCACGGCAGAGCACTAACCACTAAGGCAGTGGGCCTGACTGGGTGGGATTTTCAAGAAAACAGGACACTTGAGATTAATAGATTCCTAAGCAGAAATATGTTTCTTCACCTGTGTTAACAACATATCTTGGATTATTGAAGCTGAAAGGATTAAAAACAGCTGAATGGATTTTTCACCACAGAAGGTGTTTAATTAAAAAAAAAAAGACACCTAGATTTGGGGCGTAAAGTAAGTTGATTGTGAGCCTTCAGACCCTTTTGCTATTTCTTATCCTCCTAACTCCTCCTATATTGGTGACAAGATGCTGATGGACTAGGTTTTATACACCAGTTCTATGTTTGGATAAGAAAAAGGGAATGCATGCATATTGTTTTCAGCAGCACAGAAGCTATCTAACATAAGCCAGGTGTTGGAGGGGTGGGGGAGGACTGGAAATAGTACTTCCAAACTTGGCACCCAGAAAACAGAAGCTAGCCTTGCAGAGCAGAAAGGTCATCAGCCCATCTTCCTCCCTGACTGTTATGCAGCTTAGACAGGAACCAGGGGTTAGGTGAGGTATGTGTGGTATCAGTGAAACATTCTGACTATGGGGAAGTCTTTAAAAACTGCTTTCTGAGAAGAGCTAGAACATGGAAGAGCTAAATGCAAAACAATTCTGGAAGGGTTACTACTCACAAAGGTCATGTTTGACAGGGGCTGGGATGTGTTATCCATCTGGAATGCCCATCCCAGCAGGGAGGAGAATATAGCTCTAGAACAAAATGTTCCAGAGTGATTTATTTTCTGGACTAAAAAGGTCTATGACCCATGCAGTGGAGCACACACTCATACATTCCTGAACGGGGGTGAAAGAAGTTGTACCAAAAGCCACATGCAGGGCAGTGGTGTTTGTATAAACATCTCTGCAGCAAGCCAAATTATTACAGAACAGTCTGGTTTTTGGATAAAGAGGTGTACATTGTGCGTGTGGTTCTGGAACATTCACTCCTGATGTGGAAGAGAGCATCAAGATAGGGTTTCTAGAATCTTCCTCAGGAATCTCCCCTAATGTAGATTCCTCAACAAGGGAGAAGGACAGGTATGAAACCCAGAAATTCGAAGATGTACTTTATTCTAGAAGGTTAAGGACAGAGCACAGGGTTAAGAACAGACAGGCCTTCACCATTCCCTGTTAACTGACCCTTCCCGCCCTTCTCACTCCACCCTCACCAATTCTCCCCCATCTTTTCACCCAAGCCTTCTGCAGCAGTCTCAGTATCTGCAGGCTGCCAAAGTCAAGATGTTATTTGTGCAGAGGAAGGTTCCTTTTTCTCCCTTCCAGAGATTTTGGCATTCGTTTTTTACAGACGAGGGAGGGGAAAATCAGGCAGCGGATTCCTTTTCTGGTGGCAGAGGAGGAGGGGGATTTGTTACAAAAAACCTGATGGGTGTTTCCTTTCCTCTGCAGCTCAACTCCCTGCTCACTGCAGCGGCAAAACACTGCATATATAAAAAAACACGGTGCGATTTGCGCCACACACACTTACACAGTCCAGGCTGCAGCAGCAGAACTGCAGAGAGAGCACACACTCTGGAAAACACAGATCACATGATCTTCCTTCCCCCCCCCCCACCTCAAACACAAGTTGTAAACAAGCTTGTGGCTGAGTCAGATCTGTAACCCTTCCAGTCCCTGCCTGCAGCAGCACAACCCAGAGATTTGATAGGTGTGGCAAATTAATGAGGGAAATTTGAGAAGCGTATGTGGAATGCACAGGAAAATAGCAAATGCACTACTTGTACCTGACCCTTTTCCCGTTTCCATCAACACTACAGTGGGAGTAAATGAATAATGGGTAAGGAGATCAGAAACAGCAAAAAACACACACACACAGAGGAAGAGAAAACCAGGATGAGTAGAGGGAGAAGGGATGTGCTGGAAGGCTAGGATGTAAACACCTAAGTATGCTGCACACCTCTGCATGTGCAGAGTATTCAGAGATCAAGGACAGAGACTGGTAAAAGGAAGGAAGAGCGTTAACAACTGAAGCATTTAGGTTTCAAGCAATGCTAGCCCTGGAAAGGACAGGTTTCAAAAATGAGATACCAATCAACAGGGTTTGATATTTTTATGTTTTGAGGTGTCATGGCAGCAAAACAAGGAATCCTCTCCCCTCTGAGCCAGGAGGCTGTGAGGGTTAAAATGCCCATGCTAGGATTTTGTTTCGCTGCAGATCTCAAGGTCTGGGGGAAAGAAGAAAGAAGAAGGCAAAAGGAGGTAAGTGCTGCACTGTCCTTCAGAAGAGATATTAGACCAAACTCAGTCCACCCATTCCTGCTGGCTAATGATCAAGCAGAAGTGAAACAGGGACCACTGCAGTGACTGCACTCGTGGAAAGTAACGGGACAAACACCAACGTTCTGTGCTCCTAGCAGTGTAGACATGCTCCCAACCTGAATGCCTGAATACACAAAGCTGAAGTTAACTCTAAAGTCAGCAGGCCCACAGAAAATGCCCTTGGTGCTAAACTGTACTATAGATATTGGTACTCAAGTGCACAGGGTTAAATTGATCACAGAATATATAGCCAGGAAGAAAATGTTTCCCTTCCCACACCAACCAGAGAGATAGGGACTGTATACACTTGTGTGTGTGTGTGTGCGCACACACACACCTGGGAGGTGGGGGTGTGAGACAGGGCATTTGGGGATGTTTCAACTTCTTTTTAGAAGAGTGAAGACAGATGTCCATATGGACTGAGGAGGAACTAGTCCACTTAGGCAGGCAGTTCATATAGTAATAATTTTACATAATCCCTTTCATCTCACAGCATTTTACAGATTGTTCCCTGCTGAAAAAGTCACTCCCAATTGAAATGCAGCCACTTCTGGGGAAGACTAAAATAACCACTAAAATAATTTAGGACAGGAACAGAAATATACCCTAACCAATGGAAAATAGTGGGAATCCTCAAAAGGCAACACAGATTCCCTGTGTTGGACTGTGACCAGTAAATCTGAGTCAGTGCCTCTTCTCTCATGAAGGGAAATCTTTAATGATAAGAGGTAATGCTCACAATTTGTGTCTTATCCAAAAGGAACACTTCTAGAGGCAACTCATCCTCTAATAATATGCTGGGGAGTCTTCTCAGTACTGACCTGGAAGGAAGAACACTTCCTACTGAATGTAACACTTAAAACCCTAGCACCTGGGTTTCCCCTTGGAGTTTTTCTATGTAAAATGGATGGATTGGAAGTAGTCAGCAAATGGACAGTTTCAGAGGGGAGAGGACGATGGAAAGACAAGAGAGAGGTTACTGAGGGATATGGGCCCATGCTTCAGCCTCACTCGTCATTAAGTCAGTCAGGAATATGGGTACATAGTGTGTGTTTAGGGCTGGCTGTCTTTTTTGGAGCAAGGCACAAGAGAACATATGTTAATGACATGGAGAGCAGAAATACAGCCAAAGCCATTACTGGCAAGCAGTGGGGGGGGGGGGGAGGGGAAAGATACTTACTTTGGGGGCCATCCTTTCCACTTCACCAGGTATTCTACTTTACCCTAGAGAGAGGGGGAAAAAAAAAAAGTTAAGCCCTGCAACCCAATATGGGTACTACAGGAAGAGGAGAAACTGTGACTGCACTGGCAACAGTGCGCGCTGAAGAGCTTGTTCCCCATCACTACCTTTAAAAAAAATAAGCTTTTTCTTCATTAAACTGAATAATCCATAGGTTTCTCAAGCAAATGCGTGCGTAGTCCTAGTACTCTCAAATGACCCTACTATCAACCAGGGAGCACAGCTCTGCAGGTGCTTCAAAAGTGACTAGTACCAGAAGGCGGAGCCCCAGCAACCCTCCAACAAGCAGCCCACATGTGCACAGCTCCACAACTCATGAGCAACCCTATAACAAGTCCGCATGCATAAACATGAGAGGAAGACTCATGCCAGGAATGGAACAAGTGTCTGAGGGGCTAGTTATAAGAAGCCAGAAGAAATACAAAATTTTAGAAGCTATGAAATGCCTCTTGGGCATGTCCCCTTCCAGTTGCTATGTGCTTTGCACAAACACTGTTCCCTCCATCCAAGCCACTCAACCTTCTGACCTGAACAAACAGCAATTCAAAGCTGAATTTAAAGGTATCCATTTACTTGTTCACTATATAGGGGGGGAGAAGGAAGAAATGGGAGAATATGGAAATCAATTCAAGATCCCTGAGGAGCATGTGTACAACTGATATGATTTTTGAGAAATAATACATAACAGCATGATTTTGCCCTTATAACTTTTACTGAAGTGTGGTGTGTACACACATACTTATGGAGGCAGGGCATGGAAAATGTACAAATTAAGATACACTTAACATACACAATGGGTTGTAGGGTGAAGGGAGATCATGCAGTTGGTTTCATTTTCTTGAAGGTGGGGTGTTCAGCTTTCAAATATGTGAAAAAATACTGCCTTATAAGGTGCCTTCCATTGAAGGCTCTCAAGACATTTCACAGATGTTTATGGTTAATCCTCACAATAGCCCATGTGGTGGTTAATACCCTCTCCATCCCCATTTTACAGCTGTGTAAACTGAGTCACTACATTCAAGACCAACATTTTCAGGCATGTCCGTTGATTTTGGGTGCCCCATTTGACACATCTTGGCATGAATTTCAGAAGTGCTGAGCACCAATAATTCCAATTCAAGTCAATGGGACCTCAGCACCCCTGAAAAAAGTCAGAGCCCCACAGCATCCAAAAACAGTACACAAAATTAGTGCAATTAAAAAAAAAGGGACCAAAATAACTTGCCCAAGGTTACCAAAAGAGGCAGTGTCAGAAGTAGAAACCCAGCTCCTTCAATTCCCGCTTCTATCATTTAAGCACAATGCCATGCTTTCTTATACAATGATCCCGCCCAGAGTCCCACATCAACATTTCAACATTCATTGCACTATGCCTTATTCAATCACCCCATCATCTACAGAAGTGCCCATTCAAACCACAAGTACAGCTCAGCACCAAGAGTCAAGACGGTGCAAAAATGACTTGTCTAAGGTAGCAGAGGTGATAGGATAAACATGCAGGCATCTCTCCCATTTCCATCAGTGCCTCTCTCCCCACACCCACATTTTTCCAAAAAGAAATGAACCCTTACTACAAATTAAGAAATTTAATCCTCAAGGAATTGGAGATATACGCCACACTTAAGAAGACTTGCATCCACAGGCATGAAGGATCAGGAAGGGGAGGTCAGCAAATTTGGCAAGGTGGCCTATTCTTGAACAGGCCACTACTCATTTAAGGGGAGGTGGTAAAAGGAAAAGATGACCTAGCTGTAGGAGGTGGAAAAGAGGAAAGAAGAACAGGCAGGGATCCTCTTTCCCCTACAAGCCTTGCAGCTAGCTCTTCTTTCTCTCCATTCCTGCAGGGAACAGCATGCAGAGATGCATGTATGGAAATGGTACCTGTCCTCTCTCGGGGATGTTGGAGGAGTAGGTGATGGTGATGGTGACCCCCCACCATACTGCTCTACTTGTAACATGGTGACAGAAAAACATACCCATGACCTGCAGCACTGGGACTTGACGATGATCCCCCCTCACGCCCCCTGCGCGCAGCATGGTGCTAGTACCCATCACCACGCCCCCCCCTCCCGCATGCAGCATGGGTGGGGAGACATACTGATGCCCCCATACCCGATGCCTGCAGCATGGGACGGGAGGTAGATGCCCGTGTCCGTCACACCCCCTGCAGTACAGAATATGTACGAGAAGGCACGACAGGGGAGCAGGGCCTCCTGTGCCCCTTCCCTGCAGCGCGGTGGTCTGGAACCCCCCCCGGAAGGGAGGGCGAGGTGGGAAATAGATGCTGGTGCCCCCCTCTCCTCACCTTCCTTATGCGCTTCTTCCTGATACTCTCCACTGCAAACACCTGCTCCCCGATAGCAGAGAGCTCCATACAGAGGGAAGGAGGAGGCGGCTGCTCCCCGTACCGCTGCGGGGGGACCGGCTGCAAGAAGGCGGCGGGCGCGGTACTGGCTCCTACGGCTGCTGCTGCCGCTGGACCCTGTCTTACTCACGCTCACACACCCCCTCGCGCTCATTCACGCCGCCGACAACGTTCCATTTTAGAATCTGCGCAACATTTTCCCAGGCGCGCGCGAGCCCCCCCCCCCGCTTTTTGTCGGGTGAGCGGGCGCGCGCCTGGCCGGGTCCCTCCTCCCGCCAAGCGGATCGTGAGCGTGAGATATATCCCCGGCCTTCGCTCGCTGTTCCCGACGGGTCTCTATTTGGCGCTGACTAGACGGCTGAGGTTGAAGGGTGGGGCCTAGACCAGTTTTCTCTGGGCAGCCCGCTGAGCCCGGAGCTCCTTTACTCCCAACCTCTGTAGGAGGCGCTGGGGCTCCTGATCCTCGCTGCTATGGGTACCCAACGGTACCCCCTTCTAGGAGACAAACAGCCCTTGCCTGTAGCAGCCGGAGGGCCGCCGCAGTGTTTTCCTTTCATAACTGGAAGATGATGGGAGGGGGAGGAGGTGGCGTCACCCCTGCCTTTCCCCTCCAGCAGTTCTCATTCCCTCTGAAAGCCCAAGAGCAGCATTGCTTAGCTCTGTGGGGTTTAGAGCAGGGTAGGGTTTTTTTGCTATTTAAGAACAGACCTTAAATGAGGAAATGCAGTGCAGTCCATGGATAGTGCACTGGACTGGGAGCCAGGAGACCTGGGCTCTGTTCCCAGCTCTGCCCCTGATGAGCATGTGGAAGTAATGCTTTCTACCATCTCCAATGGGCTAAGAGACTCATTCCATCCTGGGGCACAATGATCTGACCTCAGCTGTTCCGGCTTTTGTCACCTCTCAGCTGGGCTACAATAATGTGATGTAGCTGGGCATGAAGCCTTCAGCTCCCAGGAAACTCCAACTAGTATAGAACATTGCAGTGCATCACTTCAGCAACACAGACAACTGTGAGCACGTCAGAACTGTCCCCTGCTCTCTGCCCTGGCTTCTCAGAGAATATCAAGTTGAAGGTCTCAGAACTTATCTTCAAAGTGTTCCATGGCCTGTGCCCAGGATATCTAAAAGACAATCTAAAGTTACAGGATGAAGACCATGGTTGACAACTTTGCTTCTCTGGCACAATGGAATCTCTACCACAAGGGTAAAGTTTGTCTGTGCACGAGACAGAGCTTTCTCAGAGGTCAGTCCAAGAATGTGGAATGAACTCTGAGGGCCATCACAAACCTCATTGCCTTCTGCTCAAAGGGCAAGGTGCATTTCTTTGACCTTAGCTTCCCTAATATAAACACATAGCTGTGTGTGCACGCGCACCGGCAGCCCCCTATCAACTCCCCCCAGTGCCTCCTGACCACTGGTGGGCCCTGCAGATCAGCGTCTCTCCCTCCCTCCCAGTGCCTCCTGCCCACTGCGAACAGCTGTTTGGAGGTGGGGGGTGGAGGAGCAAGGAGGAGCGCTCTCGGGGGAGGGGGCGGAACTGGGCAGGAAGAGGAAGGATGGGGGTAGAGCAGGGGTGGGGCCTTGGGGGAAGGGGTGGAGTGGGACAGGACCTGGGGCGGAGCCAGGGGTTGAGCACCCCCTGGCACTCTGAAAAGTCGGCACCTGCCGTATGTTACCATTTAAAAAACCCTTCCAAAACATTCCACAGGACACGCTTCTCCCCCCAGGGAAAGGATGAGAGAACAACCACCATATGACAAATGTTAGGAATGTGCTACTGGAAGGCGCTCAGATACATTTTTATCTGCGCTCACCACTGTAGTATGTAGAATAGAATAGAATAGACCTGCTGTGTTATTTTAGGCAAGTCACTTCATCTCTTTGTGGTGCTATTTCTATAGAAGGAGGATATAAACATAGAGAGCCATGGTTTAAGCAGCAAATGGAGAATTCCCTAACCGGGAAGTTCCCCCACTTATTAAGATCCCTGCTTCTACACATCCTGGTCCCCTCTGGTAACTGTGGAGGACCAGGAACTCTGTAAGATTAAAACCTAAATTATAAACCAATGTGTATGCACACAGCAGCTGTTGTGTATTTGGTTGTCATGGGTTTTGTTACTATGGCAACTGAGTTAGACTATTAAGGGATAGCTCAGCCGGTTTCAACCGGCTGAGTGAGCTCTCTGTGTCTGTAAATAAAATGGAGGTTTTGGTTAGCTGTCTGCTCTCTGGCCTCAAGTGATTGCTTCCTACACCGTCTGCCCCAAGGATATAACACTGGCGATGAGGATGGGATCCTGGTGCTGCTCCAGTAACAGAAGGAAGTAGAAGTCAAGGTAAAGACCAAACAAAGAAAAAAAGCTGCTTGTTTGCACTGACTGTGAAAGTGAAACTAAAAATCATGGCTACTCTGACCAGGCCCCTGGAGCCTTTTGATGAGAATACAGAGCAGTGGCATGTGTATACTGAGCGTTTTGAGCTTTTTGGTATTGCAAATGACATTACAGAAGCGAAGAAGGTGCCAATATTCTTAACTGTTGTAGGGGCTAAAACCTACTCTCTGCTATGCAGCTTACTACACCCTGTTAAGCCTGAGACTAAATCTTACAGTGACATTGTGGAAATCCTGGGGTCTCGTTTCTCCCCAAAACCACTGGTAATTGCTGAAAGATATAGGTTCCACAAAAGAGACCAAAAGGAAGATGAAACAGTTGTACAATTTGTAGCCATTTTAAAAAAGCTAGCAGAACACTGTGAATTTAAAGAGATGTTAAATGATGCCCTGCGTGACAGGTTAGTGTGTGGCCTCTGCAGTGAAGCTATACGGAAGCGCCTACTGACAGAGGCTCAGCTTACATTACAGAAGGCTGTTGATATTGCTGTCTCCATGGAACTGGCTACAAGGGAGGCACAATACATCGGTGCACCCCCTAGGGTGCAAAAAGTGTCACAAGAACCGACCCACAAAACTGTGCAGAGTCAAGAATGTTACCGCTGTGGTAAGCCAGGACACCAGGCATCAGAATGCTGGTGTAAGGACCTGGTGTGTCGACACTGTGGCAAAAAGGGACACATTGAGTGTGCCTGTAAACAAAAGAAAAAGAGGCCTGTGGTCTGGCCGACAAAAAGAGGAACCTTGCATACCCTAGAGCAGACCCAGGATGATCAAGGTGACACCGCCTCACAAGAGGAAGTGCCACTGCATGTTTTGTCTTTGGCAGCGGGCTCACATGAATACTGGGTAACCCCCTTATTGGAGGGCAAACCTATACGCATGGAACTAGACACCGGTGCAGCTGTCTCGCTGGTTCCTGAGACTGTGTATAAGGAAAAGCTACAGCATCTTCCGCTTAAGGCAACAAAAACTGTTCTGAAGACGTATACAGGTGAAGCTGTGCCCATGTTGGGCACTATTGATGTTAAGGTGGAGCTCAATGGACGGGCGGCTAAATTGCCACTGTTTGTGGTGAGAGGTAACTACCCAGCCTTAATGGGTAGGTCTTGGCTTGGGAAGATTCAGCTGAACTGGGCAGAAGTGCACCGGATGACTAAAGAAGAAACCAGTCTAACCCCTATACTAAGGAAACATGCTGCTGTTTTTGGAGATGATTTGGGAAGTATGAAGGGAATCACTGTGACATTGAACATTAAACCTGGCAGTCCACCAAAATATCTGAAAGCCCGAACTGTGCCATATGCCATCAGGCCAAAAGTTGAAGCAGACCTGGAGCGCCTGGTCACCAATGGAGTCCTAATACCAGTTACCCATAGCTCATGGGCCACTCCTATCGTTCCAATAGTGAAGAAAGATGGCTCTCTCCGGATTTGCGGTGATTTTAAAGTCACTGTCAACCCAGTGTTGTGTGCAGAGCAATACCCACTTCCCCGCATCGATGACCTCTTCGCAGGCCTGGCTGGGGGACAAAAGTTCAGTAAGATTGATCTGAGTCAAGCATATTTACAGATGCACGTCGATGAAAAGTCCCAAGAGCTGTTGACTATTGTGACTCATAAGGGGCTTTATCGATACTGTCGCCTACCCTTCGGAATCACATCGGCTCCCGCCCTGTTCCAGAGGGCTATGGACCAGATCTTGTGTGGCTTGTCAGGAGTTCAGTGCTATCTGGATGATATCCTGGTCACTGGAAGAAATGAAGAGGATCACTTAAAGAATTTAGAGGCTACCCTACAAAGACTGGAAGAGTATGGCCTACGAGTTCGCAAAGACAAGTGTGAATTCTTCAAGCCCTCTGTTGAATATTTGGGACACATCATCGATTCTGCAGGTCTTCATAAGGCCCCTGCAAAAGTTAAAGCTATTGTGGAGGCTCCCCTATCTCGAAATGTAAGCCAGCTGCGCTCATTTCTAGGACTACTGAACTATTATGGAAAGTTCATCTCACAGTTAGCCACACTGCTAAAACCACTTCATGAGCTCCTTGGGCAGAACAAGGCCTGGAAGTGGACTGAAGCCTGTGATGTTGCATTTAACAAAGCTAAGGATGCATTGTTAAATTCTGAAGTTCTAACGCACTTTGATCCATCCTTACCCCTGCAATTGGCCTGCGATGCTTCCCCTTATGGAGTGGGAGCGGTCGTGTCACACATTATGCCTTCGGGAGAAGAAAGACCTATTGCTTTTGCTTCACGCACTCTAAGCAAAGCAGAAACTAACTACGCCCAAATCGAACGTGAGGCATTAGGAATTGTTTTTGGAATTAGGAAGTTTCATCAGTACCTGTTTGGGCGAAAGTTTACTCTTCTTACAGACCATCGACCTCTGACATCAATTTTTGGACCCTACACAGGCATTCCCCCATTAGCTGCTAGTCGTATGCAACGTTGGGCATTGATACTTTCTGCACACACATATGAAATCAAATATCGGAAATCCACTCTGCACGGCAATGCAGATGGCCTCTCAAGGTTGCCTTTACCGGTCAAACATCAAGATAGTGCCCAAAAGGAAATCTTCTACTTTGAACAGGTAGAGAATACACCCATCACTGCTACTCAGATAAAGAAGGCAACCCGCGTTGACCCAGTATTATCCCAAGTTATGGACCTGGTGATGCATGGAAAATCTCGACAAACCTCTCCGGTCTCACCCGACCTTGTTCCCTACATGTCCAGGCGGACGGAGTTATCGGTCCAATCTGGTTGTTTGTTGTGGGGGAGGCGTGTCATTATTCCACCACCCCTGAGATCACAGATGTTAGAACAGCTACATTCCGGTCACTGTGGAATAGTGCGCATGAAGGAAATTGCACGAAGCTATTTTTGGTGGCCTAGATTGGACAGTGCTATTGAAGAGAAGGCAAAAGCTTGTATGTCATGTCAGGGTGTAAGAAATGCACCCCAGTTGGCACCCCTACACCCATGGGACTGGCCTGAAAACCCGTGGCAACGTATTCACGTTGACTTTGCTGGCCCCCTTGAAGGAAGCATGTTCTTGGTGGCAGTAGATGCCCATTCTAAATGGCCAGAAGTCTCTATAATGCAGTCCACTACTGCAGAGAGTACTATTCAAAAACTACGAGGACTCTTTAGTCGTTTTGGTCTGCCAGAACAACTTGTGAGCGACAACGGACCGCAGTTCGTCTCTCAGGAGTTTCAAAATTTTATGAAGGCAAATGGGATACACCACATCATGTCAGCACCATATCATCCGTCCACCAACGGATTAGCTGAAAGATTTGTGCAGACAATGAAAAACGCTTTGAAATCAGCAAAGGGACAACACTCCATTCAAAAGCGTCTGGATACCTTCTTACTTTCCTATAGAAACACACCTCATGCTACGACCCAGGCTTCCCCAGCCTTTCTAATGATGGGACGACAGCTGCGCACTTGCTTTGATCTGCTGAAACCTTCTGAACCCAGACAAACTGTGCAACATCAGCAGCAATATCAAGTCATCAGACGGGCACCCAGAGCAAAAGACCGAACCTTTAGCCCAGGACAGCCAGTTTTGGCTCGGAATTATACTTCCAGAGCTAAATGGGTCCCGGCCACAGTCATCACTCAAACAGGACCTGTTTCCTATACAGTCCGGACTGCAGAGAATCTTACCTGGCGGCGACATGTAGATCAGCTGTTGCCAGGTCATGCCAGTCTTCAGGACCCATCTGCAGTTGAGGGGTCTGACTTCACCCCTCCTGGTGAGACACCGAATCATGAGTCACCTGTTCCTGACTGTTCTCCTCCATTACCGCCGGCAGCTGAGATACCCCTTTGCCCAGCACGAGCTGATACCACCTCCTCACCTATTCGTGCTGCGGACCCTGAGCCCCTAGTACTTTCGGGTGCAACAACACCAGAAGTTCGCCGTAATCCACCTAGAGACAGAAGGCCTCCTCATCGGCTGGATCTTTAGTTAGGGCGAACCCACGGTTATGGGGCAAAATAATCCCCAGGGTTTAGCCGGGAATGGAGGCAGTCTACCCTCCTTCTCTAGTTTAGTGTGTGTTTTATTTTGGGGATGTTCTTATTAGGGGGGGAGGAATATGTTGTGTATTTGGTTGTCATGGGTTTTGTTACTATGGCAACTGAGTTAGACTATTAAGGGATAGCTCAGCCGGTTTCAACTGGCTGAGTGAGCTCTCTGTGTCTGTAAATAAAATGGAGGTTTTGGTTAGCTGTCTGCTCTCTGGCCTCAAGTGATTGCTTCCTACACCGGCTGCCCCAAGGATATAACAGCAGCCCAAAAGAAACTTCAGTTCCTTAAAACTATTTACACTTCTATGTTCCCCTTATCAATTGCATTTAAATAGTCTAGAACAGTATTCTAAAGATCAGGTCTTTGAAGGGGTTTTGATCAGTCTTCCAGATGTGTTCTCACTTCTGTTGAGTTTGTGCATGGAGTTCCCTGTGGAGGGGGCTCACTTCCTGATAAAGCACCAGCAGGCATAGGCACAGACTCTGTGGGTGCTCTGGGGCTGGAGCACCCACAGGTAAAAAATGGTGGTGCTGGGGAGAGGGGGAGCAGAGGCAGGAAGAGGTGGGGGTGGGGCCTTGGGGAAAGGGGTGGAGTGGGTTCAGGGCCTGGGGCAGAGCAAGGGGTCAAGCACCCCCAAGCACTTTGGAAAGTTGGCGCCTGTGCCAGCAGGTCCCAGAACCTCTCTTCATTGGGTTGCGAAATACTGAAAACGAACCAACTTCCTCCAGAGAAATCCTTTTGGAGTTTTCACTAGTTAGAATGTGGGAGATTGAGGAGTTCAGAACAGTTACGGATGTCTGAGAGCTTTCGAGCCAAACTTTGTTCCCTGGCTCGAAAGGTAGTGCTTTTGTTCTGTAGTGCTTTTGTTCTGTGCTGAACACTGATGTTTTGTTGCTGCCGAATTTTTATTTTGACATCCTATTTTCAAAATTCCTGCTGGTTGGTCTACTTAGATTTAAATTGTATTTGTGCCACAGATACAGGCATCCTTAGTCATCTTCCCATGAGAAATTCTGCTGGAGATAGTCTTGATGCAAGTGGTATCGACGGATATGCCAGGAATGCTTTATATGGGTCCACTGATTTTTGCAGAACATTTTGTAGTCTGCATTCAGTGGCGGATTATCCAATGGGCCCACGGGGCCTGTGCCCAGGGCCCCTGGCCAATTGGGGGGTCCTGCAAAAATGGGCACCCAGCAGAAATCTGCTGTGGGGCACCGGAAGCCCAGAGTCCTGGTAGAAGCTGTGTAGCATGCAGGAAAACCCCAGTGCCCCAACCTGGGTTCCCGGCAGAAGTTCAGGACAGGTGGGGTGGGGGAAGCCTGAGTACTCAGACCCCAGTCCCCAGCAGAAGCATGGGGTGGCGGGGGAAGCTCCAGGCCCGGGGCACAGAGCTTCTCCGGTCTTGGGGTCAGAGTGAGTGAGGGGGAGCAGAAAGGAGAGAACATGGGGTGGGGCTGCAGTGGTGGGGTGAATGGGGTAGGACTGTGGGCAAAACGGGCAGGGCTGCAGGGGAAGGGGCAGAATGGGATGGGGCTGTGGGCAGGGCCGCAGGCGGAAGGGGTGAGGCAGGGCCACAATTCCGGCACTGGAGCCACCCCACTTGCTTTGGCTCAGGTCCCAGGAGACCTTAATTTGCCTCTGTCTACACTGCTCCTTCCACCTCCCCTGTTGGCTCTGGGGCTAATGTGGACTACTAGTATCATGTTCAAAATCAAAGTCCTGTGAAACTCTGGGAATGTTTCAGAGGTAAATTGAGGTTCATTATCAGATATGAGGATATAGTCCCTAGAAGTATGGACTCATTGTCATCTGATGATAACACTCCCTCCTGGATTGTTCCACTGCTCCTGATGACCTGCATGCCATTGCAAAATGTCCCATTTTATGGCATTTCCTACATTCTGCCTCTTTACACTGTTGCCATCTGTGGCTTGGTGTCTTGCCACATCTTCCACAGCTTTTCCAATCTTCCCTCCTATTAAGGTTTTTTGGTTTCCCACTCTCTAATTGTGCACTGTTCTTATGTTTTAATTTGCTCTGATTGCTGCTTTCACATTTGTGCCTTTTCTCTTTATTGTGTTAATGTTGTCTGATGCAGTCTCCCCTGTGCTGCTAGCATGTAAGTCACTTTGCTGTTGCTTTATGGTTTCTTGTATTCTCATTTTTCCTATATGTAAGTGAGGGAATAGTCCCGCTATTGCAGGGAACTTTCTTGGCTTATAAATTACCCCAGTGAAATGGGCTAGCGAAAGGATCTGAGTCCTCGCTCCCACTTCCTTTACCCAGAGGCCTGCCTGACCTCAAGGGCTCCCCTTCCACTTTCCTGTGTGGCACAGTCCTTGTAACCCCAAGGCTGGGCCCAGGATTCCTGGAGGGCTCAACCCCCAACCCTGTCATGGTTACTTAGGACACGGGCTAGGGTGTCCACACCCTGGGACAGTGTTCCCTCTAATTTTTCCCACCCATGTGTGGAATGAATTTTGTTATGTGCACCAATATGGATGTGTGGTGGGGCTGGGGATGAGTGGCTCAGGGCTGGGCAGAGGGTTGGGGTTCTAGGTGCTGGAACTAGCAATGTGGGGGATGCTGCAGCACCCCCTGGCTTGAAGTAGTTTCCATTATATACAGGGTTTACAGTTTGGTTACAATGGCTGTCAGCAGCCCCACTATAAAAATTGTTCCAGAGCCCCTGGTTAGGGGTGTGTGGGTGGGTGGGGGGATGATGGCTCCAGCTGGGGGTGTGCAGGCTCTGGAGTGGGGCTGAGGGGCTCAGGACTGGGACAGAGGGTTGGGGTGTGGGGGAGGGCTCCTGCTGGGAGTGCGGGCTGGGGATGAGGAGTTTGGTGTGCAGGCTGCCCCAAGGCTGCAACGGGGAGAGAGGACTCGCCCCCCAGCGGCACCTGGGCTCGGGGAGAGGGGTGCCTCTCCCACGGCCCCAACCCAGCCTGGCCCTGACCTACTGCAGCTGTGGGAGAGGCGCCCCTCCCCTGGCCCCAATGCAGCCTGGCTCGGAGCTGCCAGGCTGGGGCCGCAGGAGAGATGCTTCTCCTCTGGACGCAGCAGGTCCGTAGCTGGGCTGGGTTGGGTTGGGGCTGGAGCTGGGGGAGAGGAATCTCTCCCCGCCGCAGCCCTGAGCACCTGTGCGGCGCTTAATAGGCTGCTGGGGTCGGGGGCAGAGCCAGGGGTTGAGCAGTGAGCACCCTGTAGCATATTGGAAAGTTGGCGCCTGTAGCTCTAGCCCCAGAGTTGGTGCCTATGGGAGCCGCATATTAACCGCTGAAAAGCCGCATATGGCTCCAGAGCCACAGGTTGGCCACCCCTGGCTTGGAATTTAGCTCGGGGTGCTCTCTCTGCTCTGGACACTTTCCTGACCCACTGACCATTGCATATAGTTGAAGCAAATACAATTATTAAAGAGCAATCCATTTTTTAAAAATAAGGAAGAAATGGGAAAAGTTAAAGTAAAACACGTCACCCTGCTCTGTGGCACGGGGACATCACAACCAGCCATCTCTGGAATGACAGGGCAGTTCACAGTCTGTTCCTCGCACGTCCCAGGCCTCCTTCTCAGGCCCTGGCTGTGCTGCAGGGATGCTGTGAGTTGGACACTTGCTCTGGTGCTGGCCACATGCACTCAGGCTCTAGACAGCAGGACCCTTCTTCCCAGCATCAGCCCTCCTTGTCGGGGATATGATCCCCCTCCAGGTCTGGCCTGCAAGGCCTTGTGGCTAGAGGTGTCTCCCTGCCCTGGGCTTGTTGCCCAGAGTCCCCCCTTGACCTCCCCAGCTGCTCACCACACCTAGCTCTGGTCTGTTCCAGACCCAGACCCAGCACTGCTACTGCTCTGCCTCCAGCCTCCTGGGCTGCTTTTCTGGCCCCTCTGGCTGTGGTAGCTGCAGCTCTGCTCCCAGCACAGGTCTGTTCTGTGGGCTGCTTCTGTGGCTCTGCTGCCAGCACTGACCTGCTTCCTGGGCTGCTTCTTTGGTTCTCTGTGGCTGGCATGGCTCTGCTCCCCAGTTCAGGCTCCTGCTCTCTCCTAGGTCGGCCCCACTCTGCTCCAGGCAATTCCATCTCACACAGAGGACAGGACCCTCCTGACTCCCTCATTAGCCTGCCCGGCCTGTCAATCAGGCTGACCTGGAACATTGGCCTCTCCCTATTGCTCCTGGGGACTGTCAGTCTCAGGGTCCTGATTTCCCATCGACTCTTATCCTTTCTTTTGGTACTGGGAGCTAGTCAACCCAACACCGCCCCCCCCCCCCACACACACACTGAGTTTTAGTAAGGGGCCAACAGTCCCCTTACATATAGCTTTTGCTAGTGTAAGATATGGCTCTAACTGAAGTGGTGGTGATAAACTGGTGTTTCCTATACCAAGAACTAGCCTGTCTCTTATTAGTTCTACTTCTAACATTGCCTATTTGCAACGTTCAACAAGCAGTAATAAAAGTCTCAGCTATTTCCCCTTGTTCCTAGCATCTCCTTTTAAACTGTCCCTCTCATACATAATATTCTGTCTGCCTATGAAATGGGTATCAACAACCTCTTTCATTTTGAAGTATTCTTTCTTTTCCTCATCAACGAGGGGTAGGGCCTATCGGATAGCATCAGCATCCAGGGCAAAGATCAGGGCATTTATATGGTATTCTTGTGCTTTCTCTGTTAAACCAGAAGCCATACAGAGTTGCTTAAATCTTCGGATCCAGTAAGGCCAGCTGCCTGAGTTATTTCCAAAATCAAATTTCTCTAACAGACTCATTTGTGCTTTGGGCTCCATTGCTATTCTGCGACAGGGCTCTGCCTTCTTCCCGCTGCAGCTTTCATAGGTCTCCTCCCTGATTTTCCACCTTCCCCACACACTCACCACTCTGGCAGTCGGGGTGGGTGAGTGGGGGGCTCTTTCTTTCACTCCTTTAAAGAAAGGGATTCACAAGCTTCTGACACCATGGAGTGTGAGGACATGAACACAGAAAGCCATGCTTTAAGCAGCAAATACAGAACTCCGAGTCCTAACCAAGAAATTCCCCCATTTATTAAGATCCCAACTGCAACACATCCTGGTCCTGTCTAGTAACTGTGGAGGACCAGGGACTCTATAATCACTCCACAGTTTCCTCATCTGTAAAATGGGGATAATGATACACCTCTACCCTGCTATAATGCGACCTGATATAACATGGGTTCGCGTATAGTGCGGTAGCAGCGGGGCTCCGAAGGTGATTTAAAGGGCCCGGACTCCCCGCAGCCCCGAGGCTGCGGCAGCGGGGCTTGCCAGCAATTTAAAGGGCCTGGGGCTCCGGCTGCTATGGGGAGCCCCGGGCCCTTTAAATCACCACTGGAGCCCTGCCACCGCTACCCTGGGGCTGTGGCAGCGGGGCTCCACCGGCGATTTAAAGGGCCTGGGGCTCCCTGCAGCAGCTGGAGCCCGGAGCTCTTTAAATCACCGCCGGAGCCCTGCCGCCCCTACCCTGATATAACGGGGTTTCAGCTATAATGCGGTAGGGATTTTTGGCTCCCCACGACCGTGTTATAGCAGGGTAGCGGTGTACTTTGATACTTACCTCCTCTGTAAAGAGTTTCAAGAAGGATGAAAAGCATTATATAATACCGTAACCTAGTGTTGCCAGCACAGAATGCCCGAGGACAGCAACAGCGGGGTTCGTTGCCCGGTGTGCTTCGCGCCAATGAACACACCAAGGTGGAGAAGCAGACAAAGTTTATTTGAGATCTCAAAGCGATGCCAGGAGACAGACACGTCTCAAATCAAGCACACAGCTGCAAGCAGCTTTTCTCTTTTTATACATAACTTTAGCTAAGCTCTTCCCTTTCCCCCCCTCTCCTCTCTCCCCCCTTCCCCATCCCACCCCCCTGTAGCAATTACACTGAGCAGTAGCAATTACATTAAGTGGTTAAGTCATGCTTGGCATCTAACAGTCTAGTTCGTTAGTAACTCTTTTTGAACCGTTATCCTGTCTTATTCCCTTTGATCTGTTATCTTGCCCCTTAGCCAGAGGCATACGGGCCTCATTATTATTTCCTGGTACTGGTGTGAGTGGGGTTGCACCTGATAACTAGCTGTTACACATTCCATTCTCTGTTGCTGGCTTGTTAGGTCGATTAAAGTTCAAACATGGAAGGGTTTTGGTTCATTTAGGCCTAGTGCAGGGAGGCTTCATCGATACTTGTGGTCTTCCACCCTCCCGAGTTACCTAGGGTTATGCCTAATGACACCAACAACTCCCTCCTTTGAGAATACTCAACAAACTTTTGGCTGAGTTTTCTCATAATCTAGAGACAAAATGTGATTAAGCGATGAGGAGCTGGGGTCCTCAAGGAGAGGGTATGATCAAAAGATACAGTGTGGAAAACAACAGCTGCATTTTGTTTATACATAAGTCATCCTGATATCTTGTTTTTCTCACTTCTGAGAGATGCCAGTCTATCTACACATTATCTACACAAGGTCAAAACAACTTCTTACACAGTTTTTTTCTGCTCGCCTCACACCATCCTCGCTTCTACAAATCTCGCGTTATTAGGGTTACAATTAGCCTAACTTTGGTTAACAGAGACTGTCATGCATGAAGATCCCCAGAAATCCCTGTCAGTTCTTTCTGTACTTGTACACCCCCTCCTTTTGTACTTCTAGTACAACAAATATTTTCAAACCTCTATTTGCATTAAGCCATGGATTTCAGATTTTACATCAGATGTTTCAACCTTAGGGGTTTTGATTGAATGTAATGACCATGCATGATTAGCATGGACATGAAAGGTATTACTTTTAGTACATCCTTTACAACAACAACAACATAATCCTAAGATAACTAATTGCAATACAAGCAATAACATTCCCATAGCAATAATATGATGGGATTGTTGTACAGTTTTGGTCACAAAGCACAATACATCACACTTAGTACATAAAGTGGTGGTTTTAACATACACACAGCTATCATTAACTTGAAAAACGTAGGTGTTCTGTCAGGATAGTTCCTTGTCCTCTACCCTTCCAGCAAACGTTATTATGAACAGTGACAACTTCCCCTGGCTTCAGTTTATAGATACACTGAGGCTGTAGGGGTTCTAACAGCCAAAATGTCCATTGACTCCCTATTCCTATCCAAAATGTCAGGTGTTATTCTAGGGGCACTGACTATAAATCAGTTAGGTATACCAGGTGGTCTAATTTCCCAGATGTCTCGGTAAATAATTCAGTCCCACATTCATCCTCCCCATGGACCCGGCAGGATTCGGTATGTGGGAGCCCACCCACCCCCTAACCAGTCCAAATGCTTAGAAGGAGCACTGTAAATGTTCACACTTCCACCCAGAAAGTGTCCAAGTATGTCTCCATGACCACAGATCAGATGGTACTCCTGATGTGTCTGTAAGGGCAGTGGGCCAAGGCTGGTGCTCAAGATCATTCTGAATGGCCATCAGCTGGTCATTCAGAAAATCCTGAATTTCTAAACATACTAGATCCCACTGCAATGCCTTCCCAGCCTCAGTGATATTCAATACCATCTCTGTCAGTAACTTCTGGGTCATAGAACTAAGGGTGGAAATGACATGTAACTCACCAACTCCAGCCTGTACTTGGGATAGCTGAGCTCCAGAAATAAGGCTAGTGGCCTTTTCTAGTTGGCCAAATTTCTCATCATGTTCTTGGCTTTTAAGAATATTCCAAATGGCTGCCGCACTATTGGCCCCAGCCCACAGGGATCTGGTCAATTCCCTCTTCTTCCAGAGGAAATAACCCAGGCTCTCTGTTGTGCTAATCTAATGGGAGCCCCTTGTGAGCAATTTGGGTATGTAGATGTGATCTGGAAACTGGATAAGGGCAATGTCATTTAAAATCCAATTAGGGAGGGCAATACATGCTGAAGGATTTATCCAAAACACAGGGCGCAGCCTGTAGAATAAACCCCAAAATCCAATCAATACCACATTCCCAAGCAGGGGTCCCACAAATTTCTTCCTGCCAGTGTATAATTCTTTGTTTCTTCACCAGGATCAGTTCTTAATGTCCTTTCTGGTCAGGAATTCCTGGACTTTGGCAATGTCAGTGGAGTGAGTGTTTCTTTTTCTTTCCCGAAACAGTCGTGGTTCAGCATCCTACAGGGGAGAGGTTACCAGCACATCACCCTGTAATGGTTTTGCTTCTTCTAGAAAAATTCAAAGACACAGTAGATCTGTCAGTGGACAAGGGAGAGGTTACTAGCACTTCACCTTGTCCTTTTTCCCTGCTGTCCAGAAGGCACAGTGGAGCTAGAAGGAGAAATAGGCTAATCATCAGTAGGAGAATTCTCCTGAGGTGGAGGGGTCTTTTTGCAATGAGAATCATGGGTCCAAGCAGTCAGTCTTTGGCACTTCACAGCGGTGTTGGTAGTCAGCAGGACTTAATAAGGGCCTTTCCAGCATGGATCCAAAGCAGTCTTTCGTTGGTGGACCTTACATAGATCCAGTCTCCTGGTTCCAAGGAGTGGCAGGGCTGCTAGGGTCTTTGGGTAGCGCTTCTTTACCTGTGAGAAAAGAAACCTAACACATTTCATTAGTGCCTGGCAATGTTCTGCAGATCTCATAGCTTCTTGGGCACATTCAAGCCGCCCCCCCTTTTCTTGGTTGTCAGCCAAGTCTTAGCTGTGAGCGGTGTCCTTGACTGGGGCCAGTGTCTTATCTTTAGCCTGAGCTTGCTAGCTATTTCTTTCCAGTTAATTCATTTTGTTCTTTTTTCTTCTTTCCTTCTTGGCTTCTTTTAACCTACAAAGGAAACTTTCACTCTTCACTCATACACCTTTTTCCATACCATACATAAACATTGCCGTTGTACAGTACATTAGTCTTATTATTCAATGTATGCCACATATGCCCTTCCACTAAAATAACTTTATTACAGAGCTTTGGAGCAACAAGCCAGGACAAGCACACCCACTTTGAGGAGTTCACTCAATATAACCTCTGGTTCAATAGCTTCCCACCATCCCCAGCCCTCTGGCTAGAAATCTGAGGTAGCCAGAAGGACCCCAGGTACAATATGGGGAGTGGGTTAACTTTTCATGTCCTTGCTTCCAAAGACTGTTGGTATGCAAATTTTAACAACAATTTTCAATTAAAAGATTTGGCCAATGAAGTTTCTTTTTCTTACTTAAGGAAATGTATTAGACTTTAGTATATCACATTTTCCTGATGTATCCAAACACTTTGTATTCCAAAGTTGAATAAAACAAGTATCTGCATTTCAATCCAACACTTCCGCTTGATTCCAAACCATACCATCCCATGAAAACACTAAACACAACAATTCTGGCCACGAGACAAACACCACAAGACAGAACATAGAACACAAAACATAATTCCTATTGTGCCAGTAAATGCATGGTATGTTGAATGCTGTTCAGCCGGCATCAGTTTTCTCTGATTATCTGAAAGACAAAAGAAAGAGGTCTACCCTTCTGGGCAGTCAATCATCGCTTAAAATATACAAATACCCTTGTTGATTTCAGGCAAAACAGGGGAATTAACCCATATTTTCTTGTATGTGTTTCATAGGCAGCCCAGGTTTCAGTGGCTTTTACCTTATCAGTTAGATAATTTGCATTAATACAGATGCTTTCTGGCTTGCTTTTTACTTTTAACTCCTGCTTTTAAACACTGAAAGAAAACATCACCACTTATAGTGCCCTTAGAGCCTAATAAAATTTCAATTACATAGCACTGTATACATTCTTCAGCTAATTCAACTAAATTGTTCATAGCCAAATGATTGCAATCCAATAATTTCTTTGCCTGAATTTATTTACAAACATTTCAAAGACACCAAGAACTTTTTCTCTTTAGCATTTTTACAAAGTTCAACTGCTGTTCCCTCCAGCAACTACAGAGTTAACTTCTTACTCTTTCTTAAATCACTTGCTTGTCTCCCAACAGCCACTTTTATCAACTCAAATCACCATTCCAAGTATCCTCCTGGGTATTTGAAATCGCCATGCTTACACTTACTTACTCCTTCCTTCCACTACACCCTCAAAATTTTCCAACCTGTTTTCCAATCTCTCTGTCTGTTGCCTTCCCGCCTGGGCCTGATCCTGCTTTTTTTCGCTGAACCGTCCCTTCCATGGGCACCAACTTGTTCCACTACCAGTTTAGCTAGGAGGGTGGGCTTCTCAACTAGCCCCCACCCCTTCTGGTCTTTTCCCTTAAACATTTTTACTCACAAGACTACCCGAGTCCTCCCTTGTGAGGCTTGCCACCTGGGCAAAAACACATGGCCCATTGGGTAAAGGCCATTTACTTAACATATAATCCAAACCCCTTTAGAGGGTTTACCCAGAGACCCACCCATCTGTCTGCTGACACTTAAACAGAAAAGAGAATTACACAGAGTGCAGAGGGAATTACGGTCTAATCCAGGTTTTTTTCCACTTCTATACACTGACCGCTACAGGGGACGGGACAGAAGGATCTCAATTCGACCTCAGAGCTTCATTGCACGCAATGGCTTCCACCCCGAGGAATTACAAATGAGAGGCTCAGTTCCGCCCACACACCTAACGCCCAAATGAACAGAGCAGAAAAACATTAACCGGTTAACCAAAACAGAACCAGATAACAAACCAGAACCAGATAAGAGCCCGGCCCCCAACCAGAACCAGATAGTATTTCCTTATTCTATTAGGGCTCAGCTTATCAGAGCACAAACCCCAGGGGCTGCGGAGAAGTGAGGAAGAGGGGTTAAGCACCCCAGTGGCATAACACACCCCAAAAGCATATTTTAAGTCCGTATAAATATTAACCCTTTTCCCTTAGCATAAAAGCAGGCTGCAGTTAGGGCTTTTAACTCTGCAGCTTGGGCACTCACCCCGGGAGAGAGCTTTCCCTATTAATACAGTCTGCCTACTAGTAACTGCATATCCAGAGTGTCTGATTCCTTCACGAACAAATGCAGATTCATTCACAAACAACCTTTCCCCCCCACCCCCAATGTATTTTAGTAGCAATGCTAACTACTTCAGACAAATTTTTCCCTTGCATACCATTTGGATGCTCTTTAAATTTCTTTGCAATATCCTTTGCACATTGTGACATGAAAACCATTTTAACCATCTCCTTTCCATGATCAGTTTTAGGATTTAAATTCTCATGCTTTCTAATTTCACAAATCAGTCAAGCACAAAAGTCAGAGGGGTGCTCGTCTGGACACTGAACACAAGCAATTACATTTGCCCAAATGGGCACATGAATGAAAAAGATTATGCAGAACATTTTTCCACTGCCTCAGGATTGTATCATAAGTGAGGCATAGTGCACTGCCAGTCAAACAAATCTAAAGTTGTAAACAGGGTATGGATAAAAACCATCTCAATTTCCCCAGCAACCAGTGGAACCAGATAAATTCTCAACAGGGCTTGTAATATCAGGGGTGTCTCAGAAACATTCTCCCTCATGGAGTTAAGTAACCTAGTGGGGGTCCACAAGGGCAAGGACGAGGGCTGCTGTAATATTGGGAGTGTTTGAAAAGCAGTCCCTGGCCAAGTTTGCGAAAGGCTGGCTGGAGGCTGCACAGAGGGAGGGAGGCTGCCTGATTTCTCTGAAGATGAGGGAACATTACTCTGAGCTCCCCCTTGATTCTCCTCTGTCCCTGAACTGTCCCTAACCTGCTTTTGAATCCTTGCACTCCACCAGACAGGGGGAAGAACAGGAACAAAATTGTCCTCCTCCCGGTGCGGCTCTGGGATATATGGTGGGGGATTTTTACAAGAGCTCTCCATACAAACAGCTTCAGAAGCTACCCGTTCGCTGACAAAACAGGAGTAATTGAAGGATTGTGTTATAATTAAGTGATCCTTCCGGTGGCCACCATTCCTGGTCCTCTAGTTGATATTGAGGCCAGTCTACTGTACATAACTTTTTTTAGTTTACTTTTAGTCATCGGATCCGACCCAAACACGTTCCAATATGCTAGAATGCATTCTAAGGGCGTACACCTTGCCCTGCCTGTCGTACTCTGTCCCTGCCCAATATCCTAGGGTGACACTGGGCGTCCCCAGGTCCTAACAGGAAAAAGTCCACACCACTGGACTGTTCCTACCTTATCCACGGGACCGGTTCCTCACCGTCGCCCGCAACAGCTTCTCCACTACTCGAGCGCGTTGCACCGTTGTGTCCTCTGAGGTCGGCCTGACGCGTCTCTGACGAGGCCCCCGGTAAAGGCACCGGTGCGCACTGGGCGTTGGCTGCAACCATCGTCTGCCGGCCGTCGGAGGAGTCCGGGCAAGGCACAATTTTGCCTCGAGGCCCACTTTGGGCACCAAGAACTGTTGCCGGCACAGAGTGCCCGAGGACAGCAACAGCGGGGTTCGTTGCCCGGTGTGCGTCGCGCCAATGAACACACCAAGGTGGAGAAGCAGACAAAGTTTATTTGAGATCTCAAAGCGATGCCAGGAGACAGACACGTCTCAAATCAAGCACACAGCTGCAAGCAGCTTTTCTCTTTTTATACATAACTTTAGCTAAGCTCTTCCCTTTCCCCCCCTCTCCTCTCTCCCCCCCTTCCCCCTCCCACCCCCCTGTAGCAATTACACTGAGCAGTAGCAATTACATTAAGTGGTTAAGTCGTGCTTGGCATCTAACAGTCTAGTTCGTTAGTAACTCTTTTTGAACCGTTATCCTGTCTTATTCCCTTTGATCTGTTATCTTGCCCCTTAGCCAGAGGCATACGGGCCTCATTATTATTTCCTGGTACCGGTGTGAGTGGGGTTGCACCTGATAACTAGCTGTTACACATTCCATTCTCTGTTGCTGGCTTGTTAGGTCGATTAAAGTTCAAACATGGAAGGGCTTTGGTTCATTTAGGCCTAGTGCAGGGAGGCTTCATCGATACTTGTGGTCTTCCACCCTCCCGAGTTACCTAGGGTTATGCCTAATGACACCAACACTAGGTCTTGAGAACCTGTTCCAGGTGGATGTCACAGGTCACATTTTCAAGAGATAGAGACCTTCTTGTGCAACATGTACGAAGATGGGAGCACAATTACCACACCAGTTGGGTATTTAGATGTCTGCATCCATTTGCACATCCATTTGCAGTACACAAAGGTATGTGCATTTTTATCTGCAGGCCTATGCATTGAAAATCTGCTCTTTAAGTCTTGTGAGGCATTTTTCATAAGACTAAGCACTTATGCCACCATCTTTAGCCACCTTTACTCCCACTGTTGTGCAGCGCACTTCTTGATTGCTGCCTAGCTGTAGCTTCACTTCTTTGATGCTGTATGTATGTAATATTTTAGAGGACTTTGGTATGAATTCTGCTATATACATTTAAATTTTAGAGAAAAGGACACCTATGTGATGAGCAGATTAATATACAGAATGGGGTAATTTGTAGGTACAGTTGAACTCCTCAAAAAAGTGGGGGAGGAAAGTTTTATTTAATTATCTGCTTTAAATATGTTGCATTTGATCTATTTCATTTGAACTTGCCAGCTATTTTTTATATTTACTGCAGCTACTTGCTCGTTCAAAAACTTTGCACAAACAGCATGGTGTCTAGAGGTTGTATTCTTTTTGCTGAGTATTAAGTAGACACTGTCAATTTAGAAGTCATTTAAAAAAGTTTCTTACCACCATGTAATAATTTAGATTGTTAAAATTAGAACAAAAGTTCTTTCACCACTAATATTTGATTTTTTTTTGAAGTGCATGGTTAAATAAGACTTTACAATTTCACATTTATTTTGAGTCTGTTTCACTTTCTCATGCACTTGCACAAACTGCAATATTTTTGGGTTTCAGATTCTACAGAGAATGTTTTAAAGGGCAGCAATAACTTAAATTTGGCATAAAGTTTAAGTTTGAGGTAAACAAGCTTTCAGAAAACAAAAGATGAACAAATTGGAAACATTTCTCTGAACTGCAACAAATCCATCCCATTTTTAAACAATTTTGTTTGTAGTGCTAGAAACCAGAACATTGCAGCACTATGATCCTGAAAATGAAAATAAGAAAATTGACATAGTTCAGTCTGAGATAGAAGCAGAAAAACAAGCAGCATGTGAATAGCAAGAACAAAATTGAATTTTTAAAATGTCAGTGTTTAGTAATCTAAGCCATTAACATAAAAGATTTACAGTTTGATTTTTAGCAGATGAAATTCCTTGAATTTAGAGCACACACTGTTTTCATTGACATTTAAAAATATTTTGTGAACATTTTTAATACTAAGTTTTCTAACTTTTTTTTTAAACAACCTACATTTGGCGCCTGACCAACCTGGCAGTATCGCTATAAATTAGGGTAATCCAATAGAAATGGTCACATTTGACCTCATTAGTATCATTTATTTATCCACAATCACAAACCTCCCAAATTAATAGTTGCCTGAAAATTTAAGTTTAATGAATGTCACTTATTATATCACTGGTATTACAGGTATTGAAATGGCACCCGTATCTCTCACCTGGAATGACTGCAAATTAATTCTTGGCACCAGATGACATCAGTGTAGCAGCGAAGTTCCAGTTTGATTCCAAGACAGCACAAAATGTGTAAGTTGGCTGTTTTCTGTGTGATGCTTATGATGGTGAAGAGCCTGATCCTACAACCCTTGCTCAGACAAGTAGCCTTTATTCACATGAGTAGTTCCACCGCTTTCAGTTAGACCAGTGGTTTTCAACCTGTGGTCCGCGGATCCCTGGGGAGCCACAGACTATGTCTAAGGGGTCCACAAAAGGTGACTATGAAAATAAAGTTAGATCCCAGAAAAGTCATTCCATTTTTCTGATCAATCAAAAGTATGTGAATACCCCCACCTACAGGTCAAAACCCAGAAGTGTTACCGTAGAAGCCCACAGTTTAGCACCCTTTCTCACACTGCATCAAATGCCTTGCCAAGCACCTGCAACGTTTATAGTTTAATTCTGTTCAGTTAGTTTTCAGTCTAAGACTTCTTTGGTAGTGGTCCACAGACCACAGGTTGAATTTCTAAAAGGGTCTGCACCTCTGTTTGAAACTTTTTAGGGATCCACAAATGAAAAAAGATTGAAAACCACTGGTTATTTCCAAGGGAAGGGATTGCTGATAGGGTTCATAATCCTTATTTAAGACATCTAATAGATGTCATTTGTGACACATCTTTTTGAACTGTAGAGATAAACCATCTAAAGAATTTTGTTGTAAAAAATGTTCACTCAATTTTATCTTATACTTCAGAGAAAATAATGTACATTAGGTTTACATTTAATGTCACTGGAGTTGCTATTCACTGTAGTGTAGTAATGGTTTGAAGTAGGATTCCACTTTTTCTACCTCTGGTCATCTATCCAGAGGAAAATTAAAGAGCAAGGGAAAGGAAAATAATGGTTTTTACAACTTGAATATCAGGTAATGGCTAGTAAGATTCAGTTAATAGTGACTAGGGATAATTAAGACAGATAACCAAGGTGTTCAGATCCTGCAGTCTATTTTGGAAGTGCTTGAAAGCAATTTTATGATAAAATATTATTTCATAGCATATCTAGGACAGGTAGATTTGAGATCTTTTTTTTAAAACATGCCTGTTATGACTTTAAGTGGGCCATAATACCAAAGTGCTGTTACACTAAAATACTTGGTGGTGTAGGGTCCCAGTATGCAGGTGGTTTTAAGCTGTTAAATAACAGAACAATTCAAAGCAAATATTATCATAGAATCATAGAAATGTAGGGCTGGAGGGCAACCTTGAGAAGTCATCAAGTCCAGCCCTCTGTGCTGTGGCAGCACCAAGTAAACCTAGACCACTCCTGACAGATGTTTGTCTAAACTATTTTTTAAAACTTCTAATGATGGAGATTCCACAACCTCCCTTGGAAGCCTGTTCCAGAGCTTAACTACTGTTATAGTTGGAAAGATTTTCCTAATATCTAAATATCTAAATCTTTCTTGCTTCAGATTAAATCTATTACTTCTTGTCCTACCTTCAGTGGACGTGGAGAACAATTAATCACAATCTTCTTTATAAGATCCCTTAACATATTTGAGGACTGTTGTAAGAACCGCCTCCCCTTTGTGCCCGGTTTTTGTAACCCTTCCTTGTAGGTCAGGTTTTCTAAATTTTTATCATTTTTGTTGCTCTCTTCTGGACTCTCCAATTTATCTACATCTTTACTGAAGTGTTGCTCCCAGAATTGGATACATTACTCCAACTGAGGCCTCACCAGTGCTGAGTAGAGCAGAAGAAATACCTCCTGCATCTTATGTACAACACACTGTTGACTCGTATGCAATTTGTGATCCATTATAACCCCCAAATCCTTTTTATCAGTAGTACCAGATAGCCAGTTATTCCCCATTTTGTAGTTGTGTATTTGATTTTTCCTTCCTAAGTGTAGTACTTTGCACTTGTCTTTATTCAGTTTCATCTTGTTGAATCGAGACCAATTCTTCAATTTGTCAAGATTGTTTTGAATTCTAATTCTGCCCTCCAAAGTGCTTGTAACCCCTCCCTGCTCAGTGTCATCCACAAATTTTGTAAACATACTCTTCACTTCATTATCCAAGTCATTCATGGAAATGTTGAACAGTACTGGACCTGGGACTGATCCTGCGGAACTCAACTAGATACACCCTTTCCATTTGGCAACAAACCATTGATAACTACTCTTTGAGTGACAAAGAGTCCTGTGGCACCTTATAGACTAACAGATGTATTGGAGCATAAGCTTTCATGAGTGAATATCCACTTCATCAGATGCATGCCACAGGTGCCCCAGGACTCTTTGCTCAAATAAATGTGTTAGTCTCTAAGGTGCCACAAGTACTCCTGTTCTTTTTGTGGATACAGACTAACACAGCTACCCGTCTGATACTTGACTACTCTTTGAGTATGGTCTATCCACCAGTTGTTCACCCACCTTATAGTGATTTCATGTAGAACACATTTCCCTCATTTGCTTATGAGAATGTGGGACTGTTTAAAAAGCCTTACTAAATATCAAGATATTTGACATCTACTGCTTCCTCCCATCCACTAGGCCAGTAACCCCGTCAAAGAGGGAAATTAGGCTGATCTGGCATGATTTGTTCTTGAAAAGTCCATGCTGGCTATTCCTTATAACCTTATTAATCTCCAAGTGCTTACAAACTGATTGTTTAATAATTTGTTGCAGTTATGCAGTATCTTTCCAGGTATTGAAGTTAGGCTGACTGGTCTGTAATGCCCTGGGTCCTTCTTGTTCCCCTTTTGAAAGATAGGTACTATGTTTGCCCTTCTCCAATCTGCTGGGACCTTAGCTGTCCTCGAGGAGTTCTCAAAAATAATTGCTAACAGTTCCAATATTGCTTCAGCTGGCTCCTCAAGTACTCTGCCAGCTTGAATACATCTAACCTATCTAAATAGTCTATAACCTGTTATTTTCCTATTTTGGCTTACTTTCCTTCCCCCTTATTGTTAATGGTAATTATTCATTAATAATAATGAATAATTATTTAATAATAATTAATAAATTCATGGAGGTTAAGTCCATTAATGGCTATTAGCCAGGAAGGGTAAGGAATGGTGGCCCTAGCCTCTGTTTGTCAGAAGGTGGATATGGATGGCAGGAGAGAGATCACTTGATCATTACCTGTTAGGTTCACTCCCTCTGGGGCACCTGGCATTGGTCACTGTCTACAGACAGGATACTGGGCTGGATGGACCTTAGGTCTGACCCTGTATGGCCATTCTTATGTTCTTAATTGTGTTGAGTATCTGGTCACCTTTTTAGTTAAGACTGAAGAGAAATAGGCATTAAACACCTCAGCTTTCTTGATATCATCAGTTATTAGCTCTCCTTCCCCGCTAAGTAGAAGACCTAGACTTTCCTTCATCTTTCTCTTGCTCCTAATACATTTAAAGAACCTTTTCTTAATGCCTTTTATGTCCCTCGCTAAGAGTAAATCATTTTATGCCTTAGCCTTTCCGAATTTTTCCTACATGCTTGTGCTATTCTTTTGTACTCCTAGTTAGCAATTTGCCAATGTTTCCACTTTTTGTAGGGTTCCTTTTTGATTTTCAGGTCATTAAAGAGCTCTTGATGGAGTCATATTGATCACTTACTATTCTTCCTACCTTTCCTTTCCATGGGGATAGTTTGCAGTTGTACCTTTAATATTATCTCCTTGAGAAACTGCCAGCTCTCCTGAACTCCTTCATCCCTTAGATTTTTTCCCTATGACACCTTACCTACCAATTCTCTTAATCTGTTAAAGTCTGCTTTTTTTGAAGTCCACTGTCCTTATTCTGCTGCTCTCTCACTCCTTCCTTTCTGTAGAATCATTATCTCATTCAAATTCATAAACCTAGATCCAGAATCTCTTAATCAAAATCCCAGCTAACTGTTGTGAGAGTTTTGCTTGAGTAAGATAAGAATAAGGACTACAGGCAGGATATAGCTCATAGTGTTTACCGTTTTAAATGGCTACTATTCTTTGAAGACGTGATTTAACTTGCAGTTGATGCAGACACTGAAATTAATAACTAACATCTATTTGTGGTCATTTGCACTCTACAAAAGCTAATCTTGGAGAAGAAGTCTACAGCAATGATCAGCATAGGTAACCTCATCAGAAGTGAGTAGCCGCCCCGAAGGAATGCTGTTTGGCAGAGCTCCAAGTAGTGACCTTGCAACAGAAGTAAGGTTTGGAAGCTGATAGCACTGTGCTACCATTGTCCTGTAATGTCACAAGAGTTGGCAACCATTAAGAGCTGCACTCAGGAAGCCATTTACAATGCATATAAGCAACTTTACTGAACTTAGGCCTGGTCTACACTACGTGTTTAAACCGAATTTAGCAGCGTTAAACCGATTTAACCCTCCACCCGTCCACACAACGAGGCCCTTTATATCGATATAAAGGGCTCTTTAAACCAATTTCTGTACTCCTCCCCGACGAGAGGAGTAGCGCTGAAATCGGTATTGCCATGTCGGATTAGGGTTAGTGTGGCCGCAAATCGACGGTATTGGCCTCCGGGCGGTATCCCACAGTGCATCATTGTGACTGCTCTGGAAAGCAATCTGAACTCGGATGCACTGGCCAGGTAGACAGGAAAAGCCCCGCGAAATTTTGAATTTAATTTCCTGTTTGCCCAGCGTGGAGCTCTGATCAGCACAGGTGGCAATGCAGTCCCAAATCCAAAAAGAGCTCCAGCATGGACCGTACGGGAGATACTGGATCTGATCGCTGTATGGGGAGACAAATCTGTTCTATCAGAGCTCCGTTACAGAAGACGAAATGACAAAGCATTTGAAAAAATCTCCAGGCTATGATAGACAGAGGCCACAGCAGGGACTCAGCACAGTGCTGCGTGAGAAGCGTAACGGAAAGCCAAAGAATCAAATGGATGCTCATGGAGGGAGGGAGGGGTTACTGAGGACTCCAGCTATCCCACAATCCCCGCAGTTTCCGAAAAGCATTTGCATTCTTGGCTGAGCTCCCAATGCCTGAAGGGTCAAAAACATTTTCCCGGGTGTTTTAGGGTATATGTCATCAATTTACACCCTCCCCCCCCCCGAAAGAAAAGGGAAAAAAACGTTTCTCGCCTTTTTTCAATGTCACCCTATGTCTACTGCATGCTGCTGGTAGACGGGGTGCTGCAGCGCTGAACACCAGCATCCCCTTCCCGGTGGCAGACGGTACAATATGACTGCTATCCATTGTCATCATCAGCCCGTGACTGCTCCTGGCTGGCCTCAGTGAGGTCAGCCGGGGGCGCCTGGGTAAAAATGGGAATGACTCCTGGTCATTCCCAGCAGATGGTACAGAACGGCTGGTAACTGTCTTCATCATAGCAACTGGAGGCTGAGCTCCATCAGCCCCCGCCCCCCCCCACTTTCATGTCTAAAGAAAAGATTCTGTACTGCCTGGACTATCATAGCAGCGGGAGGCTGGGCTCCTCTCTCCCGCCACCCTTTAATGTCCTGCCTGGACTATCATAGCAGCTGGAGGCTTCCTCCCCCTCATTTTATCTCACTAAAAAGTCAGTGTGTCTTATTCCTGCATTCTTTATTACTTCATCACACAAATGGGAGGACACTGCCACGGTAGCCCAGGAGGGTTGGGGGCGGAGTGAAGCAACGGGTGGGGTTGTTGCAGGGGCACCCCCTAGAATGGCATGCAGCTCATCATTTCTGCGGGATCTCTGGGGCTCTGACACGGAGCGGCTGTGCTCTCTGGTTCTCTAGTACACTTGCCCCATATTCAGGGCCGGCTCTACATATTCGGCCGCCCCAAGCAGTCATGTGCGGGATACGCCCCGGAGCCCCGGGAGCAGTGGACCTCCCGCTGGCTTGACTGGTGAGGGTCCGCTAGTCGCGCGGCTCGGCTGGACCTCCCGCAGCTGCGGACGGTTGGCTGGTCCGGCGGCTCCGGTTGAGCTGCCGCAGTCATGCCTGCGGGAGGTCCAGCCGAGCCGCGCGACCAGCGAACCGTCCGCAGTCATGCCTGCGGCAGGTCCGGTCGTCCCGGGGCTCCGGTGGACCTCCCGCAGGCGTGACTGCGGCAGGTCCGCCGGCCCAATCTGCCGCCCCTGACGACAACTGCCACCCCATGCGCGTGCTTGTCGCGCTGGGGTCTGGAGCCGGCCCTGCCCATATTCTAGGCAGGACTGACTCTATTTTTAGACAAAACATAAAGAAGGGAATGACCTGGGGAGTCATTCCCATTTTTGTCCATGCGCCCCCGGCCGACCTCAGCAAGGCCAGCCAGGAGCACCCATGACAGCAGCAGATGGTACAGAACGACTGATAACCATCATCTCATTGCCAATTTACAGTGGCCTGGCAGACGGTGCAATAGGAATGGTAACCGTCTCTGCTACCTTGCAAAAGCAAATGAATGCTGTTGTGTAGCACTGCAGTACCGCGTCTGTCAGCAGCATCCAGTACACATACGGTGACAGTGACAAAAGGCAAAACGGGCTCCATGGTTGCCATGCTATGGCATCTGCCAGGGCAATCCAGGGAAAAAGGGCACGAAATGATTGTCTGCCGTTGCTTTCACGGAGGAAGGATTGAGTGACGACATTTACCCAGAATCACCTGCGACACTGTTTTTGCATTGAGATCTCAACCCAGAATTCCAATGGGCAGGGGAGACTGCGGGAACTATGGGATAGCTACGGGATAGCTACCCACAGTGCAACGCTCCGGAAATCGACGCTAGCCTCAGTACATGGACGCACACCGCTGAATTAATGTGCTTAGTGTGGCCGCGTGCACTCGACTTTATACAATCTGTTTTACAAAACCGGTTTATGTAAAATCGGAATAATCCCGTAGTGTAGACCTACCCTTACATAGTTATGACCAATGCTATATTCTTATCAGTAAGTGGCACTATTTATATATGTCTGCCCAAACAGGTGTATTTTGTATGGAACTCTCCTAACAGCAATTCAGGGAGATACATGTCCTCACAAGAGCTGGATGGACCACACAGTAAAATAGCAAAGAATCCTGTGGCACCTTATAGACTAACAGACGTTTTGCAGCATGAGCTTTCGTGCTGGGCCGGGCTGATGGCTCCCCTGGTCGTCGCCCACTCTGTGATTCTGGCTGCCAGGCAGCTGGCGTACAGCTTGTACATCGTAGAGCAGAGGGAGATGGGTCTCCAGTTGCTGGGGTCCTCTCGCTCGCCCTTCTTGTGTATAAGGACCGTCATGGACTTCTTCCAGGAGGTGGGCGACCGGCCGAAGCGCCGACACAGGTTGAAGACGCCGGAGAGCACGAGACAGCCGGGGTCTCGCTTCTTGAGGAGGCCATAAGGGATGCCATCTTTTCCGGGCGCGGTGTTTTTGGTTCTGGAGAGCCGCGCCGACACCTCTTTGGGCGTGAAGTCGGCCTCTAGACCGTCTGCGTTGGCGACGCGGGGCAGCGGACGGAGGCACTCTGGGCGCTGCGCATCGTTCCTGGGCGTGCCGCCGAATACTCCGAGGAAGTAGCGGTAGAGGCGCTCGGGCGGGATCGTGCAGTATGATGGGGGACCATCTAGGACCTCTCTTACGGCCTTGAGGCGGTTCAATCTGAAGAAGTGGGTATTCACCCACGAAAGCCCATGCTGCAAAACGTCTGTTAGTCTATAAGGTGCCACAGGATTCTTTGCTGCTTCTACAGAACCAGACTAACACGGCTACCCCTCTGATACTTGACACAGTAAAATAGTTAACTGACATCAAAGCTTGCCTTCTGAACCCCACAAATAAGGTTAATACCACTTTGGCCTAGGAAGCCAAGCTCCTAGACAGATTAGCTAGCACCACTTACTGGAATAAGGATATATAGGTCTTGTGGCACTCCATGGAGGGTGACCCCAAAGCCCTGCCATATTTCATGCCAATACTATCCCTAGGAGAGGGCCCAGATGAGCAAGTCACAGCTTGGAGTTTCAGGAATTAGTTCCCAGCCAGGGTTCACAGGCTCAACAGCTTAAAAGAAAAGGAAGAGGCCAACAGGGGCTGTGTTGACTAGAAGCCAAGGCAGGGAGCTGTGGGGAATCAGAGAAACTACCCTGTATGGTGTGGACTTTTTGTTTTGTATTTTTAATTTTATTGCTTGTAAAAGCACATGGAAAGAATGCAGTAGGAGATGCCTGCCAAACTGGTGTCAATTTAGACTAACCCAGAACCCTTGCAACACACAAGCCTACCCAGAGAGTGATTTTGTATTCAAATCTGAGCCTTCAGTGAACTCTCTTATTATTCCGGCACAGTATCTGCAGTGAGGTTTCACACCAGTAGAGTGTCAGCTAGCCACAGCGATGGCCAAAAAGAATGAAATACTTGTAAGTAGTATTGGAAAAAACAACTGTCTTTACTCAAAACCAACAAGCAAAACAACCATACAAGTACCATAGCCCAAGCTGGGAATGGACTGAGGTCAGATCCAGAAGAAAGAAGAAAAATATCTAGTCCAAATGTAGGTGTTCCCTTTCTTCATGGAGATCTGGTCAGTATTTCCAGGGGGTCAAACATTCTGTTGGCTGTACATTACCTAGTTCAGGGAAGGGTGCTTGTGGATTCTAATCCCTAGGCCCATCTCCTTCTGGGGATGTGAGTTCCCACTATCAGCATCGCTAACTCTAGGTTATACTTCCTTTATATCGTCTTCCCTCCTGATTATCAACTAAAGCTGGAAGATCTTTGTGTCAGGCTTGACGTTTTTGGCAGGTGCTGTGGCGAATTGACTGATTTAAGTCTCAGTTACCAGGATAGACCATTAACCCCTTTCTGTCGAGATCCAGCTTGGGGTTTGTGCATCCACCACAAGGAGTATATAACCTTGTTCCAATTCAATATTTTATCCCACTCTGATCACAGAGTTTATTATTTCTGTTTCATAGTATTTATGCCTCAGAATGGAACATACACTTTCAAAGTGCACGCTGCAGAAAGCACAACAGAGAAGCAGTTTTAGCCAGCACTAATTTCTCTTGTTAGTTCTTGAAATGGCTGGAATATATAAATTCCCAGTTCCTCCATTGCAAAGGGGTCAGTGATGTGACCTTCAGGTATTCTGTGCAGACAACACTCAAAGAAGTGTATTGTGAGGACTGGGTGGCGTAGGGGGATTGTTACTGGGCTATAGCATCTTTCACATGTAGATTGGTGGTTCAAAGTCTGCCCAGGTCTGGAGTGACTGAAAGTTGCTATTGTCGGATTGCTGTCAGGTGTTGTAGCACTAGCTGAGATAAACTTGGTGGTCTCAGTCCAGCTCCTAGTCTAGCGGATATGTGCTCAGATCATAAGAAACACCACCATTGAGCATCTCTGAAGTCCAAGGACTGAATGAGCATGCAAGTGAATTACCCTGTCATCTGTATAATGGTCTCTCCAGCTTGAGACATGTTGGTGGGTCAGTTTGAGGAAACATGCCTTGCCCATGCTGTCCCTATTCTGTGGATAAACTGAGGATTTTGATCACTGGGTCTGTCAAATCAGCAATTTCCACAAGCACCAAATTCACACCAACATGCAAAGTCTGTTCATTTTCTGTTAGATGTTTCATCATATAAAATGCTGGGTTCCATCTGGTAATTACATACCAGTTAAATGAAAGATGCTATAGCCCAGTAACAATCCCCCTATGCCACCCAGTCCTCACAATACACTTTCTTTATGGATGTTATGAATATTATCTTACTACTAATATTGCAACTGCTCTGCTTGGCTCCTAATCAACTGGGAACCAATCTAAATTCCATTCCTGCACTGCTCAGCTGATGAGAAGGAGCTGCTGAGGCCAACAGGATGGTAAACGGTAGAGTGTGAGAATCTGTCCAGTGAGTACCACTCAAGCTGAGCCAAGGACACAGATGAGTACTTCAGTGCCCCCATATGGTGGCAGGTTTCCTTATTGTTCCTTGGGAAACAGTGAAATTTGGTGGTTAGAGTAGAGGAAGGAGCTGTTCTAGTCCCAGCTCCACCATTGACTAGCTATGTGACCTTGGGCAAGTGAATTAACCTCTTTGTTCTGTAGTTTCAAGAATAATATTATCTCCATGACTTACAGGCATGTTGTGAGGGTTATTTAAGTAATGTTTGTGAAGCACCTTGAAATGTGTGGTTGGAAGACACTAGGAAGTGTGAAGGGCTGTTATACAGTTAGGTAGCTGAAAGCCCATGCTGTTGCATGGAGGTAATTTGTCATGTGTGTAAAAAAGCTGAAAATGGCTGAGAACTTAAAAATTGGACAGTAACAAACTGCGACTCCCAGTGATGATTGAACCTGGTGATATTCTAAACAACAAGAGCTCTCAGCCGTGCTTGTAGCTGTTTCCTTTGCTTCACAGTGACTCAGCAGACATTCTAGGCCTCAGGGTGATGTTTGGGGCTATTTTTTATGGGGGTTGTGTTGTTGTGTGAATGGTTGCACTGAGGGGTGTATGCTGGGAGATTAGTGTTGATTTGTGAGAGGGGAAGTTGGATGCACTAGTGTGTCAGTTGGGCCTAATCCACCATCTCTGCAGTCTTCCTCATACAATTGTGAGAAAACAGAATATTTATTAGGAACTGACAATGTAACTGTGATCCAGGCGGTTGTCCAATTTGCACGGTCAGCCACTAAAATAAGGGAAAGGCAAGTGGCACGGTGATTATACATGGTTTAATTAGTTTTATATTCTTTTTCATCTGTATTTACATATATTTTGGTAGTTTAATTTTTTGGATTTAGTTTTAAGTTTTATTGTAATAATATTTTGGTTTTGTGACTTTGGCCTACGGCTAAATTGCTATTTATAAACTTGACATGATGATGGTTGAGGCATACTTTGAAGCAGGACTCAGATTTGGAGTGGGAAGAACAGGATCCGCCGGCGACCCCCCCACTCCCCACGTGTCCCGATATTTTCTTCCTCTCATCTGGTCACCTTAGTCTGCATTGGTGCCCCGTGGCCTTCCATGATGGCTCTGAAACTGTCAGCAAAGAAGAGGAGAGGAGAACTATGAGCCAGCACCTCAACCTCACCCTGTCTCTGATTGGTCCACAGACTTGAGTGCAGAGCTGTGGAGAGAAGAGGACACAGGGGCAGATTCGCCATTGCTTTGCACCTTGTGTAGTCATTTATACCAGTGCATAGATAGAAGATATAACATGCTACCATTCTGATTTGGTTTACATTCACTTTGTGCTTCGTTCAAGTATGAATGATAATTGCTCATTAGGTGGCGCTCTATGCCTGTAGTTTCAGGGAGAGTGCACTCTCTTGAGGCTCCTTTTGATCTGAGCTGGGGTTTGTAATCTCTGTAACTCCCCCCGGCCTCCCTCTCACCCTGTCCCTCTTTTTTGAGTGGGTGAACAGAGTGCTGTTGAAAGGTGAGGTCTTGACAGCATTGGAGACTAAGGGCTTGTCTACACTTACAGCACTGCTGCGGTGCAGTTTTGTAGTGCTTAGAGAAGACGCTACCTATGCTGACGGGAGAGCTTCTCCCATCAACACATAGATACTTCCCAAGAGGCGGTAGCTGTGTCGATGGGGAGAAGCCCACCCATCAACATAATGTTGTCTACCCCAGAAGTTCGGTCGGTATGTCTGCGTCACTCAGCGATATAGTTCTACCAACAGAAGTTTGTAGTGTAGACCAGGGCTAGGGTCCTCTGTTTTGCCACAAAACATGTACCGCACAGGCAGCAGGAGTCAAGTTTCCCCACGCAGTGCCTCCAGCTCTCCCCATGTAAATCAGGAGCGATAGCACTGAAGGCAGTGCAGTAAAATTGTTATAAATGAGTGAAGTACCAGGCTCATATCCATGAGCCTCAGCTGCATCAGAGCTCTGCTCAGTGCTGATGAAGAAAGTGAGGGCTGGGGGGCAAAGGTGTTATTGAGCTGTCTTGGCACTCCCCCAAACCCTGGGGTGCGGTCCCTAGCATAATTTAGAGTAGCCTCAGACCTTCTCTCAGATTCTTTAATGGATCCCTAGAGGCTCTTAAGCCTACTGGGGATCTCCAGAGCTGATCACACTTCTCCCATGCCCCCTCTTTGTCCCGCCCAGTATATGAAGGGAACTAAAAAGGTGTGGTATAGGATTCTCCCGCTCTCGAGGATTTCTCAGCTGACACATTAGAGCAACTTTCCAAGCCCTTTGCATTGCTGGAACTGCACAAAAGGCCAGGGGAAGGGCCAGCATATGGCCTACTCTGTAAATCATGTCCCTTCTCAGTCTTCTCTTCTCCAGACTAAACAAACCCAATTGTTTCAATCTTCCCTCATAGGTCATGTTTTCTAGACCTTTAATCATTTTTGTTGCTCTTCTCTGGACTTTCTCCAATTTGTCCACATCTTTCCTGAAATGTGGTGCTCAGAACTGGACACAATACTCCGGTTGAGGCCTAATCAGCGCGGAGTAGAGCAGAAGAATTACTTCTCGTGTCTTGCTTATAATACTCCTGCTAATACATCTCAGAATGACGTTTGCTTTTTTTGCAACAGAGTTACTCATATTTAGCTTGTGATCCACTATGACCCCCAGATCCCTTTCCGCAGTACTCCTTCCTAGGCAGTCATTTCCCATTTTGTATGTGTGCAACTGATTGTTCCTTCCTACGTGGAGTACTTTGCATTTGTCCTTATTGAATTTCACCCTATTTACTTCAGACCGTTTCTCCAGTTTGTCCAAATCCTGTCTCAAAACAACTCCTCTTGATGCGAGCTCTGGCTCAACCCTCACAAACAGACATGTATTTACTGTTGTACTAAGGCGCACCTGTCCTGACTGGCAGCATCCCCGGCTATTTCTCTCCTGACACACCTCTACATGCTGTTGTGCCAGTGCATTTCAATCCAGACTGGTAACTCAGCCATTTGCCTGCTATTCTAGTCCAGGTCATCAATCCACAGTTTTGCCAAAACATCAAATGTCCTTGAAATCCTCTGTAACTACAATAATTATATTTTGAGAAGGAAAATGAGCCATTTTCCCCCTTGTCTAATTGATTGGGGTGTCAGATATTCCTTTTTGTGCACCATACATGCTTCTTATTTATGTAGGAAGCAGCTGGTCTAGAGACTTAGCCAAGTTCTTTTTTTTTTTAAACCACAAAATTGGAACTTTTTTGGTTTTATCACCATATTTTATCACGAGTTGACAAGTAGAATCCATCTCTCTGCTCTTCCCTCTGCGTCCCAACATGTCTCTGGGATACAGCTCATTGCAGCTCCTCTCCTTCAAACAAATACTGCAGCTGTCTGGGGTAGAGGGGATGAGGTGGGGGCTATGGGAAAGAGTCAGAGTTAGGACATGAGCAGGGTGGGGGGAATTCTCACAGCATAAGGAACTCTTTGTGCCAAATGGTGCTTTGCAACAGACTCTCATCCCAAAATTGGGGTGATTCCTTTTCCCCTCTTGGTTTAACTAGAAATATGAGCTATGCTACATACAGTAATTACAATCTGCAGAATATTATGGAGATGCTTGTTCATGACTCGACAGTTGAGGTTGCTTTTTAAAATGGGCTAAAAATAGGGTACAGGCGAGTCTCAACTTACATGGGGGTTCCGTTCCGCGGTTAGTGCGTAAAGCGAAAACCGCGTATAGTCAAAATTACATTGAGTTGAATGGCGGGCGGAATCGCCCGCACTACGGGTACAGTATTAAAATTGTTATTTTTCTCTTTTTTGTTTTTGCCGACCACGTAAAGCTGAAACCGTGCATGTTAAATGCGTGTAAGATGCGACAGACCTGTATACATTCCTGTTTTTCTTTACATGTAAGAGGCCTTTCCATGTAGTGTTAGTTTTTGTGCCCTTTGAATGTTCTTTGTGGGGTTTGTTTGATTTATTTTCATAAAGTTTAAATAGGACATGTTTGAAATAGGACTGTGGTTCGTATTTGTCCATTGGAGTCTGACTTTTAAAAAACATTGTCTGCCTACACAAAGTTTGGCAGAGAGATGACTCTTGAGTGGATCTGATGAAATAGGGAGTTCAATAAAAATTAGGATTTAGGGTCATTTTTTGCCCTTATTTGTTATAACTGAAAGTCTGTGCATAACACGGTAACCCATGGATTAATGTTCTCTGTTGAATGGATAAAACGTCATCACTTAAATGTTAGAAAAACTAGGAAATTAATACACAAAAATGTCATTAAACAGCTAAGGTTGCTACACATATAACATGCCTGACACAAAACCACAAAAGCAAAGAAATGGAAAGTTAAGCCACCTAACAGAACATACCCTGTTAACTTCCACCCCCAAGCATGCATTGTACCACTACCACAACTACTTTACACCACACGCCACACACTTAATTCTACTAACCTAGGGATGTTAACCTTTCATCACCTCCTTTACTTCCTTCCAAAATAACTGACGACTACACCAAATATCCACACCTAGTAGTGTTTGGAGTGGGTAGTTTGATAAGGGAAGTATGCAGAAGAGAAGTTTGAGAGGAGTATCGAATAAGGCCTGGGGTTGTTACTGAACGCGGAGGGTAAAAAGAAATAATAACTGCCCATTCACTGAATGAGCCAGTAGTCCTGTGGAATAAATAATATGTGACCATATATTAATGACTGCATTATAATGCTTACTCACAATAGGGCTGAATTAAGGTTGCACAGACAACCTTAATTCTGGTGTTCCCTAACTTTGTAATGCTTGACTTTGCAACCTTTTTGTCATTCTTTTAACACAGTTTTCTAACATAATTCCCTAATTTTAAAAAAAAAATTTAAAACCAGGAATTCTGTCACAGGGAACCATACAGACCACCACCCTGGCTTATCAGTAGGGTTTGAACCTTTAGATCTACAAAACAGATCTCCACCACTGGAATTAATGGAATAAAAGGGTAACAGCAGTAGGTGTCATCCTCTGAATGGACTAGTCACTAGAGGAGGATGAGACATACACTTTGCCAATGGGTTTCACACTAGACGAATGGTGAGACAGAGCACTTCTGGATTCAATTCCAGGTTCTGTAGGGAAGTGTTCTCCAGTGGTTATGGATCCTTCTGACCCTAGCCTGTTTCTGTTCCTCTCTGCTCCTGTCTGCAGCACTCCAGCTCCTGCCCCCTTCCCTCTCTGCACCTATTCACTCTCCCTCTGGTTCCTTCTTCAGCTCCTACCCACTCCCCATGCCCTGTTTCCAATCCCTCTCTCTCTCTCTGTTCTTCTCCACCCTCTACCCCACAGCTCTTGCTTACCTCCCACTTTGCTCCTGTCCACCCCCTAAAATCCTGGCTCCTTTCTCCCTCCCATTCTGTTGTTGCTCCTAACCAAACCATCCATCCTCCAGCTCCTGCCCTGTCCCATTCTGCACCTATCCAGTTCACCCACCCTGGCTCCTGCCACCATCCTGCTCTGTCCTCCCCATCCCCCCTCTATGCCCTGGCTTCTGTCTCCCTGCTCCCACCTATACCTTGGCTCCTACCCACAATCTCTGGATCTCGCAACCCTTCTTCCCCAGTTCCTCACACACACCACTCCTCTCCCATGTCTCACCTTGTTCCTCACTTCTGTGCCTTCGAGTCAGTTTGAGTGCTCCTCGTCCATGCAGCCTGAATGCCAACAGGAGGAGCATTGACAGCACAAGAGAGACAGCCCCCCACCCTCAGTTCCTGTGGCTGGCATCAAAGCAGCTACAAGCAGCCAGGAGCATTACTTGCAAGGAAAGTTCTACTCAGTCCCTGCAATCCTGGGAAGGTGCATGCTCAGCACAGATAGAATCTTTGGGGAATTTAGCTGCCAAACTCCAGCAAATCTCTATTGCCCACGTGAGAACTGAGATTTTTCAAAGTTATAATTGTGCCCAATTTGAGCACAGTTTCACAGAGATGGCAAAAGGCACATCCCTAACACCAAGGTGATGGCCCTGCCAAACTTTAAGTTCCTTCTCCAAAGCATGGAGGTACAAGAGTTTCTAAACAAAACAGTTGTAAGAATATTTTTTAATGGGTAAAACGTCATATTTTCCTCTAGTCTCAGTCTTAGAAAGAGCTTCACCACTTTAGCCCAAGCATTCCAAAAAATTTCAGCCTGAGACAGACACTGAGCATGGGAAGTTTCATCCTAAACAGTTAAAGTCTGGCAAAGTAAAAGCAACTGAAAACAGTTTTATCATAGAAAGTGTCAGGCAGCCTTGATCTTAGGTGGCTCTAGCAGCACCACCTGTACGTATGTAGCAGCCCCCAGCAAATGAGGCCAGTGATGGACACAGGACTTGGCTAACCAGTGTCACAGTCTTGCTGAGCCACAGTGACGAAGCGTGGTGAGGTTCTGGGACCTACTCCTCAGTAGGATGGATAGTTGCAGTGAGGAAGAGAATTTTGCCTGGGAGTGGTGATGTGGTTGGCAGATTCAGAGAGAAGTACCTAGTTATGACTGCAGTAGCATATTGGAAGTGCATAGGTGGATCAGTGCTGAAAAGCACTGCAGTGAGGTGAGAACTACCAATATTGCTGGATGGAGAGGAGCAACACCAAGGAGGCTTAGTCCACATTGCTCCTAGGCATAGATAGTCTCCCTAGCTCCTATGGATGGATAGTAGCTATGCTGAAGAGACCTTGGCTCTGCAGTGGGGCTGACATAGTTGAGATGGATGGATGGACAAGAGAAGGGCCGAAGAACCCTTTACTCCGCAGAAGGGCTGAGGATGACAGATGGGCAGAAGCAATTCTAAAGACCATTGTGTTGCAACGGGGCTGGGAAGGGTGGGGGTCAGACAGAAGGAGCCTTTGCTCCCGAGTGGCGCTGAGAATAACTGATATGCTTGGTGCTGAGGAGCAGTGCTGAAGAGACCTTCATCCTGACCTCATGGTGTGGCTGAGAATGACTGATATGGATGGACTCCCTTCCAGTAATGAAGAAAAACAAAACAAAACAAAAAAACAGCCCCACAAGGGCCTTCTTGCAAGAAGGAAGTATTATTTAATGTGCATTGTGTTGTGAAATGAAAACACTGGGTCCTTGGCCTTTCTCCAGTTTAGTTGGCCTTTTTTCTTTTCTTTTCTTTTGGTAATTGTTCTCGTGAAGTCTTTTTGTTTTGTTTTGTTTTGTTTCTGTGTTGTGGTTTTGGAGTTGACAATGCCAGTGGTTAATTTTTCAGCACACTTCCTGTGTTGTGGCACAGAGAATGCCTGGTCACTAGGCCTCACTTCCTTCTGCAGAGACAATTGCCACAGAAATAACAAGGGCAGTCACTGCTGGGCTGACAGAGAGCACGTTACATCATCGGGATAGCAGGGGGTTCTTGTTTGGCCTTGACTCTCTGTTGCAGGACAGTGAGCTGGGGGGAGTATAATAGGAATGACTCAGTATGGAACGGCCAGCACATTTCTAAGAGGTGACTCACCAGCTCCTAGGAAAAATTCCAAAGAGTTTTTTTCAGGGAGGTAAACAAGGTCAGCTAGTGCAGCAAAATCCTGTTTACCTGAGACAGGACATATTTGCAGAGGCTATGCTGGAAATGAGAGATGTTTATGTGGATCAGGGAGATGGGAGAGGGCACTGGTAGGTACTGCCATGTAGTCTAGTGCAGGCGTGGCCAAACGGCGGCTTGTGAGCCATATACTGCTCTTTTACAGTTAAAGTGTGGCTTGTGGAGTCCACTTATGCCCACCCCGCATTCTCTGCCTACCAGACTGGAGGTGGGGAGGAGCTTGGGGCTTCTGCCCTGTGGTGGGATGGTGTGGCTAGGGTCTTCTGCCCTGCGGGGAGGGAGGTCTCTGGGCTTTAGCCCCACACCCTGGCAGGTGCTGCCCCACGGCATGTCTTGTGGCTCTCAAACTTCTGAAGATTATCGCATGGGGCTCAGAGGGTCAGTAAGGGTATGGCTACACTTGCAGCTGTACAGCGCTGCCGTAGGAGTGCTCCCGCGGCTGCGCTTTGAAGTGCGAGTGTGGTCGCGGCACCAGCGCTAGCAGAGAGCTCTCCCGGCGCTGCAGGTACTCCACCTCCCCGTGGGGATTAGCTTACAGTGCTGGGAGCCGTGTTTACACTGGCGCTTTAGAGCGCTATAACTTGCTGCGCTCAGGGGGGTGTTTTTTCACACCCCTGAGCGAGAAAGTTGCAGCGCTGTAAAGCGCCAGTGTAGCCAAGGCCTCAGTTTGGCCCATCACTGCAGCTCTCTGCCTAAAATCATTCACTCCTGAGCCAAGATGTTGGGGGTTCAAATCCCCTACAGATTTATACCCAGCTTCAGTTCTGCAGTGCATTACTGGGCATTAGAGGTGCTGTTTCCAGTGAAAACTTACACTAACATCCCAGCCATCTGCCTGTCTCTGGTGAAGTGTTGCAAGGAGGTTCCCATCCATCTGTTTCTAGTGGGATGCTACATCAAGAAAGAGGACAAGAAGCAGCGAATGGGGAGAAGATTCATGGACAGCTATGATATTAATGACCGACTCCTCAAATTGTTCCTATATTAAGGATGCAGTTCCACCTTATGGGTGGATAATGGAGAGACTTAGCTGGCTCAAGTTCCACTCTTGTCGTTTGTTGTTTCCCTGGACCCCTTTGATGGGACTTTTCCCCTGTGTCTCAGTGCATCACGTCTGCTGTTCTCTCTGTAACTCTATAATCTCTGCTCAGCTGGCTCTGGGGGATTCTGATATAAATAAAACTTCTTGTTGATATTATGGTTTGGCAAGGGGTTACCCTTATTCTTTGTATTCGTTTCCAGTGTTACATGGATAATCTCACTGCCTGCTGAGCAAATTTCTGTAGCCCACTGCCTCCCTGATGTCCTTTCCCCCAATCTAATGTGCTCTGGCTTCCTGATGATGAAGCCCTGGTGGCCATATGGTTAATCAGAGTATATTGCAGACGCTGACTGAGTGTTTTTTCCTGATAACAAGACGTGTGTCTCTTTCTCTATGGTGAATATCCTGTTCTTGCCGACAGGCTGGAGCAGGAGGGGAAAGCACACGGTGACTTCACATTCCTGGAATTCCTGGGCAGTTGTCAGGGACACAATCGCTACAAAATGGCTCTGCAGGGGACAGAACGGGCACACGTAACATTAACCAAATGCACCTGGAATGCTCATTTGCCCTTTTCCTTGATCTGTCTCACGCTGCTGAAAGTTACCACCATCTGCTGGCTCTTTAGTGGCCTCTCTGGGAAACAAATAAGCAGTCTCAGCCCAGTTCTTAGTGAGGAACCCATATCGCAAAAATCATCACCATAATAAGTAGCACTGTTTGTTAACCTCGGTGACAGTCTTAGCAGAGAGGCCAAGGATTGAATGGGACAAAGAAAATGAGTTCTTCTCTTGTCCGTACAGGTGACTTATCCAGGGCAAGGTTTGAGGCACATTGGTGGGGTTAGGGGGCGTCTTGCGTTGCCACTGTCCTGGCTGTTCCTACTATGAGGATAAGTAAAAGGATTGGTTGATCTGACACACTTCATTTGCACCAAATTCACTTAAAACGACTCTCAAATCTGCCACCTCAAAAGTCTACTGTCCCTTATGAGGAACAGTGCCCTCCCCCCCCCCCTTTAATTTTTTTAAATTAAATTTTCATACCTGGTTTCGTCCCTGTTCCTTCAGCTGCACTCTACAGTCACCTGCCCCTAAATTCACAGTATATTCCTAACTTTCCATGAAGTGTCCTATGAGCCTATGGTTTTGCATGACAGTTAAAGATCCACACATTTATTTCAGACCTTGCTCTGCTGCATTGTGACACAAATTCATGTGACAGTGACATCCATCATTGGTGGGAAACCATTTTTTAAAACACTTTATATCCTCTTGAAAAGAGAACCATGATTTACTTTTGGTTGTTGCTAAGTAACACATTTGTGTGATGTTACAATGTTAGATCTTGTGGTCTTGAGTTTCATTGGTTGAGAATGTCATCACTTTCTATCCTGCTGGGGTAGTTGTGTGGACTGAGCACCAGAAAAAACGAGAATACCATTTGCATGTATGTGTGTGTGTGGCTGAGTTTAGCTCTCATAATAAACACACTTTTTTTTTCTACTTTGTCTCTGAAGTCACAGGCCCTGATCTTCAAGTCACGCTGTGCTTAATGTAGGATATCCTAAAGGAACAAAGGTGACTAAGGGTATGGCTACACTTACGGTTTGCAGCGCTGGTAGTTTGCAGCGCTGGTCATCCAGCTGTGCAGGGCCAGCGCTGGTGTGTGGCCACACTCACAGCTACCAGCACTGGTGTGTGGCCACATTTGCAGTATTTGCAGCGCTGTTGGGAGTGATGCATTATGGGCAGCTATCCCAGCATTCAAGTGGCCGCAACGTGCTTTTCAAAAGAGGGGGGTGGGGTGGGGTCTAGTGTGACAGGGAGCGGGGGGAAAGAGAGAGGGGATTTTTGGAGCCAACACTGTGTGTTTAGCTTCCTGCATTGAAAAATCAGAACATGTTTCCGACCCCTTAGTCGTAACTCTTAATTGCAAACAGCCTGCAGGACTCCCCGCTGTTTCACTCCCTCCCTGCCTCTCATTTGATTGTTTACAGCCAGGTACAGATGATCACAGCAAACAGGAGCTCTGTTTGTTTTTTAGATAAGCAACGAAGCTCCGATTGGAGCTCGTTCATAACAAAACAAAGAGAGGCTGCATAACAAAACAAAGAGAGTAATTTATAAAAGCATTCTGGGATACACCTTATACCCTGGAGGCCAATCACAGCGCTGGTGTGTGGCCACACTTGATGACCAGCGCTGCAGCACCAGCGCTGGAATCCTTATTCCCCATGCTGAGTGAGGTGTACGGCCAGCGCTGCAGCCAGGGAGTTGCAGCGCTGGAAGTGCCCTGCAGGTGTGGCCACTTACTAATTGCAGCGCTGGTGGAGGCTTTCCAGCGCTGCAAATCGCCAGTGTAGCCATACCCTATATCACCTTTGTACTCCCTTAGTCCTGAGCCATTTCACTTTCCAATGCAAGTAATTTCCACTTTCCAATGGAGTAACCAGAGCTGCTCTAACTTGCACCAGTTGGTAACAACTCTCATGGGGATGTTTCAGCAGCCAGGGTGGCTGGAGTGCAGGAATGCTCTGGCCACACCACGAATTTTATCCTCTGTGCGAAGGGCTACAAGGGTGTGGGTGAGGTATGTCTCACCGAGATTCCCCCAGGGCAGGGAAATTCTCAGCTGACTGATTAGGTCACTCAGTTTACAGCCTCTTTACACAGTGGAGTGGTGCAAGTGAGCCAGAGCAGGGGGACAGGATCCAGCACTTAATTTAAAACATAGCAATTGCAGCATCTTTTTCCACACTGATAAAACAGCATGATGTGAAGAGGCCAACATCTCATCATAGCCCACCAGCCTTATATGATATGATCACTTTGTCTTTCATGGTGAATGCAAGTGATTGGGATCCCTACAGTCTTGCTAAGCAGTGTACTTGGTGAAGGAGATACTGTAAAACATTTTTTTAAATGTTCCTTTGTTCCGCACATATTCCGGATCTTGGCTTTCCCCTTTCACAATCTCCTGTGGTTTGGTAACTTTCTCAATGAAGCATGCACATATCATATTCTTATCCTTTTTATAAAGAAAAAGGCATAGGCTCTCTCCTTCTGAACACCAGTCGCACATGTGTGTGTGCTTGGGAGGAAAGAGATAGGGAGGAAAGCAGGGGATGCTTTTAGTCACGGGGATACTTTTAGTCATGTGGAGAACATTGTGTTTGAGGAATTGAAAGTGTGTTGTAGCTGCAAGATTTCAGCAACCAAAATGTTCTTATTTCCACGTTTTAAGGAATAAAGTATCAATACATCAGTGTTGGCTGGCCAGGAATGTCTTGATTTGAGGTTCTTGAGGGAACTTTATCAATAGCCTTGTGATAACTGACAAGCAATGCTAAAAGCTTTGATCCAGATCCTGCCAAGTGCTGTGAATGATCCCAATTCACATCGATTTAAGTGGGAATTGAGAAGGACATTGTTGGAAGTGCCCAGCCCATCCAAACAGCAAAAGAACCATGTGCCTTACCCCTGATAGGAGCAAAGCCATGTACCACTTTAGGCCACTGGCAGGGATGACGCATGGGTAAGATTCACTGATTAGTAATAAACTACTGACCATGTGCACAATGAGCACAAACTATATTTTCAGCCAGTGGTGCCTTTACCTTGTTAGTGACATGGTAGAAAGTTGTGGTTTAGATGGGGACTTAGCATTAAATCTGCACTTTTCTGTTAAACACTTTAGAGCAGGGGGAGTCCATTATTTTTTATCAAGTTCCAAATTTCTTGGTCAAGGTATAGTCAAGGACCAGACTCCAGAGAAAATAATAAAAACAATAATAATGATAATAAGTAAATAAAAAGATTTCAGGGTCCATTCAAAAGCATCTGGTGGTCTGGATTTGGTCTGTGGTCTGCCTATTGACTACCCCTGCTTTAGGGTCATATTTCCAATATATAAGTGCCTTGGTAACCTAGGGTCAATGTATTTGCAAGACCAGCTCTTACCCTGTGTCCCACCAAGATAATTAAGACCAGATGTATTGTCCCTGCTCATTGTCCCAAGCTCCAGTCTGCATTGAGCTGGGGGAAAGTTTTCTCAGTGCTGGAGTCTTCCTGTTTGAGTTATTTTACTCATAACTACTTAACTTTGCCTGTTACCAAATACTCTTTCACACAATGAGGTGGAAAGAGTGTTATGCTGGGGGGGGTCTCTGTAGCTGAACCATCAAACCTCATTTTAAAAGATGCTATATAAATAAATATAATGATCTGGGGTTCAAGGAGGGAACTTTATCAATATGCAGCTGCTCACTGGCAGAGAATGTCCCAGTCTAGGATTCCTTTAGAAGAGGGAAATATGACTCCTGCACACCATGGAGCAAAGGCCTAAAGACCAGGAATCAAGCCTGGGATTCGTGGCTGGCAGCACAAAGCTCTAATCACCTGGATCACTGGAAACATCCTCCACAGGACTTCCAGACCCTACCAGGTCCTGGGAGTGAGAGAGCAGGAGCAGGAATCTAACTGGATCTCCCACCCAACAGAACACAAACCTATAGGGTCATTGAACTGATCTGTTTCCTTTTATGGTAAAAACATAGTCTCCTCCGTATCACAGGTTTCCTCTTTCATCTGAACTGGGTTTTCTCTGAATTGCATATCCATCTCATGCTGCTAAAATTAAATGTTAAAAGGCACATGTCACAATGCAGTGTTGCAATCCTGTAGATTTACACATTTGTCTCTGTAAGGAATGGGTTGAGTAACAAACAATAGAGGATGGAAATAGTCTGGATAGAGATTTCCTCTTTCAGTTGCACAATTGTTTCCTCGACTGGTGCATGCTAAAGCCAGATGTCAAGTATGCTAGTACCTAGGGCTGTCAAATTATTAAAGAAATTAACTGCAATTAATCATGAGATTTAAAAAAATCATGATTAATTGCAGTTTTAACTGCACTGTTAAATAATAATAGAATACCATTTATTTAAATATCTTTGGATGTTTTCTACATTTTCAAATATATTGATTTCAATTACAATATAGAATACAAAGTATACAGTTCTCACTTTATATTATTATTTTTTATTACAAATATTTGTGCGGCAAAAAAGATAAATAGTATTTTTCAATTCACCTCATACAAGTACAGTAGTGCAAACTCTTTATTGTGAAAGTGCAACTTACAAATGTAGAATTATTTTTTTACATAACTGGACTCAGAAATAAAACAGGGTAAAACTTTAGAGCCCACAAGTCCACTCAGTCCTACTTCTTGTTCAGCCAATCGCCAAAACAAACAAGTTTGTTTACATTTACGGGAGATACTGCTGCCCGCTTCTTATTTACAATGTCACCTAAAAATGAGAACAGGCATTCGCATGGCACTGTTGTAGCCAGTGTTGCAAGGTATTTTACGTGCCAGACATGCTAAGCATTTGTATGCCTCTTCATGCTTTGACTGCCATTCCAGAGGACATGTTTCCATACTGATGATGGGTTCTGATTGATAACAATCCAAAGCAGTGCAGACTGCTGCAAGTTCATTTTCACCATCTGAGTCAGATGCCACCAACAGAAGGTTGATTTTCTTTTTCGGTGGTTCGGGTTCTGTAGTTTCCAAATCAGAGCGTGGCTCTTTTAAGACTTCTGAAAGTATGTTCCACACCTTGTCCCTCTCACATTTGGAAGGCACTTCAGATTCTTAAACCTTGGGCCAAGTGCTGTAGCTATCTTTAGAAATCGCACATTGGTACCTTCTTTGTGTTTTGTCAAATCTGCAGTGAAAGTGTTCTTAAATCAAACATATTCTGGATCATCATCTGAGACGGTCATAACACAAAATATATGGCAGAATGCGGGTAAAACCACAGAGCAGGAGACATACAATTCTCCCACAATTTGTTCAGTTATAAATTTAATTAACACATTTTTAACAAGCTCATCGGCATGGAAGCATGTCCTCTGGAATGGTGGCCGAAGCATGAAGGGGCATACAAATGTTTAACATATCTGGCTTGTACAATACCTTGCAATGCCGGCTACAAAAATGCCATGAGAACTCCTGTTCTCACTTTCAGGTGACATTTTAAATAAGAAGCAGGCAGCATTATCTTCCAAAAATGTAAACAAACTTGTTTGTCTTAGCGATTGGCTGAACAAGAAGTAGGACTGAGTGGACTTGTAGGCTCTAAAGTTTACATTGTTTTATTTTTGAGTGCAGTTATGTAAAAAATAATAATTCTACATTTGTAAGTTGCACTTTCATGATAAAGAGATTGCACTACAGTACTTGTATGAGGTGAATTGCAAAATACTTTTTCTTTTGTTTATCTTTTTAGTGCAAATATTTGTAATAAAAATAATATAAAGTGAGCACTATACACTTTGTATTCTGTTGTAATTGAAATCAATGTATTTTAAAATGTAGAAAAACATCCAAAAATATTTACAATAAATTTAAATTGGTATTCTTTTATTGTTTAACAGTGCGATTAAACTGCAATTAATCAGGATTAATTTTTTTAATCGAGTTAATTTGTTTTGAGTTAATTGCTTGAGTTAACTGTGATTAATTTACAGCCCTACTTGTACCGCATTGTTTTTCTTGTGAGCAGGAAGGCATCCTGAATTTGTAGGAAGGTCAGACAGGACTAGGTGACAGGCCCTGCCAAGCAAACCTTTGCTGTCACTGTTTGCGAAATAACTTCCCTCCATTAACGAATCAAATCTATTTCACTATGGTACTGCCATGGCCCCCATCTCTATAGTATCTGAGCCCCTCACAGTCTTTAATGGATTTATCCTCACATCCATAAGCTAGCCAAGTATTATCACCCCCATTTTACAGATGGGGATCTTAGAGAGGCATGTCCTAGGTCACACAGGCTGTGGGGAACATATGCAATTTCTGACTGCATGGACAGTCTGGCAGTAGCTGGCATTTTTCAATACACAGTCTTCTGATTGTGAGGTTTTAGGGGTGGAGGTTCATTTGGAATTATGCCTTCAACAACACTACTTTAGCGTCCCCCTAATACCATGTAACTATCATCTACTACATAATCATCCACTCAGTCTCATAAAATTACTGTGTCTCAGACCAGTGGGTGGGGTATCTTACAGCATTTCCCTTTTACCTTTGGAAACGTAGGTTCAGCTTCTGATTAGAGTCTATATAAAATTATTTCCTTAAGTCTCATTCAAATCCCTGTTTCTGCACATCACAAAACCATCACCCATGATTGCCGTCTCCTTCATGTTAAACATGATTGGCTGTCCCTGCCCAGCAGAGACCCAGGACTGGAATGTGATGAGGGGCTTGCAGATCAGGTTTGTAGTGTACGGTATTGGATTTGCTCTTGATACTAGGACATGAACTGGATGGCCTGCTGCAGATAAAGACTGAGGTGGATTGGTCTAACAGGGGGTAAGGGTGGAAGGCTGGAATAGCTTATTTCCTCCAGCTGTTTATACTGAGTTGGTAAGACAGCAAATCTTCAGAGTTTTTACCAAGCACATTAATAACTGGGCCAGTGTCCTATTGTCTTCTGTCTGCATGCTCCCACTTCCCCTACAGATGTTCACACACTTACAGATTTTTTAAAATCTACATTCATAAATAAATCTGCTTTCTAGAGTGCAGGTAATCACATATTTTAAGGCGAATCCTTTACTGAGGACAGGGGCACATGCCATGTGCTCCTCCTCTGATAGAAAGTGTTTGTTTAGCACAGACCCTCTTCAGGAAGTATTTCCTTGCTGAAAACATTTGTACTGCACTACAGTAAAGTATTTCTTCTTCTCTTAGATTTTGAATGTGACGTTAGTGGAGGGACTGCAGATCAGAACTGAGCTACTGTACTGGGATAGAGTTGAGAGGAGGAAGGAACAGGAATAGCAACAGATGCTGTAGGTCAAGAGGTACATTGACATACCTTTCTTGGCTACACTTGCAAGTTGCAGCGCTGGTAGAGGCTTTCCAGCGCTGCAATTAGTAACCGTCCACACCTGCAAGGCACATCCAGCGCTGCAACTCCCTGGCTGCAGCGCTGGCTGTACACCTGGCCAGGTTGGGGTGTAGCGATTGCAGCGCTGGTGATCCAGCGCTGCTCATCAAGTGTGGACACACACCAGTGCTTTTATTGGCCTCCAGGGAATAAGGAGATATCCCAGAATGCTTTTAACTAAATTACTCTCTTTGTTTTGTTATGCAGCCTCTCTTTGTTTTGTTGTGAACTCCGATCCGAGCTCCGTTGAACTGCTTATCTAAAAAAACAAACACTGATCACAGCAAACAGGAGCTATCTGTACCTGGCTGTGAACGATCAAATGAGAGGCAAGCAGTTTGCTTGACAGAGAAACAGCATTGGAGGCAGGCTGTTTGCAATTAAGACTAAGGGCTCGCGAACATTTTGTGATTTTTAAATCCAGGGAAGCTAACACACAGTGTTGGCTCCAAAAATCCACTCTCTCTATCTTCCCCGCTCCCTGTCACAGTACACCACCCTCCACCCCCCTCTTTTGAAAAGCACGTTGTTGCCACTTGAATGCTGGGATAGCTGCCCATAATGCAGCACTCCCAACAGCGCTGTAACTGCTGCAAATGTGGCCACACACCAGCGCTGGTAGCTGTGAGTGTGGCCACACACCAGCGCTGGCCCTGCACAGCTGCACGACCAGCGCTGTAACTCCCAGCGCTGCAACTTTCAAGTGTAGCCAAGCCCTCGTGTGTATGCTTGGAGGTAGGGTTGCCAACCCTCCAGGATTGTTATGGAGTCTCCGGGAATTAAAGATTCATCTTTAACTAAATATTATGTCATGGGATGAAACCTCCAGGAATAAGTCCAACCAAAACTGGCAACCCTACTTGGAGGGGGAAGCTTGCCTGGTACCTGCTTGCACTATAACTGTCTCCAATGTATCCTTCACTGTCACAAGCTTTGAATTTATGTACAAAACCTAAAGAAATAGACAAAACAATATGCTGCATCCCACCCAATGGAATTATCCATGGAAAGGGGAAAATACTTATCAGGGGAAAAGTGTAGATCCTGTTCAGTTGCTCCCTTCTGTTTCATCTAATACAATTAAAGGCAGCTTAACTGAGAAAATGCTTTATTTGATTACTGTGCAGCTCATACCAGCCCTTGCAGAGCCAGGAGAGAAACATTCTTTGCCAAAACTGAATGGGGAGAATTATTTCTAATTTCAGCCTCAGTCCATGATTTACCTGTAACTTGCCCCCATGTGAAAAGGATTGACTAATTAAGTTTGCAATATGGTCAGACAGCTACAGCCCTCCAGAAGGGGAGGAAGAAGCTTCACTGGATTCCTGGGCTCCTTGAAATGGACTGGGGTGCAGCCCCTGAATGGAGAAGAATCAAACTGGATTTTTATTCCCCTCTGGAATAGACTCAGGAAACAGCTCCCATAAGGGGAAGACTGCACAGGATTTTTCTGCCCATTAGCATACACTCTAGAACAGAGATGGGCAAACTACGGCCCGCGGGCCATATCCGGCCTGCGGGACCCTCCTGCCCGGCCCCTGAGCTCCTGCCCCGGGAGACTAGTCCCTGGCCCCTCCCCCACTGCTCCCCCTCCTCCGCAGCCTCAGCACACTGCGCCACCGGCGCAATGCTCTGGGTGGCCGGGCAGTGCAGCTGCAGAGCCCGGCCTGACCCGGTGCTCTGTGCTGTGCTGTGGCGTGGCAGGCTCCAGCCGGGCGGCGTGGCTGTAGTGCTGCCAGCCACTGGTGCTCCAGGCAGTGCGGTTAGTGGGCAGGGAGCAGGGGGGGTTGGATAGAGGGCAGGGGAGTTCAGGGTGTGGATAGGGATTGGGATGGTCAGAGGGCAGGGAACAGGGGGGTTGAATGGGGGCAGGGTCCTGGGGGGCAGTCAAGAAGGGGGCGGTTGGATGGGGCAGCAGAGGGCAGTCAGGGGTGGGTGTTCTGGGGGCAGTCAGGGGACAGGGAGCGGGGGGTGGATGGGGCAGGGGTCCCGGGGAGGGCCATCAGGGGGCGAGAAGCAGGGGGATGGATAGGGGGCAGGGGCCGGGCCATGCCTGGCTGTTTGGGGAGGCACAGCCTCCCCTAACTGGCCCTCCATACAATTTCCAAAACCCAATGCGGCCCTCAGGCCAAAAAGTTTGCCTGCCCCTGCTCTAGAACCAGGGCTGGCTCCAGGCACCAGCTCAGCAAGCAGGTGCTGGGGTGGCCAAGGGGAAGGGGCGGCACATCAGGCTTTTCGGCAGCAATTCAGCAGCGGGTCCCTCAGTCCCTCTCGGAGGGAAGGACCTGCTGCCAAAGAAGAAAGCGGCACAGTGGAGCTGCCGCCAATCACGATCGCAGCTTTTTTTTTTCTTTTTTTCCCCGCCGCTTGGGGCGGCAAAAACCCTGGAGCCAGCCCTGTCTAGAACAGTGGTCCCCAAACTGTGGGATGTGGAGGAACATTTTGTGGGGACATGGCGGGGCCCAGGCCAGCCCCCATGTGGGGGCAGGGAGGAAGCACCACCCAGTCATGCTCTGTCCCCAGCTCTGCTCCTGCCCCTCCTGCAGATGAAACTCGGGCCTGGCCTCGGCCCCCAGCTCTGCTCCCGGCCACAGTGCCAGCCGCAGCCCCGGCTATGGCTCTGCTGTTGGCCACGGCCCAAGCTGCAGCTCCAGTCTTGGCTGCTGCCCTGGCTGCAACCCCGCTCCTGGCCCTGGCTCCTGACCGCAGCTGCGGCCCCACTCTCTGCCCCAACTGCTGCTCCGACCACAGCTCCCAACCACAATTCCTGGGGGGAGGGTGGTGGTATCCAGACAGGTTCCATTATAAGTAAGTGGGGGTGCGATGGAAAAAGTTTGGGGGCCACTGCTCTAGAATAACGTCTCCCACTCTGAGTCTATTGCCCCTGCCCTCTGCATTTGGAAGGAAGAAGGCACAGTTTGTTGGCAGCAGGTATAGTAGTGCCAGGGTAGTCATTGCTATCGAGAGGCATGCTCCTAATTTGTAGCTTTCACCAGCGCTGCCTCAGACTTTCCAGTGCAGGGTCTGCTTAGATTGAAATGTTTTGTCCATGACTGTCAGTGTTATGGGACACCTGGGAATCCCCCCTCTTCCTATTCTCGCGCTCATAGCACAGCTTTTTGTTTTCCTTCTTGATTAGCGGAAAAATTCCTGAATCTGTCACGGGGGAGGAAGGTCTTTTCGCTCTCTCTTTTGCCTCAGTCAATTAGTGAAACACAAACACATTCCATCGCAACCATGAAACACTTTTTCCACTTAAATAATACCTCCATAGCCTTTAAAGGGGCAGCACACTTTTCCACCTCTCCTTCTCCACACCCCCCAGCCTCCAAAAAGAAATCTTTCCAGAATTACTTCTCAACTGGGGTGAGTACAGAGAATGGAAGGGTGCATAGGCGGATGTACTCTGTTCACTCTTGCCCATGCAGCCTCAGGAGAAGGAGAACAGGTACACTGGTGATACGCAATTCCATTACCAGGGACATTGCAAAACTGTGTGGTGTTACGGTTGGCTTTCATCTAGGGTGACCAGATAGTAAGTGTGAAAAATCGGAACAAGGGATAGGGAGTAATAGGTGCCTGTATAAGGTCTGGTCTACACTACGGGGGAGGGGGTCGAACTAAGGTACGCGACTTCAGCTACGCGAATAGCGTAGCTGAAGTCGAACTACCTTAGTTCGACTGACTTACCCGTCCAGACGCGGCGGGGTCGAACACCGCGGCTCCAAGGTCGACTCCGCCACCGCCGTTCGCGGTGGTGGAGTTCCAGAGTCGACCAGAGCGCGTGGGGAGTTCGAACTATCGCGTCTTGATTAGACGCGATAGTTCGACCTCCGAGAAGTCAAACTCACCGCGTCAACCCGCGCGGTAAGTATGGACCTACCCTAAGACAAATCCCTGAATATCTGGACTGTCCCTATAAAATTAGAACATCTGGTCACCCTATTTTCATCACACACTACATTTTCGCTTTTATTAACATTTGCACACTTTGCATAGTGGCAGCTGAGCTGCCTGTATTTGTTTTGAATAAAGAATGTTTGATGAAGTATGGTGGTTGTACATTACACCAGTGTGTGAGTGCTTGGGAAAAAAGGAGGGAGCAGGAAGTTCTATCCAAAACTTTTAATAAAGTCTCATAAATGCTCAGAAAATTACATAAAAGCAATAGCAAATAAACACACACACACACACAAAATACAAGACTACACAACATCACATTCCCCTGTCATAACATCTCATTTCCCCACCCATCTCCCCATGTGATGCAAGGATATGGGCACACAGGGTTTCCTTGGTCTCCTGGACCCAGCCCCAGTGATCAGAGGTGCCCTTTCTCATTGCCGGTGTGGGCCTGTATCTTAGAAGTGTCTTGAACCCACTCTGGGGGAAAGCTGCCCCCCTTATCTCTGTATATGTAGTGTAGTATGCAGCACACCCTAACGACACAAGTGATGTTGGGCACACTGGCATCCAAACAGTTTGGAGGCACCACTATCTTGGTCTCAATTAAGCTGCCTTCTGCCAGGTGCTCTGATGTTAGGGCAGGGCTTCATGAGCTAGGGCAATAGAGGATAGATAGGCTGAGTTCCCTAAAATATCAGTGGGCACAGAACCCCCTTGATATCCATATTACTGGGAGGGAATAAAGTCCCGTCTTGTCCAAACAGGTAAACACTAAGCCTCCTGAGCCCCCTGACCTCATGCACCCTGCCAATGCAGCCAACATAGGTGATCACGAACCATGCTTTATGGTTGGCCCAGCCCTGACTAAGGAGCTGACAATATCCGTTCTGGTTGGCATGTTCATATGCACTTTGTGGCAGGCAAACATGGGCACGTCTGTGCTGTTGATGGCCCCAGCACAGTTCTAGAACCCCATTCTCTCAAAGCCAGCTCTTGATTTGGGGGTATTCGCAATGTCCACCACCTCCCGGTAAACTACAGCAATAATTGCCTCCCACACCTCCACCACCAAAGCACCAACAGTTGACTTGCGAACACCAGAGTGGTTAACCACCAATTTATCGCCGGCCAGCTATAGCCAGCTCCCAGATGGAAATAGCAACCCACTTCTAGTTATTATGAAGCCCTGCCTTGAGTGCAGGGGACTGGCCTAGATGACCTCTCAAGGCCCCTTCCAGTCCTACACGTCTATGATTCTGGACTAGTATGGCCTCCCCCGTCTGCATGTCCTGGCACTGGAGGGTTAAGGCAAGCTCATCACACAGGTCTATGAAGGTCTGCTTCCCGATATGAACGTTCTGGAGCCAATGTTGGTTATCCTAGGTCTTCGTGAGGATGTAATCCCATGGCACTGTGCTTGTGGTCCTGCTCCAGTCTCTTCCAGTCTGCACAGGAGGAATCCACAGTGATTACAGTCTACATCAGCCATCTCCACTCTGCCATGTTAGCATGCAGCCTGCCTGATCTCCTCACCAGGACCCAGTGCCATTGCCTGAGGGCCACGAGCTGCAGCCACAATGCCCTCCACTGAGTCTCATTCTGCTGCATTGACAGTGCCAAAATCAGGAACAGGTAATTGTCCTGAGCTAGAGCCATGCCTTGGCACCATCTGGAATGGACAGAAGTGAGGAGCAGGCAGAGCCATAAGTGTTTTAGTTTACCGAGTTGATGGGTTACAAACATTCTCCTACAACATACCACGAAACAATTCCTAGAGCAGCTCAGCTTCGTGCCGTGCTAAGAACCATGGGATATGCCCCCTGAAATGCTAGAGCCTAACCCAGGTTCCTGGGGCAGCAGTGTGGACACAGCTACATGGGTGTGATCTGAGCATGGCTCAGCAATGCTTTGCTGGCAGGCTTGGCTAACCTGGGTACCCAGACCTGGGTGCCTGGACCCAGGTAACCTTTGCAGTGAAGACACCCTTAGAAGATGACTTTCATACAGGAGCAAACAACAAGAATATATATATGAGCTCTATATCTCCTTGGCTGGTTGTGTCCTTTGCTGTGATTGTAGATACATGTCTGAGTAAGAGCTTTTCTTGCCAAGCACATTCCAGTTCACCACTTCCCCGCTTGATCCTGTGCTGATCTCATCATCCTGTGTTTGTGACATCACAGCTTGCAGCCAAAGGTGATAAGTGTACAGTCACTAATTTGGCACTGTGATTTTGCTGCAGGATTAAGGGGAAGAGATGCATTGGCAGAGCTGTGCGGATACATCTGCACTAGGAAATTTCATACCTGCATTTCAGCAATGATGCAGTTGCACCGGTGCTGCCAGTGGTGTAAACTGCAGGGCAAACCAGGTGCAGGCATTTTTACCACCAAGTCATTCAATCCTACTCTGCACTGACATCTGCACCATTGGTATACTAGTACAGCAGCACCACTGCTGAAAAATGGGTAAGAAGTGTTCTAATGCAGAAAAGACCTGTGTGAGGCCCAGGCCTGGAAAAGCACAGGGTGCTGCAGCCAGTCAGGGTAGAGGTGCATTGGCAGACCTCCCCAGAGATTCAAGGACTGGAATAGCAGGGATTGCTTCAACAGCTGAGGTGACTGGCAGAGCTGCATTAGACAGGCTCACCCAGGACCTCCACAGATACACACTATCCGGCTTCTGCCTATCGCTGTTGGCCCTTCATTTTCACAAGCATTCAAAAAAATCTCAACAAACATTTTAAAGTAAGTGTTGACTGTCAAACCTGAAATCTACATGCTGCCAGGTTCCCCACAACTTTTGGACTTGGGCTTAATTGCTTCCAGACTGTTTCTTTAACTGAGTTTGTAATTAGAACTTTTTTTTTTGGTTGTTGGTGGTGCTGTTCTTCTCTGGGCACTGTTGTTCTCCTGCATGTGAAACCAAGGCTGTGGAGTCTCTGGAGAATTTAGTTTGGTATCTGTTCTGATGGTGGGGGAAAGAGTTCCTAAAGGTAGCACATTTCAAGAGGCAGTGTGAACTAGTGGATCACACATTGGATTGGGACTCAGAAGACCTGGGTTCTGACCAGGGTCTGCCAGTGACCTTGAGCAAGTTACTGCCCCTCTTTGTGTCTCAGTTTTCCCATCCCCATAAATTGGGGATAATGATGCTGATCTTGCAAATACCTTTGAGACCTACAGGTGAAAAGAGCTATGTATTATTATTACTTATTTTGAGACACAAGCCTCGGTTCATTCCCCTCTGCACCTCTCTAAGCCATTATCAGTGCTGCTATGGTGACGGCTGGGAACTCCAAAGCCTCAACCTGTGGTCCCCACACTTAAGTAAGTTCTGCAGCTGCCAATGAGAGAGGCCCAAGCTAGGCTCCAACACACCATTTGTGTGTGTGTGTGTGTGTGTGTGTGTGTGACAAGTCTGTAACAATTGATGTATAAAGCTTTTTAAGTTGAGAAATGTCCAGGGCCTTGCTATGCTCACTTGGTCATGGGGAGATTACAGCAGTCAAGGGAGCAGTAGAATGCGGTCATGGGTTGTGTGAAATTAAGTGATGAACAGCTGTGTGGTTGGGGTTTTGGCGTTTTTAGTTTTTTCTCATATTTTCCTCCTTTTCATTCTGTTTTTCCCTTGTTCTTTTCCTCCCTTCCTCCCACACACTTTCACACAGAGAGAAATGGGCATATTTTCAGACCTATATAAACATACATAGAACTCAGAGTCAGAAGTCGTTTCTATACTAAGAGCTAGTGTCCTTGAAGCCAGATTGTGACCCCTTACCAACCCTGGAGAACACCTACAGAACTAGTCCCACTGATGTAAATGAGCCCACTCGTGAGTAACTGCTCACCAGTGTTAGTTAAGAGGGCCACAGTCTGGCTCTGAGGTCCTGAATCGGGAAAGCATCCCTACTCAGGGCAGCTTGTAAGCATGTGCCTAACTCAGTAGTTCTCAAACTCTGAGTCGAGACCCCAAAGTGGGTCGGGGACCTCATTTTAATGGGGTTGCCAGAGCCAGCGTTAGACTTGCTGGGGCCTGGGCTAGGGCCTGGGGCTGAAGCCCAAGGGATTCGGGCTCTACCCCAACCCTGCCCCGGGTCATGTAGTAATTTTTGTTGTCAGAAGGAGATCACAGTGCAATGAAGTTTGAGAACCGCTGCTTTTAAGCATGTGTTTAAGGCCCATTTCTAAAGAGGGATAGATTTAAGCATGTAATTAAGTGCTTTCCTGAACTGGGGCCTAGGTGAGGAAACTGTTGCGGGAAGAATGATTGGGTGTAATAATTAGTTGCATCCCTTGTCCTTGCAACGATTTCAGTATTACTAACCCTGAACACTTAAAAATCATGAGTTTTAAAAAATAATGAATTTGGCAGTCTTTTTATTTGCCTAATAGGTTTTGAGCCTTTGGGGTGCACGTATGTCAAAATGTCAAGCTTTTTTTCACAACCACAAGGGCTAGAAACTAATGAAAGATTCTTCTTCTGATCATTATTATTATTATTAATCTGTATTCGCGTGTAATCACAATTTGCCAGGAACTGAGGCATTAAGTAAAACATCAGCTGTCATAAGACTCTTGATAAAATCATGAGAGCTGGCAACACTGGTTTTATGTGTCCATGCAGCAACTCCACCAGAGCTATTTTGGCACATCCCTATACAGCACTCCTTACAACTTGTACCAGTAAATCCTGGGACTTTTGAATTGCCCATCGTACCCAGCACAATTGCTGGGAGCTCATTTCTACTTTCTGGGATGGCATTTGGAGGCCTGACTATGTCAGTGCAGCGGCAGTGCTGTGGTTTCCTCTCCTCATTGGAGAGAAAACATCGTAGACTGCACCTGTTCAATTAGTCCTGAAGTAAAGACTTATCCAAGGTCCTGCACCCAAGCATTATAATCAGTTCTAGGACAGCTGTTATATATGGATGCCAGGCATTGAACAAGTGTTGTAATGTCAAAAGCATTCTGAGCAATGGTGTCATCCAGCACCTATTCACTTAGGAGTAGCTAGAGCTATACATAAATGTTTGCTTGTTATCAGTCTTCCAGATGATTTTGTACCTGTCTGTTTGAACTGCTGTAGCATGGCATGTGTGTGTAGAGGACAAAGAGGGAACATGTCCCATACTGGGCTCATGGAGTGGGAACACAACCTCCCCTTCTTCTCCCACAAGTGGGGGTACAATCTGCATGGATCTGACCTGAATATGCCTGATTCTTCATTGCCTTGCACGCAATTCCCCTCAACCCAAGCTGCTTGAAGTCTCTCACTGTAAGACTAGCCTGGAGAAGTCTCATGAGAAAGTGCCTCTTCTTACAGGAATTCCAGTCCCGATTTCTAGACTTTGCATCAGCATCATCTCTTAGATTTCTCTAGCACTTTCCATTCTGCTAATCCCAATGTGCTGTAGAGAATGCAAATAGAGGCCATTCAGCTACCACTGAAGTACAGTTTCCTACAGGAGGCGTGTAGTAATTGTCCTGCACCTTTAATGAACAGTGCCCGAATAAGAGACAATCCTTGGAACACTGGAATCCAGGCCCTGTATGTGGAGGTAGCCTCTGGATTGGGGACTATATAGAACATTGAGCTCTTTGGATCTGCCACCGAGGGGGTGGAACGAGGAGCTCCCAATTGGGTCTGTATACCTCAGTGCTGAATATATTGGTTGTTGCTTGGCTCCCTCTACCAGAGCAGTGGTTTTCAAACTGCGGGTCACGACCTGTCAGGCACTGGGTCGCAGCGGCTCTGGTCAGCACCACCAACCGGGCCGTTAAAAGTCCCATTGGCAGTGCTGCCCAGCTAAGGCAGGCTAGTCCCTACCTGTTCTGACACCGCACTGCGCCCCAGAAGCGGCCAGCAGCAGGTCCGGCTCCTAGGCAAGGGGACCATGGGGCTCTGTGTGCTGCCCCTGCCCCGAGCACCGGCTCTGCACTCCCATTGGCCAGTTCCCAGCCAATGGGAGCTGGAGGAGGGTGGTGCCTGCAGGCGAGAGCCACGCAGAGCTGCTTGTGCGTCTCTGCCTAGGAGCCGGACCTGCTGCTGGCTGCTTCCAGGGTGTAGCACGGTTTGTGGTGCCAGGATAGGCAAGAAGCCTGCCTTAGCACCACTAGGAGCTGCCCGAGGTAAGCCCGCACCCCAAGCCCCTGCACCAGCTCTGAGCCTCCCCTCAAACCTGGAGCCCCTTTCTGCATCCCAAACCCCTCATCCCTGGCCCCAGCCCAGAGCCTGCACCCCCAGCCCAGAGCCCTGACCCCCTCCTGCACCCCAACCCCCTGCCCCAGCTGTGAGCTCCCACAAACCCAGAGCCCCCTTGCACCCTAAACCCCTCATCCCCACCCCACAGCCCTCACCCCCACACCCCAACCCTCTGCCCCAGCCCTGAGCCCCTCCCACACCCCAAACCTCACATCCCCAGCTCTGTTGGGTTGCAAGCATCAACAATTTTCTTCAACTGGGTTGCCAGGAAAAAAGTTTGAAAACCACTGCACCAGAGAGCAGGTAAAGGGAACTGAGTATTAATGAGTGAGCCCAGCTCAATGAGCTGGTGGAGTTTCAGAGCTGTCAGGCCTTTTCCTGTACATGTGGTTAGACTGTAAGAAGAGGGCCGTTAAATTGTGGTGTTCCTGTCCTACATTTAGTCAGAAACCACAACAGGCAACACGAGAATATTTTAGGAAGGAAAGGGAAGGATAACTTCTCTAAACTGCCAGGGAGATTGTGGGGTAGCAGGGTGCAATTGTACACAAGTTGTTGCAAGAGATTTTGAATGCTGCGTCTCCAAGACTCTGAATTACTCTTTTAGTTAGTAAAACAATGTGGAACAATTGTTTCACTAACTAAAACAGAGCAGGGGACTCAGGGAATGGAGAACTGGGGGGTGATTAGGGTGACCAGATGTCCCGATTTTATAGGGACAGTCCCGATTTTTGGGAGTTTTTCTTATATAGGCTCCTATTACCCCCACCCCCTGTCCCGATTTTTCACATTTGCTGTCTGGTCACCCTAGGGGTGATTCACCTGTTCAGAGGGCCATTCCAACAGTTCTCTGTGGAACAGCCCAGATTGAGGCGGCTGTTTGTACCCACATGTGTGTTAACTGCACTGTAGCATGGGGCAGCACTATGACACATGGGTGCCAGAATGTGCAACCCCTCCCTTACCCAGTGGAAGGGGAAACACATTGGCCTTCTGAACCCTTATGAGAGAAGAGCTGTAGATGTCTAGACGATGACTAAGGGGGGGAATATGTCAACTGTTTAGGAGCCTATGAAGAATGTAAACACCAGAGAGGAAGAGGAATTGTTTTGAGTTGTTCAAAGGAGTAGAACCTGGAATAATGGGATGAAAGTGAGCAATGGGAAAGTCTGGCTGGGCATCAGAAAACATTGCTAAAGGTGAGACCTATTAGAATGAGAAATCCCAAGTGCTTGAGTCATTGAAAACTAAACTGGACAAAGTACAGAGGAATACACAGTAGGGAAAAATCCAGCCTTGGCTGGCGGCTGGGGTGGACTAGAAAAGCTAATGTGAATGTTCATTCTCTAGTTGCTGCTTTTATAATCTCAGTTAAAGTGTCCCAGAAATGAAAGTGCAGGAGCTGGGAATCTCTATCTGACCTCTGATCATTTTTTGTTTTTTTAGTTTGCATACAGAAGAAGCTTAACACTTTGTTGAGAGTTTTGGGTTTTGTTTGTTTGTTTTGTATTGTTTTTTTTACAACTTTAAATACAGTACTGAGTATAAATTAATCTTACATTAAAATAAAAAAAGCAAAAAAACTCACCAACTTTACAAACCACAGGAAGGAGATTTTGGAGCAGGAAAGCAAAGTGTCATAAGACTTGAGAAGTCGTGGGGTGGGGTGAATGGAGCAGAGTGCAAGAGGCAGAGAAGGATGTTGGCAGCAGGCAGCCAGCGAGGAGCTCTGGGTTTGAGATGAGGGGAGATGTAAGCCCCTGTCTGATGAACAGCACTCCCCATCCCGCTGCATCATCACCTTTCTCCTGCTGCTAGTTTCCCCGTGGTACTTCTGCCTGCACTGAGACCTGAATTTGGTGGATGGGACCTTTGCCAACAGGGCACAAATATGAAGGCGAAATTACCTCCAGCCTACTCCTTGTTTCCTCTGTCCCAATGTGTATGCTGTACTGAGTGACCATGAGAGGGGTTATTCCCCTTGGAGAGAATACTGCATACTTTCCCCTTCTTCTGCCTCATTCTCCCAGGAGAGGGAGCTATCACAGTAAAGGAAATGGAATAAGGAGAGGCAGCTGGGAAAGGAAAGTTGTAGCTCTAACTTACATTGTAAGCTCTTTGGGGCAGGGACAGGTTTTTTGTTGTGTGTTTATACAGTGCTTAGCACAGTGGGTCCATGACTGGGTCTCCTCCTGCAATTCATATGATAAATAACAATGTCCTTAATAATTGCGTGTGGGGGGGTGTACAGGTGGTCCCTATCTGAAGAGTCATTTGTCCTCCGCCACCTAGACTTCTAAGGCTCTCTAAGATGTCTGTGGAGGTCGGGACACCAGTCAGCAATGCTCTTTCACCAAAGGGGATTGTTTCTGTTTTTAATCACTGTTGTGAAGTAGAGGTTCACTTTCTCCCCTTGCCCTCACCCCAGACCCCTTCAACCGCTCAAGAAGTTCCTTGGATCTATAGCTTTTGAAACTGAAAAGGGCTTTAATGTAAGTTAAGGAAATCCTCGTGTGTGTGTTTGAGAGAGAAAAATAGGGGAGGAAAATGGGAGAGCCAGGGAAGTAGAGATGGGGAGAGCAACTGAGAGTGTGATATGAGAAACATCCATGAAAGGGTTATTCTGCTCTCAGATATTCCTGTGTAATATTATCCTGCCCTCAGGATCACAGCCAATTATAGTTTCTTCTGATGAAGTAATGTTTCTAAGCCTGTATTTCGTTGGTTGATTGTGTTGTCTCTCTGTATCCTGCAGGGGAGTTGTGAGCAGGGGGAAAGAGTGTGAGGGACATTGCTCCGTGCACCCTATTCTGCACCCCACACACACTGGGGAAAGCCATGGAAAGTTTGCTTTTCTTCTAGCCCACCTGAGCTGATGCACAAACATGCCTGCAGATTCCTCCCACCAGGGAACAAATCCATTTTAAAACCATATATATATATATATATATATATATATATATATATATATATATATATATATATATACACACACACACATACAAGTGAATTAAACAGTAACCCAAATCCTAGACTGGAAAGTCGAACCCTCTACTGCCATGTGCAAAGACAGCATCCTTTGTCAGGGGGCCGGGAGAAGGGAGAATGATTCTGCCAGCTGTCCACTCCTTCCCACTGCCCCAAAAGTCTTCCAGTCTGCACCAGGGGTGGATGGGATAAATGCATTTTGCTTTCATTTTTTCTGTTCCCCGAGATGTTGTACATTTTAGTGGTTTTTAAAATAATATATATACACACACACAAAAAAAATCTGTCCAGACGGAACAATAAAAGTCCTTAGTGCATTTTCCGTCATTGGTTTCCTCTCTTAATTTGAGGTCTGCCTGCTTTAAAACATGTCCATCACAATCATTGATCTCAGCCAGGGTCCCGCACCCTCACCAAGAAGAAGAGGGGAAAGGAAGAAAATTGCTCCCATTCCCCCCCATTTTCCCCCTCAAAGGAAAATTGACCCATTTTTCTTTTCCCCATTTGCCGTTCTAGTCTCTGCAGTAGGAAAGGCACCATCCTGTTCCAGTGACGTGGTTTTTTGTTTTTTGTTTTTTGTTTGTTTTTTTTTGAAAACTTTAAAATGTTGTTAATAAATGAAGAGAGGGAAATCGAGGGAGAAGGTCCGGTCCTGGAAAGGGAAGCACCATTTGCCGTCCGACTCGGGCACCGAGACAGACCAACAGAGAGGAAGAGTTATCACTCTGAAGACCCCATGGGGGCAATACAGAAAATACAGTAAAACCTGCCAAGAGCGACCATTCATGGAAGTTAGCAAAAGTGGTCACTTGTAAGAGGTGGTCTCTCTTCCAAGGTGGGCACACCAGAGAGTGGTTGTGTTCTGTGGCCTCTGCAAGTAGTTGCTCGTGACAGGTGGTTTCTCTTCAGAGGTGATCTCTAAGGCAGGTTTTACTGTATATTAAATAAACCTAAAAATGAAACAAACACAGACACTGAATTAGAATAAGAATAAGAACCCATCTTGCTCTACTATTCCTACTCCACATTAATAGCCTTGGAGACCAAGCCACTGAAGTCTTCTATTTATCTCCAGGACAGACCAAGCTAAGCTTGGTACAGGAGCAAAAATAGCAGCACATCACCTTTGCATTTGGATTCTTGGGCTCGTCAGGGACCATAGGAGTATTTTTTGGTTAAAATGGCAGAAGAACACAAAACCCAGAGCAGCCCTAGTGCTAAAGATGGAATTGGAAGACTCCTGGCTCCAAGTTTCTGTGCTCAGACCACAGTTCTCTCTCTCTGTCTCAAAAGGCCTAGCCTATTGAGAACCCAAGGCCCAATTCTCCTTTAACTCATACTGACTTTACACCAGTGAAATTCCATTGGAGTCCATGGAGTTACTCCTGATTTACATCACTGTAAGTGAGAGAAGAGTCAGGTCCCTAGAATTGAATGGCTCCAGATTTAATTCCGAGACTCCAGTTCTCCTTTTGCTTTTTTTAACCTTTGTTATGTTCTCAGACTTCCTGTTAGGACAGTGAGACTCATCAAAGTGCTGCTCCTTTTGTGTCCTTCCACCATTTTAACCAAAAAACTAAAAAAAGCAATCCCGCAACAGAGAATACAAAATGGACATTAATTCTCCTTTTCCAGTGGAAACTCAATTCATGAAGGAAGATCAGCGCAAACTCCACATAATAGACAAATAATATGGTCTCCAGTGGTTTTTAGATATAGAGGGAATGGGCTTGTTGTTCAGCTCCAAGGTAGGTTGTAGAGTGGGGCTCAGTGGCAAAGTGGGAATAATGCATAAACTTTTCACCTCTGCAAGAATGAGTTCAAGTGTGATAAATCATAAGTGGGATGAATTTGGTGAGTACCAGCCTAGTCCTGTTACTTCATTAGATCACACAATTTGGCACTATTGAGCACCTTGGCCCTACATTGGAATAACAAGAGCTCCAGAACTGAGCTTCCCAGGCAGAACTGTGTGTGAGGCCCAGGGCTGAAGTAGCAGGTGCTGTGGGTAGCAGTTGGGGTGCATGGGCAGTGCTTGTGTGTGGGAAGGGGATTCCCCATGACTAGAAGAGCAGACTGGCTCACTTCCCAAAGTGCCCCCCCTCCTGTGGCAGTTGTTGCTATTACCTGCCTTGCACTCTGTCCACAGCCAGCACCTCTATGCTGTGAGGATTTCTTTCAGCACTTTCTTATCGTGGACATGCTTGAACTTCCGATGTTTTCTCTTTCGCGCTGGCAGCTGGCGCGCTCGTTGTCTCACCGAAACAGGGGCTGCAGTAATCGATGGTGACTTACCTGCCAAAACAGAGATGGGAGCGTATCATGCCATGAGCAGCAGCTGAGACAGCTGGAAACACCACTCCCTCCCCACCATCTCTACAGCAAGAGAGCCGAAGAGCCTCTTCTTCCTTCCCCTCCGTTCTTCCTCACTTCATCTATTCTCCTCATTTCTCCACTCTCCTTTTCCTCTCTGCTCGTTCCCTCTTCCCCATTCCATACTTTCCTCTCTCTGTCTTTCTCACCCTCTTCCCTTCCTCCATTTCCCCCCATTTTTGCCCCTCTCTCGCAAGCAATACTCTAGGCAAAATCTTCAGCCACTGGAAATCAGCAAAGCTCCCTGGACTTCACCGGCGCTGTGCTGATTCACAGCAGCTGAGGCTCTGGCCCTCTGTCTCATCTTGCAGCATTTCCCTCTCTCTTTCTCTAGTACCAGCAGCCTTACCTCTGTGTTCACGTGAACCTGGCCGACCGCGACCGGAGGGCTGAGATGACAGTGCCTCACATCGACACTCCAGGTGATCCTCCAAGGGCACAATGGCTTTTTTAAAGTTTGGCTTCTTCTGGACAAATTCTATCTTGTTTACCTATTGGGCAAGAATAAAAACAAACTCATCTAAAATATAAATACAGCTACAACTACCACTATATCAACATGGATACTACCTTTATTTCTCTATTGCCCTTCTTCCCAAAGGGTCCAAAAGCACTTTAAAATCCACGGATCAAACCCAGGCCTGGTACAGTTTGGTGCAACTTTCACTGATTTCAGTGGAGTAGAACATAGCCAGGCAGGTCTGACTTTGACTTTGTACATAGAGAATCACTTCACCCAATCCTGACTTACAGCTGCTTCTTGCATGAAACATGAACAGTGCCCAAAAACATTACACAACTGGGAAAAGAAATACAGAACAATGCTGGGTCTGATCGATTTGACAGAGGAAGTTTTGGGGTAGGCAGAATGTAATTAACTGAATTGAGATATCATATTGGAGTTAAAACCCTTACTGTGCAAAAACCACATGGCAGAAAGGAGAAATTCAGACCTAATGCAAACAAGCACAACTCTACTAACTTCAGTGGAGCCATGTCTGAATTTGTCTCATGATTTTTAATGACTAACAGTGGCACAGGGCTCTCGTCTCATGTGAAAGGCTGCATGTCTGGCAACACAATGCTTCCGAGAACCATTCTGCAGCCCTTGCATCACTGATTCAGCTGAAACAGATGTACACAGGCTAGTTCTGATGGCGCTCGTGCGCTAAAAAGAGCCAGAGTACGTACCTAGGCTCTTGGATGGGATTGTACTTAAGAGCTAGCCCGAGCTGCTGCAGCCGGGCTATTATTTTTAGATCACTAGTTCAATCAGAGCTAGGGACTGTATATCTATCTGCACTGGGACTACACCTCCCAGCTGCAGTGTAGCCGTACCCTCAGAAGGAAGAGCACCTCTTACTAGATCTCCAGCAGCATATCCTACAGTCTCTGAGTTTGCGTTGGTGGTTTCCCATTCAAATACTGACCAGGCCTGACCTAGTTTAGCTTATCTAACAAAACCACATTCCCTGCAGAGGTCTGCAGGCTATAAATACTATCACTGCTTTGAGTCTGGAACTGAAATGCTCCCAATGCACTGGCCCTGGCAACATCACTCAACCACTGATCAAACCTACTGGCTGTTTATCTTTCCTTGAAAGCCCCACTCCACACGCTTCAGACCACACGCTGCTCACTAGACAAACATTTCCAACCACACAATACAGAAACCTCAGAGAAGCCATTTCCGGGTCACTTTTCCTGGCTGACTTTTGCCCTGACCTTTGCTTTTTCCACAAAAACAACTCCTATTTCTCCCCCTCTCTCTTATTTCTCCCTCATTCAGAGTGGCTTTTCTGAGAAAGGAATTTCCTGATAGAGCAGACTGTGTGAGTGTGCACACACACACACACACACCCCGGCCTGCCCAGGGCCTGAGGGAATCTCTCACAGGTCAGGCAGAAGATTTGCAGGGGAGGATTATATTTTTAAATGAGCTGTCTGGGAGGAAGCGTGGAGATCACTATTAACTGACAAGCTAGCATGATCAGAGCAAGAGGTCAGCTATCAGGTGTCTGTTTACAGCCGGGCTAGGCAGGAAGATCACAGAGGGGCAAGGAGAGGAGGAGAGGATGCTGTCTCAGTGCACGTGTTTGGCCTGAGGTGCATTGTCAGGGTGGTGATGGAGAGGCCAGCACGGTTAGCCCCTCACTTGTATGACCACAGGCAATCCCCCCACTTGGTTTGTGTGTTTAGTGGAGGGGCCATGAGAGAAGGAAGGAAGTGGGAGGGAGAGGATAGAGGATTCTTGTGTACCTGGACATGCCGCACACGGACCAGCGTGGGGCGACACTGCACATTGCGGTTGTTGCAGCACCCAGAGCACCGCTGCACCTCCACACACGGCGGCCACACCACAAAGTTGGCATTGGTGGAATCTACCATGCTCCGGGAGATTTCAAAGACCTCCGTCCGTGTCTTGCACTCTGCGAGTACTGCTGGCTCAGCATCTACCACTGCAAATAGAAGGGCCCAAGAGAAAAATGGTGAAATAGGCTTCACAGGCTACTCCCAGAAACCTGATGCAACCCCACTATGTTATCTGACAAAGGCTTACACTCTCCTGCAGCTACAGATATATATTCTTTCCCCATCCTACACCCGTTCAATGCCACTCACTGTCTCCTTCAAAGGGCCAAGCATCCTGATGGTACATAATAAATAATGATAACTTCAGCTAACATCTCTGGCCAGAAAGGACAGGAGCTAGTCAGTGCAGCTGCCTAACGAGACAGAGTGATTTGCTGCAGAATGATGTCTCCTGCTTCCAAACACCAGCTCCTCCACTTCAGGTGCCGAATGCTTGGCCTCTGCAACACTTTCAGGCCCTGCTGGAGCTAGAGGATGGGACTGGGAATCAAAAAGTGCAAATAACAATTGCTAGGGCACCAGGCCTGGTCCATTATCATTCTGCTCTGCTGAATTATTTCAGCTAATTTCAATACTTAACAATTAATAGCAGTCTCTGCGTTTGCTTAGGACAGTATCACACTCGGCAGACACACAGTGTTAGTCACTGACTGACACAAGACGTGTCTACAATAGCATATCTCGCTCTTGTTTTCCAGCCCTGGTACGAGCTATGAAATGAAAGCTAATGCAGACATGGCTCAGGCATTGCCAGCACCAAGTCCAAAGCCCCAGCCAGAGGAGGGCATCAGGACACAGTGCTGGAAATGACTGCACCCTGCTGTCTGCACTGCCCCTGGCACTGGGGCAGTTACAGCAATGCTGAAAGAAGGAGACTACATTTGGTAGCATAGAGGCAGAGACAGACTCCCTAACACAAACACACTTACATGGCTAAGTGCACACGCGCACAGTGACACACACTTAAACATGCACGGGCACATTCATACACTCATGGTGGACACAGATGCAGACTGTACAGACCCATGTATCTGTATACCTAATCTCCCACTTACACTGAAACTCCTGCACAGAAGTTAGGTCTGAGTCTATCACTCACCTAGACTTCGTCTCCCTCGAGGCAAGTTTTGACCAGGATGGGCTCGGGTTGAGTTCAGGTCCAAATTGGAGCCATCCTCTTCTGCAAGAGAAGGACAGAGCCAAATAAGACAATGAGATTAAAAAAGTGAGGCAATGATGTGGGAAGCAAGTGACAGAGGAGGCAGCATTTGGGTGATTCATCGGTCTCGTTACTGCACTAGCATGTCCCGTCCAGAGTTTTAGGTTCAAGTCCCAGCTCAGGTCACAAGTGCAATGAGTGTGAGGAGACTCTGCGTTTGTTCACCTCCTCATACTGCTCCAGTCACAGTAACTGGCATATCTTGTTAAAGAGAGGCCCAGGACTGGATTTGCAGAAGATACTCTAGGGCAAGAGTGAGATGCACTTTAGCAGAGCTATTTGGAATGTACGTGGCATAGCAGAGGGAGATTCAGGTGAATCAGCTGAGCAGGAGTGGAGGGTGAGGAGCAAGGCTGCATTAGCAGGAGGTGCTGCGGATGAAAACTGAGGTGCAGTGGTAGAGTTGTGTGTTTGTCCTAGGACTGGAATAACAAAGGGTGCTATGGAGCAGGACTGAGGGGGCAATGGCAGAGCTGAGTGGAGGACCCAGGACTGAAATGGCAGGGGGGCGGGAGGTCAGGATGCAGGTGCATTAGATGACGTGGCAGTGAGGTACTTGTGTTCTCTCTCCCAACCCACCGCGTTCATTTGAGGTAGTCAACTTTTTTGGCAGGAGAATTGAAAAATGAGTTCAAAATAACTCTTCCTCTCTACTACTGTCAGTTAAAACTCAGGTGCTGGGGGTAGTTGGGGGGGAAGGGAGGAGGACTGGTAGCAGTCAGCCCAGTTCCCAGTACCCCCATCCCACTGCTTTCCCATAGGAAGTGCTGAACAGAGAAATTCTCATAGTCTCTATGGGTTTCTCTAATAAGTGGCCCCTCTTGAGCCCCAGACTAGAGCAGTGTTCAGAGACAGCTCCCACCCAGCGGCAGCTGTCTCCTTCTGTGGCCTGGTGTAGCTGCAATGGGAGGCAGAATGGACATGAGCCTCCGGGGAGTTACTGTATTAAAGTGAATTCAGGACTGGGAAAAGGCGCTGGACTGAAGATCTCTGTTTATCAGGCACAATAGCAGAGCAAGCTTCCCACACCTATCACTCCCCATAATGCACTTCACTCCTGCCCTGGGAAGGCCACTTTTTAAGGGTGAGAGGGGCATTTGGTCTCTGTTCAGTCCACACGTTAACAAGCCATCATCGGTGGATATTGTGAACACCTGGCTGCCAGCCTGTGGTGACAGCACCAAGCTGATTTCACATAGGCCAGCAAACAGGAATGACATGCAGTCACTAACTACTTGAGGGCAGATTGGAATCTATAACTTGGGTATGAAAGCTTTCAGTCCCATATGTGATCCCCTGTGTCATCCAGTCTTTCCTAATCTGGGTTTAGCGTGGAACCAATGACCTGGGTTTGAAAGGCTCCATAGCCTATTCCCAGACCCCTGGTCTCCCAAGAGAATCCTGTTTCATTTCTTAAGTATATGAGTGGGTAGTCACTGGAACAGAAATGTATCCCTTACGTAAGCTATAGGACATGACAGACTGCACACATCTTCTCTGTCTCTCCCCCTCCCCCCTCCATCTTGCATTCTCTGGAATTTTATCAGGCGAGGGTGGGGGTTGCCTTTTGCATAAAGGTTGAGTTGATGAGAAAAAAATAGCAACACTGTTGACTTGAAACAAATCTTCTATTGAAAACTGAGGCCCCCCCTCCTCCTCCCCTTCTTCTCGATAGGCCATTGCTGCTGCTGCTAATGGGTGGGGACCCAGGCTTGCAAAAGGCAGTGCTGCTAATTTTGGAAGCTGCCCCATTGTGTGGCTCATGGACGCAGAAGAAGAACTGGGGGGGGGGGAACCTCGTCGCCTCTTTTTAAGGAAAACAATAGCAGCCCACAGCTGGTTCTCTCCCCCCTTCCCCGTCCCCTCCCAGGCCATTTTGAAAGGGAGCGGGAATGCTTTTGAGAACGTGCCAGTGGTCCGACTGGCATAGGAAACAAAAGCAGGAAATTCTGTTCCCCCGTAGATAGTGTCTCGGCAAGGATTACAAAGCTACAAACAGACAAAACACAAGAGAGAAGGAGAGGGGGGTGGAGGGGGACGGGCGGGAGCAGAGGTTAGAATAGAATGGAATTCACTCTGAAGAGACCGTTTATAAATAAATTCCTGATCCAGCCTGGCGACCGTGACACATGGTCCCATTCCCACACGTGCCAATCCCTCCACACTTTGCTCCCTGGGCTGCTGCTGCTGCTCTGTGACTTCAGTCCTGGCCAGGGGTTCCCAAGCACTGCAAACTCTGAGCTATTACCCACAGAAAATGGCAAAGCAATTCCAACCCCACCACCAGCTTAGTCGGCCTGACACAATCCCACGTCCTTCTTCCCTTTTCTATCATCTCATAGAAGGGTCTACCTGGGAACCAGTCCAAACACCTGCCTGTGCCCCTCCCTATCTATTCTACTTGGGGACCAGCTCTCTCATCCCCTCTCTCCCTGCACATATTTCCACCTGCTTCTAGATGAGTGCTATCAGCTCACCTGGCCCACTCCCAACCACCCACTAGTCTGTCTTTTTGTCTTCCCATGGATCAGTCTATTCATCCACTTGTGCATCTCCTCAAAGCCCACTTCATTCATTCACCTATGTGCCTTTGCATCAGCCCATGAGCTAGTTCACTCACCCGCTTGTGCGCCTCTTAATCTACTCATGTTCCACTCCAACCACCTCTCTGGGCATCTCCTAGCTGAGAAGCTTGCTTGGGTTTTTCTCACGCTCCTCATTCCATGCACCAGGCTATTTAAATCTCCCCAGCACCCAGCCCTATTGTAACTGAGTTTTGCAGTATAGCTTGATAGACTGGCACCTAGAGACTAACATGTTTCTATATTTAGAGTGAGTACGCCTTGCCAGTGTACCTGCTGGAAAAAGAGAGGTACTCCCACCATGAGATTTAAGGAAGGAAGAGGAGTGTTTGGTGTAGAGGAGATTTACCTACGGAGTCTATCTGCAGGGCACGCTGGAGGTCACTCCTGGAGCGCACCGAGCTGTCACTCATTATCTTGTAAATGTCTTCTGGGATGGGGTCCCCCTACCAGACAATAACAAAGTAGGAAACAAGTGTTACACAGGTATTGAATGCCAATCCTGCACAAACAGCTCTAATTATGGTGAGGAAGGGGAAGGTGGCAGTGGGAGGGAGAGGTAGGGAACCAGCCAAATGGAGAGAGGAAAGCTGCCATGAAAGTGTGGGATGGGAAATCTGAGAGGAGGGAAGTGAGAGAAACTCTGCCTCTTACAAAGTGGTCTGCGGAATGAAGTCTGCAATAGCATTACACGCTGAAGAACCCTAAATACTTTGCCAACAGTCAGGGAAGTTTCATTATAAAGGGATAGATTGTGTGACATCACCAGGTGGCTGGCAGTCCTGGTGCATACAGTACCAGAGTAGTTTTAAAAATATCAGAGAAAACCTTCCCAATATTTCCCTCTGTTATGAAACTCACTCACATGATCTATCAGATGTTCTGTGGGGTTTGTTTGTTTTTAAATCCCATTGGCCAATTATGTGCACATCTGGGCACTGTTAAAAAAAAAAGGAGTGGAAAGGGAGACTGACTCCTCTTTCACAGACCAATTTGCTACTCCTGTTTGATCCAGCAGCAAAGTCACAAACTCTGCAGTATGACATCACAGTTATTTCCATGGTGTTGGGCTGTGATGTCATAATAATTGGATTTCAATGTCATAAACCTTGAATGCTGACATTACAAACACCAGGTTACAGGTCAAATTCAGAGCTTGTGTAAATGAGTGCAATTCCATTGAGCTCAGTGAAATCTCAGCCACTTACACCAACTCGGAATTGGTCCCTGTGACTGCCCTGCAGGACTACAGAGTAGAGGCATGGGAAAGCAAGTACTTATTAAAATACGTTTCCAAAATAATAGGAACAGAAACAGAGAAAAGTATTACCCAACTGTTTGGTTAGCTCCATGCTCTCTTTATTCTGGAGTACTCATGTGTGAAAAGTTGGCCTTTCAGCTGCTTGCCTAATTGGGTTGTTGTGCAGTGAGTGGTAGCTGAGCCCCGGCCCGGTGTCCCTCAGTGGGCTGCCCCGTTGTAACTGAGAGGAGAATTTGGCCCCATGTGTTAATGAAATGTAGAGTTTTTTAATGTTTTATGATTATTAGTGAGATGCATGTACCTGGGCTCTGGTGAATGCTCTCTTACCGAGGTTATTCTTTGCTCAACCGCTTTCAGGGTATAACATTTCATTTCAGTTTAGTGCTGGGGAAAAGTGCCAGATTGATGACTCTAGAGACAATGACTCCTCTGTTTATCCACAGAGCAGGTACCACACAGGCAATGGCAATGCACGTTTCACCCCACATGCTGTTCCCCCTTCCCTGTTACCAGTGGGCTTCAGATCTGACCTTTAGGGACCATTTTTAGGGATGAGAAGAGAAGTGCAATTTCCCGGCCCACTAAATCCTTGGCCTTTCTGCTGAGGCTGCCAATAAGGGAGCCAGCTAATGCCAGTTTTCATGGTGTTTTTTGTGATGTAGGCATCTTCCCACAAGACACACAGCTGAGAGGCCATAAACTCGTATCATTCAGGGGCCACCAAACAGCTGTCATATGATGACGACTTCTGATAATTACCAAGCTGGATCTGGGTTGGAACTAGGGTGACCATCTTTTCAAAAGGCAAAAGCAGGACACGTGCAGGAGCTCTGCCCCCCTCTTTGGCCCTGCTCCTGTTCCTCCTCTTCCCCTGAGTTCCCACCCCCTGATCCTCCTCTTCTCCCCTGAGGCCCTGCCCCCTGCCCCCTGGCCAGGCCAGAACCTGGAACCAGGCAGTGGTAAGAGCTGCCCAAGGAGCCCGGGCCACTGTGAGGAGCCCCAGACCCTGCACATGCCCTCGGCGGGGTACGAGGTTGCCCGAGATCACGCCGCCCCGGGCAGGTGGAGGGTCTGGGTATTCCCCACAGTGGCTGGAGTCCCTGGGCAGCTCTTACCATGGCCCGATTCCAGCTTCTGGCCTGGCCAGGGGGCAAGGCCTCAGGGGGAAGAGGAGGAGCAGGGGGAGGGACCTTGTGGTGAGGGAGGGCCAAGGCCCACCTCAGCCCCCTCTCCCCCCCCACCCCCATGAAGAGGCTGGTGCTGCCTCCGAGCCTTGGGCAGGTGCAGTGGTGCTGCAGGGAATCCAGGACAAATGCTGTCCTGGAGTCATTCAACCCACAACCGGGACTTGAACTCTGCATTTCAGGACTGCAATTCGGGACAGATGGTCACCCTAGTTGGAACCAGTGACCTAGACGTGAAAGGCTCTGTATTCCTCCTGTATGGTACTATTTTTGTATCACACACACTGGAGTTTATAGTAGAAAATGGATTGTTTGTGAGTCCAAGTATTTGTAACCTGAGATCAGAATTGATTTTTAATGTTTTCACCTGTCAAGAAATGCATCTGTGGATGAATGTTGCACTGTACAGATGACTCTGGTGCTTCCTGATACTTAATACATGTAGGAAATTAGACTTTATTTTAAACTCTCTGGCACTTGCTGGGGTCAGCAGGCAGGTGCTACACGACTGCACGACTTCGGTGGAATTAGTGGGAAGAGGAGAGATGCAACCTTGCTAGCTAGGGAGGAGGAGGAGAGAAAACTGGAGGAGCATTTATGGATCAGTGCTCTGCAGAGGGATTGCAAAAGCAGGCCCACTCACTGGGGACCGGATTACAGGAATTAGCTCCACTCTCTGATCACAGAAGGAATTTTAGGTGCCAAGTTTTTCCTGTTGCAGATGCTATCAGTTTGACTAAAGCATGTCAGCACGCCCAGGCTGTAGGCCTCCTTATTCTCTACCTGTATCTCTGAAGCACCTCTGGCAGTGGGGACTGCATGCCGGGGCTGTGAGGTTTCTTACTTTCTTCCCCGTCACAAAGCCAAGTCTGAGAGGGAGCTGTGAGAGACTATGCCTGGTTGTGAGGCTTGTTATGCTCTCCCCACCTCTCTGAGTTGGTTCTGTGCGAGGGGAATGCTCACCTAAGATGTCCTAGCATCCCCATGTCACAGAGCCTGGGCTGAGGAAGTTCTGCCAGTAGGAAACTGCACACGCGGGGGAGGGAGGGACCCTTAGAAGCTAAGAAGGGAAGGCACACAATGCAGAAATTACCAGCAAACACAGCCACTTGATTCTGTGATATGGCTGGGAGGAGGGTGGAATGGCAGTGGGAGGTGGAGTCTCCCCATGGGCCAACCAGAGCAGCCAGGGATTTTCCTACAATTGCAGCAAGGGGGGGGGGAAGGTTGGGGGGTGTATTAGTCTAGAGTAGGTTAATGATCTCCTTTTAGCTTTGTGGTAGATCAAAGAAGTCTCTTGTCTTGATGGAGTCCTGGCTGGCTGTCAAGTGCCTGAGGCCTGACCTTGTGCTGCTGCAAGGCCCTGGAATTCCTACCCCAGTGATTTTGTTCCTCTCTCTGCTCCCACCCTGAGTTCCTCCCTTCCCCAGGTTCTGTACTTGCATGCACAGCCATCACGCTAGAGACTTGCAGGCAGACACACACTGACGGACGCATACACACAAGCACGCTTCTTTGATTGTTTAACATTGTCACATGATTTTGGTGCTCATGAAAGCAAGAGATGTACAGTGCTGGGCAGGTGCTGGGCAAGCCAGTGGGGTCTCCTCAGTGGCGGCTTTGCCTGCCCTATGTTGAGGCAGAACAGTGTGATGGTAAGTTCTAAGCACGTCTCTATTATGTGTCAGATTTTCCTCCCTACTTTCAGATGTCAGCAGCCTTGGCTGATGCAAAACGAATCCACGTGCAGCTCTGCTAATGTTCTACGTATAGCTCAGTCCTGTCCTACAGTCCCCTCTGTTATTTCAGTCTGAGACCCCCTCACAGCTCTGCCCGTGCCCCTCAGTCCTGACCGGGAGCCCAGATCTATTTCAGTCCTTGGCCCTCTGCTATGGTAAGATTTGAACCCCAAGATACCAAGGGGGAAACCCAAATGCATTAACTCACTATAAAAAAAAAAAAAAGAGGAGTCCTTGTGGCACCTTAGAGACTAACAGATTTATTTGGGCATAAGCTTTCGTGACTTTTTGTGACTCTCTCCCTCCCCTGCACTTGTGGACATGTACACTGAGTAGGGCAATCTAGCATAGAGCCAACCCGTGTTAGGGTGGGGAGGGAAGAGTGAGTGCTGCAGAGGCCAGTTCACTGCTCTGGGGTTAGAAATATGTACGCCGGGCTATATGGAAAACTCAGGTTAGATTCCAGGTCCTATTCCCTGGGCTGTCAGGAGCTGGGAGTGCTGAAAAGTGTGATCGGTCTCTGCAAGGGCAGTGAATGGAGCATGCACTGCCATTCTGCAGTGATCCCTATGGCTATTCATGGCTTCCAACAGATTGCAGCTCATTCCTCCTCATTTAGTAGCACAGCAAATGCATGGCCCCGAGGGAGCAAAGATTGTGAAACTGAGAGGAAAGGATTGAGAAAGACCCTTGGGGCTAGGAGAAAGAAATTCCTCCCCTCCTTTTTAGGCTGTGATTCTGCATTTCCGGGTAGTGCCACATAAATGGCACAGGAGAGAGGATGGAAGGGAAGACCCTCCGATTTGGGGGAGGAAAATGCAGAAAGGCACTGAGCTCTCTGCCCTTCTACCTGGGAAAGGGGGTAGGTTATGAAACTCCCCAGCCACCTCATTGCTGATCAGAACAGAGGGGTCACAGTGCCAGGGATGGGTTGATAGCCACTGTGTCATTATACCATGGTGGGTGCATGAAGGATGAGGAGAGCAAGGTACGAAAAGAAGAAGTTTCTCTTTACCTCAAACTCAGATTGGGGATGGTGAGGGGAGACACTGTGACATTCCTCAGCGTGGAGTAAGACGGGCGAGTCCCAGCAGAGCCTGGCAAGAGACTCATTCTGACTTAACCCCAGGGGCTGTTGGTTCCTTGGCTGGGCAGATGCATTTAACCCTTCCAGTGCCACGCCCAGCTATGGGTAACCTCTTAGGATCCTTCCACCCGTCCCCCAGGGACCAATTCTGCTCTCTCACAAGTCAGGGAAAACCCCTTCATCTCTCCCAGAATCCATTCCACATGGGCACAAAAATATTGTTTAGGTTCTGTTCCCTAAAACATCCCATTCAGTCTTTGCTAACTTGATTCCAGTGACACAGTCTTGCCCTCTATGTTTTAACCATCTACTAGCACCAGTCTCACCCACCCATCCCCTGACATGAAGAGGAGGCATACAGTCCCCAGCCCCCAAGTAACAGCAGCCTCTGGGCAAAGTAATGGAAAAATTTGCCCATCAGCACAACATGTATAAATAGTGTCGGAAATACCGTAAGAGACAGTCATTCTCTCCCGGCCTACACATCAGCTGATGGGGAGAGATAGACCCACGCTGATCACCTTGTCATTTCCACGGGCTTACCCAAGACATGTGACCCATCCTGAAATTCACTGCCATGGTTGCACCATTTCACTCCCGCAAGAGCCTCACATGTGCAGGACAGTATAAGAGGCTTACGCCTTCACACCATGAAGATGTAAATTAGAGATGGGCCGAAACTAGGACTGTTTAACAGCCCCACCCCATTCTTTGGGAGATGGACTACAAAATGCGCAGGCCCAGCCAATGGAAATTTACAAAAACCAAAGCCACGCCTGGTTTAGCCCATCTCTCTAAAGGTTGCAAGGCAATTATGATGACCCACAGGGAAAATGCATATAGGTTAGCATCCTTGCTTCCCAACTGGCAAATACCTTCCCACTTCCACACTCCCCTTGGAAGGGCTCCCAGGCCTTAAAGATGGGTGTGATTGGAGACGTGGAGGGACCAAAAGGACTCCACTTTACAGCTCAGATCTTTCCGAATCAGATGCAAAGTCAGTGTTTCTAGTGACCTTTCCCCTGACATTGTTGAGAAAGATGGGAGTTCAGGATCAAGTAGTTCCTCCCTTTACAGGCAGTGAGGAATCATCATGCATGCTGCTTTGACAGTGCCTGCCGTTAAGCAGTCAGTTAAGAGTTTCAGGAGCTTCTGCAGGTTGGTGGAGAGGGGGACAGTGACAGGGCTGTGAATGTGGGTTTGGGTCGGGAAACTCCATCAGGGCGCTGAATGGAGGCAGGGGTGTGTCCTCTCAGGCAGGTGCCATCTTCAGCCTGGTGAGGGAGGTGAGAAATGCCATCACAGTCCCTCCAAAAAAACCTACTGCTGGGGGCCAGCATTCCTGAGTTCTGACATCACCAGACAGTATTAAAGCAGTGCCCAAACACTGTGTGTGTGCACGAACGCACGCGTGTTGGTGCGCAGGTGCGTGAATACACCTCTCACAATGCATAGAAATGGGCACATTTCTTTTTTTCCCTCCCTGCCAACATAGATGATGTTTCATGTTTAGTGCGCGAGGTGGAAATATACTCGCCTACTCAAACAAACACAACCGCTGGGCAGCCCACAGCACCAACTGCTTCCCTTTTGTGGTCTGGGTAAGAGAAGAGAGAGCCACAAGGAATAAAAGATACCTCATACCCGGTTTTACGTCCATCCCCTCCCCTGTGCCCACACAGGGAGAGACTAAAATGAGGAAGAGAGAAACGATGCAAAGCAGGAGGTGATGTTTTGGGGCGGAGCATTCCTGTCTCCTGCCCATGTTCCAAGCCAGGATTCAACCCACTTGTTTGTCATCCTCCCACTGGGTACGTTCTGGTGCAGTTGCAGTTATGTGGGGGGGGGGCAATATTAGGGGTCTTTTGCCTCCCTCACTCCTTTGTGGAGTCAGATACTGATAAATGACAATGCAGAGGCCCGAGGATCAGGGAGAGTCCCTTCCCCTCGACCACATCTCCCCTGGCAGGAAAAACAGCTCCAGGGTTGGAATGGAAAAGAGAGCTTGGTTTCCATTTGGGGAAATACAAAAGCTGCCCTCATCACATGGGTTCAATGGATCAAACTTGTCACCTGACCCCAGTTCCCATGGCGTGTTTTCTCCTAAGCAGTCTATGTGTGTGGGGGTGGGCGATAGTTGAGGGGGTAATTGCATGGTGTATATATGTGTGGATGTATGTATGCTCAGGAATAAGATGACATATTTGCATTAAGATGTCTCTCTGGTGCACAGATGGATATCTCTAACCTAATTTAATAGAACCAGCAAGATGTGCACATGCCTTAACTTGTTGTGTCAGGTCTGAATTCAGACTGTAGGCTTCTCAGGGCAGGGTCTGTGCCTTTACTTGTTTCTGCAAATGCCTTGCATACTTTGGGGGTGCTCAGAAATATAATAATAATGTTTGTATGATACATGCATGTGTATATTTACATGCAGATTTGCATAGGTGTGTATTTATATGATGAATGCTTTGTTGGGGAGGGATTTGCATAGAGGATGGGGTGTTTAATGTATCCATGGATGTGTGTCTTTGCATGAGGCTGTGGGGGAGGGGGAGGCACAATGTAGAGGGCTTATTAGTTCCCCAGGCATTCTAGCACAGTAATGGATAAACTCTGCCTTTTCAACCAAGACAGCTTTAGCCAGGCCTCTACTTTCCTTAGAGCTGCCCGTTGATTCCAGTTCAGAGCTTTTGTGAGTTCAGACAGGGGAGAAAAGAACTACAATGTTTGCCCGTCCACAGTCCAAAGATGCAGCCTCTTTGTGACTTTCCAGGGAAATGAGGGTTCTCCTGACTCTAATGCTCCATTTTCATTGATAAAATATGTCTCCTTTCTTTCCCATTCCTGTCAGGCAGTGCTGTAGACAGAGGTGTCGCTTAGTGATCTGAGCATATAATTTCTGTTCCTTACTTTGACCACCTGTAGCCTTAGGTAAATTATTTAGGCCAAAAATTTCAAGCCAGGGTTCCTGAAGTTAGGCACCTAAAATCTTACATAAAATGAGGTGTGGATTTCAGAGGTGTAGCGCGCCCACATTGATGTCTCTGGTTGTTGTGGCTGAATATCAGACCACTTCTATTTCAGTATCCAAAAGGGTGCTTAATTTTGAGCATCCAAGAGTCTGTCCTTTCCATGCCACAGTTTCCCCTTTCTAAAATGAGGAACATAAGAATGGCCATACTGGGTCAGATCAAAGGTCCATCTATCCCAGTATCTTGTCTTCCAACAGTGGCTGATCCCTGATGCTTCAGAGGAAATGAACAGAACAGAGCAATTTATCAAATGATCCATCCTACTGTCCAGTCCCAGCATCTGGCAGTTAGAGGTTTAGGGACACCGAGAGCATGGAGTTGCATTCCTGATGATCTTGGCTAATAGCCATTGATGGACTTATCCTCCATGAATTTATCTAATTCTTTTTTGAACCCAGTTATACTTTTGGCATTCACAGCATCCCCTGGCAATGAGTTCCACAGGTTGACTGTGCTTTGTGTGAAGTAGTACTTCCTTTTGTTTGTTTTAAACCTGCTACCTATTAATTTCATTGTGTGCCCCCTGGTTCTTGTGTTATATGAAGAGATAAATAACACTTTCTTGATCACTTTCTCCACACCGTTCATGATTTTATAGACCTCTATCATATTCCCCTTTAGTAATCTGTTTTTTACGATGAATAGTTCAAATCTTTTTAATCTCTCCTTATATGGAAGCTGTTCCATACCCCTAATTTTTGTTGCCCTTCTCTGTACTTTCCCCAATTCTAATATATCTTTTTTGAGATGGGGTGACCAGAGCGGCGCACAGTATTCAAGGTGTGGGCGTACCATGGATTGATATAGGGGCATTATGATTCTGATTCTTTCTGTCTTATTATCTATCCCTTTCCTAATGGTTCCCAATATTGTTAGCTTTTTTTGACTGCTGCTGCACATTGAGTGGATGTTTTCAGAGAACTATCCATGACTCCAAAATCTCTTTCTTGGGTGGTAACAGCTAATTTAGACCCCATCATTTTTATGTATAGTTGGGATTAGGGTTTCCAACGTGCATTATTTTGCATTTATCAACACTGAATTTCATCTGCCATTTTGTTGCCCAGTCACCCAGTTTTGTGAGACCTCTTTGTAACTCTTTGCAGTCTGCTTTGGACTTAACTATCTTGAGTAATTTTGTATCATCTGCAAATTTTGCCACCTCACTGTTTACCCCTTTTCTCAGATAATTTATGAATATGTTGAACAGCACTGGTCCCAGTACAGATCCTTGGGGAACCCCACTATACCTCTCTCCACTGTGAAAACTGACCATTTATTCCTGCCCTTTGTTTCCTATCTTTTAACCAGTTATTGATCCATGAGAGACCCTTCCCTCTTACCTGATGACTGCCTACTTTGCTTAAGAGCCTTTGGTTAGGGACCTTATCAAAGGCTTTCTGAAAGTCCAAGTACTATATCCACTGGATCACCTTTGTTCACATGTTTGTTGATCCCCTCAAAGAATTCTAATAGATTGATGAGACATGATTTCCCTTTTACAAAAGCCAAGTTGACTCTTCCCCAACATATTGTGTTCATCTATGCATCTGATAATTCTTTTCCTTACTGTAGTTTTGACCAGTTTGCCTGGAACTGAAGTTAGGTTTATAGACCTGTAATTGCCAGGATCACCTCTGGAGCCTTTTTAAAAATTGGTGAGACCTTAGATATCTGCCAGTCATCTGTTACAGAGGCTAATTTAAGCAACAGGTTACTACATACCACAGTTAGTAGCTCTTCAATTTCATATTTTAGTTCCTTCAGAATTCTTGGGTGAATACCATCTGGTCCTGGTGACCCATTAGTGTTTACTGTATCAGCTTGTTCCAAAACCTCCTCTATTTACATCTCAATCTGGGACCATTCCTCAGATTTGTTACCTACAAAAATGGCTCAGGTGTGGGAATCTCCCTCACATTCTCTCCAGTGAAGACTGATGCAAAGAATTAATTTAGCATCTCTGCAAGGGCCTTGTCTTCTTTGAGTGCTCCTTTAGCACCTATATTGTCCAGTGGCCCCCCTGATTGTTTGGCAGGCTTCCTGTTTCTGGGGTACTTTAAAATAATTAGCTCTCAGTTTGTGTCTTTTACTAGTTACTCCTCAAATTCTTTTTTGCCTGCCTATACTCTCACACTTGACTTGCCAGAGTTAATGTTCCTGTTTTTCTCAGTGGGATTTGACTTTAAATTATGTCTTTTTGTTTCTTAACTGCCTCCTTTACTCTGGTGTTGAGTCATGGTGACATTTTATTGGTCCTCTTACTGTTATTGTTTTGAACTGCGCTTACAGTACCTGACAGAGGGGCTACGGGGATTAATAAGTTAAGGCTTGCCCCGTTCTCTAAAAAATGTAAAGTGCTATCTAGCTGCTAAGTATGATGGTTATTACTTTCCCCTGGAGCTGTTCCAGATAGAGCTGTGGCAGCCTGTGGAGGAGTTAACAGGAGCGTGATGTTGATTTACCCTCATTAAAAGGAAAGAAATAGTGGTGTGGTGGGAACTCCTGCAGTCTGGGAGGGAGAGAAGGCGGACAGAGTTTTGGGCTGAAATCCTGGAATGAATCTGTGCTGGTTTTTCTCAGGCTGCTCATCACCCGTGCTGGGGAAGCCCTTCCTCCCTCCCGCTTGGCTGTATTTGGTTTGGCTCTGGGCAGTGAGACTGGCACAGTGAGTGACTGCAGCTGTAGAAAGGGTGGGGCCCGAAGTGCACCTGCCCCTCCCCCCGATAGGTGAGGCATGGGGGGGGGGCGTCCCCCGCTGGCACCGCAAGGCAGGAGCGAGCGGAGGTGGGTGAAAGCTGCATGACGACTCGCAGGAGCCCGGAGAACAAAAGGAGAATTCTTTCCACGAGCTGGTGGTCAAAACAACCTGCCTTGGCTGCGTCCCAGCTCCCAGCTTTCCAACTCGGCTAGGCTGCTCACCTCCACGTTAACCCCCTCCTGCCTCGCTCCCTGGGCCACGCCCGCCGCCCTTTGGGCATTTTCGGGGGACTGTGTTTTTTTTTCCACATTGCGCCTGTTTATACTGGGCTGGGTCCTGCCCTGGGCTCTCTATGAATAACTCTATTGCAGAAGTACGAGTCCTCTTTTCTCGTGCTGTTCCTGTCGCTCCCAGACTAAATTCTTTGCTGTTGCCAGCTCGCTGCAAGGAGGAGCAAACTCATCCAACTTGATTTCTTCAGCCGTTTTTATTTGTAATTACCCCCCCCCCCCCGCAGCTGTGCATTTCCAGCCAACCTGCTGCGGCTCTCCCGCCCTATGTCCTGACCCTCTGGAGACGCACGCTTACTCCTGCGGGGACACACCGCGCAGCATGCTGAGGGTCGGACCCAATTAAGTTACACTGGTGTGAGAGAGACCAGAGTCCCAAGAGACGGGCACAATGTGTTTGAAGAAATCTCGGGGAGGGGGGGAATAAAACCAGGAAAGCAAAAGAGAGGACGTGGGTTCCTTTAAGAACCCTCCCTCCCCCACAAACCTCTCTCTAGTCTCTGCAAATCGTTACAATCTTCCCTTCCTCTTGGGTGTTTGTTCAGAACTGATAGGAGGATCCCTGCTGCAGGCAGCTCCCGGCCCCGAACAGCTGGGGAACACGCTGCTGCTGCTGCAGCCAAGCAACCAGGGCTAGAATTCAGCTGCAAGAACTCAGGGAGCTCCCCACTTCCACTCAGCCTGACCTCCCCGCGTGAGAGAGACCTAAATCTTGAACGACACCAGAGCTTTTTCATTCCGTCTGACTCCACCAGCAGCGTGAGATGGGCCGCAAGCGCCTGCTGTAACTACTGGGGGCTCTCTCCTTCGGCCAACTCCCCCGCCCCCGTTGCAACAGGTACCCCAGGCTCCTTCTTGAACTGCCAGACAGGCTCATCATCCCTGTTTAATTCCAGCAGAACCCATCTTGAAGATCCCCGCCCGGAGGTCTGAGGTGCCACTGGATTACATGTTTTCTCTGGGGAGTGGTGGGAGAAGGTGTTTCCCCCCTACAAACAGCTAGCCAGCAGGGCAAGAGCCAGCCATGGTGCGCTGCAGAAAGAGGTTTTGTTAGTTTTAAAGACCAAAACTCATAAATGCATGAGAGATTGGGAAGCTGCAACTGCTACATTTGGCCAGGATGAATGGCCATCTATGAATCCAGAGTCAAAACTGACCCCTTCTCCCCAACTCCCTTTTACCTGTCAGTTCAGCGGCTTAAATGTTGCTTGTTTAACAGTATTTATTTTCCCCTTATTCATTTTCTTGCCTTTTAAAAACTAAAATAAAGGACAATGATAATAACCCGCAAATGTACAACTGTTCCCACAGATACAATGAAACTTGACAGAGAAACACCTATAAGGAGTTCTTTCTCACTCTGCTCTGTATACTTTATCCTGGGTCTAAAGTCACCAGATATTGATTGTTCTCAGTTGTAAAATAAAATGGTTTGACACTCACCTCAGTGCTGATGAGAGGCAGGTACCAGAGAGACATGAAGATCAATCTGAAATCCATACTGACTCTGAGCCCCAAAAGTTCCAGACACATTGAAGGACAGACTTTAAAAGAAATAATAAATTCCCACGCTTAGGCAAAGAGGTGAGAGAGGCAGGCTCTGCTTACAGTTTGGCTCCAGCCTTGCCTTCTGCACACAGGGCTCTGCACTTCTTCATTTTCCTTTCCAAATTATTTTCTCTCGTCTCCCACAATCATGGAGTGGGGAAGAAAGGGTTAAAAAACAGGGACTTTATTTTAAAAAAAGTAAATCTTGGTTACTTGTCTGCCCCTTTCTTTGCCTCATCAGCCAGCAGGAATATAGGAGAGGAGTATAAATAAACTAAAAAGGCAGTCCCCCCAAAAATGTATGCATCCAAAGTCTGTCTGTCTTCCCCCCTCTCCACAAGAAATCTTTCAGTATTTCCTTTTATCGGATGGTCCACACACTTATCTTTTTCCTTCTTAATTTTTGTTCTTTAAAAAATAAAAAAGACCCACACAAAAAGGTAAAAATGTTTTGCAATGTTTTCCAAAAAAAAACCCAAGTCTTAAACAAAGTTTTCCTAAATGTATATACAAAATCCGAAAATAAATCTTCTTTCTTAATTTTTTTTGTTGGTTTAATTTTTTTTAATAATGTTTTTCTTCCTCTGGCATATTTTTTTAAAAAGTTGTTTTTAAGTTGAATTTTTTTCTCCTAAATTATTTTCTGGTTTCAGTGTCTTTCAAAATGTTGCTGGTAGTTTGGTTGTATGTGAGGTCTGATTTGTTTGGTTTGGTTTTGCAGACAGCTGAGCAAATGTCTTGGCTGGATTCTGTGTGTGTGTTGAGTCTTGATAAGTCTCAGCGGTGGTGCTGCTGCTGCCGCCTCTTATGCTCTGTTGCAACAAGAAAAAAGGTAAAATCAAGTGGGAGGAAAGAGAGTAGCAGGGAGAGAGCTGATGGGTCTCTATTTTAGTCTGCAAGAAAGAGAATAAGGTGGCACCCTTTCAGCTGTTCTTTTAAAGGAGAAGAGAGAGGGGTGGAGACAGCTAGCAGCAACTCCTTTCTTGGCTGTATATCAAAGACAGAAAAAAAATCTAATAAGGCACTGACAATTCAATACTCACCAAAATAAAAAAGACCCTCAATAATAAACATAATTTATATTGGTGATGTCCCTATACTCACATAGAAGTGGGGAGAGAAATTCCTTCAGGAGTGAGAGAGAGATAAGGAGAAAGGCATTCCCAGCAGAGCAGTTGATACTTTTGGCCCAAGACTAAGACTTTCACTGTTGCAACTCTCAGCATTTTTTCCCCTGCCCTGCCATCCCGCTTGCTCTGGAGGGAGATATCATTTTAATATCTTCAATCTCTTTGTGTGCAGAAGAAAGCCAAAAAAATTCAAACATTGTTACAACAGAATTTGTGTTGCTCTTGGCACTAAAAGGAATTTTGCCGCATGATTATCTCTACATGTAATAAACATCCAAAGGGAAATTAAGCAAGGAGGTATTTGCTGGGGGAAGCAAGAGGGTTAGTTAACAGGTGAATTCAAGATAAAGTCATATTACTTCTCATAAACTCATGCCTTCTTGTAAACTCACATGTTCTCTTCATGAACAAAAGGACACACAACACACACACATACAAATCACACGTGCTTTCTCACACACTCATGTACTCTCTTTCAAAGACATACCCACCCATGCTCTCTCCTACACACAGCCTTATACACTCACACACACAAACTGCATGCTCTTTAACACTCTCACTCTTGACATATGCACAACCATATGCATACTCTGTCGGAGTAATGCAATCAGAGATACTCACAGGCACTCTCTCACACCATCAACACAATTAGACACCCATAATCACATACTCATGCATCCTGACAGACACATCCACATGCTCTTCTCTCTCACCTGCACAAATACACACACACATTTGGAGCTAAGGTGCTTGCTCTTGTGATTTCTCTGATAGAGAATTTCAGCTTCATACCCCAGGGGTCCCAGGGCACTGTACGCAGCAGAGAGAGAGATCCCGATGGCACAGCGACAGCCTAGGCAAAGACCCCAGCCATTCTCTGGTCAGCAATGGTATGAATGTAGCGGCAGCTATTAGAACCCCATTCACTGAGGGAAGGGATGCTGGTTAAGATGCTGGAGTTACTCTTCTAGAAGTGCCCTGTGATCATTAACTTCTCCATGATCAGCAACCACAAGAGATGGGCAGAAGGGTGTCCAGTGTAATGTCTCCTCTGCAGTGTGAGGCCCTGGACATCACAACTCTTCCCAGCTTAGCTATTCATACCTAAAGGGCCTGACTTTGAGCTCCTATTCTCTGGTGTAAATCAGGAACCTGTGGAGTACATGACTGCAGAATCAGATTCTCCGTATCTACGTCTCCTATAACAATACAGCAATCCCCTCTGCTCCCTGCTTCCAAGAGAAATGTAACCTAACTCACAAAAGCATAATATTCACATAGAAAGGCTGGGCTAAGCTAAGTGCTCTGACTTAGCAAGGTACATGGGCCGCCTTCATCCTAAACCAGGAAGCAAGAGGCCAGATTCTCTGCTGGTGTAAAGTCATCAGAGCGATGCCAGTTTACACCAGCTGAGGATCCAACCCATGGCACACAGCTGCAGGAGGAAAGGCTTGGGATGGAAGGGTGTTGAATCAGACCCGAGCCTAACTCCAGAACTGAAGCATGGGAAGGCAGTGTCTCATATACCCCTCTGGCATAGTGCCACCTCCCCAATATATCACAGATCTTAAAGGAGCTTTCTCTTAGATCTTCCAGTCACACTCCCCACTAACACCATTAGTGTTACTGCTCCCTTCATTCTCTAGGCCAGTGTTCTCCAAAGTGGGGTGCGCAAGAGGATCCTTAGGGGGGCATGGCAGGAATAGTGCCTTTTTTTTTTTTTTGCTTTGGCAAAAATGATAGAGCTGGGGCGGCACAGGGTGCATGCTCAAAAAATTTTTACTGATAGGGGTGCGTGATCAAAAAAGTTTGGAGACCACTGCTCTAGGCATGGTCCACTGACCACCCTAGCTGGGTCCACATCACATCAATCATCACACATGTGAACATACAGGGTCAGATCCTCAGCTAGTGTAAATGGGCATACCTGAACTGATTTCAGTAGAGCTACTATGATTTACATCAGCCGAGATTATGGCCCATAGACCACCCAGGACTGGACCAGTGTGGGCGTGGGAGCTGAGCACTTTACGTACATCAGTCAAAGCGAGTGGGGCTAAGGACTAAGCTAAGTGCTGCATCTTTTCTCTGAGACACAAGACATAAGGAAATGTTGTACGACTCTAGGGTCTGCCTTGGGGGTACTGGCTTTTCTACATCCAGCTACATTACGTGTAAGGTCGGATGGAAATAAAGTTATTTATTTTGATGTGGATGATGCTTGGGAATTTTTAGAAGCTCAGCAACAGTGAAAAGCTAAATCCCGATTGAATCTTTAAACGACAAGGAAGAGGATGTTTGGAAGTTGACTAATCATCCACCTGTAACCCTGGCTGAAAATAGAACTAAATAATATTCAGAGTTGCTTGGATTTCAGAGGCTATTTATTTGTCTTTTCTGTTTTTAACACAGGGACAGATTTTTCTCTTGTGAAAAAATCTTAAAGGTACTGGGCCAAATTCAGATTTGGGCAGATGCAACTCCACTGAGCCCAATACCAATTCACTAGGGCTGCCTCTGCTTACCCCAGCTCTGAACTTGACTAGTTCTCTGTTCTCTTTATTTCATTGCTTTTACGAAATAGGATTGCTGCTCACCTCATTATTTCCAGAATCGTCACCTTTCTAATGAGGCGATCGCACCTTCTATAAGGACTGCCATGAGACATTCATTGGACTCCAAAGCACTTTGGAGGCCAGTGGCAATGTCATTATGTTATGTCACATCACAACAGTTGGACACTGCATTGTCATTTGCATATTGCAGTGGGATGAGGTTTAGATGCAATGGGATGATGTTGAGCCAAAATGTCATTATATGTCATCATGACTTGACGAGGCAATGTCACAACCTAGTGATGGCTGAGCAGATCCCATCAAACAAGCCACAAATATGACAGCCCTACAGGATCCCTCCATGTTCGATAGCCTGGAGTTTTAATTATGAAGTTTTTTTATGAGAAATTTCCTCCCCTCTTTGAACAATGAAGAATTGCGTTCATCGTGCCCCAATCATTTATTTGTTATTGGGAATTGGTTTAACATACACGTAAAAACCCTAAAACAATGTAGATTCCCTAGCACATAAACAGCTTCTCCCTCATCAGCTCAAATGTTGGCAAAAAATTCTCGGCTGGCCACAGATCACATATGCAACATGTGAGTGTTAATAACCTTTTCTGATGATTTTGTAGGGGTAGGAAACAAAACTGGGTTTATAGTGGGAAGCAAGACGCAGCCTGAATTGTGGACACGTCTCAGCCTCTCCATGACGAATGCTACTTAAAATTAATCAATAGAAAAAAATAGGAGGTCTGAAAGTCAGGGTCTAAAGTGTCTCAGTATAGCTGAGTGGGTCTCTTCGGATTGGAATAGCAGGTGATACCGCAGAGCAGGACTGAGATACATTGGCTGAATTGTATGGTAGCCCAGAACAGGAAAACAGAGGGTGCTGCTGCTGAGGATTAGGGTGTATTAGCAGCAGAGGGTGCTGCAGGGTAGTGCATTGGCAGAACTGTGGGGGGAGGGCAGACCTGGGGGTGGAAGAGCATAAGTGGTATAAGCAAGATTGAGATCCATTAGCAAAGCTTGGGTGGGGTTCCCAGGGACAGAAATAGCAGGAGGTAATTTACCATTATTGCAGCCAGATAAATTCATCCCTTGTGTAACTCCATAGTTCAGTGAAGTCACAGCTAAAGATGAATTCAGCCCACCTAAATCTTGCTCTCTGACTAGCATGTACCAGGGGCCAGTTCTGATTTCACCTCAGTGGTACTCTGTTGGCTTCAGTTACTGTAGGTTTACCCCAGTATAAGTATGATCAGAAAAAGGCTACAGTTGTGTCACCTACACCACCATTTGTCATTTGCCCCAGAACATTCCATGGGAGTTGCACCCACTTCCTGAAGGTCAAACTTAGCCCTAAAGGAGTCAGAAAGGAGGCAAGGGAAAGAGGGAAGGAAGGAAGGAGGCAGAGATGGGGTGGGGAACATTGCTTAGAGCAGGGGTCGGCAACCTTTCAGAAGTCCTGTGCCGAATCTTCATGTATTCACTCTAATTTAAGGTTTTGCGTGCCAGTAATACATTTTAACGTTTTTAGAAGGTCTCTTTCTATAAGTCTATAATACATAACTAAACTATAGTTGTTTGTAAAGTAAATAAGGTTTTAAAAATGTTTTAAAAGCTTCATTTAAAATTAAATTAAAATGAAGAGCCCCCCGGACCGGTGGTCAGGACCTGGGCAGCGTGAGTGCCAATGAAAATCAGCTTACGTGCCGCCTTCGGCACCCGTGCCATAGGTTGCCTACCCCTGGCTTAGAGAAAGAAAAAGCTACAGCTGTTTAGGGTTTGCATATTCTGTCTTTGTGTTGAACTGGAAGGATTACAGGGCCTCTGGGCTCTAATTGCTTTTCAGGTGTTAAATAAAACCTTGGCAGAACAACTACATGACAGAGAGATGCCACCTGGGGAGTTAGTGTTTGGTGTGAGCTGCCAGGACCTCCCAGGGAGTCCCCACTTCCACTGTCACTCACCTGAGCCAGGATTTCCTCTGCCCCTCATGGTGAGCTAGTAAATCTCTCTCACTCTCCTTAAGGGATCCCTGGCAGTGACTGAATGAAAGAAGAAGTTGGGGAAGGGGACACCATAGGCCAGACCCATGGGACCTTACACAGTTCTTGATACAGAAGGGTTGGGAAAGGGGCTCTTACAATGGTGACTGGCACTACTCACCCACACACACACCTGGGGGGTGGGGGGAGGATGGGCAACCTCTTTGTCTCTCCGTGGATGTATGAATGAGAGAGAGAGATACAAAGAGAGGATAAGATACAGCAGAGTGGGAGGATTGATGTATACCTCAAATCTACCTGTATGCATGTATTTTTATGTGAGAGAGTGAGAGAATGCACCTCTCACAGTGCGTACATACCCTGCTCTCCCCCACAAGTTTAGGGCAAAGGGTAGCCATCTCCTTACTCTGGCAACATTTTACTATGTGTATGTATCTCCTCCCAGCCCCACTCCCCATCTCTTTCCTGTTTTGATGGAAGGAAAAAATGTTCTGCTTTCCTTCTTTATTTTTCCAGACTGGTGACTAGCATTGGAAAGGAATTTCTCTCCCCCAATATAATAAATAATAATAATATATATATATATATGACATACATCAGAGCTCATCCTGTTGTTTTTGGATATTAATATATTGCTTTTGTTTCCTAATTGGGTGGGGCTCACCCCCACCCCCCCAAACAGCCATTCCACCCTCAGTTCCCCTCCACTCACCGTCCTCATGTCCTTCGTCCATCCAGCAGCAGCGGCAGAGAAAAGGAAGCCTGCTGAACAAGAACAAGGGTAAAAATAGCCCCGGCAGTTACTCAGCTCCTGAGAACATGATAACATGACTCATGATGTGAAGTAAAAATGAGGAGCGAAAAACAAAAGTGATAATTTCATCTCCCCCTGCCCCCTCCCCGCATTATTATTTTTCATGACTAAAGAGAAAACTAAATATCAATTGTGTCCCTTTTATGCCAGTGGAGTTCCTTTTATGCCTGGTTAATAGTCCTGGAGGCTGAGGGCCAAAATCATCTATAGTGTAACTCCAGTGAAGCCACTCACGTTACACCTGAGATGAATGTGACCCAGAGGGTGAGTTCTTGCTCTCATTCTGATTTTACACTGGCGTAACTAACTCCACTGACATCAGTTCTGGTTTCTACCTGTGTGAGGGAGGTTGGAATCAGTCCCTCCAGGCCTGACCTTGTTTGCGTCCATTTCAATCTGCAGTGACTCCACTGACTCCAAAGGAGCTAGGGTCAGATCTTGATCGCATTTAAAATCATGAAAGAAGCTCCCTGGGACTTTACTGGGACCAGGATTTGGCCCTGCCTTCAGCTTTACAGTGGTGTAGCTGAGCTCAGGATGCCATGCTGAAGTCCTGTTTACCAGCAGCAGAAGTGACAGTGCTAGCTGTGCCCGTGCTCTGTTCCCTGCCTGTGTGGCTCGAACCCACTCTCAAGGAAACACCTCTAGCCCCTGAGAGGGCAGTGGGTTAATTTCCACAGCCCGTTCAATACTTGGCCCCTCTGCTGAGTCTGGCGACAAGAGGCCCAGTTAGCGTCAGCTGGGTTGGCGGTGGTTTTGTGCCTGCTGCCCTCTGTTCCCACAGAATGCTTTATTCTGCCTGAGTTGTGTACACTCTGCTTCCTTCCCCAGCCTGAAGAAGAGCTCTGTGTAGCTTGAAAGCTTGTACCTTCTGCCAACAGGAGCTGGTCCTGTAATAGATATTACCTCACTTTCCTTGTCTCTCTCATATCCTGGGACCAACGGGGATGCCGCAAACAACATAAATTCTGTACACACATAACCTGCACTGAGATCCTCACGGGTAAAGTGTGTGATATAGCAAGATATGGCACAATGCAGGATAGTGGGGGCACTTGATATCTATCTTGCAGGGTATGTAATGAGGAGAGAGTTTAAAAATAGACTCAGAGCTGAAATGCAGGAAAGAGAGAGATGGTTATATTGAGAAATTGGTATATGTGTCCTACATACCTATGGTCTGATTCTCCAGTGTCTTGCACTTTGTATAATTATTTGCACCTATGCAAAGTGGGTGTAGAATGCTACCAGATCAGATTTCTCCACTCACTTGCACCAGGCAAAGTGCAAGGCATTGGAGAAGCAGGCCCACGGTGAACAGCATCTCACCAGCATGATACTATCAGTTAGTTTACCTCAGGAGCATGATAAGAGGGAAGAATGTCAATGAAATAGCAAGCTTTACACAGCAGCATATCTGGGGCTGCACCCAGTGTCCATTCCAGGGACACAGGAATCCAGCTCAGATTCCCTCCCACCCCCCAAGGGCTGCACCCAGAATCTGTTCCAGGGGCACAGGAATCCAGCTCAGATTGCCCCCCAGGACTGTACCAGAATCTGTTCCAGGGGCACAGGAATCCAGCTCAGATTGCCCCCCAGGACTGTACCAGAATCTGTTCCAGGGGCACAGGAATCCAGCTCAGATTGCCCCCCAGGACTGTACCCAGAATCTGTTCCAGGGGCACAGGAATCCAGCTCAGATTGCCCCCCAGGACTGTACCAGAATCTGTTCCAGGGGCACAGGAATCCAGCTCAGATTGCCCCCCAGGACTGTACCAGAATCTGTTCCAGGGGCACAGGAATCCAGCTCAGATTGCCCCCCAGGACTGTACCAGAATCTGTTCCAGGGGCACAGGAAGCCAGCTCAGATTGCCCCCCAGGACTGTACCCAGAATCTGTTCCAGGGGCACAGGAATCCAGCTCAGGTTCTTCCCCACCTCCTAAGGAGGCTGCACCTAGAGTCCCTTGTAGGATGAATATATTATTTTCGTTACAATTCTGTCCCATTCTTAGGAGCAGGAATAAATGGGCAGCCCCAGATTTCTCTGCCCCCGCCCCTCCCCAGCCACCTCCACTCTGGTAACGTCCACACACCATTCTGCATACGTTCTTACATTGAATCCCTGCCTGCGTTTATCCCCTGCCCCTAGAAGGTAACAATAATCTATACACCACCCCCCCACACACACACACCTACAACAGACTTTGTCTGGTATGAGTCACTGTCCAAGGACAAAGTACAGAAGTGTTCCAGGTCCAAACCTTCCCCCGCAATGGTTACCCTAATACACTGTGACAGCATCACTAATACAAAGCCTCCCACCTACCCAACCCAGGACTCTTTGACTGACAAACCCCCCAGAAAGCACACTTGACTGGCCTAATATGCCCCTCCTCCACCCCTGGTGTGCCCAGACAAAGTGGCATCTCTTAGGACAAAGCTTTTTGAATAGATTGCCTGCCCTCTGCCCTCTCCCAAACAATGAGAAATCAAGGAATATTGTCCTCAGCTGAATAAAAAGATCTAAATATAGAGTGTCTGATGTATTCTTGGTTTCCTGCCCATGACTCCCCTCCCGTCCCCTCCTCCCCCACCTCCCTCCTCACTGCCTCTCACTCACTCATGCTAATCACACAGACCAGCACAGAGGGTTTCAGACTGGGTGAGATCACCACAAAGACCCCCTTTCCCCAGTGATGAGACAGAGGGGATTTCCAAGGTTGATTCTGTCCCCTCCTGTTTCTGTGGCATGCGGGGGAATGTCAGGAGCCACCGCTATTGGCCATCAGGAGGTACATAGCTCTGTTAGGTATGTATGGGAGAGAGAGAACCTTTCTCTTCAAGGTTGCCATTTCCTCCTCCACTCACTACTGCTCTGGTCCTGGGCCACCCCCACAGCTCTGCCAGGGTACCTCACCCTGTGTGCAGCACTCTTTTGTACTCCAGACCCCGGCGCCTCTGCGTGCTTACGTGCAGCAACCCCTGCTATTCTAAGACTAGGAGCCCTATACCTAGCTGCACTCACAGCACATCAGTTTTAGTTCTCCCACTCCTTCTAGTCTCCTGAAAAAGAAGTGGCTGATATGAGAAGAACATACAGTATCTCAGAACAAGCAAGCAAGTGGTCGCAGAAGAACTGGGGCAGGGTACCAAGTGATTTGCTGCCCATGTTTTAACCAGAGACTCCCACCAACATTTTCTCCTTTAGCTTGTGATAACTGGGGTGTATGTCAGTGTCTGAAGGATCTATTCATTTGTTTCCTATTTAAACAAAAATGCTTTCCCATAACCACAACCGAGGAGGAGCCAACACCTCTGCAAACAAACTTGTCTGAACTGCACATGCAAGAAATGTTAATCTTTGGTTCTGAAAAAACAGAGGCAGTGCATTGATAGTATCGCTTGGTGTCATTTGTCATTTGGTGCAGGAGAATCAGCTATATCTTTCCTAGGAGATGTTTTTGAACATACCTGATGCTTGGAGCAGTCTGGGGCATGCCAGTGCATTTGTTCGGCAGAAGTATTTGTGTAAGCCCCTGGGACAAAGTCCAGCTCTGGCAGTGGCAGCAGTATCCAGGGAGTGGGTGAGCTCTATTAGATGCAGGGCGATCTCTTCAACTCCCCCTTTGCTTTGGCCAAATTTAACAAGAGCCCCCTCTGGCATATCACTGCTTTCTGTCCCCTTCTCCAATTTCCTTTCTAGTGTGGTAAGCAGGTGGAGAATGGCTTTGAATCCAGCCAGACCCTCCTACGCCTCACGCTCTTTCTGTGGCTGTATAATTTGGCAGGGGGTGTTCTTGTTTTTTCTTTTTGCCAAGAATCCGGGGGCAGGCTGTTTGGAATGTTGCTTTTGTTTGCCAAGGCTGGTGTGCCAAATGCAGCAGAGGCATTGGGGGAAAGCACTGGATCCCCACAAGGAGCAGCAGAAGAGGGAGCAGGATAGTAGCAACTATAGTCTGAGACACAGGGGGAAAAGAACCTAACTAGGTTGTGCAGGGGGTTGGGAATGATAAATGGGACATGGGGGACTGGATACTTAGCGGATCAGAGTGGGAACCTGGCACCTTTTACTCCTAGGTTATGAGTTCAATTCCCATCCCAAGTTGGGAGGACTGGATGACTCAGGGAATCAGAGATAGCAAATGGAAATGTTCATCTCTGAGTCTCCAAATCTGTGCATGGCTGCCAGAAGGCATCAGATCACTGAGTGTATGGTGGAGAGGGAAAACTAGCAACCAGGGTTACCAGAGACAAAGCCTCCTAAAATAAATTAAATTGACATCATTAGCTATTTGCATGGCAGGACATCCCCAATTCTCTAGAGTGTAGGACCTACCATCTCATACCAGCAGGGTGCACCATCTGGGACTTGGATATTCACTCACTGAGCAGCCAGATGGGGGAGATTTGAAAGCCAAGCCACACCTGAGCAACAAACAGTTGGATTAGCTAACGTTTCCCAATCTCATCTACCTCTCCCTAGAAGGAGAGAGGGAGAGAGAGAGAGAGGCTGCCTCCACCCCTGCAGCCTATGCCAAGTAATCTTTATTTTTAAATTCACAAACAATGACCTAGCAGCTGCTCCAAGACTGGCTTTTCTATAACTGGGTGGAAATTATATATATATATTAATTAGCTCATTTGAGCTAAATTTCCCTTCCCACCATTCAACATTAAGGACAGATGCCAAAATTACCCCAATCCTTTTTCCCCATCACCAGCCAGCAATTAGAAGATTTCAGAGGTCCAATTTTCCCATTCCTTCACTTTGTTCTGTCCCCTCCTCATTATTTGCATAATGTATATTTGGTTGTCAATTTAAAACACTGTTGTTTATTATTACGCATATAGTGCCAGTGTGCTTGGCAATTCACAGACAAAATGAAAAGACAAGGGGCCAGGTGCTGTTATAATTGAAGCCTGTGGTAAAGATCATGTTGTTTTCAATTGAGCCAGTCAAAATTTACAGGGGAAAAAAAAATCACACACAAAAATTTAAATTCTTTTTGCAAAAGTTTTGAATTAAAAAAAACAATCAACCATTCTATTTGCTAGTAAAAAGCAGCCACAAACTTTCACAACAAAATCTCCAAAAAGTTTGCCAAGAATTTTCAACCAGATCAAGCCTTCACCAGGACCAGAATTTGGCACATAGTCCCTTCCTTGAGTAGCTAACAGACAATTTCCAGAGACTAGAGCTTCCTGACATACTGGATCAAATGCATCTCTGATGTAACTCTGATGCCATCACCAAGCATGATTGTGGCCCAGGACCATACAGGATAGATCTACGCTACTGAGAAAAACCCCTGACAGTGAGTCAGTCTCAGGGCCTGCATCAGTTGACTTGGGCTCATGGGCTAAAACTAGCAGTCTAGATGTCCCCACATGGTCCAAGGCCTGGACTCCGAGACCTTCCTCCCTCGTTGGGTTTCAAAGCCCAGGCTTCATCCCAAGCAGGAACATCTACACTGCTATTTTTAGCCCTGCAGCCGAAGCCCTGTGAGCCAGAGTCAATTGACTCAGGGCCACAGCTTTTTACTTTGCCTTGTAGACGTACCCACAGCTACCTAAAACGAGCAGATTGCTTGTGGGATACATCCTGTATTCTTGATGGTTCGATTAAAATTGGTAAATAAAAGGCTCTGCAATTGCAATGTCTTTTGCTTTTGCTTTTTTTTTTCATTGTGATGACTCCTTAGAAGCATTAGCTTGCTTTTCCTAGCCCATTATTTTTAACTCTTAAGTGAACTAGATGTGGGTGAAAAGTGACGGACTGACCGTCCTGGGCCCGAAGGATGGGATTCTCAAAAGTGATCACAAGTCCCTCTTCTGTTCCTAGAGCACTTTGGCACTTTTGAAAATCCTGCCTTCCAGCTTCTTGTGTATCCCAAAGCAATTACAGCACAGGCAGCAGTAGAGAAAGCTTGTCACATTTTGCCTCCTCTATGACCTGGAGGGACCACCTGTAAGTGATAGATGTGAGAGGAAGAAAGGCATCAGAACAACCTTTTCGCCGTTTTTTCTTGGTCTTCCGTCCTGATTTCTGAGTCTCACTGGACTGGACATGTTTTCTACCTGAAAATAATGATCCTTCTTCCTAGACTCATTTACCTTTGGAGTCTGAACTTCACTCCAAGGTCAAGGGTTCCCTGCAGCATTGCCCCAGTCTCATTCTGTGTGTGTGTGTGTGTGTGTGTGTGTGTGTGTGTGTGTGTGTGTGTGTGTGTGTGTGTATGTTGGAGGTGGTGTGGTAGTTTGGGAATTGTTTGATTACCTTGTTTATCTTCTCCAGTGTTTGGTAGCCACAATAGAAGGTCAAGTTATACGTAAAGCCCCAGCTCCTGCCTCAGCTACAGGACAAGTGTGAATAGGTCACACTTATCTCAAGAAAACACAGTTCCAGTCACAGCAAGACCCCTGAATCCTGTTGTCAACCTGTCCAGCCTTCCTTTCTCTGTCACCCCCACTCAAGTCTCGCTTAGGTCATTCTGCCCTGCGGTAGTACCAGCCACCCTGTCAAGGCTGTTGGAATGTCAGCAATGCCAGCAGGGCAAATAACTTTCTGGTGACAACAGGCCCCCCTCCTTCACTTCTGCTGCTCTCACTGAGTGTGGGACCTGCCACTCAGGGACTGTGGTTAGGTTTGGTTCCAAAATGCCCTGAGCAAAATTCCTCTTTCACCCCCCAAGGTAGCTTCTTGGCACAAGATCTGTTGAGTGGCTGGTCAGGTGAGGTGTGTGTGTGTGTGCGCACGCGCATGCACGCCAATGATTGTTTATGTCTGTCTGTGACTGAGTCTGTCTTTCTGTTTTCATGCATGTTAGTAAGGATTTGGGTATCCCTACATATATGTGAGGCTATGTCTTTATATGGGTCCACACATGAATGCAAGTGAGTCTGTGTACATGTGTGCGTGATCATATAAGCATGTCTGTGTGCATGTGAGATTCTAGAGACAAAATGGGTAAAGTAATATCTTTTAATGGACCAACTTCTCGTGGGGAGAGAGACAAGCTCTCGAGCTTACACAGACCTCTTCGTCAGGTCTGGAAAATGTACTGAGAGATTCTAGACATAGGTATGTCTAGGTGTATGAATATATATATATGCATGTGTATGTGTCTGCATGTACAGTGTGTGTGTCTATGCATGTATATATGTGTATGTGTGTCTATACATATTAATCTGAGTTCATGTGTGTTTCTGCATGTATGCATATACATAGGTGCCCGTGCACCAGTGTACAGTTTTGCCACTAATCTTGTCCTCAGGGAATTGATGCTTCACAAGTCACTGAGTCACATGGTCCTCTTCTTTCCAGCTCAGAGCTCAGAAACTAAAAGCATAATCATTTTTCTTCTTCTTTGGCACATGAATTGAAAGGAGAGACATTAAAAGAAGCAGCAGCTTTACGGATAACCTCCTGCCTTTCCTCATCTTTGGCCCAGGTCCCAACACAAATGCCTATATTGAAGAATGGACGGCTTTCTGTTGTAATCAGCTTCCAGCCAAGCTCCTGGATAAAACTCCCCCTACTTCCCAGCAGACAGACTAAGTTCTGTGTATCTCTTCTTCGCTGTAAGGGAGGGCTCAGACCCAAGGTCATGTGCTGGAGCATGAACTGTAGTACATGTAAGGAGAGGGTATGGTGATAAAGGATCTTTGAACCTCACCAAGGTGTGAGCATACATGCACGTGGGCGCTCTCTCTCTCACATACACGCATGCACAAGTGCGCACTCTCTCTCTCTCTCTCTCTCTCTCTCTCACACACACACACACACATTTCCTGGGCCATTGGGAAGGGACAGGTGGAGGTTTGCGTAACAGGTATTTCTCTTACCCAGTGTGTAGCAATGGACCCCTCAGGGACAGAGCAGATAAGAGTCAGGGCAATGACTTGTTAATCGGTGATAGGTTTTGCACATTACATCAAAAATGCATTCCCAGCATTCCAAGGCTTTGTGACCTCAGACTGTCCATGCTTTATGGTTCACTAAAGTTCTGTGGGGTGGTCTCTCTCTGTCTGTCTCCGCGTCTCTCTCTGGAGAAGCCCTTGAATTCTGGAGGGAGGTTTTTCCTTCTCTCTAAGCAAAGTAAAAAAATAATTTAGAAACGTTGTGACCCTAGGATTAACCATGACAATTGAAGATGTTTTAAGACATGACTGTCTTTGTCCACAGTAAGGGCAAAAGGATGTTTAATGCTGTGTTAGTTTACATGTGCTAGTTAACACATTTTCCAACACCATGCGTTTTCTCACTATAGACAAGCTCTGAAAACCCTGCATGACCCTAGAGTCACAAGAAACATTTCAGTCCTACCACTGCTCTTTCAGCCTGAGGGCTGAAGGGAATTACTGATCTAAAGAACTACATCAATGCCATTTCTTTGTTTTGCTGATTGTGTTTTTTAGCTCAGGGTTTTCAACTTGGCTTTCAATGGAATAGGAGTCTTTTCCCCTCTGCCTGGTGTTCTCTCACAAGTATTCTAAAGAAGTGGGTTTCATCAGAAGCATTAAAAAGTGGCACCTTAACACCCCCATCCTCTGCGAAGCATCTAAAACCTGAAGCTTTGCTGGCACCATTCTCCATGGGCATTGCATTTCAAGAGACTGGGGGTGGCATACAGAATCTTTCATCTCTGCATTCCTAATCCTGACTACGTTTGGTCACAATCAAATGAGAGTTAGAGGGTGGGCTGGAGCGATGGATTGGAGTCACAAAATGCTTTCCCCAAAGGTGAGGCAAGTCAGAGCTGTGATTTTGGCTCATCCCATTATAGAAATAAGCCCGGATGAAAAGTTTAGATCCCAAAATTCAGGAGTGTTCAGATTTGGGGAGATTTATTTAGACTGTGCTATAATAAAATGATCTTGTGGTCTCATTCTAAGACCAGTAATAATAATAATAATTATTATTATTATTATTATTTATATAGCACTTTCCATCTTCAAAATTCTGTACCTAGATTGACTAACTCATCTTCACCGGATTAGGTAGGGAAGTATCATTATCCCCATTTTATACATAGAGGAACAAAGGTCTAAAGTGACACAGATTTAATGTCAGAACCTAGATTATAAATCAGGGGTTTCTGCCTCCTAGTGCCATGTTCAGACAACTCATCTCTGCGGCTTCCCTCATTCCAAGTAAGCCAGATGTCTGCATAAAAGAAAAATACTGTCACAGTCGCCAAACACTAATTTGCTGCTTGTTGGCAGTCTCAGTAAAGGGATCAAGTACTCAGTGAGCCATGGAGACTGAACTCCCCGGTGAACTCTAGAGGTGGTCCCTCTCTGGTAGGGCTGAGGTACACTGGTGGTGTGTGATGTAGATGAGAAGCTTGTTACTGATGCAGTCAGCTCTTACAGGTCATGCAGTGGGTAAACATAGGACTTCAATCTCCGGAATGGTTGATCTGGCACCTTGCACTGGTACTAATTTTGAAAAGAGCATAGCTAAGCACGGAAGCATCTGTGTGACCCCAGAGAGTTGACACCATGGGGGAAAGCATGAGAAATCAGGTGCAAATGAAAGGCAGGCTCATGGTTTAAATCTTTTTCCAGGCCAACCTCCCCCGCACCCAGCTGTGCTGATGCTAAGCGGAACCCTCTTTATATGGATGAGACTGAGAGCAATGCCTTTGCTGTTGCAAGTCATAAATGGCATTCCTGACTGATTTCAATAGAGCCATTGTCCTGGGGAAAGGTCACCAAAACCAGATTCTCTGCTAGGCTCTGATCTGCAGCAGCAGTGAATATGGAATACATTATTAAAAAGGGTAAACAGGATGACCCAGGAGATTATCGGATTGTCAGTCTAACATCGATCCTGAGCAAGATAATGGAGCAGTTGATACGGAACTCGATTAATAAAGAATTAAAGGAGAGTAATATAATTAATGCTAGTCAGCATGATTTTATGGAAAATAGATCCTGTCAAATTAACTTGATATTTTTTTTAATGAGATTACAAATTTGGTTGATAAAGATAATGTTGATGTAATATACTTGGACTTTTATAAGGCATTTGACTTGGTACCATATGGCATTTTGATTAAAAAACTAGAAAAATATAAAATTAACATGACACATATTAAATGGATTAAAAACTGCCTAACTGATAGAGCTCAAAATGCATCTGTAAATGGGGTGTGTTTCTAGTAGCATCCTACAGAGATTGGTTCTTGACCCTATGCTATTTAACATTCTTATTAATGATCTGGAAGAAAATATAAAATCATCACTGCTAAAGTTTGCAGATGACACAAAAATTGGGGAGTGGTAAATAATGAAGAAGACAGATTACTGAAACAGCGTGATCTGGGTTGCTTGGTCAGTTGGGTGCAAGCAAACAATGTATGTTTTAATTCAGCTAAATGTAAATGTGTATGTCTAGGAACGAAGAATATAGGCCATGCTTGTATGATGCGGGACTCTATCCTGGGAAGCAGTGACTCTGAAAAAGATGTGGAGGTCATGGTGGATAATCAGTGAACACAAGTTCCCAGTGCGATGCTGTGGCCAAAAGAGCTAATGTGATCCTTGGATGAATAAGCAGTGGAATCTCAAGTAGGAGTAAAGAGGTTATTTTATTATCCACCATGACCTCCAAATCTTTTTTGGAGTCACTGCTTCCCAGGACAGAGTCCACCATCATGTAAGTATGGCCTATATTCTTTATTCCTAGGTATATACATTTACCCATTCGGTATTTGGCACTTGTGTGACTGCTGGAATCCTGTGGCTAGTTCTGCCGTCTATAATTCAAGAAGGATATTGATAACTTGATGTGTCTAACACAGGGGTGGGCAAACTTTTTGGCCCGAGGGCCACATTGGGGTTGCAAAACTGGATGGAGGGCCAGGTAGGGAAGGCTGTGCCTTCTCAAACAGCCTGGCCCCCGCCCCCTATCCGCCCCCTCCCACTTCCCACCCCCTGATTGCCCCCCTCAGAACCCCCGACCCATCCAACCTCCCCTGCTCCTTGTCCCCTAACTGCCTCCTCCTGGGACCCCCCATCCCTAACCGCCCCCTGGGACCCCACCCCCTATCCAACCCCCCTGCTTCCAGTCCCCTGACTGCCCTGACCCCATCCACACCCCTTCCCCCTGACAGGCCCCCTGGGACCCTATGCCTATCCAACCCCCCCATTCCCCACCCCCTGACCGCCCCCCTGAACCTCTGTCCCATCCAACCGCCCCCTGCTCCCTGTCCCCTGACTGCTCCCCGGGGCCCCCGCCCCTTATACAACCCCTCCCCCCCCCGCCCTGGCCCACTTACCACGCCGAGCAGAGCATGCAGAGCAGCTGGCTGCCACGCCGGCCGGAGCCAGACATGCTGCTGCTCTGCTTGGCAGGAGCGCGCAGCTCTGCTGCCCAGAGTGCTGCCTGCGCAGCAGCGTGGCTCTGCGCGGCAGGGGGGAACAGCGGGAGAGGGGCTGCGGGCTAGCCTCCCTGGCCGGGAGCTCAAGGGCTGGGCAGGATGGTCTTGCAGGCTGGACGTGGCCTGCGGGCCGTACTTTGCCCACCTCTGGTCTAATAGCAAAGATATAACATGGCCCAAATGTCTGGGGGTTAAAGCTAGATACATTTAGACTGGAAATAAGGTTTACATTTTTAACAGTGAGGGTAATTAACTATTGGAACAATTTACCAAGGGTCATGGTGGATTCTCCATCCCTGGCAATTTTTTAAAGCAACATTGGATGTTTTTCTAAAACATATGCTCTAGGATTTATTTTGGGAAAGTTCTGTGGCTTGTGTTATACGTAGGCTTGGAAGAATTTGATCATCAGTAGACATCAGTAGATACCGATTTCACCCTACACACACAAACCAATGAAAATAATATTTCCATCAATAATATTTGAAATTTACAGATAGGAAAAGCAAGAAAAATGTTCCTTGAGGACTTCTTAGAGTCAAAATCCAGTGATTTAGATTTTTTACCTGGGCTTGTTACAAATGGGCTAGTGAATAAATAGTAAAAACAGGTAAGATTTGTTGATTTAAGGATATTTACTTTGTATATTTTGATGTGATGTTGACAAGTTGTGTTTTAACAGTTTATAAAGCTTTAACTTTTTTAATTTCAACATCTAGTCATTAAATAATTGTCTGGCCCCCTATAATTTCATGCAACCATCAAAATTTAAATCAACACAAATCTACAAAAGCACTGAAAATAAACATGAATATTGCCCATTGAAATTATAAAAAACTAAAAATTGAATTCTGCCAAGCCTAGTTACACAGGAGATCACACTAGGTGATCACAATGGTCCCTCCTGGCCTTGAAATATATTAACATATGAATCTATTGGAATGATTCAACATGGGGAAATTTAGTAGTGGGGGGGGCAAAGACAACTGAGGTGATGGAATAGATGAGAGATGATGGAAGATTCAGCGGGCCTTTGCCTTCCCCTTTCATACAGGAAACTTGCAAAAGAGTCTGCTATCAGTGTGGACCTCAGTGATGACTCAGCTTAGTTCAGTGGTGTTATGCTTGATTTACACTGGTATAACTCAGCAGAATTTGGCCCTCACTGGAAAAATTTTTACCCCATGAAGTTGGAGACTGGCAGCAAATCAGCTATCTTTGTGAGTCTGTTTTCCCCATAACTGTTTTTCCTTCTATCGTCTGTCCCCTGCAGAGTACTAGGGGGCCTTAATGGTATTTGTATCACAACTAATGGGTAGACTAGGACATCTCTGGTTCAGTTCTTATATTTCTCTATACCCAGGTGAGCACTGTGATTTATGCTCGGTATTTCTGACCTCATGCTGGGTGGTGTTATGATAGAATGCCCTTTGCACAGAACCCTGTCCTATGCGACAATTTAATCTGTCTAGTCCCAGTAAGGGTTTATGCTTAGAAATGTCTGGGATATTTATGTTGAACGTCCATCTAGAATGACTATCCTCAGTTTCTTAAGGTTGAGTCATTTTGTGTTCTGCATCTGAACTCGTCACATTTTGCTTCAGAAAGAGGTCATGTCTGAGTCATATTTACATCAAACTCCACTTCCTGCATCTCCTTCCTTTTGTTGTCTGGAGTTGCTCTTGAAAGCATGCCTCCTATAAGAGGCTGTTTACTGGGCCTGAATTTCATATTTAACAAATAGTTTTGCAGTTTCATGATCATTTTCTGAGGTCTAGGCCATGTTTTGTACAATATTTTGTGTAATATGTCTTCCAACAGCTCATAGTCCACTTCTACCTCCACTAATTTCTGCCCATAAATATATCCATGAAACCACTCATAAACTAAAACAATTGCCAGCATTTTTTCCCAATCTTATCATGGTTCTGTTGTGTTTTAGTCAGTGCTCTGGATGCATATGCCCCTGTGTGATCACCTTGCATTTAGACAGCTGCTAATCTCTGCAAATTTGCATCCGATGAGATTTTAGACTTTTTGTTAATCTCCATATTTCAGTATTGGTGCTTCTATAACAAGTATTTTCAATTTCCAAAAGATTTCCTCATGCCAGTCATCCCAGTGCCATTCTGTACTGGCTGCAAGACGCATTCTGATTGGACAATTTAATTGTGACAAATTAGGGATGCATTTTTTTAGCTAGGTTAACATGTCTATGCATCTGCATAAGGCCACCTTGTTTGGGGATCTTTCCATTTGTACTATTGTCTCTACCTTTCTTCAGACTGGTCAAATTTCTTTGTCCCTGAACAGTCTCCAACATAAGCAGAATTTAAACTGGGCGGGAGGCAGGGAGAAGTGCAGAGCTACCCTGCCAAATTCCACCCACAAAATAAACTCCACCCACACCAGCTGCCAAAATGAGACGCCCTCTCACAGTAGATTGTGCAGTTGTTCAGAATTAGGACAGTTCTCACTAGCCTTGCTAATTCCCACTGGACTTTGCCAAATCAAATCGTTTTCTTGCGATAATGTTGCTTTGATCTGGTTATCAGTTATACCATGTAAAATTTTGTCTCTACTCGGACCAGCCTTTCATTAACTGTTCAGATTCATCTTGCTTTTTAATTCATAGCCTTAGCTGTCTGGCAGCTGATATTTAATAAAGAAAATGTCTTTCCCAAATACTGTTCTTACATCGATCAAAGTCACCTTGAAATTTTGCAATGACTTTGTCTTGCTGTTTGCAGTCCCTTTCTTGCTCCTGTTGGAATGTACTGTAGATCCCCAGTGTCTCTGGGTCTGCCGCATGTAGCAGTGTAGACAATTTCACCTTCTCTGATTGCTTTTCAATAGCACCTGTCTCCAGGAGAATATCTATATCGCTGCAACAGCTTCCTCCAGTTCTCTGCCTGGGAGTTTATTTGCTGAATTTCCCAGAAAGATTTCGTTTACTTCTGTTAACTTGTAATCAAGTGGTGACTGGCAGAAGTACTGATAAGAGACTGATCTTTATATCTTGGCCCTAGTCACATGGCATGGGTCAAGATTACAAAGGGTCATTGTCACATGGCAGGGGTCAATATGCACTGACTCTATTGGCTACTGTTACAGGGCTGTGCTCTAATTGGTGCATATATTGAAATGAACAAGGAGTGAAGAGTTGAGACTAGGCCATTTGTTCAGAAAGGGGTGCTTTGGCCTCGCTTTGGTATCCAGTAATAAATTTCACATGCCCCCTTCCTCCTCCTCTCTCCTCCCCACAAAGCTCTGATTTTTGTAATTTCCTACCTATTGTAAAGTGCTAGAGCCCCACATTTGATCCTCAGTCACTGGATAAAGAGAGATTTGCCTCTTGACCTGTCATGATCCCATCATAGATCCTAAGAACCTAACACAGAAAAACTGTAGAGTTTGCTACCTTTCCGCACACTTGGCCTGTCAAACACAAGGCTCATGTTGCCAGGCCATGATGCTACATCACAACGTTTAGAAACTCGTGTGATGATAACATTGTACCATGACATCTGAAATAAATACAACAACCTTTTGTGTCCCTGCAAATGGTCATCTTTCAGGACAGAGCTGGGAAATTCAGTTGTGTCCTGTGAATTTTGGGGTGGGCAGCAAGCCTTAAGGGAGGAGGGTCCCCCAATGCTGGGATTGTGGTGTGTGCTGCAAGACAGGACAGAGGTACATTGGCAGTGTCTCTGTGTGTGCATGGTGTGTTGTGTGGAACAGAGGAGCTGTGTGTGCTGTGGGTCAGAACCGAATACCACATAGCCAGAGTCGCTTGCAGGTGACAGGGAGAGAAGGGAGGAGGGAGGGCCCTCTAAGAAACAACAGTGCATTGAGTCCGCCATATCTCTCTGGGGCAAGGGAAACGGAAGGGAGATAAGGGCCCTTTGGATCAGGAATTTCTTCTCACTTTCCCCTTTCTGTTTGTCTTTCGCCAGAGATAACTGCAGGCCTCACACAATCTACCTGCTTCCAGAGCTGCCAACAAGTGACAGAGCAGCTGTGATTGTTTCTTCCCCCTCACTCTCTCTTCTGCCAACCAGGGAATAGCACTGATGGGGTCTTGAGGGAGTTCTGGCAAGAACCCCCTCCCCATGTCCCCTTGTTCCCTGCATGATGCCTGTCTGATTATTGTAAGAGGCTGTGTAACTCGAGGGGCGTTTCGGAAAAGAGAAACAAGATTTCAGGTAATGAAATGAGGAGGATGTTAAAGCCAAGACTGATAAAGATGAGAGAACATTTGTATAGCATTTCATCACCACCCCTGGCGGGGGAAAGGGGGCACGGGGATGGATACATCTGAACTACTCTCTAACGTCCTATGGCCTGTGTTGTGCAGGAGGTGGGTCTAGATTAGAATGGTTCTTTCTGGCCTCAGAATCTAGGGCTCCTTAGGAAGGTCCCATATGCACATCACAGTGACTGTCTTTCTGCCGACATGCCTCTCCCTTCCGACCTTGCCATCACCACTCTCAAAACCAGCCAGAGGGGGCACTGCAGTGTGGCCAGATTTGTGTCTCCACAGTGACACGCCCGCACTGTGTGGTGGGTGTGCTGCTGCTGCTGACTAGAGCGGCCTGCACACACTTCTGAAAGGTGAGTGGTTTCTGCCTAATGAGGATGGGCTCATAGTGGGGTAGGCCTGGGCCTTTCCCACTAGGTGCCAAATTATAAATATATCTCCTGCTTCCATAGGTGGGGTTTTTGAAGGGGTAGAAGACTGGAAAGAAAAGCCTGGAGAAAAACCTACCAAAATCACAAGACAGTTCTGAGGCCGTCAGATTTACCTCAGGAATAGGGAGGTGATTCCCAGCATGCCTTTTCTAGATTTAAGACCAGAAGGAACTATTGCGATCACCTAGTCAGAATCTCCCACATAACACAGGCCAGAGAATTTCGCCCAGTAATTCTTGCATCAAGCTCTTATCTTGTGGTTGAGCTAGTTAATGCATCCTTGCTGATGGACTCCTCAGCAGATGTGACCAACAAACAGGAGCGTGAATTTGAATTGCGTCCTACCCTGCTGTACAGCAGACAGGAAAATAGCTCCTCTCCAGACTGGGGCTGTTCAGACCCAATTTGGAATTCTTAGCCCTGGTCTACACTAGGACTTTAATTCGAATTTATCAGCGTTAATTCGAACTAACCGCTCAACCGTCCACACCAGGAAGCCATTTAATTCGAACTAGAGGGCTCTTTAGTTCGAATTTGGTACTCCACCCCGGCAGGTGGAGTAACGCTAAATTCGCACTTGCTAGCTCGAATTAGGCTTGGTGTGGATGCTAATCGAACTTAGCAGCTCCGGGAGCTATCCCACAGTTCACCACTCTGTTGACGCTCTGGACAGCATTCCGAGCTTGGATTCTCTGGCCAGCCACACAGGAAATGACCCGCGAAAATTTGAATTCATTTTCCTGTCTGGGCGGTTTGAATCTGACGTTCTGGTTGCACATCGGGGCGAGCTCCGCAGCACCTGCAACGATGCAGAGCTCTCCAGCAGAGGAGTCCGGGCAATCCCAGAATAGAAAGAGGTCCCCAGCATGGACTGACCGGGAAGTCCAGGATCTGATCGCTGTGTGGGGCGAGGAGTCTGTGCTCTCGGAGCTGCGCTCCAACAAGCGGAATGCGAAGACCTTCGAGAAGGTCTCCAAAGCCATGAAAGACAAAGGATACAGCCGGGATGCGATGCAGTGCCGCGTGAAAGTGAAGGACCTAAGACAAGGGTATCAAAAAGTCAGAGCGGCAAACGGACGCTCCGGAGCCCAGCCCCAGACATGCCGCTTCTACGAGGCACTGCATGCCATTCTAGGTGGGTCTGCCACCAGTGCCCCACCAGTGACGGTGGACTCCGAGGACGGAATAGTGTACCGGGACAGTTCCCCCTCCCTGTTCGCCGATGGGGAAGATGAGGAAGGGTCTGTTGAGGACGGCGCAGGCGACATCGAACCCACTCCCGCTTTCCCTGACAGCCAGGATCTCTTCATCACCCTCACAGAGATCCCCTACCAACCGTCCCCGCCCGTTAACCCGGACTCGGAATCAGGGGAAGGATCAGGCGGTAAGTGCTACAAACAGGGATACATTTATTTTTTTAAGAAACAGGGATATATATAAAAAATAGAAATACTATATAACAATTTTTAAATATGAAACTAGACAAACAGCAGGTCTACACAAACAGCAATGGAGCAATAGTCCTCTGGGGATATTTCAAAAAAGCTCTCAGAGAGCAGCTGGAAAAGCCTCAGCAAGAGGTTTCTTGGGAGAGGTGCTTTATTGGGTGCTCCGTTGAAGCACACTCTTCCGCGCCAGGCCATCCTCAGGTACAGGGGGACCATCGCCTCGACGAGCATGGCAGCGTATGGTCCTGGTCTGTGCAGGGCTTCTGTTAGCATCCGCTCTCTCTGTGTGCGCCTGACACGCCTCAGGGTGATGTCGTTGTGGAAGTGCTGCATCTAATTAGTGGAATTAGTGTACTGTTACTATTGTGCATGGTAGACTTTTACTTTGCATAAGAATGACCCTCGCTTAACAGAGTTTTACTTTGCATAAGAATGACCCTCGCTTAACAGCCACGTGTTGCAGGCCACAGAGGAAACGCATACAGGGGTCTTTCCCGTTCACTGGCGGGAGGTGCCGCATAACGCTCATCTTTTCTGCTTTGCACATTGCCTCCAGCAGGAGAGCACAGCTAAGCAGTAACTGATAAGCACTCTGTACTGTAAGGCTTACCAGGACTTTGTGCAAGAGGGATGCAGCTGTCTCTCCTCGCTTGTGCACTATCCAGTGCAATCGCGCCGCCAATGAGAGCGTATTCCGAAATCTCGGACTAGTTCCGAGATCTCCTGAGACTTGGTTCCCTGTTTGGTCTTCTTAACTGAAACTGACTAGACTGTGTTTACTGTTGGAAAACATGTATTTGTTCAAGGAAATCACCTACTTTTTCGCATCACACAGCTTCGGGTCCTTCCCGGACTGCCCCGCCATCCCCCTCGCAGAGGCTGGCTCAGATTAGACGCCGAAAGAAAAAGACAAGGGACGACATGTTCCAGGAACTGATGGCCAGCTCCAGAGCGGAGGCGGCAGAGCAGAGACAGTCGAGGGAGAGCCTGTGTCAGCAGCATCGCACACACATGGAACGGGAGGATAGGTGGCGGCAGGAAGACCAGCAGGCGACTCAAACGCTGCTTGGTCTAATGAGGGAGCAAACGGACACGCTCCGGCGCCTTGTAGATGTTCTGCAAGACCGCAGTCAGGAGGAGAGAGCCCCCCTGCAGTGCATCTGCAACCGCCCTCCAACGCCAAGAAGTCCTGTCCCCCCCTCACCCAAAGTGACAAGACGGAGGGGCGGTAGGGGCCGTGAGAACTGTCCCTGCACCGCAGCACACCGATAATGTTCGAGACAACTGTCGCGCTGTAAATTTGTACAAGCTCTTTCCTTAAAGCATCAACCAGTCCCAACTCCAAGTTTAAACCCCCCACTGTGTACTACATTATTAAAAGCGGTTTTGTGTTACTGACTGTTTCCGTCATGTTTCTGGTGTCAGAAGACTTTCTGTTGTTCTGTAGGGGGGGGGGGGGTTGTAATTTCACTGCATAGCCCACAGTGCCATGCTACAGACTTGGCTGCAGGGTCAACTGCAGGGCACACACAGACTGCAGTCACTAGGCACCAGGGACAGTCTGTGTGGTGTATGCTGCCCCGGGTCTTTCCTTGATGTGTATGCTTGTGCAGGGTCCTGGTGCCTGACATCCCAGAATGTAAAGGCAGGCTTCCCTTCACATGCACTTGGACCGTAGTCACGATCCTCCCCGGTGCCCTGAGCCCCAAAAAGAGACCTCATCCAGGGGCAGATACTCACCCTTCCCCCACACCCCTCACCCCTTCCAACGCCCAAACCCACAGCCGTCATGTTAACCCCTATCCAAAGACGGCACCCCTCGCCCCTTCCTGCAAACCCACCCATCAGTGCACACCTTAACCAGCACAGAGTGCTTCCATGTTTCAACGAAGAAAGAGAAATGCAAAGTCAACGAAAGATTTATTATTAATTACTAAAACATGTCCTTAGTTTTAAAACGTCCTTCGGAACTGGGGGAAACTTGGTTTATGATCAGGCTCTCTTAAAATCAAGTGGACAGTCACAGGTTACCCTGCTCTGCGAGGAAACTCGCTTTCAAAGCCTCCCTGATGCATATCGCTTCCCGCTGGGATATTCTCTCAGCACGGGTGTCTGGCTGATCGTAAACAGCAGCCAGGCGATTTGCCTCAACCTCCCAAGCGGCCAAAAAGGTCTCGCCCTTGCTCTCACAGAGATTGTGGAGCACACAGCAAGCAGCAATCACTACGGGGATATTCTTTTCGCTGATGTCCGAGCGAGTCAGTAAGGTCCGCCATCTCCCCTTGAGACGTCCGAAAGCACACTCCACCACCATTCTGCACTTGCTCAGCCGGTAGTTGAAGAGTTCCTTGTCTCTGTCCAAGGCGCCTGTATAGGGCTTCATGAGCCAGGGCATTAGCGGGTAGGCCGGGTCCCCGAGGATCACTGTAGGCATCTGCACATCCCCAACCGTTATTTTGTGGTCCGGGAAGAAAGTGCCTGCCTGGAGGCGTCTAAACAGACCAGAGTTCCTGAACACACGCGCGTCATGAACCTTGCCCGCCCACCCGACGTTGATGTTGGTAAAACGTCCCCTATGGTCCACCACAGCTTGCAGCACCATTGAAAAGTAGCCCTTTCGGTTAATGTACTCGCTGGCCTGGTGGGCTGGTGCCAGGATAGGGATGTGAGTCCCATCTATAGCCCCACCGCAGTTTGGGAATCCCATCGCGGCGAAGCCATCTACGATGACCTGGACATTTCCGAGAGTCACTACCTTTGAGAACAGTTGCTCAACGATTGCGTGGGCTACTTGAATGACAGCAATCCCCACGGTAGATTTGCCCACGCCAAAGTGGTTCGCTACTGACCGGTAGCTGTCTGGCGTGGCAAGTTTCCAGAGGGCTATGGCCACTCGCTTCTGCACACTCAGGGCTGCTCGCATCCTTGTGTCCTGGCGCTTCAGGGCAGGGGACAGCAAGTCACACAGTTCAAGGAAAGTGCCCTTACGCATCCTGAAGTTTCGCAGCCACTCTGTGTCATCCCAGACCTGCAGCACTATGCGGTCCCACCAGTCTGTGCTTGTTTCCCGGGCCCAGAATCGCCGTTCCACACCATGAACTTGACCCATTGCCACCATGATCTCCACTGCCCGGCGTACCCTGCTTTCTGAGAGGTCTGCGCCACTCTCCTCACCGTGCTGCCGGAGCCTCCTCGCCCGGTTTCTCAGCATCTGACTGTGGAAGAGGTGGACGATAACGTGCGAGGAGTTGACAACGGCCATAAGTGCAGCGATGATCGCAGCGGGCTCCATGCTCGCAGTGCTGTGGCGTCCGCGCTGTAACCGACCAGACAAGGGCGCGAACAGATTTCCCGCCGGCGCTTTCTAGGAAGACAGGGAGGGCGGGATTGACGGTTCAATGACGACACATTTTTTCCCCCAGCATGCATTGGGGGGAAATCCCACAATTCCAATGGGCAGCGGGGAGTGCGGGAACTGTGGGATAGCTTCCCACAGTGCACCGCTTCCAAAGTCGAAGCTGGCCCCGTGAATGTGGACTCAGAAGTTCGAATTTGTGTATTTAGTATGGATACACAAATTCGACTTCATAAGGTCGAATCCACAAATTCGACTTAAGTAGATTCGAAATAGTCCTGTAGTGTAGACAAGCCCTAAGAGTGGTCATTTCCTTTGCCAGCTCTGAGGAGTGATATGAAATCTCTTTAGGTGGGCAAAGAAATCCAGACCAGGATTTACTTGTGATTGCTTCAAGTGAAAAAACTGATAGCACAGGGGTGGCCAACCTGTGGCTCCGGAGCCACATGCGGCTTTTCAGAAGTCAATATGCGGCTCTTTGTATAGATACTGACTCTGGGGCTGGAGCTACAGGTGCCAACTTTCCAATGTGCTGGGGGGTGCTCACTGCTCAATCCCTGGCTCTGCCACAGGCTCTGCTCCCACTCCACCCCTTCCTGCCCCCTCCCCTGAGCCTGCCATGCCCTCGCTCCTCCTCTCACCCCCGGGGCTTCCTGCATGCCGCGAAACAGCTGATGGGGAGGAAAGAGGAGGCGCTGATTGGCAGGGCTGCTGGTGAGTGGGAGGCGCTGGGAGCAGGGGGGCAGGGCCAGCTTTAGCAAGCACGGGGCTCGATTCCTGGGGGGGGAGGGGGCGGGGCCCTTGTACTCACCGGGCGGTGCTCCCAATCTTCAGCAGCACTTTGGATTGCCGGCCGGGAGAGCAGGGCTGCGGGGCTTACCGCGCTCTGGCCGGGATCACGAGGCTGTGGGGCTGCTGCGCTCCAGCCGGGAGAGCGAGGTTGCAGGGCTGACGCGCTCCGGCCGAAGCTCCAGCCAGGGTCACGGGGCCGTGGGGCTGCCGCGCTCCGGCCGAAGCTCCAGCTGGGGTCGCGGGGCCGTGGGGCTGCCGCGCTCCGGCCGAAGCTCCAGCCGGGGTCGCGGGGCCGTGGGGCTGCCGCGCTCCGGCTGAAGCTCCAGCCGGGGTCGCGGGGCCGTGGGGCTGCCGCGCTCCGGCCGAAGCTCCAGCCGGGATCGCGGGGCCGTGGGGCTGCCGCGCTCCGGCCGAAGCTCCAGCCGGGGTCGCGGGGCCGTGGGGCTGCCGCGCTCCGGCCGAAGCTCCAGCCGGGGTTGCGGGGCTGTGGGGCTGCCGCGCTCCGGCCGAAGCTCCAGCCGGGGTCGCGGGGCTGTGGGGCTGCTGCGCTCCGGCCGAAGCTCCAGCTGGGAGGGCAGGGCCGCAGGGCTTGCCGCATTCCGGCCAGCGCTCTGGCCAGGGGAGCGGGGCTGCCGAAGACCCCAGCGGAGCAGACTGCCGCCGGGGTGAGTAAAAAGAAATTAAATAGGTGCCTAAGGCCCGGGGCCCTCTTAGGCGCGGGGCCTGATTCCGGGGAATCGGGCAAATCGGCTTAAAGCCAGCCCTGCAGGGGGGAGCTGATGGGGGGCTGCTGACGTATTACTGTGGCTCTTTGACAATGTACATTGGTAAATTCTGGCTCCTTCTCAGGCTCAGGTTGGCCACCCCTGTCAGGGGCGGCTCCAGGCACCAGCACGCCAAGCGGGTGCTTGGGGCGGCAAGCCACTGGGGGCACTCTGCTGGTCGCTGTGAGAGCGGCAGGCAGGCTGCCTTCAGTGCCATGCCTGCGGAGGGTCCGCTGGTCCCACGGCTTCAGCGGACCTCCCGCAGGCTGCCGCTGAATTCGCGGGACCGGGGACCTCCCGCAGGCAAGCTGCCGAAGGCAGCCTGCCTGCCGTGCTTGGGGCGGCAAAATGCCTAGAGCCGCCCCTGACCCCTGTGTTAGCAGATGAAATAAGACCAAAAAATGGAGTTGGTGTTCTGACTCTAACTGCAGTAGTAGGCTCTGGGTGTAGCCCTCTAGAGATGGGGAGAACTGAACTGGAGTTCTGTTCTGCCAGGAATGGGTTCTGGGCACAGCTCTTTGGAGGTAGGGAAGACCTGAACTGGAGCCCTGTTCTTGGAAAGGACTTTGAGCGCCAGCTGTGATAGGAGAACTATTACTAGAAGTGGATTTCTGTGTGCCCTGGTACAGACCCTGGGAAAAGGAGTACCTGAACTAGATTTGTTTCCACCCTGAGTGAACTCAAGTGTGTATAAGCAGCAAAGAGTCCTGGGGCACCTTATAGACTAACACGTATTGGAGCATAAGCTTTCATGGGTGAATACCCACTTCGTCGGATGTGTGTATAGTGTTTAGTACGGGAAGCCAGGCTCAAACAGCTGTGAGTGGTGGTGACACTGGAATATACATGCCAACCCATCTAGACCTTAGATGGGCTAGAAGGGTCCTGTCTTTTAGCCAAGGTCGCTTTGATTTCCGTAAGTGTGTGATTCATTTTTTGTTGTTTGTTGCAACTCCAGTTGACATGGGGGATCTGGGAGGAAGAGGGGATGATTCAGTCCTAGAGCCCAGGTGGCTGTTCTAGCTGAGGGACATCTGAGCAGCTCTGGAGTGGCAGGAAAGCGATAGGAAGGGTAAATAAACCCAGGGGAGTAGGGCTGGAACTTCAGAATAACAAGGGTTTCCTTGCCTTATTGTGTGCCTGTACATTTGGGAATGTAATCAAGAAAATGCCTTTGAGTGAGCTCATAGACAGGGAGGGAGGACAGATTCAGAGGACTTGTCTCTACTGAGGATTTACTGAAATTCTCCAGCTGTTCCTCTAATGCTAGTGCAGCTCCAGTGGTGCTACCAAAGGTGGTGGCTCTAGGGTAGACCAGCCACAGGTGCTCTCTACTACTGGGTTATCTACACCTGCTGAAAGCAGAGTTAGATGGCACAATACCAGTACACTGCCTACACTGGTATTCCTGCCATTGTTCCCACCCTGTGAGCTACATCCACGCATGAGCAACAGAAATGTCAGCAACCAGAGAGAAGCAGGACTGAATGACTAGAGAAGAAGGTAGAGAAGGGAGGAAAGGTGGAGAGAGAAATTGAGGAAAGCAGAGAGAGGGCAGGAAGACAGAAATGGGAGTAGATGGGGGGAGAGAAGGAGGGAGAGGATGCAGAAAAGGACAAGAGAACAGGAATCAATAGAGCAAAAGCTGAGGAGGTTTGAGGGGAAGCTGGCACAATGCCGGTGGAAGATTGGGGAATTGGGTGTGGTGGTTGTGGCAGATGTGGAGCTGCTATGCAATAATGTTATGAATATTGAATATGATCTTGTTACTGAGACAGACTGTATAACTAGATTAGAGTTAGTGGAATGTTCATTATACTTGAATTCAACGGGGGCTGTTAGAAGAACAACAAGCAGGAAAGCAACACAATGTCTCCCCAGATGAGAATATCTAAGCACACACTTGAAAGACAATGGGAAAAGCTATTAGCTTCAAGGATCCTGTCTCCTGTCTCCAACAAAATATCCTGTCTCCAACGAAGATACAAGCCTTGTTTTGCCAGGCTGAGCACTTAGGCCATGTCTGCACTACAAACTTTGATCAACGCAAGTTATGTCAGCATAAAGCTGCTGCAGTTATTACATCACTTGTGCATGTTCATACTTGGCTCCTTGCGTCTGCGCTGCGCGTATTCACCAAGGAGTGCTTGTATCAATGCACAGGGTGGTGCACCATGGGTAGGTATCCCAATGTGCAACCTATCACCATTCAGCTCACTGTCTTTTGGGAAGTTTTGGCAATACATAGTGGGGCAGAAATGCGTCATGCCAGGGTGACTGGGAGCAAGGAGTCAACATCAAAAGCGTGCAATGGTCTCCATCCCATAATGTAATCTATATCCCATAATTTTCATGCTTTTTTCCCAAATCCAACAAACCCTTGTGGCCCTACTTGCTGTCTGCCATCTCTGACAGAAGTGTGGAGCCTGCACAGCTTTGCACTATTATTGTAAGCACTACAAGCCCAGGGCACGTGTGATCCTCTGCTGTTTGAAGAACTGCAAGAAGAACACAGTCAGCGTGTAACACAGAGGTGGCGCCAGCCTCTTCCTAGTGGGGGAGGGGGGGCTGAGGGGAGCCGTAGCCCCTCTCTCTCACCACGAGGACCCACCCCCTTCATGGCCCTGCCCTCTGCTCCTCTTCTGTCCCCCCTGAGGCCCCAACCTCTGGCCATGTTGGAAGCTGGAGCTGGGCAGTGAGAGGCTCTGGCTGCTTATGCAGCCGGTAAGAGTTGCCCAGGTGGGGGTACCTGGCTCTGGGGTCAGTAGGGGCTTCAGGGAGCAGTGACCATGGGGGGAAGGGTCCAAGAGCCTGGGCTGGAGTGGGTCAGTTTGGGCCACTGTGGGGAGCCCCAGACCCTGCACCTGCCCTGGGCGGTGCACCCTGGCGGGGACATGGGCCAGGGGCTGCTCTCAGGCACCCCGACCCCCTGCCTGGGCTTACTTCTCTGCTGGACCTGGGTGCCCAGCCAGCAGCCACCACTCTTTCCACTCTGCCTTCAGAGCTAGGCAGCTGGAGAGCAGCTGCTGCTATGGGGTGGCTATGGGGGCGGCCAAGGCAAATTTGGGGGTGGCTATCACTCCTGCAAGCTTCCCCCAGCACTGCCCTGGTGGAACATGACAGTTTCTTGGGGGATAGATGGCTGTGGCACATAGCAAGAACCAATTCAAAGTTGTTGGTGGTGTTCACAGAGGAGCTGCACATTGTGAAGCACCGCATCTGGGTCCGAGAACCAAGCACTGACTGGTGGGATTGCATCGTAATGCAGGATTGGGATGATGAATCGTGGCTGCAGGACTTTCGGATGCACAAGGCCACATTCCTGGATCTGTGTGCAGAACTCGCCCCAGCCCTCCAGCACTGGAGCACCAAAGCAAGAGCTGCACTGACAGTGGAGAAGTGAGTGGTGATTGCACTGTGGAAACTTCGGTAGCAATCCGCTGTCGCGTCAGTGGGAAGTCATTTTGGACTTGGGAAATCCTCTGTGGGGGCCATTGTCATGTAAGTGTGCACATTGTGAAACATCTGATTGCAGCGGGCAAAAGGTGCTGGGAGGGAGAGGGAGAAGTTGATCGTCAAGGCTGCTGGCAGATGGGAGGCTACTGGCTTACGGTGGGTTCTCAGCATCCACTAATTTTTTTCCATGGGTGCTCCAGCCCTGAAGCACCCACAGAGTCAGTGCCTATGGTGGAGCAATAGATGGCATTCGTATCCCTATTTTGGCACCAGGCCACCTTGCCACAAAGTACATGTGAGCACTGGTGGATCACTGGAGATGCTTCACTGACATCAGCGTTGGCTGGTCAGGGAAAGGGCATGACACTCACATCTTTAAGAACACAGGACTGTTCAGAAAGTGACAAGCAGGGAGTTTCTTTCCCAACTAATGGATTACCATTGGTGATGTTGATATCCCAGTAGTGATCCTGGGGGATCCAGCTGATCCCTTGCTCTCCTGGTTCATGAAACTGTACATCAACCACCTTGACAGCATCAATGAAAGATTCAACTACCAGCTCAGCAGGTGCAGAACAACAGTTGAACATGCTTTTGGTAGATTGAAGGGATGCTGGTGTTGTTTACTCACAAGATTGGATCTCAGTGAAAAAAATCCCAATGGCTATAGCTGCCTGCTGTGCAGAGCCGTATCTAGGGATTTTTGCGCCTGAGGCAAGGGACGAGGCAGCACATTTGACTCTTGGGCGACGGGTTCCTCTCGGAGGGAAAGACCTGCCGCCAAATTGCCACCATTCTTCAGCGGCAATTTGGCGGCAGGTCCTTCCCTCCGAGAGGGACTAGGGGACCAGCTGCCGAATTTCTGCCAAAGAGCCGGATGTGCAGCCCCTCTCCCTTGCTGATGACCAGTGGCAATTTGACAGCAGGTCCCTCAGTCCCTCAGCCCCTCACCTTCCGCGCCCAAGGCAAGTGCCTCACTCGCCTTGCCCTTGTTACGGCACTGCTGCTGTATCCTACATAATATCTGTGAATCAAAGGGGGAAGAGTTGCCGCTGATGTGGAGGTGGAGCATCTGTCTGCTGAGTTTGAATAGCCACAGGGGCTATTAGAAGAGCTCGGTGGCCCAGGGAGGCTTTGAAAGAGCACTTAAACAGTGAGAAGTCACATTGAAATAAGGTGGTATTGGACTGTTAGGAATACAATCCTGTCCTGATAGTGCCCATCACCACCAGATAAAGAAACAGATCTTAAGATGGTTAAAGAAAACTTAGTTTGATAGCATCCTGTCTGGCAAGACATCACTTATCAGTGGGTGTAGTTGTGAAATCCTCATTTCTGTAGTGTTTTATCTTTATGGCCCCCACTTTTCTATTGTTAATCTGTCTGGTTCTCTAATTGTTTCTGTCTGCTGTATAGTTAATTTTGCTAGGTGTAAGTTAATTAGGGTAGTGGGATATAATTCGTTAGAGAATTATGTTACAATATGTTAGGATTGGTTGGTTAAATTTCAGTAAAATGATTGGTTAAGGTGTAGTTGAGAATATTACTATATAAACTGGGGTCAAACAGGAAGTGGAAGGGGCAATTGGAATCATCCTTGCTAAGGTGGGGAGACAGGAATAGGGAATGAGGAACAGGGACACAGGCAAGGCTCTGCGGCATCAGAGCTGGGAAGGGAACACTGGGGAACAGCCTCTATCGGCGTATAGAGATATGTCCGACTGGTGTGAAGGACTTTGGAATATGTTTGCTTGGAAATTAACCCCCAATAAACATTGCATTGTCTGCACTTCGGACTTCTGGTCTTTTGCTGCTTGCTGTCTGCGTGACAAGAATCAGGGAAGAGGGAGGGTTGAGGGAAAGCCTTCTAACAGTGCATCTCCCTCTCCTCTTCCTGCTGGGACCCCTGGGCCTTTCTCCTGTGTGCTCTTTCCTTCTCCAGGTTGTCTGCAATGTTCACCCTCCAGGCCCTTTGCTGATGGCCTGATGCAGCACTGGCTTGCAGGATCTCAGTGAACATGTCATCCTGTCAGGGGCGGCTCGAGGCACCAGCAAAGCAAGCACCTGCTTGGGGCAGCCCATTTGCAGGGGCGGCAGGGAAGCACGGGAGCTGAGAACCAACAGGGGGCTCTGGGAGCTGTAGTTCTTTGGTTAGCTCCCTGCCTATAGAGCTAGCCCTGGAGCAGGGAAAGAACTACATTTCCCAGCATTCCCTTGGCCACTACCAACTGGAAAGGAAGGAGGGGGACCTCATGCGGCAGCGTGCTGTGAGTGGTAGGGAGACCATATTTTAACATTCAAAAAACAGGACACTCCATAGGGAGGGAAGCCCCACCCTGCCATCATCCACTCCCACCGACTGCCCCCCACAGAAACCCCAACCCATCCAACACTGCCCCCCCACTCCCTGTCCCCTGATTGCCCCCTCCCGGGACCCCTGCCCCTAACTGCCCCCCAGGATCCCACCCCCTGTCTAAGCCTCCCTTCTCTTTGTCCCCAACTGCCCCCTCCTGAGACCCCCCCAACTTTCCCCTAGGACCCCACCCCCTACCTGTCCCCTGACAAACCCCTGGGACTCCCATGCCTATCCAACCGCTGCCTGTCCCCTGACTGCCCCCCCGAACCCCTGACCCATCCACCCCCCCAGCTCCCTGTCCCTAGACTGCCCCCCGGAACCCCTTACCCCTTCTCCAACCCCCCAGCCCCCTTACCGTGCCACTCAGACCAGCATGTCTGGCTCCGCACAGCGCCAGACACGCTGCTGCATACATACTGCCGTGCTCCCCCATGGAGCCCACAGTCCCCCACTCCCACACACACACCCAGCACCTGCCTTCCAGATTTGAACACCTCAAAATTCAGGAGTGCTCAAGCTCAGTTTGGGCAGCTGTTACTTCATTTCTCCCAAATCAAATATACTGATCCACTGTAACTTGCTGTAGAAAAAGTAGGATAAAATTGAGCAAGAAATGCTTCCCAGTGGTTATTAGGATTGGAATTGCTATTTTCAACAGCCATTGCCTTTTTTGTTTGTTTGTTTGTTTAAAAGGAAGACAGTGATATTGCATTGGCAAATTCCCCATAGAAAGAAAGAGTGGAACAAAATAATAATAAAGGCACCTCAACTTTTCCTCATTTATGGAGGACAGTCTTATAATATGCATCCAGATATCCTCCAATCACAAAAGCTGAAAATTGTTCCACTTTACTGCAGCTCTATAACCATATGGGAACCAATCCTGTGTGTGTTCTGTGCACATCTAAAATTCCTGCTGAATGACCTGCCCTGGGAGCGTTACCAGTGACCCAGGGCTGCGGCGGAAGGAGGGTGCAGGTGGGGGGGCGGGGAGAGCCCAGGGCTGGGGTGGCAGAAAGTGTGTGGGAGGGGCACTGGTGGGGGGGAAAGGGGGAAGCCCAGCGCTGGGGCGGCAGGGTGGGTGGGGGAGAGCCCAGGGGTGGAGCAGCGGGGGGGGGAGCCAAAATTTTTTTTGCTTGGGGCAGCAAAAAACCTAGAGCCGGCCCTGCATCCTGAGTCCTCTTCTTTTTCCTCCTTACTTAACTCAGGCATTCCATGGGTGTGGAGGAGGGAAAGGCTGCAATGGCAGCACCTGCAGATGACACACAGAGATACCATTGTCAGTATAGTCACAATGGAAAGTGAAAGTTAAGATTCAGAACTCCCTTCTCTTGCGCCCCTAAAATTTCAAACAAAACATCGTTATTGACACTTAAGGCTGGGAGCGCTTGTGCACAGCACCACTCACAGCACTGGTCATGGTGAATATGGCCTGCCAGGAGTGTGGGAAATGAGGAGGGAATTGCTTCATTGCATGAAACTAAGAGTATAGAGCCCTGGCACTGAATACTGGCATCATTTTCCACAAGTGGTGGTGATTTTAGCTGATATCTCACCCCTGAGGGGAACAAAAGGCAGAGCGAGAACAGCTGCTACTGGTATCCCAAATCGTCTCTGGCCCATATGCTGCTAGGCTGTGTAATGCAATGGTGCCTGCCAAAGTTATCGCTGAGTGGTGTGGGAAAGTGTCCTGCCGTGGAGGGAGAAATAAGGTTGCCATCCCTAGAAACCTTTGGGAGAGGATTGCAGAGTAGCTCCATGGAAGTTTAATCGAGATCTGGCTCCTTGGAGGTATCCATGCTGGTCTGTGGAGTTGTAATGGGGTCTCTGCCAAGCATGGCAAGCAGCATTTTGTAAAAGTGGCTGGCTCGGCATTGGATTGACTGTTGGCCCCCCTGGCCTTCTGGTATGCTTGCCACAGTCCCTTCACTTTCACATGGCACTGCTGCTGGTCCCTTCTTCTGCATCCCCCAAACAATCTGCTTGTAGATGTCCATGTTTCTCCAGCTGGTCCATAGCTGTGCTTGCACAGCCTCTTCTCCCCGAAGGCTCAGGAGATCCATTATCTCCTATCATCTACTCCAAGCCAGAGCACATCTGGAGCATGTAACTGGCATAGTGAGCTGGGCAGTTGCACGCAGCAGTGGAGAGCTGCTAGGTGTGCTTGCCAAGCTGGGCAATCAGGACAAGGCATTTCAAAAATTTGCGGGGCTTTAAAGGGATGGGATTGCTGTCTCCATGATCCCTGGGCAGTGAAGTTCACAATTGTGGTGAGAATGATCACTGCCAGGCGTTGTGGGACAGCAGCTGAAGAACTGTTCAGTAATGCCGAGTCTACACTTGCACTGCGTCGATCTCTGTACATCAACCATGGCCCAACACTGCTTGGGAGGTGGTGTCCCTGCATCATGGTAGTGGGGCACTTGTGTCAGTGGGCGACAAATTGAAGTGTTGACACATGCAAAGCTAGATCAGCTCAAGACATCTTACATCGACCTAACTGTGTTGCGTAGATCAGGCCTAAATAGTTAAAAAGCAGTCTCAAGAGGGGAAGAGGGGAATTAGCAGGGGATGTCTGAGGGACAGGCTGACACAGAGAGAGGATCTGCGGAGGGAGGCTGAAGAAGTTGGATCTTCCCCAGACCCTGGAAATGGTGAGCCTTAGGGAGAAGCTGGCGTGTGTAGAGACTGGTTTATTGTTTTAAGATCTGTTTTGTCTTAAAAGCTTTGCTTCTAAATAAATAACACTCTGCTTTAGGAAGTGTGCTTGGTGACTGGATAGCACCGTCACTGGTCACAGAAGGGACAGAACAGCAGGCACTGAAGATACTTCAGCCTGCCGAGGTTATCAGGGCTGATCACAGGGCACTGCAGCCAGGGCCTGGTCTGAGAGTGGGAGAATCGTGGGTTTGCAGCTGGAGAGAGAGGTCATGTGCTCAGGCCCAAGGCCGGAGGGAGGTGCATGCCAAGAGAGCAGGATGGGTGGGAGAAGCATTTAGCCTGGTAACTGTGCCCGTGAGGCTCTAGAGGTGGCAGGTAGGGTCAGAGGTGAGAGTTGGGTTCAGTGAAGAGGGACTGGGTAAGAGTGGCCTGGTGCCAGGTTATGAGGTGAGCATTGGGTTGAATGAAGGGGAGATTGGGAGAGAGAGAACGATGCTGGTGTCTCATCTGTGCTCACGTCTCCCCTGCATTTCTGTAAAACCATCACTGTTACTCAACCCTATCTGGCCTCTGGCCTTCTCCAGTAGGAGCCGAGAATAATTTGGAGGGTAAGACACTCAGGAATGAACTCATCCATCCCCCTTAGCGAGACAAGAGCAACCCTCCACCCCAAGCTGAGTTGTGGAGATCTCCACCATTAAACACCTCTCTCACAGTCTAAGGGACCCCATGGGCCTCGTTTTCAAAAGTGCTGAACATCCACAACTCCAAATGACATTGCACGGCGGGCAATCAGCAGCTCTGAAAAGCCGGCCCTGGGGCTGTGTTCCCAGCTCTGGATGGAGCTGGGAGGAGGGTGAGCAGTGATCAGGCACTGGAGGCAGGGAGATGGCTGGGGAGACTTGACACATCTGTTACAGCTGTATAATTTTATCTGTGTCCCACGCAGGTCCTGACAGGTAGAGCTATGTAAAGAGAGAGACGGGGTGAGAAGAGCTGGGAAGTCATATAACAAGGGCTCATGTTGGAGTCACAGGTTTCCTTAGGGGCATGATTCAAGACTTGCCACATGTCCTGTGTAAATACGTGGCAAATTGCTGTCCCTTTTCCACTGATGTGCCCCGGGGGTGGGTGACCAGCCAGCATGCCTCTCATCTCTCCCTCCTGGTCTGGGATTGCTGATGCAAGTCCCCATTTTCCCCTGGAGGCCCAGGGCCGGTGCAGCCACTAGGCAAACTAGGTGACTGCCTAGGGCGCCAAGATTTGGGGGCGCCACTGCCAATCAAGACGCTGGCTTCAGATCGCAGACCGTAGGGAGGACGTATATGATAAGAACCACGCTCCTGCCATTTAGAAAGCCAGTGAAGTCCTTGACTGTGAATCAATAATTGTACAGATATTGCTGTGTTGATAGGTACATTACAGTACTAGCTCTTCTGTCTTGTAGATTGCACAGCAGCAGCCAGAAGAAGAGTGGAGCAGCTTGCGGCGGGAGGTGTAAGACCCCCGCTGGGGCTGAGCTGTGCTGTCAGTGCGGTGCTGGCTGGGGCCAGCTTGCATGTGGCATGCTCGGAGAGCGGGCTGCAGGATTTCCAGGCAGAGGCTCTGCTCCTTGGGGAGAGAAGGGAGGGACGCCGCGGCTGGCAGCTCTGCGGGCTCTCTCGCGTGGAGGGGTGGCTAAGCTGTTTTAACCCACCTCCCTGCGCCTCAGCTTTCTACCCTCCCGACCCTGCTTTGGCGTGAGGACCGCACACTCTCTGCCTCACCGTCCTGCCTGCCCCATGCCCCCCTGCCGGAGCGAGAGCACAGGACAGACTCGTGAAGGCAAAGCAGGCGACACGCTCCCATTGCCCTGTTGCAATTGCACTTGGCCCCCGGCTGCATGCCAGGGACTGGAGAGGAGAGCGCCCATTTCACCTTGCAGCTCTTTGAATCTACCCCGCCTGCCGCCCCCCGGCCAACCCCAGATTGCGCCCTCTCCCCGTCCACACCCAGACCCGGTCTGCTCCCCTTGCACTCCCCAGCCAAACCCGAACCCCCACTGACTGAATCCACTCTGCTTCCCTTCCCCACCAAACCCAATTCCCTCTCTGATCGAACCCAGTCTGCTTCCCTTCCCCACCTAAGCCGATACCCCACTGACTCAATCCGGTCTGCTTCCCTTCCCCTCCCCAGCCAAACCTGATCCTCTCAGTGACTGAACCTGGTCTGTTCCCCTTGCAATCCCCAGCCAAACCCGAACCCCCACTGACCGAACCCAGTCTGCTTCCCTTCCCCACCAAACCCGATCCCCCAGTATGATGGCGTATCCGTCATTCTAATTTTATAAAAACAACAAGGAGTCCGGCGGCACCTTAAAGACTAACAGATTTATTTAGGCATAAGCTTTCATGGGTAAAAAAACCTCATTTCTTCAGATGCATGCAGTGAAAGTTACAGCTGCAGGCATTATATAATGACACAGGAAGAGAAGGGAGTTACCTCACAAGTGGAGAACCAGTGTTGACAGGGCCAATTCGATCAGGGTGGATGTGGTCCACTCCCAATAATAGATGAGGAGGTGTCAATTCCGGGAGAGTCAAAGCTACTTCTGTAGTGAGCCAGCCACTCCCAGTCCCTATTCAAGCCCAAATTAATGGTGTTACATTTGCAAATGAATTTTAGTTCTGCTGTTTCTCTTTGAAGTCTGTTTCTGAAGTCTTTTTGTTCAAGAATAGTGACTTTTAAATCTATTATAGAATGTCCAGGGAGATTGAAGTGTTCTCCTGCTGGCTTTTGTATGTTACCATTCCTGATGTCCGATTTGTGTCCATTTATTCTTTTACGTAGGGACTGTCCGGTTTGGCCGATGTACGTGGCAGAGGGGCATTGCTGGCACATGATGGCATATATCACATTAGTAGACGTGCAGGTGAATGAGCCCTTGATGGTGTGTCTGATGTGGTTGGGTCGTCTGATGGTGTCACCAGAGTAGATATGGGGTCCAATAACGTGTATTAATTCTAATGAACAATGCCATATTATGCACTATTCATTTTTGAAAGTTTATAATAAGCGATGCTCCAGCGGGAGGGGAGGGGCACGGGGACGGGGGCACAAGGTGGAAGTTTTGCCTAGGGCACAAAATATCCTTGCATCAGCCCTGTGGAGGCCCCTGCTGCAAACACACATCCAGATGCCTTTGAGATGCACATACGGCTTGGCGTGGGATTTCAGCATTTGAAACGGAGGCATGAAGAGCCAGATAGCGGCTAAGCCAGCTTCCCCTGCACAGCTTGGCCAATATACTTCAGCCTTGAGCTGTGCCACGCCTGAGAGAAAACAGCAGGGTCCAGTGATCTGAGCCTGGGCCCAGGCGCTCTAGAGTGCTACCTGTGACTGTGACAGCGACTCACTCGATCACCTTGGGCAAGTCATTTAACCTGTTTCCCCCGTGGAATAATGATGCTCACCTCTCATACAGGGACAGAGAGGGAATTGTTTGGTTAATGTTTATAAAGTCCTTTGAAGATGAGCTGACCAGTATTGTCTCATTGTTTCCTTATACTCCCCCATCTATCTGTATGCATCTGCTGTCTCTTGTCTTATAAGCTGTCAGCTCTTTGGGGGTGTGGACTGTCTCTGTTCTGTGTTTGTACAGCACCAAGCACCAGGAGGTCCTGGCCCAGGAGGAGGGCTCCTGGGGACTGCAATAATACAAATAAATAATGATCTATGACATTTATTAATACTGACCTATTGTATCCCCAGCTATTCCAGCCCTGGCCCCAACACAGCTTTGCCAAGGCTCCTCCACCCTGTCCTGCGGCACCTTTCTGCTCTCGTTCTGTCCCTCTGCCCATGCATGCCAGGCTGCCCTGCAGCATCTCCTGCTGCAACAGTCTTGCCACAACTTGCCAGCCCCTCGGTCCTGACCTAACAGCAGGGCCCCGTTTGCTTTGGGTGGGTTCATATGTTTTCTGTCTCTATTTTCCATTTATAAATGTGAACCAGAAAAAAAATGCAAAGCCAAGTGAAGAGATGGCACCTGGGAGAAGCAGTGGGAGCTAGTGGAGTGATGTGTGAGGTGGGGAGGAATTCATGGCTCCCCCTCCTTGGAACACCTGCTGTGACTTCCCCTGCTGCTCCGGGGGCCCAGGGAGGAATCCTTACATCTTGGCTCAGGAGGAGGAGGAGAGGGGATATCCTTAACATCACTTCTTTAAGCATTCCGGCCTGGCATCCGGTCCCCCCTTCCTCCTCCCCCAGTTCCTATCCTCTGGAATGTGCGTGATGATATAACCTCTCTCAATGGCTTCATGAGCTTGATGATCTCAGACCTCCCCAGGCTCCCTCTGGGCCATCAGGCCACTTCGTTCATTTCCTACTCTAGAAATAACCTGTTACTTCAGCTGATCCTTCCCATTCATGAGGTTATTCTCTTGTAGGGCTCTCTGGTTTGAATTATGTCCCCTTCGGGATGGTGTCTTTTCATATGCTTTTATACTGTACCTACTGTAACAGAGCCCCAATCCTGACTAGAGTCTCTACGGCTACCGCAATACAAAATACAAACACCCCCTAGCAGAGCAGTTGACAAAGTATCACAGCTGTAGTGGCTCTAAGATCAGCATCTCACCACACACCATTCCCTACTCTTGCTGTATCCCTGCTGCACTCCTGGTTCAGCTTGCCAGTGCATTCCATCCCACATTTCCCTTCTTCGGGTACATCCCCACTTCCCATTTCAGTTTCCACTCAGCGCTCCCTCCCTTGCTCCAAGTTCCTGTTTCTGGTACGACCCAACTCCTGTTCCAGTTCTCAGTATCCCAGCACCGTTCCTGAAAAAAATCTCACCTTCCTTCTCCCATTCCCCATGTATGTCCTGGCTCCAATTTCCAGCTAGTGCACTCAGTCCCTGACGTCCATCCCTGGAGCTTCTCATTCCAGGTCCCAATTTCCAGTGCCTCCCGGCCCCACTCCTTTGTCCAGTTTCAAGGGAATCCCAGCCTCCGGAGTCCTGTTCCTCAGCTAAGTCTCACTCTTCCTCTGTTCCAAGTCCTGAATCTGAGCTCAGGAGAATCACAACACCACTCCTATTCCTATGTACACCCAGCCTGATCCGCGCTCCCATTCCCAATGACTCTCCTCTCTCATTTCCCATGGACACCCCAGTCCCACTCTCTATCTCTTAGTGAATGCTGTTCTGTATGAACATCCTCACTGCTGGCTCCACTTTCTACACAGTGCAACCCTGATCTTCTTCTTAGCTTCATTCCCCATTTATCCCAACACTCACTCCTCGGGCATCCCAGCTGCCTCTCAGATTCTGTAGCTCTATCTTGGCCTAGCTCTCCGTGGGAGCAGGGCAATAAAGAAGCATATAAAGACATTTGTGTTTCAGAGTTTGGTCCCAATAATAATGCATAGAACTTCTCAAACATCAGTGAATTAAACCCCAGAATGCCCTGTGAGATAGACACTGCATTACTATCTTCACAGACGAGGAGCTGAGGAACATGGCACTAAAGGTCCTTGTCCAAGGTCATAGAGAGTGTGCGTGTCAGAGATGGGATTAGAACTCAGAATTTCCTACTTCCATAGGCCAGGATCAAACCACTCGACCACGTGGCTCTGCAAGAGAGTAGCTATTCTAGCTCTCTATAAGGTGGGGGAGAATGCGAGCTCCAGGAGCAGCAGCAGGTGCAGAAAAGCTGGAGTTTAAGGAGCAGGAAGTGGATCGCAGCCTAGAGGAAACCAGCTGCTGCTAACTGCTAGCCTGGAGTAAGAGGCAGTGCAGGAGAAGAGATTTCTTGAAGGAAGTGGAGCATCCCATCGGCCAAGAGAGAATTTTCTAACGGAGTGGGACAAGGTTAGGTCAGTGTAGAGCATCCGGAGCTGTTCTTGAGGCCAGGTGATTCCTCATATGGTAATTCCTGCTCTTTCCTGGGAACGGACAAACAAGGGCTTTCCTGCCCCCATCTTCCTCCTCCACTGATCACTCCTTTTTGGGAGAGGGAGAAAGTGGCATACAGTGACAAACAGGTCTGCCCACATTGTTCATTACATCTGGACAATGACTCACTGTTTCTGAATGCCCATTTTCACACTTCCCCGCGAGCGCTGGAGCCGGAGGCGGCTCTGTAGATCAGCATGTAGGTGCAGAGGCTGAACTGTGTGCTGCTGAGCTGAGGTGCAGATCTAAGAAGCAGGGCTTGCGGTAGGAGTGCAGCAACTCACTGTGGCAGGGCTGTGTCTAGGGCCCAAAGACAGGAATATCAGATGTTGCTACAGCGCTGGAATGAGATGCACTGGCAGAACCCTGCTGCGTGTCCATGGGAGGGTGTCACAGCTTCTGCTTGTACATTGGTCTCGTGGGCAGTAAAGTCACCACTGTGGTTTCGGAGTGTAAATGCAAACAATAATAGAGCAGAATCTCATTACAGAGCCACAATGAGAATCTTTCCCAGTATCAACTTCAGCGCTGACTGATCCAGCGTCAACTCTGTTTTGTGTTTCAGACCAAACTCTGAAACACAAATGTCTTTATATGCTTCTTTGCTGTGCTGTGTCTATTTTTAGAGGCTGAATTGGTATTAACAGGACTCGGATATTTTCATACCAATGTTCTGCTACGGACATATTCACAGACAAAGAGACACCGAGAACTAATTCAATCAAAACTTCCCAGGAGCTTCCCCACAGCAGTGCCCTGTCAGTGCTAGCTGAGATGCAGGAACCACGAGCTTCTTCACAGCAGTGCCTGGTCGGTGCATGATGGGGCTTAACCCCTATCACCTGCAAGGCTAGCGAAGGCTCCCAATTAGTCCAGCTTTTAGCCTGGAGAGCTAATTGGCTCCTGGCCAGAGGGGGCAGACCTAAGTGGTAATAAGTAAGCTGAAGGAGCTCAGCTGGGTGAGAGCTGGTAGAGGAGACAAGTGTCTCAGGGTTGGGATACACAGGCAGAGGCAATGGGAGCAGTGCACTAGAGGGGCAGCAGTATAGGGAAGCCCTGAGATACAGTTCTTAAGTAGACAGGAAAAGATTTCAGTAGCCCAAGAGGATCAGAGAATTATTCAGTCTCACTGTACTTGTTTTTGATACCCCAGAAAGGGTCTGAACTTAGGGGATTAGGCCAGAGAGCTGAGCCACAAAAGGTCTATGGGGTCAGAGGCAGGTGGCCTTCAGGAGATGCTGAAGACAGTGGCAACATCCCACACCGACACATAGAGTCTGCATGCCGGCAGCCCAGCAGGAGCAGGCGCTTGCTCTTTTGTTGAATCTGTAACAAGGGCAGCAACAACAGCAAGAACATTTCCTGCAGTGCCTAGAGCCATGGATCCCAGGGCCCTGAGTAGTTTCTGGAGAAGAAGATCTTGCCAGTCCAGTACCTGGCTTGGCAAAATTGGGCTCGACTGATGACCATGGGGCATTCCTGTGTATTTTTTTGAAAGAGTAGCAACCTCAGTAGGGTGGGCAAAATCCTGTTGGGCAACTTGAGTGGCCCTGTTCCTCTCGGGAGAAACTGAAACGGCCTATCGAGCTTAGTCCGATGAGCAGGCGTGGTCCTGCACAAGCGTAGAAAAAGCCATTCTGGATAGGCTGTGGCTGATCCTGGAAGTACCCCGACACCAGTTTAGGACAGAGCCTTTCCCCCAGGGCTGCGCCCTAGAGTGGCAGCTCACCATTTACAGGACCTAGCCACACAATGGCTACAGCCCAACATGATCTCCTTAGACAAGCTGGTGGACCTTGTAATATTAGAACAACTCCTAGAGGCTTGCCTGCCGGAGCCCAGAGTTGGGCCGGCAATTCTGTCTGACACGTACTGATGAGGCTGTGGAGAGAGCAGAGGCCTACAGGGAAGCAGATAATATTGAGTGTGGTCATCCTATTTGTATAAATGTATCATTCTTGTATCTGAAACTAGAAATATGAAATACAACTCTGAGGTCCTATTGTAATTGTGCAAAGTGTGAGCCACTAATGGTGGTTTGGAATCTTGATGGCTCCCATTAACTAGGACAATTGGCTGTAAATGGCTCTGTTTACTTGCAAGTCTTCCTGTGAGTCAGGCCAGGAAGAATGAAGGCTTGGGGGCCCACAGGACATGTGACCATGTCACCTGGTAGTGGAATCCATCTTAAACCTGGTGCTTTTCCATTGGGGGGAGAGGGGGCAGAGAGACAAAAGATTCCCACTTTGTACCAAAGCTATAAAAGGGGGTGGAACAGAACAAAGAAGGTTCCAGTCATGAGAAATCCCCTAGTTACCACCTGAGCTGGAGCTAACAAAGACTGTACCAGGGGAAAGGATTGGGCCCAGCCTAGGAAGGAGTCCAGTCTGTGAAAGAAGCTTATTGGAACATCTCTGAGGGTGAGATTTTATCTGTAATCAGTATTAGGTTTAGACTTGCGTGTTTTGTTTCATTTTGCTTGGTAACTTACTTTGTTCTGTCTGTTATTACTTGGAACCACTTAAATCCTACTTTTTATACTTAATAAAATCACTTTTGCTTATTAATTAACCCAGAGTAAGTAATTAATACCTGGGGGAGCAAACAGCTGTGCATATCTCTCTATCAGGGTTATAGAGGGTGGACAATTTATGAGTTTACCCTGTATAAGCTTTATACAGAGTAAAACGGATTCATTTGGGGTCTGGATGCCGTTGGGAGCTGGTGTCTGGGTGCTGGAGACAGGAGCACTTCTTAAGCTGTTTTCAGTTAAGTCTGCAGCTTTGGGGCATGTGGTTCAGACCCTGGGTCTATGTTGGAGCAGACTGGCATGTCTGGCTCAACAAGGCTGGGTTCTGGAGGCCCAAACTGGCAGAGAAAACAGGCTCAAAGATAGTCTCAGCACATCAGGTGACAGTCCCAAGGGGGTTTCTGTGATCGTACCCGTCACAGGGGGCATACTACAGATAACTGTTAATGTGGCTGAACATGTAATGAGAGAACTAATTGATTCCAGGTGCAGGTACTGGTTTAAGGGAGTAGTCTTCCGACTGTGAAAATAGATCAGCATCTGCTGGTGCACATCTTGGGTAGACTTGTGTCTTTCCATGCACACACACAGTGGAGGTGAAGAGAGAAATGCAAGGTAAGAGGAACAAGCTGAGGGTTGATATAGTCAGAGATTTTCCCTGGCCAGTAATTTTGGGCAGAGACTGGCCTGATTTCCCAGTCCTGTTACAGGAAAGAGGACCATGTAAACGAGTTATCTGTAAGGTGACCATCACCTGGACATGGGCTGTTAGGCCGGGCAGCCCAGAGTTGGGGATGAGGTGCGGGGACTCAATGGAGCGGGGGAAGTTAGTTGAGAGAGCCCAACAACAGATGCCAAGTCAACTACAGGCCCTACAGTTACACAAGGCAAACCAAGAGCTGGAGGAGGTGAAAGTCGCACAACAGAAAATAATAGAGGAGGCCACAAAACAACAGCAAGAACTGCTTTGGATAAGACTAGACCTGGTGTATGAAAAAAATTGTCAGCAGCAACTCGAATGGGAGCTGGCTGCACTTTGAACCAGGGAAACATGTGACAAGGTGCCCCAGCCCCTAGAAGCCAAGAATAGATGCCTGCAGACAGGGAAATGGATTCGGTGAGTTCGTGGGGAATGGAAGTCCTGTATGAGGAGATGGGAGAAGCCGCCTTGATTGTGGACCCTGACCCACCACCCCAAGGGCAACCACAGGAAGCCAGATCGTCCATGGAGAGTACACTGGTCCGGGAACTTCCAGAGCAATTTGCTGCTGAGGAGGCCCTGCAGATACATGTCCGAGATGGAGAACACTGGAAGTTATGAAGACGTGTCAGATGATAAAAATCACTTGTCTGCTACCCAAGTTCATGACATAGAGGAAGAGCTGGAGTGACTACAGGGCTGCGTACAGGGAAGGGGAGAGAGTGCCCTAATGAGTACTACCTTGGGGGCGGGGTGGGTGAAATAGGGCTTACCCTCCATCACCCGCAAGGCTAGCGAAGGCACCCAATTACTCATGCTTTGCACCTGGAGAGGGGAGAAGCTAATTGGCTCCTGGCCAGCGTGGGTGGAGCTAAGCCATAAGTAGTCTGAAGGAGCTCCACTGACGGGGAGACAGCTGAGAAGACAGGTTAGTCTGGCTGAGAAGCCCAAGGTTACGGTAACACAGACAGAGACAGTGCAGGGGGCAGTGCAGGCTCCTGCAAGGGAAGCCCTGAGAAATACACCTTGTAAGTGGAGAGGAAAAGACTTCGGTAGCCCAAGAGGGTCGGAGAATTATTCAGTCTTGCTGGACTTTTGTGTGGACTTGTTTCTGATACCCTCGAAGGGGTCTGAACTTAGGGGACTTGGATAGAGGGCTGAGCCACAGAGGACCTGGGACCAGAGGCAGGCAGCCAGCAGGAGATGCTGGAGCCAAAGATAGTGGCAACGTGCTGTACTGACACAAGGGGGGTGCTCTTGAGTGTGAGTGAGCCCTGGCACATAGTGCCAGCTGGGGTACAGGCTCCGTGAGCTTCCTCACCGTGGTGCCCTGTCAGTGCCAGCCAGGGGGCAGGCACCGTGAGCTTCCTAACACTTGTGCTCTCTCAGGCCTTCCACAATGTGAGCTTCCTCAGCATAATGCCAGGCAGGAGTTCAGCGGTGCCCAAGCCAGTGCCCATCTGGCATTCGTCCTCCCATGTCCATGGTAAATTCATCAATGTTAGGGTTGCCACCCGTATGGGTTTTACCTGAACAGTCCGGTTTTGGGCTTCTGTGCCATTTAGGGTTGCCAGGTGCCCAGTTTTTGACTGGAAAGTTCAGTCCTGGCAACCCTAAATGACACCCGAACCCAAAGTCCAGTTATTGGGGAACAGGGGGAGGTGTAACCTGGCCCAGCCCTTTGCTCAGCCAGGGCTACCTCCGACCTGCAGGCAGGCTCCTTGCGATGATCCAGCAAGTGAACAATGGGGAGAGAAGAGGGAGGGAGATGAGTGAGCAACGGGAGTGGAACCTTGGGGGAAGAGGCAGAACAGGGGCAGGATCTGGGGGGGAGAGTCAGAGCTGTGGGCGGAGCCTCGGGGCCTGGTTACCAGCAATTAGAAAGGTGGCAACCCTAATCAGTCTGCCAGCACTTGGGACAGTGCCTGGCCTGAGGGACAGGGGCATGTGCCTTCCTAGTTCTGAGGCTGTGGGTGCAGGTTTGGCCTTTGTTGCAGTTTAGGGCACCCCTGAGGCCAGAGAATAATCTAGCCCTAAGACTTTACCATTATCCCCTTTCATTTGGAAGGTGTTGAGAGGTCAGAACAGTTCCCACCATCCTGGCAGGCAGCTGTTTTTGATTGCCAGATTCTTGGAATTTTGGACACCAAGGCTGGTTTCTTGGAACTTGCTTGGTGCAGGGGTGGTTTTGATTGGGGAGGGGTTTGACGCTGGTCATTGTTAAATCCGGCACTCAGATGTCAGAACCGGACTTGACTAGTCAGTGCAGCTCTTCCCCAGACCCTCTGCTCAAGATTTATTGGGGATGCCAAGATGCCACGTGGCTAGGGATGTTTAGACATTGGGTCTGCAAAGTGGTTTCCCTGCACTGAGCCACACCCACAGAATCTGTGAGGAGGTGGAGGAGAGAAGGGTAAAAAAAGAGTAACTGGCATACAGGAAGTAACATCACTGGTGGCAGGAAGTGCTGTTCTGTGTAATCTGTCAGTGGAAGGTGCCAAGGACTGGCAGGGTGATCAGATTTAGAGGGGGCTACATTGTCGTCATCCTCCCCCGCCCCACCCCCTCCATCAAACGGTCTCTGACTAGGGGTGTCTGTAGCTCTGAAAGAGACGGACCCACAGAATGACGTGCTGACGTTTTCCTCTGGATTTTGTGTGAAAAAGTCAGACGGGCCTTGGGGCCTTTTTGCTTAAAATTTCCTTCTGCGCATTAGAGACAGAGAGTCCGTTGTGTGTGAGAAGCAGAGAGACAGCTGCCCTGGCATTTTGGAGTGGAAAGTGAACCGTCTGAAATGGCAGAGAGACCTGCGCCCACGCCGCAAAGACACATTACTGTAATCACACTCCCCACCCCCTTTGACATGCCAGCCAAAGCTTTCAGAGCAGCTGGATCCAGGTTAGAAGGAAGTCCCAGGGCTTTCCCCCTCCCTCGTGTCCTGTCCAGAGCTGAGTCCATTCCAAAAATGTCAGCATTATTCCCTTTCTTTCCCACCCCCAAGAAATTGTTGGGTTCTTATGAAGTCTCCAAGTTCTCCTCTCTGTCTTCGGGATACAGAGAATAGATCCACGGTGGTACTGAAACTGTGCCTCTAGGTACTCTGGGTGAAATCCGGGCCCATTGAAGTCAGTGGCAAAACTCCCATTCACTTCAGTAGGGCCATGATTTCACCCCCCTGAGTTCAAAGACTGTGCATGGGGAGCCCTGGCCTGGAATAGCAGGGGCGCTACAGGTCAGGACAAAAGTGCACAGGTAGAGCTGTATATGTGGGGAACCCAAGACTAGATTTCCAGGGTGTGCGATGCATTGGCAGAGCTGTCTGTAGTTCCAGTCCATGAAAGTGGCCTTTCTGAATCTCTTTCTTTGTTTCTCAGACAGGCGTCAGCAGCTTTTCATTCTGTTTGGGAGGCGACTCTGCTTCTGTCGCTGCAATTTCCTATGTTTCTCTCTCTCTCTCTTATTCTTAGAACTCAGGCAATATTAGCACAAAAACAGGATCTGAGTTTCTTGAGAATTTACCAGCTGTTAATTTCCCTGCCCAAGATCACCATTATCGCTGACATCCCAATTATCTCCATGTCAGCCAGTCAGTAAGGATGGCACATTCAGAAGGTGAGAATTTCAGGCAAGAGAATGAGTAGCTGAATTCTCAAGAGACGCAGATGCTATCTGCACATAAATGTATTCCTTAAGCCCTGGCTACACTAGTGTAACGTTCCCCTGGTGTTATCTGGACCAGTGATCTGCTAGGTCACTCCAATCCTCAACTCTGGGAGCCAGCCTTACCTTGCTCTGCTGTGAGAACCCCCACTCCCAGGTTGTTCCTGTACAGCCTCTAGCACAGGGGTGAGAAAACTACAGCCCAGGGGCCGCATCCAACCCTTCAGATGTTTTAATATGGCTGTCAAGCTCCTGCCCGGGAGCGGGGTCAGAGGCTTGCTCTGCACGGCTCCTGGAAGCAGCAGCACATCCGCCCTCCAGCTCCTACACTTAGGAACTGCCGGGGGGCTATCCACACTGCCCCTGCCCCCAAGCTGCCACCGCAGCTCCCATTGGCCAGCAAATGTGGCCAATGGGAGCTGCAGGGGTGGCGCCTGCGGAAAGGGCAGCACACAGAGCCGTCTGGCCATGCCTTCGCATAGGAGCCAGAGGAGGGACATGCTGCTGCTTCCAGGAGCTGCTTGAGGAAAGCACCGCCCGGAGCCTGCACCCCTTGCCCCAGCCCTGATCCCCCTCCTGCCCTCCCTGATCTCCGTCCTTCCCTCTGAACCCCTTAGTCCCACCCACCTGCACCCAGAGGTGAAAGTAAGTTGGTACAGTATGGTTCGGTGTACCAGCAAGAGCTTCCCCAGGCCGGGCAGTGGCTGGAGCCCTGGGCCCTTTAAATTGCCACCAGAGCCCCGCTGCTGGAGCCCTGGGGTAGCGGCGGTGGCCTGGGGTTCCGGCAGTGATTTAAAGGGCCCAAGGCTCCTGGCCACCACTACAGCAGAGCCCTGGGCCCTTTAAATCTCTGTCAGAGCCCCACTGCTGGATCCCTGGGGTAGTGGCGGTGTCCAGGAACCTTGGGCCCTTTAAATAGCTGCCCAAGCCTCGGGGCTCCTGGCCGCCTCCACACCTAATGCTACCTTGGGGCTCCGGCAGCGATTTAAATGGCCCAGGACTCCCAGCCGCCACTACTGCAGCCAGAGCCATGGGCAGGCCCAGGGATTTAAAGGCCCCTCCTCTTCCAGTTGAGGCCCCGCCCCCCTGCTAAGGACTCCAGCCTACCGGTAAGTCCTTTAAGTTACTTTCACCTCTGCCTGCACCCCAGAGCCTGCACCCCACACTGGAGCCCTCATCCTCCCACCCGCACCCCAACCCCCTGCCCCAGCCCAGAGCCCCCTCCTGCACCCTGAACTCCTCATTTCTGGCCCCACCCCTAGAGATTGCACCCCCTCCCACACGCCAGCCCCCAATTTCATGAGCATTCATGGCCCACCATACAATTTCCATACCCAGATGTAGCCCTCGGGCCAAAAAGTTTGCCCACTCCTGCTCTAGCATGTTAGCTGCTCCTTGAATTGTGCAGCCGAACGACACTAGTGAATATCTCCAGTCCCAGACAAAACCCTAGGAACCTCCATCTTGCAGTGTCCAGTTACGCCAGCTGGACACTGCAAGCTTATATAAGTTTGTCAATTTAACAATTAAATTGATATATACCAGGCTTGTTATCCCAAGGGGAGTCTTTGACACACTTCAAACCAAATGCACTGCTTCAAGTAGAATAAACAAACAAACGTATTAACTGCAAAGATAGATTTAAGTGATATTAAGTGATAGGCAAAAAGTCAGAGTGGTTATCAAAATAAAATAAAATATAAGCATGCAGTCTAAACTCTCAAACCTATTAGACTGGGCAACATCGAGATGAAGCAGTTTTTCTCACCCCACTGGATATTGCAGTCCTTAATATACAGGCATGTTCCTTAAACCTGGGCCAATCTCCTCTGTTGGAGTCTTCTTCTCAGAGTCTTAGTTGCTTGCAGCGAAGGTGGGGGCAGGAGAAGGCCCCAGTATGTGTCCCCTCGATCTGTTTTATACCCTCAGTCCATGTGCTTGGGGAGCACACGTCCAGGAATGTCTGAGGGGCATTGCTGAGTCTCTCCAAGCAAGGTTGAGCAATTCCCCTGGTGTAGCTCCTTTGCTGGACAATGGCTGTTGATGGGTTGTTTGACACCCCACTTGGGCGCTGGTTACTTTCCTTGCTGTTGCCTCTGGGGAGCAAGTATCTGACTGATTCCCCAACTTACAACATGTTTTAGTGACCACCATACAACACAATTCTCATAACTTCATATGCATTAATGATACACATATATGGATAGAGAAATGACTTTTTCAGCAAATCATAACCTTTCTCCTGATACCTTACAAGGTATGCTTTATAAATAAGATCACAAGTATAGGAAAATGAGGAATATGGGGGTTACAGTACGCTCCCGCAAGGTATAGAATGTCACAACAAGAAAATGAAGCTATAGTGGAAAAACATTTCCAAACATGGCTTCCTCCCCACCACAGGCCAACACCAAAAGTCAATAAACCAGCTTGTACAGACAGGACCAAACTATGATCCTCAAACATACTTTGTCTCATTCAAACACAGCTCTATTTCCTAGGATAGATAGGGTCTTAGTGATCCAGAGCACATGGAAAAGAAGACCCACTGCTGGCTGCCACATGAAAACAATTGCATCTTCCCTGTTAAGCATATGAATTCCTATAACATGATCTTGTGACATCCCCAGAACTCCTGACGTGAAATGCACCTATAACCCTCCCTTAGCATACATGCAGGAGGGAGAGTCAGAAAAATGTTGCACTCCAGGTGGAGTTTGAACTTCTGTGGCCCTTAGACTCTCAGGTCTGGCTTCTCTAACAAGGAGCCCATATGACACACACTGGCTTAGTGTGTGTGTTTACATCTCCTTCTAGTGCCTGACCCCAGAAACTATAACAGCCTACTACTTTTTCACAGGTAAAAGTTCTCATTTGGCACAAATAATAGAGACCTGTGTTTTGGGAGCTGAAGATCCCAGTGCTGAGCTTTGATTAAGATTGTGATGCCTCTGTGTGCCAGCAGACATGGATTGTCACACACTAACCCACGGGGAGCCAGTTTTATACAGTTCTGATTTGTTGACACTAAAAAAAAAAAAACAATCAAAACAAATCAAACATAGCCCACAACCCGCAGAATTGGGGTCCCAAGTACATCACCAGGCCCTTTCTCTGTTAAAACCATCATCTGAGTGAGCTCTGTACCATTGGACTTTATAGCCTAGAGCTGGCCCCCATCATGCCTCACTTTTAAAGGGCACTCACGTGATTTCCTAATGGAGCTCATCCAACCTACCTCTAGCCTCTGAGAAAGAATAGCAGGGAGAGAGAAGCGGACCAATGTCTTGATTTAAGAAAGTGGAGGAACATAAAAGAAACAGAGGCTGCTGCAATTTGCAGGACAAAGCAGGTCCTATCAGAGAAAAGCCTGGAAGGGTAACAGAACGGAGCCCAGCCTTATCCCTGAAATAATTCTGTCCCATAACTGGAATTGGGGAGGGTCCCGATCACAGGTCTTTGGCTGTATGGGTGAGTGAGTGCAGGTCATATCATCAATCAGTAGACCTAGTCCTGCAAGCTACTCTGTGCAGGCAGACTCCTGAGCCCCAATGAATACGGCTACAGACCAGCTTGCAGGACTGGGGCCAATACCGGGAGATGTCAGGCCTGTCTTGTAAGGGTGTGTAGGTTATTGGGGGTCTCTGGCCAATAGGTTCAGAATGGATGTGGAAAAGTTGACCTCTGGCATTTATCTGAAGTGTGGGATCTCTGACCAACACTGGGAGGTAACAGTTACAGTGTTCTAATACATTGGTTGTAAATAAATGATATATTTTCATCCTTAACTCTGCCCTAAATGGTTTTGTTAGGGAACTACCTTTGTTTTTTAAAACAGCTTTTTATAACCCTAAATAAGAAAATTATTTCAATGAAGTCTCTATCACTTTCTGCTGGGAAAACCAGCACTGAGCCTTCTGCCAGGCTTAGAAATATCAAAGCAGTCCCTGAGCATCTTATAAATGTTTCAGGAATCCCATTATGTTGGTAACTTCTGCAAGAATCCCCGAGTTGCTTTCAAATTCTTGGGGAATACCTGCTGGTTCATATATGGCCCTTGAGTTTATCTCACCTTAGTGCACCTGGCATGATTCAGGAGCGTGTTAACTCAAATTCTGTATGGGTTAAAGTTTTCTTTAATCCGTTCCTATGGGAGAACTTTGTGAAGTCCATCATACCTCTGACAAACTTCACAAAGTCCACCAGAACTTTTCTGTCCTTTCTCCCATCCAGTTTTCTCTTCCTTTCTGCCAGGGGTTCTCAAACTGGGGGTCGGGACCTCTCAGGGGGTTGTGAGGCTATTACATGGGGGGTCGCAAGCTGTCAGCCTCCACCCCAAATCCTGCTTTGCCTCCAGCATTTATAATGGTGTTAAATATATAAAAAAGTGTTTTTAATTTATAAGGGGGGTTGCACTCGGAGGCTTGCTATTTTAAAGGGTCACCAGAACAAAAGTTTGAGAATCACTGCTTTCTGCCTTTCGCTTTTCCCCTCTCTATCCCTTTATCTCTTTTGCTCCTGCCTCTGTTTTCATCCCTCCCACTTTTCACTGGCAGAGCTGCTTTGGGAAAATTTGTCTCTCTGCAGCAGCTGCTTTGCTGAGCCCCTGGCAGCCAGCACCCCCTAAGGGTCATGTAGGTCAGATTTTGGAGTGGAGAGGATGAGGGAGGGTGTCTGCAAGAAAACACCATTGTTGGCTGGATGAAAGATTGAAAAATCTGCTGACATTTAAACAATGGGACTGAGGCTCGGGCCGCTGGACAGTGAGGTGATGGGGAGGTCGTGTCAGGGCCCCTGCTACGGCTGCAGTTCTTTGCAACTGGCCTCACTGCCTCTGCTTTGCCTGTGCTGACCAGGTTCATTTATTTCTCCATTGGGTGTGTGCTTGCATGCATACCTCAAGCCTAAACCACCTCCACAGCTCTGCCAATGCACCTGTAGCTTGGCCTGCAATATCTCCTTCTCTTCAATCACAAGTTTGAAGCAGCATCAAACCCACCTAGGTTTCTGCTACTGCCTAAGGACTTCTCTGCTGAAAAATACAGAGCATAGCATCCTGGCATGGCTCCGCCAGCAGGGTCAGCAGACTGGCAGCTACAGTTCAGTTGAATGAGCATTCAGAGATGCAGGTAGTGATGAGCTGAATGGAAAAGCCCAATTCTGGGGGAGATTCACCTCCCTTGGCAAGTGACCTTCAAGATAGTTCTAGATCTTGGCCTTGTGTGTCAAAGAGGCACTTCCGTGTTTGTGGGTAGGAGGTCAGATGTCAAGCCTCAGAGAGGAGATCAGGCAGGGCAAGTTGTTCAATCAATGCTTTGGTCTGTAGATGGGATGGGAGGAATGAGGTGATGTCACCATGCTTAAAGAGACAGACTATTTCTCAACTCTCATACTCTTCCCTACGGTGCCTCCTACTGTGAGGCTGGAGCTGAAGTAGCTACATGTCGGCGATTCTGTGCCATCCCCCTTGCTGCCAGGGAAGACTGGGACTGGAGCAGGCAGGAGCTTCCCCACAGTCAGTGCTCCTACAACACCATTCCCTACACTGCTCCCTGCAGGGAAAGGCTTGGGTTGAAGTAGCTGCACACTTTGCCATCTGGAGCCTCCATTTGCCACTAATCACTGGCTGTCTTTCTGTGGTTGTTCTTTCTCCTTCAGTGGAGACCTCACGGCTAGTCCATGGACAATTTGTGGTGTGCCCATGAGGAGAACTAATCCCGCCCGCCGGTGACACATGCATCAGGTGTTCAGGGGTGATAACAAAACCTGCTTGAGGTCATCAATATTGAATTAGCTATGGGGCTTGTTTAAACATTAACCTGGGAAGCTGGAGGGGGGCGGGGAGGTGCTAGAGCACAGTGAGGTGTTAACTCTTTGTGGGAACGGGGAAAGAAGGAAAAAGAGATTCTCCGTCACTCTCTGCCCACCACCTCTTACACATGGAAAGGGAGGGAGGGGTCAAAATTTCCCACCTGCCGAGGAACATAAATATTCATGTATCAGAACAGCGCCGTGAGCCGTCTGCTCAGGAGTCCCAAAGGCAGTCAGTGCTGAATGCTCACTGAAGACCCGCCCATCTCACTGTAGAGAATTATAACATTTGTGAATTAGGGTGCATGTATTTCTTCCTGGCCCCAGCTGGCAATCAGATTATGCCTTGAAGCATGAGGAGCAATAGCCCTTGTCACTGAGGCTGTCCTGGATTGTTTCAAGAGGTGTGCTGTGTGTTTGTGTTGTTTACTGATTGATCCCTCCCAGGCTGCAGTGTCTGAGACACACCGCACTTTCTCCATCAGATGAGTCAGGTCTCCTTTACCTGGGCTGACTTGCACCTGGACAACAGCGAGGGAGACAGGCTCCCACAGACACTTTGAACCATAAACTGTCTCTTTCACTTCCTTTTGTGGCTTAGCCAAGCTTGTTTTATTCCCTCATCCCTACATCCAGTATTCCCCAGAGGGTGAGTAGAGGGACACTTATGAGTGAGCCACAGTACCTCGGCTGCTCTCACAAACTAAGCAGGGCTGGGTTTAGTTAGTTCTTACAATGGATACCCCCAAGGAAACCTCAGGGGCTGCAAGAAGTGGTGCTGGTGATTCGGAAGGGGGCGCTCGATCCCCCGGAATCTGTGTTGAACCCAGGCCCCAGCATGGTGCTAGAGCAGGGGTTCTCAAACTGGGGGTCTGGCCCCCTCAGGGAGTCGCGAGGGTATTACATGGGGGGTCGCAAGCTGTCAGCCTCCACCCCAACCCCGCTTTGCCTCAAGCATTTATAATGGTGTTAAATATATTAAACAGTGTTTTTAATTTATTGGGGGGGGGTTGCATTCAGATGTTTGCTCTGTGAAAGGGGTCACCAGTACAAAAGTTTGAGAACCACTGTGCTAGAGGGTGTTCTGCTGACAGATGAGACCTAAAACCAAGGCCATGACCACTTATGGTCCCTGAAGCTCACGGAGCAGTTTTCACAAGACCAGGGGTGCCATTCTCCATAGCCTGGCCAAATTCCTACATGTGGGTGTTTTAGTGTCAACCTGTCGGGACTGAGCCCACTTTGGCCACTTGGCTGTCTGTGTATTTAGCTCTGTGTGTATTTTTAGGAGTGCGGGAGGGAGCCCAGACTGCCCCACTCCAGGAGAGTGTGTGTATTTTTAGTAGCGTGGGATTGGGTCCAGGCTTGTCTGCTCTATGTGTGAATGCAGAACAGCTGCAGGCGGCAGAGTAGGTTGGACTGTAGCAATGATGTCACTCAGTGAGTCCCACACTGTCAGTGGGGAGCATGAAGGGAAGAGAGGGAGATGAGCAGGGAGGTGTACAGGCTGGCACAACATTCATCAGTCTCAGACCAGCCCCCAGTCCTTGAACCAGCTACTCCTGCCCCTTTCAAGAAGCAGCACGTAGATAGGAAGTGATTGTGGAGCACTGCCTATGGGGAACTGCCATTCCCAGTCTCACCCAGCAGAGGGCACATGGGGGAATGGTGCAGGAGTGCTGGCTATTGAGTGCCAGGGCCGCCCAGGTCGGGGGGGCAAGTGGGGCAATTTGCCCCAGGCCCCCACGAGAATATAGTAGTCTATAATATTGCAACTTTTTTTTTATGGAAGGGGCCTCTCAAATTGCTTTGCCTCAGGCCCCCTGAATCCTCTGGGCAGCCCTGTGGAGTGCTCACTTGCTCCTCCATTCTCAGCCTCTGCCAGCCAGAGGCGCTAGAGGGAACAGTCAAAGGACACATCTGGGCATTAGTGAATCCTGAATCATATCAGCCTCCATGGATGGGGGAAAGAGAGAGAGAGAGAAAGAGAGTGTGTGTGTGTGTGTGTGTGTATTCTGAAACCACAATCCGCAGCCAGCCATGGGGGGGGAAGGGAAACGTTGAGTCAGACTACAATGGGATCCATGTGAATGGGTACCAGGGCAACTAACACCTGTGAGGGAGGAAGGGAACTTCCCCTTCTATTGTTAGCTATGCCCCCTGCCACTCATCCGGAGGAATGTACAGCGACCTGTCGAGGAATGTGAGTCCTCTCCTTCTGGGCATGTCTCCTCTCTTCTTCATGACAGTTGCTCCTTAACCCACACCATTGGGAGCTTTGAAAGGAGGAGGATTTCTGCCCTTCACATTCCCAGAGGTGTTCCTCAGACCCTTCAGACCTCCCACATGCACATCCTCCAGGCCCAACAATGTAGCGCTCTTCTGTCCGCCTGGGCGCAGCAGAGCTCCCAGATTGCCAAGCAGGGGACGTTGCACCGTGAGAGATGTGAGAGACATGCAGCTCAGGGCTGAGCACACTGAAGGGAACTTCTCCCTGCACAAGTGCTGATCCTGGCACAGGGACTGATAACGACGGGGGGAAAGCAGCTTGAACCCACACCCTGAGCATTGATTGGAGCAGCCCTCAGGACTGCCCTATCTTGCATCCGGGCTGCAGCCCCTGTGGACTATTGCAGTAGCAGAGAACAGCTGGGGCATAGGAACACTCTGCACACCCTTCTCCTCGCCCCCAGCACACAGCTGTGCCAGGAGCTGCTGTGGAAGTAGGTGGCCCAAAGCCAGCTATGCTGACCGTGCGCCTGCCAGGGAGACCCCCTTTCAGCTGCCGCTGTAAAGTGAGCGCCACACAACGATGAATTTCCCTCATTGTCTCTGCAGGGCCCACAAGCCCACTGGCCAGCAGGGGAGCGAGAGGGATTTCCTCCCCGTGTGTCTCTCACTCACACACATAGTGTGTTACCAGGAGGCCAGCTGGCCTCCCTCCTTCTCTGTGATGAGCCTCAGAGCTGGGGATCTTCCCTGCCCTGCAATTTGGAGCATTAAAGGAGTTTTGCTATCAAATTCACAGCGGGTGGTAGCCATAGTCTCCCTCCAGATTAGTTGCCTAGTGTCATGGTTCCCCTGTGCACTCCAAATTGGATGCAGGGTTCTAAGAGATCAGGTTATGTGTGCACCATAGTGAGCTGTGGGGTCCGCTTTGGGTGGGGGCAGGAGAGAATGACCATTGGCTCTCAGGACAGTGGCATGCTCAGAGATACACACAGCGTCATTCAGAGAATGGGGGCACCTACAGAGCTCATTGCTGAGGGTCCCGTCCTCCTGCATTCCATGACTGACTACACGCACATACACACGACATCACACACACACACCCCACAACTTCAAACACCCCCCACAACCTCACGCACACACGCTGCACATACACACCCACAAACACACACAGTCTCACTCACACACACCCCACAACCACATACGCACACAATCTCACACCCAACACAAACACACACACACATACACACACAGCCTCGCACGCACACACACATTACTTTTGTCTGGAGTGAGACTGTGTAATAAAAATGCCCTCAGGGCCTTTCTGCCTCACCTTTCTACCCCATCAGACCCTTCCTTCACTGGGCGCCTCCTATCCTCATGGATCCCTCTTCCACCCAGAGCTGTTCCCTCAGCCTCTCTCCCTGTGGGGTCCCTCCTTCCCCATGGCCCCTCTCCCCAGACCTCTCACCCAGTGAGGCCCTACCCCCACCCCACTGTCCCCTGCCTTGTTCTAAAATTAAGTCCCCTCTTGGCTACCCCAAACCTGACACTGTTAATTACCCAGTGACACCATGGCAACCTGGTGAAAGAGCGAGTATGAGTGAGAGGGAGACATGAAAAGAAACTGCCAACTCCTGCTTGGGGTGTGTTCACCGGGCTCTTCATCTGCTCCAGCAGGCTCCCATGGAAACAGGGACTCCTGGGCAAAGCATCCATCAGCACCCAATCCATACTGCAGCGTGGAAAGAGAATGAGAGAGAGTTCAGGGGCAGGGGGAAGACCAGCACCTGTGTGCTCTGACCTGTTCAGGACCGACAGCCACAAGACCCCTCCCCCGTCGCTGTTTGTCCTCCCCACTCCTCTGTCTTGCAGAAGGTCAAACACCCAGCTGAATATTTACACTGCTCCCCTTGTGTGTCTCTGACCTTGTTTGTCTTTCTCTTGCCTTCTTTTCAGCTAGTTGTCTCATCACCTCTTCTCTCAATTGCTAGTCTGCCCCCACAGGAACAGGGACAAAGGAAGCGTGGCCTAGTGGTTCAAGCCCAGGACTGGGAGCCAGGAGGTCAGGGTTTTCATTCTCACAGACTTGCTCTGTGCCATTGAGTATGTCACTTGGCCTCAGTTTCTCATTGGTGTAAAGGTAATGGGGGTACTGTGCAGATTTATTCATTAACTTTTTTACAGTCCATTGAGATTCCCATTCCCAGGTAGAAAATGCTAGAGGAAAATACCTGTATCGCCCTTTTCTCTGTTCTCTCCTTACATGTGACAACAGAGCTATGGCACAGCAGAGGGCCCCTGCTATCAGATGGAAGGAGACAAGGGCAGTTCTTGGGATGAGAGCTCAGATTCCTTGAAACTGACCCTCATGCCCTAAGTTCTAGCAGCTGAATTTCTCTGGGAGCAAATTCCTGTGACCTGTATTCTCTGGGGCTCTGTCTGGAGAAGCTGAAGGACAGACAGTATCGTCCAGCTCAGCAAGGAGCCCCTACCAAACCCCAGAGCAACATCCCAGTACTCCACTGTTCACTAGGACCATACAGATCTCTGAGGGGAACAAAAAGCCCCTCTTGACAATTGAATTTGGAGAAAAATCCCCAGATGGGTGGCTTGAGGCCTCCTTGTTGTTTGCCTTTTCCAATCATTCCACCAGGTCATTTTCCAATGACAGCTGAGATCTGGGATTCAGGACGGGGAGGTACCCTACCTTCCTCTGTGGGCACCCCAAAGGGTACCATTGTGGCCCAATGCCACTGTGGATTTCCAGCCAGTTTTGGCCCTTTTTCCTACAAATTCCCACTTCTGGGTTTGGGGGGTGGATGACAGACAGCAGGGTTTTACTTAGGGGTTGGATGTTTGGTGCTCTCTCCTCCACATTCCTGCAAGTTCCTATTTCCATGTCCCAGGTCAAGGCTGCTCTTTCCCGCCTGCTTTCCTCCCCTCCTTCAGGGCCTGGTGGGAACAGGCGTGATGAATTCCTGGCCCAGCTTCAGAGGAGAAGCCTGTACAGGCAGCAGTGCATGCACGTCAGGGCTGCTCCAAATTCCAGCTCCCAAAGGCAGAAGCAGAACAACGGCCAAATGGGGCTGGAGTGGGAATGATTGGGGGAGGAGAGGGAGGGACTCCTAGCCACCTGCCACCTCAGCATGATATGTACATCCCTTTCCTGCTAGTGATGGGGGTTAAAGAGTGAACTGTGCTGAAGAGGACTGGGGAGAGATCAAAGAATGGACCATGCTAAATAGGGACAGAAGGTTCTTTTTGGTTTGGGAGGACCAAAAAGAGCACATTACAAGTGGCACATCATGATCAGCAGGATCAGGGGAGGGAGGTTTTAGATCTGACCAGGTTGCTGTCTGCACATCTGGATTGCAGGACAGGTTCTAAGTGAGCAGGTCAGGGATACTCTGTGGTCATGTGGACCTTGAACCACATAAGACCCATGAGTCCAACAAGACACTGGTGGTATCTGAAATGCGAAATGTCAGAAGAGCAGTTCTCTCATGTTCCATGCACATCTGGAATGGGCTGTTCTCAGATGGTGAAAGCTCAACAGGCTTTGAGCTCTCTTGGATGCTCTCTTCACTTCTCAGACAGGGAGTGCTTAAATGAGCATCGCTCACCTGCACTGGACACATCTGGAATGGGAGTTACCACAGGACAGTCCTTGAACGCTGTGTTCACATCTGGAACATGAGATAATATAGGGCAGTTCTTGAGATAATATAGGGCAGTTGTGCTGTGCACAACTGGACCGGACGTCATTAAAGGTCAGTTCTCAAATGCTGTCTGCACATCTAGAATAGGAGGACCTAAAAAGCAGTTTCTGAATGTTCTGTGCACATCTGGAATAGGAAACATTAAATTTCAGTTCTTAAATGCACTGTGAACATCTGGATGCCAGTGGCCACAAGGCACTGGTTTAAGTTGGCTAGGAGTTGTTTGAGCATGGTTGGTATTAGGAGTGATATTACTGCAGGTGCCCACTTATTATAGATTATTGAAAACAACAACAAAGATGACATTTTTAAACTGGCCAAAAAAAGATTGTTTCAGATCCTCCAACAGGGTCTCACTCCCCATCGGTCCTCCCACCTCTTCCCCGACTGCACAGACAGGTGCAATGGGTTCAGACAGGTACCCCCCTAGAATCACTGTCAACATGGGAGAAAGGTTCCAACACCCACTCAGCACCTGGCTTGGCCACGCCACATTCCCAGAGGACCAGCGGAGGGGACTGGGGCCTCTCATTCCCTCTTTTTGATCACTTTTCATCATCCCAGCAGTGCCAACAATAACAGTGAGGAGACAATGCCTTCTTTTCACAGAGTGCGTGGCTGGGAGGGAGGGATGCAGCGGAGGTAAAGCAAGAGGCAAACCAATTCAGAAACCAGTTCACCAGCGCATCTGGGAGAGGACCAGAGCAGTTATTTCCAAACTTTTCGTCCCAGTGGATTCTCCAAGCACTTTGCCAAACACAAGGATCACTAACCCACCACTAAAACGAATCCATCAAGTCCATAATGCTGCACAGCTTTGAAGTATTGTATCCAGCTGACACTGCAGGGGGAATTTTAGGTTGGCAACATGAAAAACCCTGCACCAGAATTTGGCCAGTGCTAACCCCACATCTTGCCATGGGAGATTTCATCATGAGTGGCCAAGCGCTCAGAGTTTTATGGCATTCCAGCAGCCCAGCACCTCCTCACACCAGACTGGGGCATTGGTTCAGAAGCAACAGCAGCCCCTGTTTGGAGTCAGCCCTGGGTTTTCCTTGATGTTCTCCCATCCAAGTAGTGGCTTAGTCTGAGCCTACCTACCACATAAAAGATAAGAGACACATAAGGCCTGATATTTCAGAGTTGCTGAGCAGCTACCTCTCCAGCTCAGAGTCCTTAGCACCCCGGAAATAGCACGCTCCGAGTGTCAAGTCAGACTCCCAAATATTGAAGCACCACAAAATCAGTGGAAATTTCACTGCTCAGTGCCTCAGTTTACTCATCTGTGAAATGATGCTCACAGGGCTGTTGGGACTTGTATTAAGGGCTTTGAAGGCCCCAGGTGGCCATGCAAAGTGTTATAATTTTGACAACGGGCCAAGATAAACAACCTAAAGAAGGACAGCCCTGCTACCCAAACTGGGTTACTCTCTCTCCTTTAAAAAGAAAGCAAAGAATTGTTTTGTGGCTGTTTTAGCATGAAAGGCAGTTTTGGTGGCTGTTGAGTTTTTGCTTCACTTTTAATATTTAAGTCCTTCTGAGGAAGTTGGACATGACTTTTGACTTCTTGTGTTCTCCTTCTGTCGCTTCCCATCAGCCTCGTGTTTCCACTTACCCACTGGTGTTATAAAATGAAACCTAGAAGAGGTAGAGAATGAGGTTGGGAAATTCCCTTCTTGGACAGAGGCAACCTCCCTCCCCCAAAAAAACTTAGAAAGTCATATTGATGCTCTGGGCCTCATCACAGATGTCAGGGTGCTGGGCTGTTTACAGCTGCACGTTCAGGCAGGAGACACCTGGCAAGCTACATTAAACTACTATATCAGAGAGCAGTTCCACTTAACTGCCCTTCATGCCAAGAAGCACGAGAGGGCTGAGAGCACTATGAAGCAACATGCTCAGCAACCTCTCCTTTAGGAGGAGACTATTCACAACAATCACTTGCTGGGAGAAACAGCTGGGGTCAGGCGCATTGAATAGAAGGAGTTTTGTTGAGACATCAGGACTCAAAGAGAGCTCTTGAAGTTCTGCATGGCTGCCCAGGAAGACCCGAGTTTTATGAAGGGCATGGAGCATAGCTGAAAACATTGCCAAACTGGAGTTTCATAAAAGCCAACTGTTGTGCTGCAAGTTGTTAAGGGCTGCCATCAGAGATGATCACAAGACCTGGTTAAAATCAATAGGTGTGCTAAGCATTCCTTTTTTCAGGGTATATGGAGAGCACAATTAAGCACCTTTTTGTAGTGGGATAGCCAGAAACAGTAGAAGCTACCACCCAAGGCTATGAGTCACATGGCAAGGCCTGTGCAACAGATTAACAGAGGTTTCCCTGATTGCAAAGGCAGGGGCTTAGAGATTAGGTTTGTTTGTCTGTGTGTGTTGGAGGTAGAAAGCCAGAGAAGCAGGTGAGATTGTGATGCTGGGAGGAAGCAAAGGGACAGAGCTTCTTAGGCACGGAGCAGGTTTGGGGATTTTGGAGCAAGGAAACTGCCTGCTGTTGTGTGATTCTCCTGTGTTCAGGGAAACAGGACTTTGTGTTCTTTGCAGGCTTAACCACAAAGATTATATCTGACTCATATGACTGATTTCTCCTCTTAATGGAAGCAACACGCATGGCCCCGAATACTGGCTCACTTCTTGGGCCACAGGGACAAAACAGAACGTTGGTTTTGATCCAGATTTCAGATATGGGAGCAGATAAGAATGCTGGATAACACAGAGATTGTGATGACCACAGTTTGGAAAATTACCTCTTCAGTATTTGGTAACGAGCTACTCTTCTGTTAAGCAATTTAAGCAATTCCACAGCTGCAGACTCGTGCCACAGAATCTCAGCTTCTTTCTTAATTTAGGCTCTACCACTGATGGTTGCAGAGAAATCCTTCAAAAGGAGAACTAGCTATAAATTGATGCAGTATTGGCTGCCTGAATCTGCAGACCACCTGAAACAATAGCTTTGAGAAGTAGTTCTCGCTACAGAGCATTTTCTCTGGAGCTGAATGTTGTAATTTAAATATAAATATTTTAACTTTTTCACAACAGGTATATAAGCATAAACGTCCAATTAATTTTCTTATCATACTGGATGCAGTGGCTATTAGGACAGCTGATAGCTGTTAGGGTTTGCTGGGGAACAAAGAGTTCAAACCCTCTCCTCAAAATGTACAGTCACTTCTGAACCTGCCTGTACATGATAGGAAATGAGGCGATACATCCTCACCCTAGTGCAAAAAAAGCTTCAACTTCCTCTCAGGCGCCAAACACCTATACCACCGCCAGCACCTTTCTAGGTCGGTGTCAAAACCTCCCCCGGACATCTTGCACAGTGCAGTTTCATGTTGGTGCAAGATATTGCAGCACACTGCAAATAACACGGGGCTGCTGCACTGAGCCTGCTACTCATTTCGAAACCGACTTGAGTAAAATCCTCTGGTTTAGAACGCAGCTGAATCTGCCACAGAACATGTGATACACTGGGTGGCAGCACCACAGAAACCCAGGGGCTTGGCACAGAGCAGAGATCCAGCTTGCCACAGAGCACCTAGAGTCCTGCCCTGTAGCTGCCTTTGGTATGGGCAAGAAGGAAGAAAACATGTGGGGTTTCCATCTCTAGAATGTCCTCTCCTCCCAAGTCAAAGCCAGCGGAAACCCCTGCTTGCCCCGAAAGCTCAGCTCAGGCAGGCAACGTCATTGTGGCATTTCGAGGAAGTTACGAGTACAGCACAAGTTAAATTTAACACTCACCGCGGTTTGCTGATGACTGCTGAAAAAACACATGATTCAACAGTGCAGTGAGGGAAGGGGAAAGACTTCCCCAAAGTCACGGGAACTACCATAACCTACGCGGTTCCCAAACCAAGCCAAGGTCCATAGTGGGTAATGGCATGCCAGTGGGCATCAAACACAAGCACACACACAAGTCACCTCCTTTGTGGTAGGTAGGTAGACCTTCATCACAAATGACAGAGCTTCGCCTAGGAGAGGGAGATACTCCCCCAAACCATTGTGGCTTATAGCAGGTGAGTGCAGGTCACCCCCCACAAGCTGAAACCCCCCTCTATTTGGCACTGGTGAGGCTGCACCTGGAGTATTGTGTCCAGTTTTGGTCCCCCCACTACAGAAGGGATGTGGACAAATTGGAGAGAGGCCAACAGAGGGCAATGAAAATGGTTAGGGGGCTGGGACACATGGCTTATGAGGAGAGGCTGAGGGAACTGGGCTTATTTAGTCTGCAGAAGAGAAGAGTGAGGGGGGATTTGATAGCAGCCTTCAACTGCCTGAAGGGGGGTTCCAAAGAGGATGGAGCTCGGCTGTTCTCAGTGGTGGCAGATGACAGAACAAGGAACAATGGTCTCAAGTAGCAGTGGCGGAGATCTAGGTTGGATAGTAGGAAACACTATTTCACTAGGAGGGTGGTGAAGCACTGGAATGGGTTACCTAGGGAGGTGGTGGAATCTTCATCCTTAGAGGTATTTAAGGCCTGGCTTGACAAAGCCCTGCTTGGGATGATTTAGTCCAAAGCAGGACCAACCCCAACTAAATCAGGAGGTCATCTATTCCAACCCTGATCTTCTATGATTCTATGAAACAGAGCTGTATGTAGGGACCCCAAGAGAAGAACAGAATAAGACACTGAAGCTCTGGAGTGAGGTGCATTGGCATAGCTATAGAAAGCGGGTGTAGGAGTGGACTAGCAGGACAGGACAGCAGTGTGTTTAGCAGAGCACCATGTGTAATTTCCAGTGTCCATCCCTATATTTTGCTCTAGCAAACTACTATCACACATCCCTCCACCCACCCCACGTGGATTTGACTCCATAGTCCCTTATCTGAACAGAATGGAAATCTTCTAAGCCAGTGAAAAGGCTGCCCTCTAAGCCAACCAACTGCTGCATCAGAACAAGCCAGCTGAAGGCAGTGGAGCAGCATCTTCCTTCTTCCTGGTGATTCTTGCCCAAGTTGGAGCCAATGTTGCTGAGTCAGTGAAGCTTTGTGGCAGTTCCTCAGAAGGACAGTGTTTCAGCTACTCACATGTGCAACGTACCTTGTGATCAAGATGGACTTGGGAACCCAGGGAATGTCCTTCAGCTTCTCCTGTCCACCTGAAGGTCACAATTTCTGTCAGACCATCATGTCAAATGTTCAGGGCCATTTCCCAGGTCTAACATGGAACAGGTAGTGTTAGCTCGTGGGAAACACCAATACCTGAGGAAAATACCCTTGCGGGGGAAAAAGCCCCTTTATTTTCCATGCTCCAACTGAGCAAACTCAAGGGCCAGCACAGATAGTCTTCACCCTGTGCGCCTTCCTTGGTGGGGGGGGGGGGGCGGTGCCTCAGTTCCACTCTAAGACCTGCCCAGTGACCGTACCTTACCGGAGAATGTCCATGTGCCAACACTCTCCCAGGGATTGTCAGAATGATTGATACCATGTGCCAGGGTCCGCATCCCACAGAGCTATTAGCGCAGCTTGATGGAGGCTTCCACAAGAACAGGACTGGAACAAGCCGAGCTTGCCACACAGTCCTTTGTGTATAATTTTCACATGCACACAGTAGCCCCAAAACATGTCACAGAATTGATAGTAACTGCTATATAGGATCAAACCAGCGGTATCCCATCTCCAGTAATGGCCAGTAGCAGTTGCCATTTCAGAGGTCAGGTATAAAACTGCCACAAAGGACACTTAAGTTATGCTCATTGTGGGAGCTGCTTTAGGGTGACCAGATAGCAAGTATGAAAAATCAGGACGGGAGTGAGAGGTAATAGGTCCCTATATAAGAAAAAACCCTGAATATTGGAACTGTCCCTATAAAATTGGGACATCTGGTCACCCGAAGCTTCTTCCTCATGCCAGGGACGGTAGTTAGTAGATTGCCAAGCATGTGGGTTGATGTCCCTTAGACACTTTTATCCTAGCACAATTGCAGATGGTCATGTGTAGTCTTATTTTTGTACCCTACTGAGTAATTTGCTTCTATTTAAAAAAAAGAAATCATGATAATGAATTGAAGAGAAATTTAGGGGAGATTTAAAGAGACCAAGCAATGACTTTGCAGGAGGGAGTTTCCAGACAGTGACAGCACAACTAAAAATGACATCCAAATAGGAAGGAGGACAGCAGATGGAGACCAACTCAGAAAGGGCTGGGTGGAGCCAGTCTGCAGACCGTTCTGAAAAGCAAGTGGGGTGGGGGGGTGATGGGAAGCCTGTGAATGTGATGATGGAGAACTGGGGGTACAGAGGGAGCAGGTGAACAGCAGATAATGATAATGTGGTTAAGTCACTGGCCTGAGACTTAAAAAATCTGGGTTCAGAGACAGAGCCCATCTTTTATTTCAGCTTGTACAGTGCCTAATACAATGGGGACCAAGCTCAGTAGGAGTGACCATCATATACATAACAGTGAAGGGGACTGAGGAGCAGCACTTTCAAACCAAACTACAAAAAGTAGTGTGTTAAATGTTCATTTTGGGTTAAACTTGTGCTAGAAAACAGCCACATGCTGCGTGAACCCAGCTCCTTTCCCCTTGGGCATATTAATAAGCTCCTCTTCCACATTAAGCATATTTGAAGCTCTCCACCTGTCGCTGTGATCAAAGGCAGAGACCTGGGTGAAATGCAAGAACATCAGCTAGGCCACTTGTGAAGCTAATTGTGGGAGCCAAGACCTCAAACCTGAACCCCTTCTTGCCCCTGAGGCATCCTCAGATGTTTTTAATGTCTTCCTTAGAGATTTGCAGCTGCTTTTTGATTCATCTCTAAGAAGGGGAAGAGCTTGGAAACAGGCAGCTCCTGCCCAGATGTGCCTCAGCAAGACTATAAAAATGCACTCGTAGCCCCTTCCTGGAGCAGCCTGAGATGCTCTGCACTGCGATTCCTGCTCTGCCTGCAGGCTGGCTGCATGGATTCCAATACTTGTGTCCTGGGACTGTGGGCTCCACCAGCCTCAGAGCGGAAGCGTGAATTCCAGGCCTTGCGCCCCGGGGTCTGGATTCCCACAGCCCTCAGAACAGATGGCAGCACTGTCCAGTGACTGACGGAAAGGGCTGGTAGTTAGGAGACCAGGCTGTATTCCTAGCATTACCGGATTGTCAGGTCCTTTGCAAGTCATTTACATAGAGGGAAGCTCTGCCTCAGTTCCCCTCTATATTAAATGTAGATAACCCCTGCCTGTTTCACGGGGGGCAGAGGTTTAATCAATGTGGGTAAGGTACTTGGCGAGCCTCAGAAGGGCCAAGTGTTCAGTTCTTTTAAGAGGGACTTGCATAACAGAACATTTAACATGAGAACAGCACATTGCAACACACACACACAAAATCTGGTTTCTGCCCTGCTTGCCAGTTCTCCAAGCTTTAGGTTTTAGAAACCATGTATTGTCTTCACAGCCAAGTCTCCTCCAGGCTGAGCCCAGAGAAACCCTGATCTGTGACCTCAATTGATTGTGGCTTGTTGCTATGGAGACTGTGTTCTAAACACAGGATGCAGACTTTACTGCAGGACAAGGAAGAGCTTGGGGAGTGCGCTCTGCTAGACAAGCCCGAGCACTGAGAGCGCAGACTGCCTGCTGGCCCACTTAATTCTCAAGTAGCACATTCTTGTTTGCCTCAGCAAACTTCTCACTGTATAGCTTACCCTGCACTTCTAAGGCGCCTTCCATGTGAGCATCCCAAACAGCTTTAAAGCACGACAGGCAGGGAAATATTCTCCCCATTTTACAGGCGGAGAAATAGCCACAGAGGTTAAGTGAACCCTCAGCCTGCTTTTTCTCAGCTGTAATTCCCCATTGCCCCAGGCTATAGTAAGGAATCATGCACCCACACTGAGCATTCAACACATCACAGCCTCCCCTACTGTCAAATTCCTCTAACAAGTGCCATCATGATAGGCATAATTACTGTATTCGGCTCCAGAGGGAAGAGCACCATCTTGTGGCACATCTGTCCATTACACTTTTGTCCTTAAAGTGCAGTTTGAGGAACATGCTTAAAAATTGCACTTGGGCTTTTTGGTTAAGAGGAAAGCCTGAATATATATATTTAAAACCCCCATAGGAAAAAAAATATCAGGAATTTGATGTCAACTCTGGTCTTCCCTGATTTTGCTAGAACTGAGGTCTCACAAATACACCTCTACCTCGATATAATGCTGTCCTTGGGAGCCAAAAAATCTTACCGCGTTATAGGTGAAACCATGTTATATTGAACTTGCTTTGATCCACCGGAGTGCGCAGCCCCACCCCCCTGGAGCACTGCTTTACCATGTTATATCCAAATTTGTGTTATATCGGGTGGCATTATATCGAGGTAGCAATGTATATAATGGCCTCTGACCCCATATACACGAATGTGGGTGCTGAATCTTTAACAGACATTTTCTAGACTGTTTTAGTCAATGAAATTGAGAATTTGGACAGAAAAGCCCTTCCTTCCTCAATTGCTCAGCTCTCGCTTGACCCCTGGTGACATCAATTTAATTTAATCTCCAGTCACCAAGGCCTGAAATAGAATTTTGTAACACCCTTGCAGGTCTTTCTTTTAAATCAGGAAAAACCCATTTTATTCTGCCTTTGCTGGTCATCTTACCTGAGCCATGGCGTTTTTAGCCAAACAGGGTCCCAAATCTCTCCCTTTCATGCTCTTTTCATTTTAATAGGAACAGTTGCTACATCAAGGCTACCAAGAGCAGTTATTAGTTTCATTGAATATAGGATTAAGCCAGTGGCTCCATCTAATAGCAATACCTTCAGTTGTGGCCACTGCTGGATGCTTCAGAGGAAGTAGTAACCTATTATTTCCTCTATATGGGCTACAGGCAGGAAGGAAAATTTCTTCCTCACCTTTGACAGTGATCAGTTTATGCTCTGAAGCATGAGAATAAATAATTTCAGCACGTGTACAGCCCCCATCAGTGCAAGCTCCAGTGCTTTCCTAGCCAGTGTCACTAGAGTGCCCATAAACACATTACTTCTTTTAGGTGCAATACACATACTTATGCCATCAGCAGGTGACAAATCTCGATTGGTTTCAAGTGCCCTCAATCAGTCATGGCACTTTTACCTGACTTTATAAATAAAAAAAAAAAAAGCAGGGTGGGGGTGTTCAGTCTGGAACTCAAGAGAACAGCCTGTCTATTCAAGAGCAGAACAGTTATTTTCAGTGGCACAGTAATACCACTTGGTTCTTACATAGCAGAGGGTCAGACTAATGATCCAAAGCTCAGTATCTCTCTCTCCTCTCCCCCCCCCCCCCCCCTTTACACATTTATCAGGAAGTCAAACTAACAGGGACATGACATCTCTCTCAAGCTATTTCTGTGACATCAGGCTGTCTGGAGGAAAAGCCTTTAAGCAAGGATGGGTCAGAGGATTCAGGAAAATTAAACTGTCATACATATGAATGTGTCATGCCAACCTCCCTACGGCTCCTTTGGTAACAGCCAGTGCCATAATTAACACCTCAGAACAGGTTTCAGAGTGGTAGCCATGTTAGTCTATCAGCAAAAAGAATGAGGAGTACTTGTGGCACCTTAAAGACTAACCAATTTATTTGGGCATAAGCTTTCGTGGGCCAAAACCCACTTCATTAGATGCATGCAGTGGAAGATACAGTAGGAAGATATGTATCTATAGATAGATGATACACACACACACACACACAATATGAAAAAAATGGGTGTTGTCATACCAACTATAGCAAGACTAATCAGTTGCAGTGGGCTATCAGGAGAAAAAAATGTTTTAGTAATAATCAGGATGGCCCATTTCCAACAGTTGACAAGGTGTAACAGCAGGGGGGAAAAATTAACATAAGGAAATAGTTTTACTTTGTGTAATGACCCATCCACTCCCAGTCTTTATTCAAGCCTAATTTAATAGTGCCAAGTTTGGAGATTAATTCCAATTCTGCAGTTCCTCATTGGAGTCTGTTTTTGAAGTTTTTTTGTAGGAGTATTGAGAGTTTTAGGTCTGTAATTGAGTGACCAGGGAGGTTGAAGTGTTCTCTGACTGGTTTTTGAATGTTACAATTCTTCATATCTGATTTGTGTCCATTTATTCTTTTGCGTGGAGACTGTTCTGTTTGGCCAATGTACATGGCAGAGGGGCATTGCTAGCACATGGCATACATCACATTGGAACAGAATATGCAGGACAATTCTTGCTACCACTTGGGTGTTAGTAACATCAGCTGTTGCCATTGAAACTCAAGGCACACTCCAGTCCAGACACTAAGTAGAGAGGTTTCCAACTCATTTTAGAGTCTGAACCTGGAAGTTACCAAAAAATTTTTTAAAATGGTTACTTACCTTTGTAACTGTTCTTCGAGATGTGATGCTAATGTCCATTCTATGGTAGGTGCATCCATGTCACATGCAATTGCCAGAGATTTTTTCCCCTAGTGGTATCTGTAGGCCTGGTCCTAGCATCCCCTAGAGCCTTGCACACGTGCCAGTATAAGGGGCACTGCTGGCTCCACAACCTTCTTGCAGGTAACTCTGATAGAGGGGTAAGAGGGCAGGTCATGAAATGGATATGAGCAACACATCTCAAAGAGCAACCGTTACCAAAGGTCCATAACCACTTTTTCTTTGAGTGCTTGCTCATGTCCATTCCATGCTAGGTGACAAGCAGCATCCCCAGAGGTGGCCTCAGTCACAGATGTGCTGATTGCAACACAGCTCTACCAAAACTGGCATAGTCACAGGCCTATTGAGTGATAGTGGGGCACAAAGGTATAAATTGACCACCATGTCATGACCCTGGAAATATCCAGGATTGGTAACTGCATGAGGAACACAGCTGAAACTTGTGCTCTTGTACAGCCATGGGTCACCATGGTCAGAGGCAGAACCTTTGCCTGCTTGGAACAAGCTCAGATGCAGGTGGCTATCTGGGATGAGATTCTTTGGGATAAGAGTCCAAACCAGTTAGGAAAGCCTTGCAAGAGCAGTCGTTACAAGCAACCTTCACAGGTGGTAAGAGAGGGTGTGGAGCTGGCGGCACCCCTTATACCAGCGCATGTGCGCATGGCTCCAGGGAATACTAGGACCAGCCCTATGGATATCACTGTGGGGAAAATCTCTGGCAACTGCATGTGGTGCACACACCTAGCAAGGAATCAGCCTCTTCCAGTTCTAGAATGCAGGGGAGCATGGTTCCCTCAGATTGTATTCCCAGCCCCTCCCCAGCTGGTTGTTCCAGAGAACAGCCATGGTAGGGAGAAGCCTGTTCTGCTTCTCCCCTCACACGCATTACTGCTGGGGAATCAGAATACTTTGGGCAGCCCTCCACCTGGCTTTACGCACCTCTTAGCAGTCTGAGAGGCCTAAGTGCCATGGAGACTAAAAACTTAGTAGATATGATCCTTCCAGGGCAGGCATAAGGCACCTGGTGGAGGGGGCAGGGCATGAGGGAAGCACAGCACTCTATGGAGAGAGGACTCTGAACTCCAGGGACTGTCTCCTTGGTACTTTCTCCAAGCACTATGTTTACAAGAGTTGCCATAGCAGATCACAATAGGGTAACATTAGTCCAGCTTCTTGTCCCCAGCAAAGGCCAATTCCAGGTGCAGAAATCCTGAAGTGGGCTATCATGGAATAACACCCTCCTAAGAGGATGACTTACATCAAAAAGGGATTTGCGGGGGAGAGGTCATTGTGGCGAGGGAATTTTCACGGTGCTGCAGACGCCCTCTTGCAGAGAAAGTATGGTGCACAAGGCAGGACATGAAGCCTCAAGTTACCATGGTGACCCAACTAAAGCTAAATATGGTAAGACCCACAGCAAAAGCGATCTCAGATTTTACCCAGACATTCATAAAGCAAGAGGGTTGGTATTTTTGAAAATATCTGTAGTTTTATTTGTCTGAGGCAGACCAGAGCTGCAGAGGACTGTTCCAGATGTTAAGCAGTCTCCTCTTTAGCGATACGATCTTTCTTGAGTGGTCCCTGCAAAAAAAACAACCCCAAACAAGCAGTTACCTAGCAGAACTGACCATCTCCCCAATGTTGGAGACCCCACCATCCTCAATACCTCATTGTGGAAGGTTACTTTTGCTTTGAACAATGATCAAAGGCCTACTTGTGGTGCAGATCTTAGCTTAAGTGTGTGGCTGAACTTGAAGCAAGCAGCAGAAATGGAGGCTGGTGAAGCTACACTGCTATGCACCATCTCAAATTAACAATTTAAATATAAAATCTGGCACCACCTAGTGGCAAAGCTAACTTTAGAGCCATCATCACTGCCTCCTCTTTCTGAGAAAGCACTAAACAGCTTATAAAGAGCTCCACCTCTTGAAAGCATGCAGTGTGAAATGGTGGAGGAAATCTTACGCAAAACCAGTTTTTGCCACATTCAAAACTTTCAAGGTTCAAGAAGGGACCAGAGATCTGATCTGTCCTTGGTGAGAAGCAGCAGATACTCAATGTGCCATAGGCAGAGACAGCCCACGCTACTGCCTGAGCACTGTTCCCCAGAGCGGTTCTCAGAAGGAAGGCAGCATGGAATGTCTCCTCATGCCTGTCGGACACTGTGTACAGTGCTAGTTCCATGGCCTCATCACTGAACAGCCCATATACTGGGGTGGAGGCAGCATCCAAGTCCCACCCAGCTCCAGGTAAGAAGGGCTCAGTAGATTAAATGAGTTCACAATCACACGAGTCTTTTAAAAAGTGAACCTCCCATAGAATTCCAAACTTCATCTGGACAATTACACATCCTTGGAACAAACCCGTGCTGTGCTTCATGAGTACACGTGGCTGAGTTATTAACTGCAGTTTTCACTGTGGAAACACACTGCATTGGCACCCACCTCTGTCCAAGTCTGCATAGATGCATGCTTGTGCAGCCAGACAACACAATACAAAGCTGAGCTCCAGGATATCAATGTCCTTACCATGAAAGCCTTCTTCTCCTCCACAGTCTGGAAGCGGCCATGACCAAATTTGGAAGTTGTGTCAATAAACTTCAAGTCAATCTTCTCCAGGGCCCGACGCTTTGTCTGCACAAGCAGGGACTGTGGGGAAGAGACATGTTAGAATGTGGCAGCCCAGTCACCAATTTTAGGCACAGGACCTGCATTCCCTGCTAGAATTTGCCATAATTGGATATTTTCAAATTAAATTTCTATGGGCAACATACTTGATTCCAAACCAGCATCATAGCAGGGAGCTGAAGAGCCTGGTAACACACCAGCTGCTCTAACAGCAGCATCAGCAAGTCACTCAGTTATCACACCAACCAAGGGAGGAGCACAGGGGGATGGAGTGGTCACCACAGATTAGCATTAAGAGGCAGAAGGAAAAGCTAAGCTATTGTACAAGAGAAGCTTCATGGGCCACAAGAGTTCTCAAACCCAACGGGGTCCTTCATTAACAACCAAACAGGACGTAGCATTCTGAAGAGACCAATAGCCCACCTAGTCCAGTGCCCAGGACTGTTTCCTGTGTTAGAGCAGCACTTTCTCTTCAAGCTTGCTATGGAAACACCCCCACCCCCTCTTATCAAAGAAGACAATGTTCTTGGGGTAAAGGGAATCTAATTTGAAGTGTGAGGCAAGTCAGAACAGAATCCTGGCTCCCTTCCACAGATTGGCAGAACCAATATTCTTGCATTGCTCACCTTGCGCAGAGTTAGGACTCTCTTCTTGGTCCCAACCACACAGCCTTTCAACATGATAAAGTCATTGGTCACTTCACCATAGTGGACAAAACCGCCCTGAGAAGAGAGAATAGTTAAGCACACTGTACCATGCAGAACTAGCAAGTACTGGCCTAAACTAAACAGTGCCTCTGATTTTGCTGGTGCCAGGGTTCCTGCACAACACACGTGCTGGCTGTAAAGAACTCACGGCCAGCAGACCTCCCTACCAGGAAAACCCCCAAGGTAAGGGAGAGTCCCTAGAAGCACAGGTACAACAGCCCTGTGCAGTCTGACATGAAGGGCAGACCAGAGTAGGTAAGTAAGAGGTGTGGCCAGAACTGCAGTTATTTTGTGCTGCTGGATGGCTCCACAGGGAGCTGTGGCAGCACAGCATATACTAGAGCAGCCTCTGGAGCTTTTAGTCCTTTCACCTTGCTATGTCATAGGCTCTAACACAGGGATTATGCTTTCCCAGCAAGCCACAAGCTACTTTTCAGTTAGCTCTTCCCACCCCCACCTCTCCACCTGTCCAGCCTGGCTGCATATTGCTCTTCCACTGCACAGAGCTGGCACATAATGGCTCATCCCCCAAGGCGGACAGCATGACTTATAAATGCTTCACCACTCAGCCTCCTATCTAAGGACTTTTCAGAGCTACAACCTGGCTAGCCACTTCGCCCTAAATGCCACCCCCCAGCTAGCACTTATTCTCTCTTCAGCTGAGAACCAAAAACACACAAAAAACGAAAAAAACCAGGTCTAAAGAGGCTAACTTTTTTTCAATTTTTTGGCTAAAACCTCAGTGTTTGAGGCCTCTATGAGGACGTTCTAGTTACACACTACTGAAAGGCAACCATTTAATGATCCACAGCAAGAGCACATTATCATGGAAATGAAACTGAAAGCTTCTCCAGCTGACAACAGCAGAGAATTTTAGATTGACAGAATTATCCAAGTTGAAAACACAGGAGCCCAATTTTTGCAAAAAGTTGCCTGGGGATTCTAATGCTCAAGAGTGATAAGGACCATGGTAAAGGGCCACAAACTTGAAACCTAGACAATTTTAATGAACTAGTTGTTTCTGGTCCTACACCTGCTTGAGTCCTCCCTCCAATCCTTGTGGGTTTTGCAACAGGTGTTACAAGTAACAATCATAGGTAAAAAACCTCAGACACGAAGTGTAATTTTTAAGTTGACAGCATTCTCTTAAGTTGCAACCAACACAGCTCAGCAATCCACAGTACTACACTGCTACACTTGTTCAATATTGATAGAGAAGAATGCAACCTAAGGAATCAATATAATTCCCTGCAGTACCTGAGCTTTTCCTTATTGACTAGACTAGAATAAGCTGTTTGGTTTATGAGATCACAGTCCAAGACTGAATTACCATATCCTTCCCACACACCAAACCTTTAACAGCCAGAAATCCACTCACCAGAGGGTTAATGCTCTTGTCCGACAGATCGTAGTCAGTTGATGCATTGTTTTTGATCAGCTTTCCATCCTTGACTTGGTAACCTTGGCCAATCTTGTAGACCTACAATGACAAAAGGACAATGCTATTTCACATGTGCTGGGAGAAATGGTTTGACAGAGGCAGACAACCTAATCCAGAAACAGTAGTTCAAACCCATACGAAGTTTGCTGAGCACAGAGAAATGTAGAAAACAAATGTGGCTAGTGTTTAGGTACAGTAATTAAGAGCCTCAAACATTGTCTCTACCATGAACCCAATGCCTCAGTCACTGCATTTCAACTTGTCACCAGGGCATCCTATGAATAAAATCAAAAGTATTTGAACTTCCTGAGAACTTGTGTGTACAGATGTTCTTGGCCACTTACCCGTTACATTAAAAAAAAACCTTAATTTCAATTATGCTGATTTCAACTTTTCATTACTAACTGCAGCAATACCTACTGTTTTGAAAGTACCACAGCATGTTTTATGTGAGTGGGTTAAAGTAGCTTTGTCCCCATTTTTATGGATGGGGAAAGAAAAAAGTTTAAGGGTATGTCTACACAGGAAAGAAAACCCAAACCTGGCCCATGCCAGCCAATGTGGACTCAGGCTGTGGGGCTGTTTCATTGCTGTGTAGACCAGTGGTTTTCAAACTTTTTTTTCTGGCGACCCAGTTGAAGAAAATGTTTAATGCCCACGATCCATTGGAGCTGGGGATGAGGGGTTTGGGGTGTGGGAGGGGCTCGGGTAGAGGGTTGTGGTGCAGGGGTGAAGGTTGCGGGGTGGGGCCAGGAATGAGTGGTTCAGGGTGTGGAAGGGGGCTCTGGGCTGGGGCATGGGGTGCAGGAGGGGGTCAGGGCTTGGGTTGGGGGTGCAGGCTTTGGGGTGGGGCTGGGGATGAAGGGGTTGGGGCAGAGTATTGGGGTGGGGGCTTACCATGGGCAGCTCCCAGGCAGTGGTGCAGCAGGGGTACTAAGGCAGGCTTCCTGCCTGTCCTGGCACTGTGGACCACGCTGCGCCCCAGAAGGGCCAGCAGCAGGTCCGGCTCCTAGGCAGAGGCGCACAAGCAGCTCTGCCCTGCCCTCCCCCCCATTTCCCAGCCAATGGGACTTTGGAGCCAGTGCTCAGGCAGCACTTGAGTCCCCTACCTAGGAGCCAGACCTGCTGCTGGCCACTTCCAGGGCACAGCACAGTATCAGAACAGGTAGGAACTAGCCTGCCTTAGTCAGGCAGCACTGCCACCCTTACTTCTGTGCTGCTGCAGGTGGCAGTGCTGCCTTCAGAGCTGGGCACCTGGAGAGTGGTGGATGCTGGATGGGAACCCAGCTCTGAAGGCAGCACCACCGCCAGCAGCAGTGCAGAAGTAAGAATGGCCTGGTATGATAGTGCCACATATACTTCTGTGCTGGCAGTGGAGGTGGGTCTGACCTGGCGCCCCAGGAGCAGCCCATGCAGGAGAAGAGGAAGTCCCATCCCTCCATAGCGTGGTCGGGACTAGCAGCTGGAGTCCAGCACATGGTAGGAGCCCCCCAGTTGGTGTGCCCCCAACCCTACCTCTCCTCAGCACTCAGTGGTTAAAGGGAACTTGGGCTGCCTGTGTGTGTGTGTGTGTGTATATGGAGGTGGGGGGTGGGGTGACCAGTGCCTCCCCCACCCCCTGGACCACTGTGCCCTGGGCAGTCACCCAGGTCACCCACTCATAAGGCCATCCCTGCCCCCCTGCAAAAATGTGATATTCCCCCCGCCTCCCCATCATGCCACCCTTACTGTGTTGCCACTGTTGGTGACGCTGTCTTCAGAGCTGGATGGCTGGGAGCATCACTGCTCTCTGGCCACCAAGCTCTGAAGGCAGCGCAGAAATAAGGGTGGCAATACCACTACCGCTCTACAATAGCGAGATTTCATGGGGGAGACCAGATTTCACTGTCTGAGACACGTTTCAGAGCCACGAATTTGGTAGGGCCCTAAATATAAAATACAACTAAGCAGCTTAAGTGCTGGTCCTAGGCACAGCCTGAGCTCGCTGTAGACCACTGTACATTCAGCTCAGGCTGATTACAGGAGTCTTATAGAGAACCCTCATCTTTAACAAATACGAGTAAGTCTGGCTCTTTCTGCCCTTGTGTCCTGCCGAACTGGGGGAGGGGAGGGGGGTGCAGATCCAGCCATTTCATTAAGCATCTATACATGCGAACAAGTTGCAGTACTGGCAAGTAATAGTAAGCTGGGGAAGCTGAATTACTTTGCAAGGTTACTGGCCGCCAACTCTAGTCAAACAAATAAAACCTGACCTGTAGTCTGAAACCTTCAGTCTGCTTGATGATTCTGCAGTGACCTTTACTATCCACCGACGGGAACCAGGACTCTAGTTTGTCCAGGACACTTCAATAAACATCTCAGACTCTTACCTTCTTGTTTATTTCTGTGCGATGGTGGTATCCTTTCTGACCAGCTCGGGCCACAGAGAAAGCCACGCGAGCAGGATGCCAAGCGCCAATGCAGGCTACTTTCCGCAGACCCCTGTGGGTCTTGCGGGGCAGCTTTTTGGTATGCCAGCGGCTGGTGACACCTGAAACAAGAAAATAAAACATTACAGCATTGTAGGACTGTCAACTGCTCAGCTGTGGCATATGTCTTCATTACAGAGGTGTTTATAATTAGCCTGGGACACCACTATGCACAGTTTGTGGCTGTTGCAAAAGGAGAATGTGTATCCAGTGCAACACCAACAGAAATTTGGATCGGTGTAACGATTAGGTATGCGTGTTGTGAATACCGACTCTCTGCAGAAGACCCACCCACAGCTGCCCATGTTCTCCCAAACTATTCCCTGGGTGCTGTTCTCAGAAGGAAGGCAGCATGGAATGATTCCTCATGAAGGTCGGATGCTGTGCCCAGCACGTATTCCATGGCCTCATCATTGAACAGTCCATTTCTGATGTGAGAGCAAAACTGAAGATACCCCACCCCTCTGACCCATGCTCTATGTACCAGGGCAAGAGTGGGGGGGGGAGGAGGAGGGGAGATTACAAACAACTCTTCCCTAAACTTTGGGTTCTGGTCAGACTGAAGCCTTGGAGAAACAAGAGGGAGGCAGCCATGACATCTACCTTTGTATCCCTTGCCCTTGGTGACTCCAATGACGTCAATCATCTCATCTTGGCCAAAGACAGTTGACACAGGCACCTGCTGTTCCAGTTTCTCCCGGGCCCAGTCCACTTTCTCAGCGATGGTGCCACCATTCACTTGGATCTCCATCAGGTGAGACTTCTTCTGCCGCAGTGGAAGCAAACGCATCTGGAAGACAGACCTAAAATTAGTTCTATTATAACCCAGACAAAGCGCTGAGATCTCTAGTGCCATCTCTGAGATTCACATCCTGAGTCTGATGGATTTTTCCACCTCTTCTGTAACCCAGTCACAATATACACAATGCTTGGAATACTGAAGCTCTGGGGTTAAGGGCAAGAGTTATCAAGGCTATACAATGGCACAGACAGGCCTAAGTTTCTGACAGCCAGATCACCAAAGGGAATGAGAAGAAAAGCAGTAGAGAGACAAGGTGGGTTAGGTAGTATCTTTTATTGAAGCAATTTCTGTTGGAGAGAGAGACAAGCTTTTGAGCTCACACGGAGCAGCAGTAACACATGCCTCACACCGCCCTTACAGCTGGTCGCCAGGCTGAGGATCTTAAAAAAGGACTGAAGATAAGGCTGTTACCCAGTCCCAGAGGCTTAAGTAAGGTCACATAACACACCCCATGTTCTATACTATATTTGGGAAAAGGGGGACAGACTCTAAAATGCTGACAGCAGCTGCACCTTCCCCCTTTGCTGCTGGCCACAAGATGCCATCTCTAATATATTAAAGTCTTGTGACCAGGCAGCTTACTCCACTTATTGCCACACAGGAGATCCTGTTACATTCCTCAGTCTGGAAGTATTTGGCACTCGTGCAGGGATGAGATGGAGGGAAGAGCTTCACGCTGCTTAGCAATGACCTGATTAATCTGGCTGATTAATAAAAGCCACCGATGGTCTCCACAGGAGAGTACTGCCCACATATCCTTGGTCTGAAGCTATAGCAGCCATCCATTTTTTAAACCAAGTGAAGTAAAGGAGATTTCCATGGGGGCTAGAGGATCATAGGACTGGAGGCTAAAACATTCAATCCTATTTCTAGCTGTAACTATAATTGGAAAGAGAGGAGGTGGTCTAAGCACAGGATGGAGCCCAAGAACTCAAGTTCCAATGCCAGCTCACACTCACACACGATGGGGCCTTACCTCTGAGGGGTACAGCAAGGATTTGTTAGTTGTCTGCATAAGACTTTGAAGTCAAGCATAATACTATACCCAGCTTTTATACTGTGCTTTTAATCAGTAAAAAACAAAGTGCTTTACAATGGAACTCAGTACCATTAGCCCCATGTACAGATGTGAAATCGAGGGGAAGTGACTTGCCCAAGTTCACTCAGCAGACCAGTAACTGAGCTGGGAATAGAACCCAGGTCTTTGGAGTCCCAGTCCAGTGAGCGATCCAGTAGATCACACTGCCTCTATGAATATTAGATATTAACACTGAGCACCAGATTTGGGGGGACAAGGAATCTGAGAGCAGCAATGGAGTGAGTTTGTGGCCAATGGCAGGACAGCCCTAGCCCTTGTGGATTCTCTGTACCCCCAAGTCTGAGCCCTCTTTACGAAGTAGACAGAACACTCACCTGAGTGTGAGCTATGACCCGGATAACCTGGCAGTACTTCTTCATGCTATTGAAATCCTTCTCTAGCTGCTTTTTGCCCTCCTCATCCTGCCACTTCTTGCAATACTTGGTGAAGGCCTTCTTCTTGGACTTGTGCCTTCAGGAGCAGAGTACAGAGAGGGTAAGGCTTAGCCCTTCATCAGTCCCCCAAGGAAACGGGGGTGAGCGGAAGGAGCTGCCACCCGAGTTGGTTTCGGCTCATTGCCAGCTTCTAAGGAATCTTTTCCACCAGCAAGCGGAGCCTGGAGCTCATCAGACAGAGGCTGGGTTGCCAGAGCTGAGCGGAGCTGCCATGAATTCATCCAAAGCATATTAATAAACAGTATAAAACATTCACAAAATATCAGAGCAGTGCTCTGCAACAATACAGTGCCTATCAGCTGATTATCTGTTGCCTTAAAATACTGCTGTGAATGCTCTTGCCTTGCTTCAAAGTCTACAAAGACCTACATCTTTCAACCCTGACTTGCACTGGTGTCCTCTTACATCAACCGTAATACCCAAATGCATTTATTTGGGGACCTCTTTATCCTGGTAGTGTGGGAACTTCATGAAAAGCATCTAGGAGAAATCCTTCCTAATCCCATAGGAAAAGGAGAACCTGACAACCCCACTGGAGCCTCATTGTCAGAGTGACCTTATGTGAAAGCATGACAGCAATGCACGTAAGAGTGATGAGAAGAAAAATCTTCACCGCTTCCCTGAGAAAAGAGGACTATGCTCAAGACTCAACAATCAGCAACAAGCACCAGAGGCAATTTCCTTATGTCCATCCATAGAGAAAAACCATGTATAGTGCATTCACACAGACATCAGACAGTTAACTTGATCCCCAAGCCCCACTATAAACAGCACTTGACAAGCATTAAGCAATCACTATTCCAGCCAGTTGCTGTTTTATACTGTGATGAGAAACTTCAGCCTAGCACCTAGATCTCCAAGGACCAATCACTAGCTGTGACGTCGGAGCCCTGAAGTGAACAGTTCAGACTAAAAACTACAATACCACTACGCTCATTCAACAAAGCCAGCAATGCAAGAAACAGGCTCTGGAGGCTAGATTAAATGAGGTCCCTCGCTCCATGTGTTTTACCAGTTCTTGTAGAAGCGTCTCTTGCACTCATCACTGATGTGCTCAGCAAAGATGGTCTTGAAGGTGCGGAGGCCACGGGGAGTCTGCACGTAGCCCACGATACCCACAATGACCATGGGAGGAGTCTCTACCACAGTGACTGCCTCTACGACTTCCTTCTTGTTCACCTCTAGGAAGGACAAAAACACATTGTGACAGTTAGCACCACAGCAGAAGAAACACCACCACCCCCAAAGTATCAGGAGGGTCCAGTGACCCCTAAAAGGTCTTCACGCAGCTAGAGTCAGTGGGCTCCATAGGCCAGGTGACCCTGATTAGCCACTTGAGCTATGATGCACCCCAAGGGTATAATGGTGCCTAGATGCTATTCTAAAACCCAAGGTTGGCCCTGTGGTGTAAAATGGAGAAGCCATTCTAACTGAGCTGGGTGGTAGCTGGTAACAGAACTACATTCAGGACTCGACAGTCAGCAAAAAGCGCCAGAGGCGATTTCCTTATGTCCGCCCGTCGAGAAAGGATCATCATCAGTAGTCTGCTACAATACAGTTCTACCAGCCCAGCAAGCTCATTGGCAAGTCACCTACACACCCCAAGAACAGCAGTTACAGAAAAATAAGACACCAACCACCAGCTAGGCACAAAGTCTGGAACTGGTGAGGAGGACATAACCATTAGCCATTGGGAGCTTGCTTTTATAACTAGCAACTGGAAACAACAGCCGAGGACCCAGTGTAAAAGAACATCAAGGACTTGGCGGAAATCAGACTGGGAATCAAACCCTGGGACCTATGTGAACCTGACTGTCTACTCCCACTGCCTCAGCATAGGGGAAAAAAAGCTGTACAGTGACCTCCTATAACAAGAGCAGCAGAGAAATACATACTAGATCCAGGTCTGTCCACTTCCCGGACAATGTGGGTCATGCCAGACTTGTACCCAAGAAAAGCAGTGAGGTGGATGGGTTTGCTGGGGTCATCCTTGGGAAAACTCTTCACTTTGCCCCGATGTCGACGGCTGCGTTTGCGGGGCAGAAAGCCAAGGGATCCATGTCTTGGAGCTGAGAACTTACGGTGCGACTAAAAAAAAAAAAAAAAAAAAGATACTTTTAACACTCATATTGCCTGAGTGATTAATTTGCCCTTAATGTTATACTAGTTGCTATCTCTCTTGTTCCCTTTGAGGGGGCCATTACACAGGCATACCAGTATGTCCTGCTTTCTAGAAGTTCCTCTCCTCTCCACCAGCTCTTCTGTTTGGAGTGTTACCATTTTAGAATGGTGAATACATCAGGGCCTTACATGTGTCAATCAGATTTGTTCACATGACTGAGGAAAACTTAAAGACACAATATAAAGGTTTTTTGAAGGATGAGGTTCTGCCATTCTAGTTAAATGTCTACTAAGAGGAAAGCAAAAATGCCACAAGTGTTTTGTCAGGGCAGTTCTCCACAAGAAACCCTCCTCCCAACCCCGTGTGCATGGGAATGGACACACATGGGAATCTTTACAGATTACAGAAATTAATAGCAAAATGTGATTCTACTCTGAAAAGTGACATAACAAAATTTGCTCCATGGGGTCCAACTTCATTGGAATCACTTATTTTAGATGAAATGTGATTGGCTTACAAAAACAAAAAGAACAGGAGTACTTGTGGCACTTTAGAGACTAAAATTTATTTCAGCATGAGCTTTCGTGAGCTCATGCTGAAATAAATGTGTTAGTCTCTAAGGTGCCACAAGTACTCCTGTTCTTTTTGCGGATACAGACTAACACAGCTGCTACTCTGAAACCTCACAAAAACAAGAATTTCTTAACCACCAGCTCTGCACACTCATCCCAAAATGGGTTACATAAGATCCCAAGAATTGTCAGACCAATTCAGGCTAATGGTCCATCCAGTATCCATACTGGAATGGTGGCAAATAATACATGCTTAAGGAAGGTGCAAAAAGCGCTAATGGACAATTCTGGGCTAACTTGTTCTATGTCATTTAACTACAGTGCCCTCCATTTTCCAGAAGTCAAACCCCCTTAAAGTCTAATAAACTTGTAAGTTTATCTTGTGGCAGCTGCTATAGCAGTCGCATTGGGCAGAAAGTATTTTTATCAGTTTTGAGTGTGTTCTTTTTAAAGTTCATTAAGCTGTCCCCAGTTTCTTGCAAATTGCCTGTAAGCACCAGCAATAACAAGCTCTGTAAGACCAAATGCTGCCATTTACACCTGTACAAACTCCCCCATCCCCACTTCAAAACAGCTTTAGGCATTATTACACTGAGAAAATCTGGCCCTGCAACTGCAATTCCATTAGCAATACTAGTGACACACAAGCTAGACGAGACTCCACCTTACACACAACTGCCCCGCCTTCCCAGGGTGGCAAAATTCAAGTCAGCAAGAGCTCATTTTAGTCCTAAAGTCAGCATCACGGGGGCGCACACACAGGGGGCAGATCTGCCACTGCCTGTCCCTTTTCAGAGCAAAGCCTCACTTAAGAGTGAGGGGAGTGAGTCAACTACAGCTAAAGCCTCCACCAATAAGCTTTGGGCTGCAGCCCGTCTGTACCCCCCGATCTCCAGGCGCTAGAGGCAGCACCCCGCTACCGGCGTAGATCAGGCCCCAGGAAGTAAAGCGAGGGCAGGAGACCTCCAGGCGACTGCTCTGTAAAGCCCGGGTGCCCCACGGTGCCAGGCGGGCTCTCCCCGAGTCACTCCCCCACCCGCAGCTAACACGTGCGAGAGCCGCCTGCAAACGATTCTAACCCGGGGGCTCTGCAGTCCCGCGCCCTCAGCCCAGGCCCGTCATGGTCCTTCCCCCGCCCCGCGGCTCTGCGCGCCCAGGCAGCGAGCGCCCCGCCGGCCCGGGAGGGGGCCGCGCCCCAGCCCCGTCTCCCCTCCCCCGCCCCGCAGCCCAGGAAATGGGCCCCGCGCTGCCTCCAGCAGGGCCCCCTTGGCATCGGGGTCAGGTGCGGGGGCGGCCGGGGCCGGGATGGCGGCGATGCCCGCGGATGGCGAGACGCGGGCCCGGCACCCGCACCAAGGCCACTCACCATCCCGGCTGGCAGCTGCACCGAACTAGTAGAAAGGGAGGGGTAGGCCGCGCACGCGCTATTTATACCCTCTTCCACGTCGCCTTACGTAAGGTCGTACGAGCACCGTTGCCCATGCGCGTTTGCACGGCATCCCCGCCCTTCCCCTCCAGTAGAACTGCGGTGGGCGAGGAGCTATGGCTCATGGGTAGGGCCACACTTCTTGAGAATGCGAAATCTTGTGCAGCTCACCGAAGGGCACTCAGGGCGCGCGGGGACACGGGAGCCAAGCTCAGGGTGGGCGGGAACCTCTTAAAGTCACAGCAGCTCCTGTGAGGGGGGTGGAGGCTGCTCACCAGCCCTGACTGAACTCCCCTGAGGGGACCAGAGCTGCCCCCCGTCGCCCCCAGCTGCCCTCAGGTCTCCATGGCAGGTGGGGCTGGGCGACCGGAGGCTGCTGAGTCGGGCTGGGAGGATGGTGCCTCTGGCTGAGGCAGCTCTAGGCCAGGCTGGCTCAGGACATAGGGTTGCCAGGGGTCTGGTTTTCGGTGTGAGATGTACTGAGCGGACACAAAAAGTCCAGTTTCTGCGGGCGGGGGATGGGGGACTCCCAGCAGGCATGGAACGTGCCCCGGTTGGGAAGGAACACGAGCTACTAGGGTGACCAGCCAGCAAGTGTGAAAAATCAGGACAGGGATGGGAGGTAATAGGGGCCTATATAAGAAAAAGATCTAAAAATCGGGACTGTCCCTATAAAATCGGGACATCTGGTCACCCTACGAGCTACCCTGCCAGCCAATGCTTCCCCTGGCTGCATGCTCAGGCAGCTCCAGGGCACGGAGGGCTCAAGTGGGCAGGGAAGGGGGCTGCTGGGCAAGCAGTGCAGAGGGAGGTGGGAGGCTGTTGTCAGGGCTGGATTAACTCATAGGCTAATAAGGTTATAGCTTTAGGCCCTCCTATTTTTAAGCCCTACTTTAGGCCCTAATTTTTAGGCCCTCCATTCCATATTGAAGTAACAGCTGAGCGATGGTAGCAGGGCCATCGGAAATGTTTTGTCTCATTAGATATTACTTTGTACAAATTAAGCCATCAAGATTGTGAATTCAAATTATGGTGATTGTGATTTTGTCTTTGTGGGCTAAGTAAGTGTTTGTGGGCCCAAGCGATATTGAACTTTGTACATAGAAGGCCTACACTGGACAATAGAAACCATGTCGAAGAAAGGATGATGGCAGAAATTGAAGGAGGCCAAAGAAAGGCGGCAAAGACAAGATGTAGTGCTGAAAGGTACTCCTTCGCTCCTAACGTTTTTTCCTCCTCCTAAGTCTGGTGGTGAGGAAGTCCAGGCGAATACCAGCCCAAGTGAACCTGCTGTGCCTGATGAAAAGGAGCAGCCTCCTGTGACTTCTGTAGCTGCAGTCTCACCTCACTCCTCTGAAGACTTTCCCAGTGATAGTAATATAAAAATATCCTTCTTCAGCGATCCAGGTGAGTGGGACATGACTTCTCAAGATTTCATTGCATATTGGACTGAGAATGGCCCACAGAAATGCCAGAATCTAGATGCTGGGATTTTTTTCAGGGTTCGTCAACTCAACACCGGATGTGTCACATGTAGATCAACTGACTGTCATCTTGCGTTATGTGCTACGCAGAGAACCAATTGAGCATTTCATGACTTTCATAAACATCACCAGCCACACAGGGGAGAAACTTGCCTCGTACCTACTCGATTTCCTCACCGAAAATGGGATTGACATTAGCCTTTGTTGTGGCCAAATCTATGACAATGCAAGCAATATGAGTGGCAAATATTCAAGGATGCAGGCAAAGATAAAAGAGCGCAATGTTTTGGTTGATTACATACCATGTGCTGCACACTCACTCAAACTTGTTGGCCAGTCTGCCGTGGATTGTTGTGTTGAAGCAGTTTCTTTTTTTGGATTTGTCCAAGCATTTTACAATTTTTTTCTCTGCATCAACCAGTCATTGGATGATTCTTAGAGATTCACTACCAAAGGGATGCCCAGTGCCCAAATCACTGTCAGGGACACGGTGGAGTGCCAACGCTGAAGCTGTGAATGCAGTTGTTCTGGGATACCCCACCATCCTTGAAGCGCTAGAGAGCATCAAGGATGATGAATCTCAAAAATCATCAACAAAAAAAGATGCAAAGATCCTGAGTGATGCAATGCGCACTTTGGAAACTGGTATTTTGTGTGTGGTCTGCAATGATATACTTCAGCCATTCCACAGGTGCAGTCTAAGCTTGCAAAGTGCTCAAATTGACCTTTCCACTGCTGTAAATCTAATGAGGAGTCTTGGAACTGTTCTTCCACAAATGTGGGATAGTTTTGATGAGTGTGAAATTCAGGGGGCTGCAAGGACTGCTAACCATGAGTATAAGTCAGCCAAACACCACAAAAGACAGAAGACATGCGACAATGCAACTGCCCACTCATTCAGTGACATGGAGGCCTTCAGAGGTAATACCTTCATCACAATCATCGACAAACTGAAGTGTTCATTAGAACATTGGATCAAGGCTCACAAAAATATTGACAAAACCTTTAGTGTTCTGACAGATTTTTTGCCTAACATTTGAAGTTCCGAAGTCAGTGAAGGTATCAAACGTCTGTGTCAGAAGTACCCAGACGATCTCCCACTAGATTTTACTAAAGAATTTCTTCAATTTGTTGAATTCACATCACTCTCAGATATATAGAGAAAAAGATGACAAAAGCAAATTTTATTTGGATGTACCGAGTTATCACTGAATCCAATGTGATAAAACAGGGATGGGCAAACTTTTTGGCCTGAGGGCCGCATCGGGTTTCGGAAATTGTATGGAGGGCCGATTAGGGGAGGCTGTGCCTCCCCAAACAGCCCACCCCCTATCCCCCCCTGCTTCTTGCCCCCTGATGGCCCCCCCTAGGACTCCTGCCCCATCCAACCTCCCTGTTTCCTGACAGCCCCTCTGCCCGGGACCTCTGCCCCATCCAACCATCCCTTCTCCCTGTCCCGTGACTGCCCCAGGAACCCCTGCCCCGACTGCCCCCCGCCACCCCATCCAACCCCCCCTCTCCTTTCTGACTGCCCCCCTGGGAATCCCTGCCCCCATTCAACCCCCCTATTCCCCGCCCTCTGAACTCCCCTACCTCTATCCACCCCCCCACCCCCTGACCACCACCCCGAACTCCCCTGCTTTCTGTCCACCCACACCCCCCGCCCCCTTACCACACTGCCTGGAGCACCGATGGCTGGTGGCGCTAGAGCCGTGCCGCCCAGAGCACCAGGACAGGTGCCCGGCTGGCGCTATCCATGCCACTGCGCAGCACAGGGCACTGGGGTCAGGCTGGGCTCTGCAGCTGCGCTGCCCCAGGAGCTCACAACCCCGCCGCCCAGAGCGTTGCACCGGCAACAGGGCGAGCTGAGGCTGCGGGGGTGGGGGCAAACCTCCTGGGGCAGGAACTCAGGCTGGGCAGAATCCGGCCCACGGGCTGTAGTTTGCCCACCTCTGTGATAGAATGTTTCCCAAATGTTGAAACTGCATTATGGCTGAATTTGTCACTAATGATCACTAACAGTAGTAGAAGAGAGAAGGAATGTTCTCCAACAAGCGTCAAAAATGTCCTCCGATCCACCATGACTGAAGAGCATCTCAGTGCTTTGATCCCCCTTGAGCATTGAGAATGAAATCATCAGGTCTTTGAATTACAATGACATCATTCATGACTTTGCCACAGCTAAAGCTGGGGGGGGAAATTGTTTGAAGAATTGAGTGTAGTGAGAGTAGAATAAATCTGTTAATTTTACATAAATAAATAATATGTAAATACATATGTAGATAAAAGTTTGATGACTTCATAATTTTTTTGCAATATGTAATTCGTACTTAGGCCCTTCCCTCCCATTAGCCTTAGGCCCCTCATAACCTTCATCCGGCCCTGACTGCCGTGCCAGAGGGCTGCATCCTAGTTCACCAGCAGAGGTGCCTGGCTGCTCCCGTGCAGCCACAGGGCTCTTCTGACCTGCACTCCCAGGTGGCCTGGAGCTAGGGTTTGAAACTCCCTTGAGGCTGCTCATGCTGGAGTTGATGGGGGGAGAGGAGTGAGTGGGGGTCAGGGCCTCGAGGGAAGAGTTGGGGCTGGGTGGGGTCTGGGGGGAAAAAGTGGGGCAGGGGCCAGGCCTCAGGTGAAGTCAGGGCAGGGACTCTGGGGGGAAGACGTGGGGCAGGGGTGGTCCAGTTACTAGGAAGTTGACCACGGTAGCCCGAGATCAGACCTAGAGCAGGGCAGAGAGCTGATATTGCCCTCAAAAGGGCAATACCTGTTACCAGGGCCAGCTTTAAGCTGATTCCCCCGATTCCCCGGAATCGGGCCCCGCTCCTAAGAGGGCCCCGCGCCCGTGTCTAAGAGGGCCCCGCGTCTTAGGCATCTTTTAAATTTATTTTTTTTACTCACCCAGTGGCGGGGGGTGGGGTCCGCCCCAGGGCTTCGGCAGCATTTCAGCGGCGGTGGGGGGTCCGCTCTGGGCCTTCGGTGGCATTTTCGGCGGCGGGGTCCGCTCCGGGGCTTCAGTGGCATTTCGGTGGCGGTGAGGAGTCCGCTCTGGGGGTTCAGTGGCATTTTGGCAGCAGGGGGCATTCGGTGCTGCGGAAGACCCTGAGCGGACCCCCCGCTGCCGAAGTGCTGCCAAAGACCCGGACCGCTGCCGGGTATTCAAATCGGGCCCCACCGTTCATAAAGCCAGCTCTGCCTGTTACACCAGAGCAGAACAGAAAGCAGGCGCTCCCAGCATGCTGTAGTCCCCACGCGCAGTGTCGATACCCTGTGAGCAGCCCTTAAGAAACACAGAGACAATGACAAGAGGATGTTCAGTCATGACAGGGAGCTGAAGGAGGACTTGGATGGTTGGCAGACACTGGGTCACGGCGTGGAGGATGTTGAACTAGGAAAGGAGAGCACAGTGCCCAGGCAGCGTTGTGGGGTGGCAGGAGTTATTTTGTGCCACATGACACACTTCTGAAATCTGATTCCTAAAATGAGGATCTTAAACTACCCAAGATACTACAGGAATTGCAGCACTGTGTTAAACTTGTGATCCATCTAGTCCAGTATCCTGTGTCCAAGAGGGGCCAGCATCAGATGATGGAGAAGAAAGTGCAAGAGACCTCACAGAAGGCAGATGTAGGGTAATTTTCCCCCGTTAAGGTCTAAATCCTAATCTCTACTAGTTAGAGATTGATTTACATTTTGAAGCATGAGGATTTATATCCCTTGCAATACCCTTTGTAAGCTTTGACAATAGATTAATAGAAATGTATGGCTGGACCTCGAGAAGTCATTAGGTCCAGCCGTCTGTACTGCAGCAGGACCCAGTAAACCTAGACCATCCCTGCGAGATGTTTGTCCAACCTGTTTTTAAAAACCTCCAAAGATGGGGATTCCCCAATCTCTCTTGGAAGCCTGTTCCAGAGTTTATCTACCCTTATAGTTAGAAAGGTTTTCCTAATAGCTAACCTAAATCTCCCTTGAAGTTGATTCGGCCCATGACTGCTTGTCCTACCTTCAGCTGACATGGAGAACAACCGATAACAGTCCTCTTTACAACAGCCCTTAACATATTTGAAGACATTAATACGAATGTGTCACGGACTGTGAAATCTGGTCTCCATGAAATTTGGCTATTGTAGGAGGGGTCGTGGTGTTGCCACCTTTACTTCTGTGCTGCCTTCAGAACAGGGTGGCTGGCTCTGAATGCAGCACTGTTACCGGCAACAGCGCAGAAGTGAGGGTGGCATGAGTGAGAGGGTAGTAGTCACTTATGGGGGAAGAGGGTGAAGGCTGGACTTACAGGTGGGCACCAGGGCCTGCACAACCCTCTTATTGGTCAGGACCCCACTGTTACAACACAGTGAAATTTCAGATTTAAATATATGAAACCATAACATTTAAGATTTTTAAAATCCTATGACTGAAATTTACCAAAACGGGTGATGCATTTGGTAGGGCCCTTCTTACCAGATCCCCTTAGTCTTCTTTTCTCAAGCCTAAACATACCCAGTTTTTTAAAATCTTTCCTCAAAGGTCAGATTTTTCTAAACCTTTTATCATTTTTGTTGCTCTCCTCTGGACTCTCTCCACTTTATCCACAATTTTTCTAAAGTGTGGTGCCCAGAATTGGACACAGTATTCCTGCTGAGGCCTCATCAGTGCTGAGTAGAGCGAGACAATTACTTCCTGTGTCTTACATACAACACTTCTGCTAAGAAAATCCAGGATATTAGCCTTTTTCATAGATGCATCACACTGTTGATTCATATTCAGTTTGTGATCCAATATAATCCCCAGATCCTTCAGCAATACTACCACCAGGCCAGTTATTTCCCATTTTGTAGTAGTGCATTTGATTTTTCCTTTTGCACTTATCTTTATTGACTTTCATCTTGTTGAATTCAGAGCAATTCTCCAATTTGTCAAGGTCCTTTTGAATTCTAATCCTGTCCTCCACAGTGCTTGCAACCCTTTCCAGCTTGGTGTCATCTGCAGATTTTATAAGCACACTCTCCAATCCATTATTCAAGTCATTAATTAAACTATTGACTAGTACCAGATCCAGGACTGACCCTTGTGGGACACTACTAGATACATTTTCCCAGTTTGATAACTGTTGATAAATATTCTTTGAGTATGGGCTTTTAACCAGTTGTGCACCCACCTTACAGTAATTTCATCTAGACCACATTTCCCTAGTTTGTTGATTAGAATATCACGTGGGACTGTGTAAAGCCATACTAAAAATCAAGATGCATCACACATATATCTACTGCTTCTCCCATGCATTAGTCCAGTAACCCCGTGAAAGAAGGAAATTAGGTTGGTTTGGCATGATTTGTTCTTGACAAATCCATGTTGGCTATTTCTTACAACCCTATTATCCTCCGGATCAGTGGTTTTCAACCCGCAGGCCGCTTGCAACCCAATCAGCATGCAGCTGTGGCCCATGTGACATCCTCAGCATACAGGCAGTATATATTTTGTGTGGATGTGACCTACATAACACATAGAGAGCTGCATGTGTGGCCCACAATGGTAAAGAGGTTATGAACCACTGATCCAGATGCTTACAAAATGATTGTTTAATAATTTCCTGATATCGAAGTTAGACTGACCGGTCAGTAACTCCCTGGGTCCTCTTTGTTCTTCATTTTTAAAGATCAGTTCAATGTTTGCCCTTCACAGTCTTTTAGGACCTCACTCACTCCATGAGTTCTCCATGATAATTGCAAGTGGTTCCAAGATTGCTTCTATGATAACAGAATATTATCTTTATTCATATAAATGTTCAGGCACTCAGTGTTGTTAATTTTTTTGCCTCAACAACATGGCTGGCACTGTAGATCTATGTTCCAACAGCAGATGGAAGAAACAGGGACCAACAAGAGAATTTTTCCTGTTCCATGATACATTTACCCAGCTCGCTCTTGTCCCAGGAGCTGAGGGGAGTGGTTATTCCTGCATAATTAACTCCTTAGACCTGCTTATCTGGAGCACTACTGTACCTTTACCTTACTGCCAAAGTAACAGCTTACAAGGAAGATCTCCCACTTAAATGGGATTCCCATCTGCAGAAAGCTGTTAGAAATGCTCTCTGCTAGCCCTTCTTCTGGCCCCTGCTGTGAGGAGTGTGCTAAGGAGAGGACGAAGTGCAGGGCATTCCAACTATTCTTGACTTCCCACAGTCTTCTTGGCCTCTATTCCTGGGCCAAACACAGGGACAGAACAGCAGAGCCGTCCTCGCATCATTTCAAAGATGAGCTGAACTCTCTTTTGGTTTAAATATATAAATAAAATCTATGTTGGATTTCATGTAATTCACAGCTATTCATGTGTGCACTTAAAAATCAGAAATTAATGGCAACCATCTGTCTGAAAAGACAATGGTGTGAGTGCCAAAGCAGATCAGATGCTATGTGCTGTGCTACAGCACCACAAGTGATTAAAAGCCTAATTCTCAAGTGACGGTCCTTGCCACAGATAATGCAGGTGTAAAGCGCAGGGCCAGAAGATGAAGCCAGTGCACTGCTAGCACCTGAGGTCTGCTGTGCTTTCCTCTTAACTCTTTTCACTTTCCGCTCTCTCAACCCCCTCTGTTCAGTCTCTTTGACTCCCTCCAGCACAGTCAGTTGCTAGCTGCATCTTCCCACCTTGCTATGTCGATGTCAAAAGTTTTCAGGTCCCTTTTGCAAATGACCACGCACCTGAGCCTAGGTAGACCCAGTGTCCTTGGAGCATCCACAAGTTCTCCATACATGAGATACTTTGGAATCCTTTGTCCATCTGGTGCCCATGACGAAGCCAACACAGATGGCTGTGTTTGAGAATACTGATAAGACTTTGTAATTTTACTTCCTCAAGTATTTCAGTGGCAGGAACTTTGCAATCCCACTTGATATTCAGAATAAAGAAAAGATAGAGGGTATGGAAAGTGTTCAGCCTGCTCTCATGTGTGCTGCAGCTGGTGTCACCACTATATAGCAGCATACTCCAAACATATGTCTGGTAGACCCCTATCTTGTTGTGCAGTGTCAGTTTCCGGCTAGCCCACGTGTGCTTGGTCAGTTGGGCAAATATGGTGGCTGCCTTTCTGTGATGAAAATTAAACTCACCAGCTGGATATACATTATCCGGTACAATTGATCCGAGATAACAGGACTTCTGCACAACTTATAGCGTGATGCTAGCTATTAGAACTTCTGGGGCAGTCAACACACCTTTTGCCATGAGCATTGTTTTTTGGGTTTTTTGGTGTTGGTTTTTTTTTCAGACTAACGATTAGTCCAAATTCATCACAACCTAGCACAAAGTTACTGCAAAGTTGCTGGAGCTCCTCCTCACTGGGCGTGATGAGCACCGCATCATCATTGAAAATAAGTTAGCTTATCAGCAGGTTTTTGACTCTGCTTTTTGCTCTTAGACATACACTGTTGGAGAGTTTTCCCGTCTGATCTTGTATGGAGAAAGCATGATGAAGGAGCAGAGAGAAGAATATACTGAAGAGTGTTGGTACCAAAACAAATCCCTGTTTGACACCACTGCAAATTACAAACATTTAAAAGTTTGATGGTTAAAACATTGTAAAGAGTTCTGCTCTGCTTTATATGTTGCTATAGATAGTCACAGGATATATGCAGGAACTGGTGTAGAACCTTGCCAAGTAAAAACCATTCCAGTAATAGTGGCAACTGCTCAGGATTGGTTGTCCTGTGAGCCAGATACAGTATGATCTTTGCAGCATTAGTCATAGTCCTAGGGTTTAAGGCCAGAACGGATCTACTCTGATCATCATGTACATCACAGGCCACCAAACACCCAGCCACACTCACATCAAACCCAACAACCAGAATTAGACCTAAGTATTACAGCCTTTAGGAGACTAAACTATGGTGTGCCACAACCAAAGAATAGGAGGGACCAAGGTGCACCAGTGCCCAAAGCCTCTGCAAGCACTTTTCCTTCACTTTTGCCTATCTATTTTCTTCTATCACCAGCCTCCACTTCCTTTAAATTGATCATGTGTTTTCAAGCTACTAGTGTACTCTAGCATGACCCATCACCCCTCCTCTCTTTCTGATGCAATTGACTGTGGTGTCATCACCCAGTCATGTGAGGGGACTATCCAGAACCAAATACAGGGGACAGATGGCAGGGCAGGACATTACTGTCGAGATGAGCACAACCCCACAGCTAAGGGGTTAGAGTTCTAGGAAAGCAAAGAGCAGGGCCAAAAAGGTTGGATCTCCATCTGCCAGTGAAGAAGACTACTAGACACAGAGCAGAATGGACGGGGAGCTGCATCGAGTCCACCTGGTGCTACTCTACTTCTTGACCTATTCTATCTTTGTGAACATCTACAAACCACTGTTCCATCCCCTCACCAGTGTAGCAGACCTAGTGTCCCAATGGGTCACTGCCCAGGTGATCAGGCTCTTCATCCTGTGGCGCTGCAGCCTAGAGATGGCAATTGCTTTACTCTTAATTTTGGGCAAGAAGCTCTGGGCTGAGATGCTAGCAAATAAGGCACTATGGCAGTCCCTGGCAGGAGCCAGAGTCTTCTGCCTTCACCTAATCACCATCCTGCTGCACTGTGGTAGGAGATGTGCTGTGCAGCTGCTGTGGCACCTGAAACAAGTGGTTTGGGCTACCTTGTCATCCAGTACCCAGTGGGTCCACCCTCATCTGGCTGCCTGTTTCCGGGAGGACAGCAAGAACTGTAAGATAGTGCTACGAGGAGGCATGCGGCAGGTGAGCATCTCGCTCTTCTTTGGGTTCCTCGATGGGGTGCTAGAAGTTTTCCACATGTCAGCGCTGGCAGTGAGATATGGAATCACCCACATCTTCAGCTATGCCAAGCCCACATGGGACCCTGCCTCAGAGGACAACAGCTTAGTTACCATCACTTCTGTCCTCCCCTCTGCCCGGGTTCCCTTGAGTCACCGCTTCAAGGGCCCTACAACCTCAGTCCTCAAAGACTTCCCCTCATCCACTGACATGCTTCAGTTTGTGGTTGTCAGTGAGAACATAGGTGCCGGTAGGTATAGTTTGAAGGGCACGGCTCTTCCCCTGCATGTAAGATTCCAGAGCTATAAGAGAATGAGAGAGCCATTTTCTGTGCAACCCAGAAGCACTACAGTGAGGCAGCTGAAGATAGCCTGCGTGGTCTTCATTGTGCTCTACCTCTCCATACTTTCTGTCATTGTCCAGTGAGTCACATAAAGGACCAGCTCATATAGTTGTGGTATTTTATTTATGAAAGATGTCCTTGCTCTAACCCTGTTTTTGAGGGGAGGGGCCCAACAGCACAAGGTATGCAATGCAGGGGGAAGAGTCCCAGTGGTGCAGTGTGGTTTAAGCATAAGATGTCCATCTCTGAGGACCATCTCTGAGGATTTGGGTACAAATCCTGATTTAGATGACAAGTGATAAGAATTTGGCCTCATCATATTTCTTAATGTGTCATAAGAACTCCATCAAGGAATGAAGAATAGGTAGAGTGAGGTATTAAGAGGCGAAAGCAGGAAGTGGGATATAGCATGATGGGAAGCCAGAGAGATGAGATGGAGTAAAGGAAGAAGGTGAGGGGCTGTGGAGGGAACAAAGGGAGCAGAGAGAGGCAAGAGACCAAGGAGGACACAGCGAGAGTAGAGGGAGCAAAGAGGAAGCAAGAGAGTGAGGAGAGAGAAAGAAGGAATGGAGGGAGGGACAGGCTGAGAAGAGAGTTGAGGAAAACAGAGATCATACAGAAAACTGACAAAGGGGGTAAGAGACAAAAGGAGAGAACAAACAGGAAGAAAACAGAGAGGTAGAGAGAGATGAGGCAGGGACAATTCAATGTCTGTTGCCATCCCAGTCGTTGGCCTCTCTCCTGAGAGTACCAGCATAGGGAGCAATCTGTACCAAATGGGCATGTAGTTCTTTTGGCAAAGGTTGTTCAATGCTCTACAGTATGTGCAATGAGTTGGGCGTATCTCAGTTCAGTCCTAGCAGAGAGATGGACCACACTGCAAAAGCCACCATCACAATTGGCACTAATTGAGCCCCTGCAGTGTTCAGGGAATGAGAGCAGCAGCAGAACAACAACAACAAAATCACAAAAATCACAACCCCAACCCACCCTATGAATGCAGAGAAAAAGTCTTTAAAGGTCAAAAGAATTAGGTCTGAATAAGCAGCATATGAGGAGAGAAGAATCTTAGAATATCAGGGTTGGAAAGGATCTCAGGAGGTCATCTAGTCCAACCCCCTGCTCAAAGCAGGACCAATCCCCAGACAGATTTTTACCCCAGTTCCCTAAATGGCCCCCTCAAGGATTAAACTCCCAACCCTGGGTTTAGCAGGCCAATGCTCAAACCACTGAGCTATCCCTCAAGAAGAGTCTCAATAGCCAATCAGTGTTATTAAAAAACACTCAGTAAAAATGCAGTACCCAAGCCAGTTTCCATTGGATGGCATTTATTTTTGCTACAAGTTAAAACAGATATAAGTTTGACACTGTCTCCAGAGGGTTTTTTTCATGCAAGTTGCCAGTGTGGCCCTTGGCATTGCGAAGTTTGGCCATCTTTGACTGCCTCTAGGTCTTTCCCGTCTCTAATGGGGCGATTCTGCATTATTTGATGGAGGGCTGTCCAGTGGGGTCAGACTGTTAGGGAAGCTGTGTGGGGGAGGTTATTTCCCATTTTATAGAGTGAGGAGTAAGGAGCAGCTGGAGCCTCTAGAATATCTGAAGTGTTTGTGCAGAAGGATATCTGGAGGGTAGGGACTGTTTAAGACTCCCAAACAACTCCTGGCATCTTCCCTTTTGGATAATATAATTAAGGAGCATCTGAGCAGTGACGACTCCTTCAATTCTCTCCCCCCATATTCCTTATTCTCTCTCACCTTTCTTTCTCTTCACCCTGTCTCTGGAAGGGGGCTTGCCACACTAGCTAGGTGAAAGACCTGGCTGGGGATACCTGCTGTGTAGGCAGCAGAAGCCCTCTGAGGCAGAGGTGGTTGGAGGAACCAGGCAGCTGGACCTGTTTTGACCGATGTTGAACTGTGTTTATGCCTGAAGAATAACTGCATCTCTGGAAACAGGGAAGGGACTCTCGATACTGGTGAGAGCTTCACTGATGCGGCTGGCTGGTGAGTTGTCCACGGCTTACTTAAGAGTGGGGCAGATGAGGCAGATGCAATTACGGTGGCCTTGCATTGTGATGGCACCATAATGCAATGTCATCCCATGATGTTGTGATGTAAATGAATTTGTCTTGCATATTTAAAAAGGTGGTGGGAACCCTCTCAAATGAAAGGCTCCTGCCTTTGGATGAACCCTTTCAGAAGCTGTTATAAAAAGTGCAGTGTGCTCATGACATGATCAACCAATGGATGATTCGTCTGATGAACTGCTGCTTCTAACTGGTAGTCCATTGGCTGAATGTAAGAGTTCAGATTTATTTGTTTTTTCTTCCAGCATGACACTTAAAATATACATTTTCCATTATTCAGGAGATATCACTGGGCCAAATCCTGAATTCCTTACATGAGAAAAATCTCAAAGTCAATTAGCATTTTCTTGGGTAAGGTCTTTGAAATATGACTTAAGAGAATTAACACAAAAAATACTTTGTGAAGTTTAAATGAAGGTCACTGCTACGCTCCCACTCCAAGAAATATTATCTTAAAAATACTAAACATTTAAACTTATGACCGTTGAACAATTAGAGGAAGGCAGATATTCAAACTTCATATTTGCAATACATACAATCTCTTAAATAAATTTACACATGTAGTCATCATATTACATAGCCCAGAACAACCTTAATGACACCTGAAAATGGCACAGTGATATGGGGTTAGAGTTAAGTTTTAAAAGGTTTGATCAATTGCCTTCACTTTCAGGATACACTAGCATGTTTTATTTTTAAGTAATCACAAAAAATATTTTTCTTCTGCAGTTATAAGACAAGTGAATACAGGGCCTATCACAGAGCAGTGTTGCAACTTTTAACGCTGCTTCTGAACAGCTCCATGTTCATGGTAATTTGTAATGCCTTGTAACTCAAAAACAGCCTTTAATTTATTCATACTTTGCAAAAAGATACAGCAAAAAGATAGACACTGTAAAAAACAAAACATCCTTAGATTAGATAACAATTGATCAGATAAAATAGATCTAGTTTCTTATATTGGAATCCATTATTTTAGCATCTGAGCACCTCAAGATTTAAAAAAAAGATATAAGATAATTTACATCTCCCGTCACAGCAGGGACATGTTATCAAGCTGATTGTGAGCTCTTCAGGGCAGGAAGCATGTACTCTTATGTATTTTTAAGTGCCTGGTACAACTCACCCTGAATGCAGTTAGGGCCTCTAGGTACTACTCTGTCAAACAATACAAAACAATGCTCTGGAGTTAACATTATGCAGGGAAGGGAGAGCTAATAATAAGCCTTATCGTGGAACTGTCTGCAACAACTTAATGATGGAGACTATCACCTCTTCATAAGAAAATGTAATACATATACCACCAATATTAAAACACTCTCAGTTCATTTACTGGTATTTCTAGTATACAAATCAGCATAATAAAAATCAAGTCATACTGCTGGATGGTAGAAGCTGACTCAAACCATGTCCATAACTTGTTTATACAAGGGTTTCTGATAAGGCATCTCTTCATTCTGCTAGCTACATAGGGCTGAGTTGCAACCTGAACAGTTATTAATTGGGAACTGGAGGATGAGATAAATTATTAATTCCTCCTTTGGCAAAGGGAAATCAGATTGTACTGGAGTCACGAAGCTCTCTAAGGTCTGTCTAGATTTGAAACTGTGCTAGTGCCCATTTAACTACACCTCTACCCCGATATAATGCGACCCGATATAACACGAATTCGGATATAACATGGTAAAGCAGCGCTCCGTGGGGGCAGGGCTGCGCGCTCCAGCAGATCAAAGCAAGTTCGATATAACGCGGTTTCACCTATGACGCGGTAAGATTTTTTGGCTCCCGAGAACAGCGTTATATCGGGGTAGAGGTGTAGCTGTTTTCAGACACAGCTCTTGCCAAGCAGCTACAATTCTTCAGTGCAGGCTCCTTGCCCTTGCACCTGCAACACTGCTGGGCCCCCGCTCAGCCATAATCGGGCCCCAAATCCTAGACCACACCAGGCAGAGGAAGAGGAAGGCAGATCAGAATTCCTGGCTTGTTCTGCCAACAATCCAGTAGTGTCTGAGTCATCAGCAGGCTGATATGTTCCTCCAGCCCCCTTCCCTGGCCTGCTAGTATAGGGGTGAGGAAAGAACACCAACAAGTTCTTCTGTTGAGAATGCAGGAGGGAAAAAAATGCTTTTGTGCCCAAACTCTGATTCCTGCAAACACTGCTCACTACAGAGCCTTGTCTACACCAGGGTTTGGGGGGCAAAACTTTCCCACTGTTGCTAACATTGGTGCCACCCCATCAATGGGCGCAATGACAGGGCCTTAGCAGCCATCAGTGTTTTTTAACAGTGTATTGTTTAGATGTGCTCTGAGCAGAAAGGGAGGAAGGAGAAGAAAAGATGGAAAAATTCAATAAAGAGAAAAAATTAAGCTAAAGATAAACAGATAATGAAAAGTGTGAAGGAAGGAGTGGATACATTAAGATGGGGTAAGTCCTCTGCCCTGCACCAAGTCTGAGTAAACAGGGTGAGTGGAAGGAGAACAAATCCCCCACTCCCTCCACAGCCAGAGAGAAACAAAGCTATTCTACCACTAGTGTAGCACCCACAGGAGTTTGGTCAGCAGACCCACACATATATGTGTTGTCAGGGATTCATGCCCCCATCTTCCCTGCAAATCCTCCCTGCTCAATGGAACCCCACACCCATGGCACAGTTCTGTTGCCTTTCCAGTGGCATGTGTACAATAGGTGGAAGAGGACAGGATTTGGCCCTGTACAGCAGAAGAAAAGTGGAGTGAAAGAAGGGAACTGAGGAAGAAAAGAGCAAGGGAAACAGTATGGAAAGGCAGAAAGTGTTAATAAATTTGCTATAAACTCAGATTAAAATGACAGATAACCAATGTATATATTATTGTTACGGCAGGGTCTCCCAAATTCTTTTCCTTAGCATACGGACAAGCTTTGAGTATTGGAAGAAATGCTTGTGTAAGATTTTGGTTACCCAAGTTACCAGGTAAAGGGAGCTGTGCTGGTGGCAGGATAATTTGTTGTCTGCCTTGGTCTCAGCTTAGAGTCAATTCCTGAAGCAGAGTTACTCTCCAGGAACCAGGCCTTTGTGTTGGTTGAGATTCCTGGAAATTGGATTTGCCCTGTGGACTGTTTGGTCATCTGATACCAGATCTGATGTACATATGTAAATAAAGCAACCTACGCTTAGAATGTACCTGATTCTGCAACGCTGATTTCTCTTCCATTGGGAAGCTAGACTACAAGATTCCAGTGTTTGTCACCACCCAGTGGTCTTCCAGGGGGTACATCAACTAATCTAGATATTTGCCTAGTTCTACAACAGGCTACATAAAAAGCACTAGCAAAGTCAGTACAGACAAAAATTTCATACAGACAATGACTTGTTTATACTGCTCTATATGCTATACACTGAAATGTAAGTACAATATTTATATTCCAATTGAGTTATTTTATAATGATATGGTAAAAATGAGAAAGTGAGCCATTTTTCAGTAATAGTGGCTGTGACACTTTTGTAATTTTATGTCTGATTTTGTAAGTAAGTAGTTTTAAAGTGAGGTGAAACTTGGGGGTGCGCAAGACAAGTCAGACTTTTGAAAGGAGCACGTGCTGGGGGTGGCACAATTACAGGGGTGGCATTCCAGCCATTCTTTTTTTTTTTTTTTTTTTTTTGCTTGGGGCGGCAAAAACCCTAGAGCCGGCCCTGTTCCTTGGTGAGCTCTACAGAACTGGCAGGCGCAATATGCAATCACGAGTCCGAATACTAGTCTGTTCACTCCTGCCACAGACCACCCATCTTCCACCCATCCTCCAGTCAAGCCCAGACCCACAGAGCAACCTCCATGGAGTCCTAAGGAAGAGGCGGGAGAGCCTCAGAAGCAGCTGGGGCCCCTTCCAGACCCATGTATCTAAGAAAACCTCTGAAAGCACACAGATCTTGAGGGGATGATTCAGGTCATAGTCCTGTCCACAGAAATGAGTCCAAACTCTAGCAGAAGTAAGTGAATTAAGTGTGCTCCAACAGAGCTCTCTTTTGCAATTTTCTTAGTAACACTAAATGCCGGCCAGTCTTGTCTGCTTTTTGAACCTTGTTGCATTCTGCAACATGCAACCGGGATTAATCTTGGTCTCTCCTCTGATCTGGAGCTACGGTTTTGCAGTGTAAATTTGACCAATTCCAAAGCAAGCAGAGCTGTTAATCCAAAATGCTATAATGTTTCAAATCCCCATTTGGCATAAACTCCCCTTACCCGTAAATTCAGCGAGTCTCATCTTCCAGACTCCCAGCTGATTCTCTGTGCTCATAACCTTTAAAGTCATTGAAAGTGCCTGTCTCAGGTGGTTACCTGGCTGCAGGGCCGGCTTTAGGAACTGCGGGTCCCGATTCAAATACCTGGCGGCGGTCTGGGTCTTCGGCGGCATCTCGGCGGCAGGGGGTCCTTCACTTGCTCTAGGTCTTCTGCGGCACTGAAGGACCCCCCGCCACCAAAATGCCGCCAAAGACCCAGAGCAAGTGAAGGACCCCCCGCCGCCGAAGTGCCGCTGAAGACCCGGACCGCCGCCGGGTGAGTAAATAAAATTTAAAAGGCACCTAAGGCGCGGGGCCCAATTCTGGGGAATGGGGGGAATCAGCCTAAAGCCGGCCCTGCCTGGCTGCTTCTGGTAACCCAGATTGAGCTTCAAGTTCAGTAACTCTCTCACCGAGACGCACACATTTTCCGTGGTTTGCCATGTAGATATGTATGTAGAGTATCTTTACGCTGCTTAATCAAGGATGCAACTGTGGTTCCATGATGCTCCCACTGAAGTTAACGGGAGCTTTGCCATGGACTTCCTTGGATGCAGGAACAGGCCCAATGTCAGAAGACATCATGGTTTTTAAAGGGGATGCAGCATCCACGTGCTTGAAGAAGTCACATACACAATCAAAGGTCCAGAATATATTCTTGTAACAAGCAATAGGCCAATATGGGCTGAATCCGTTGGTAAAGCAGCACGGGCGTTGATTAAAAAGGAAGAGAGTCTAAGCAGTTGCCATCTTATTTTTCACCTGTGACTCCTCTCTCCTGCCTCAGATTTGATAGATCTAAGAAAACCTCTTACAATGTCAGTTTCCCTCCTCAGCACTGCTCAGATTAGAAGAGGCAGAGCTCACATCTCCAAAGATGCTAAATTAAACAAGCCTAAGTTTGTTCACCTTTGAGCATGTTGTAACATCTGTTTCTCCAGGCTTTTACTGAGGGGATGGGTTAACTATGTTAAGAGAAGAGGGGTTTACTCTTGGAATGCAATGTTTTTTTCTTTGTTGGCATTGCTTCAGCCTAAATTCTTTGTAATAGATTCAGTTGCACCTAAAGCTCCAGGTGGCTGCGTGCCTATACATCAGAATAAATCCACAAAAATGGAAGGAAGGACGGTCCAGCAGTTAGGGCACTAGCCTCGCCCAGCACTTAGGAGACCTGACTTCAATTTCCTGCTCTGCCACAGACTTCCTGTATGACCTTGAGCAAGTCACTTAGCCGCTCTGTGCCTCAGTTCCCCCTCTGTAAAATGGGGATAATGGTACTTCCCTACCTCAGAGGGATGTTGAGAGCATGAGTATGTTAAAGGTTGGGAAGCACTTTGAGATCTGCTGATGAAAAACTAGGTATTATTAAATAAGAAGCTCAAATTTTCCAGAAAATGTGTCTAAAGGAGAGCAAAAAAGAAAAGTGAACCAGAGCTTTGCTAAGAAGAATCCACAATGTGGTCATACTCACAACAGCTTTGACTTTCTCTACACAATGGCTTTTACAAACGTTAAAAACCCAGTGAACCTGCTTCTGATTTCAATTCACCATTGTAGATGAGTAATTCTATTGAAGCAAATGGCGTCCGGGCATAAAAGCAGTATATGCAGCAGGAAAATCAAGACCAATAACTTGAGCTATGTCTCCACTGCATTTTTTTCCTTTACAATTTCCCACCGAGGCAATTCCACTGGTGGCAGAGCAAGGGTAGGAATCTTACCTCAGACCAGCAGCTTTGCCAACTCTCATGATTTTACCACAAGTCTCAATAAGTGGTGTTTTTCTTAAAGCCCCAGCTCTTGGAGTCTGGTGATTATATGAGAATCTCTGCTTTCGTTTTTTAAAAAGTATGTTTTTAGCCCTTGTGGTTTCAGATAAATTCTTGAAAACATGAAATGAGCGCATGTAAGCGCTCAGAAACAAAGTAAATAAAAAGCCCAATGTATTATTTTTTGAAAAAAATCATGATTTTTAAGTCAATCTCATGATTTTGGGGCCTGACTCGTGATTTTTTAATGCTGGACTAATGGCACTTTATCCACCATGTCATCTGAACCTGCTCAGAGGAGGTCTAGGAAACATGGTAGTCAAAATGTGGGTGGTCACGGGCACCTTGTCTACACTAGAGCACACATGAAATTTCAAGAACCAATGTCTAGGCTACTCAATCCAAGCTTACACCTGAATCATGTGCCAACACACTATGGCTACCAGGGGCGGCTCTACGTATTTTGCCGCCCCAAGCACAGCAGGCAGGCTGCCTTCGGCGGCTTGCCTGCGGGAGGTCCCCGGTCCCGCAAATTCAGCGGCAGCCTGCGGGAGGTCTGCCGAAGCCGTGGGACCAGCGGATCCTCCGCAGACATGCTGCTGAAGGCAACCTGCCTGCCGCCCTCACGGCGACCGGCAGAGCGCGCCCCCTGTGGCTTGCCGCCACAGGCACGTGCTTGGCGTGCTGGTGCCTGGAGCTACCCATGATGACTGCCTAGTGCAGATGTGTCTGTTAAAAAAAAAAAGCGGTTTAGCCCAGGTAGGAACCCAAACTACAGTCCATTATGGAATCCTGTTCTATGAGAGCTTGTTCCCACCCACACTGGCTGCCAAATTGTGTTAGATACGGGGTTTTGTCTACTACCAAATTCACAGATAGCTCCAGCCATCGCCCTCCTTTGCCCACTGCCCATCCCAGCATGGAGACAGGTACACTGGGATTCTCTCAGGAGTCACTCCACCCCCTTTCTGACTCCTTTACACTGCTGGAATGGCACAAGGGCTCCTGGTCCATGACTGGGGCTTCTACCTGCTTTGAGAAGATAGATAGATAGATAGATAGATAGATAGATATAAAATGGAGGCAAGAAGCTGACTCTAAGTCTTTGTCTCCTGTGAAGCACCTCATAGGGGCTCCTGTGCTGTCAAATAAAATAACTATAAACCATGTTATTTACTGACTGTCTTGTTTGCTGGCAAGCAAGCTGAAGATGAAGCAATGAGGGAGGTTCACTCCCTGGCCCCGATCAGCCCTGTAGCCTGCCAGCTCAGGCTGGTGGGATCTCAAAGCATCCTTCATGCCAACCTAAGGCTGTTTCGACACCCCCAGCCCCTCCAACTCACCCACGCCAGTGCGGCAAAGGTGAAATGTTTATCAGCTGGACTGAGATAAGGTAACCATTGAGCAGGACTCAGGCTGTGGGCACAGGCACTTGTGAGCGATACTTTTGGTAGGCCCTACAAAAATAAAACAGGCAGCACCCTTCATTGCCCTGAGTGAGCACTGTAGCAGCTGGGGTTTCATTGTGGTCCGCACAGCTCGCGCTCAGAGGGGCTCGCGCTCTCGGGCTCGCACTCGCTCGGAGCGCGTTCCCGCCACTCAGCAGCTGCTGCGAGGGAGCGCGCGGCCCCTGCGCCAGCGCCTGCCCCGGAGCGGAGCGAGCGTCTCTCTCCAGCCGGGCAGCGGTGACTGAGCGCGGCCATGCACAGCTAGCCCCCGCCCGCGCGCCCAGCCGCCTCCCTTCACCCCCCGGGGCGGCGTCCCTGGGCCCCCCCGGCCAGCTGCTCCGAGTGGCTCAGACGCACGCAGGGGCTCAGCGCCGCGCTCGGGGCGCCCCAAGGATGGAAGGGGGCGCGTATGGAGCGGGCAAAGCCGGGGGCGCCTTCGACCCCCAGACCTTCTTCCGGCAGCCTCACACCGTCCTGCGGGTGCTCTCCTGGGTAAGGGCACGAGGCGGGGGCCGATCCCTGGGGGTGCGGGCCGGGCTGGGGGGGAGCCCTTCCCCGGCGGCGCTCTGCAATGAGCCGCGTGCCCTGCGCTCCGGGGGGGGGGCGCTCCCCCCCGCCACATACCTGCCGGGCCCCGCTCCCCCTGCCCCACACCGGCGGGCCCGGCCCCAGCGGGGGGCGAAGCGGGAGCCGGGGCTGCAAAGTCACCTCTGCCCAGGGAGAGGCGGCCGCCCTGCTGGGATCCCCGGCTCAGGTGGCGGCTCCGGTGCCGGTCGCGCATGTCTCCCCCCGCCCCCCGCGGCTGCCCGAAGATGGGTTGTTTCTGCAGCGGGGTGGGGGCGGGAGCCGAGAGGAGGGTGGAAAATGGGACGTGATCCAAACACAATCCCGCGGGGGGATCCCGTCCGGGCGCGGGCCCCCTCCCCAGGGTAGGATCTGGTGCAGTGGGGTGTCCCCCCCCCCGGTCAGTCAGTGTAGTGGGGACATTTTCAGGGAGGAGCTTGTTTGTTTTGTTCCAAGGGGGGACCTGGAAACACTGTGTCTGCGGGAGGGGGGGGGGCGTGCGGAGATGATGATTCTGCACGACAATCTCTCTGCCTCGCCAGCCCGTCTAATTGTGTCTGCTCTGCTTGCTGCTGGAGACAGGGAGCAGCGCTGGGGGGGCGGGGGGCTGTACGAGATTACGCGGCGGGGGCGGGGAAGCGTTTTGTCCTTTCTCGCCCGCCCGGCTCCCGTGCCCTCTTTCCCACTCCGCAGTGTGTTGTGGTTCCGGGCAGGAGGGGGTGAGAGCGGGGAGGGGAAGGGGCTTTTCGGCCTCTTTTCCTTGCTACGGTGGGGGGAGGAGGGTCTCTCATCTTGTAACACTGATCCCATGGCTGCAGCTCTGTGCGGGAAGGTCACGGGGATTAAGGGAGCGAGCTGCAAACACAGAGCTGGAGAGAGAGATTGCGTTAAGAAGAGGGTGGGAGGGGGACAGTGTGAGGAGGAGAGTATGAAGAGGGAGATTCACACACACACACACCCCAAGGTGGACAAGCAGGAGCCTGAGGTGCCCCAAAGCAGCTCCCTGTTTGTTTTTGTTTTTTAAAATGTATATGGAAAAAATGGAAAGGAAAGGGCAGGTGGGGGGGACACGGGTTGATCGGATTGGCCAGCCTGTTGCTGGCACTAACATCCCATAGCCAGACCAAGCTCTGTGTCGGTGCAAAGGAGGTGCTCCGTCTGCTGGTGTGACCAAAGTGGCACAGTCCATTTCTGTCAAGGAAGATGCCCCTTCGGCCTGATTGCAAAGCCTGGCTGCACCCTGAGATCTCTGGGGATATGATTAATATGGTCAGTTGGTCTGTCAGACCGGGCCTATGTATGGTACAGTACAGCATGGTTGTTACTGAGGGACGGGGAGTTCAGTAAATCTCCTGGTGCAAGGCTGCTATGGAAATCCATTATGAGGTGATGGATGCATCCCACCATCACCTGGTTTGGGGAAAGTGTTCTAGCCAAGGATGATGGACATGTGGGTGGGAGGTGGGGGAGAGCTCAGTGGTTTGAGCATTGGCCTGCTAAACCCAGGATTGTGAGTTAAATCCTTGAGGGGGCCATTTGGGGATTGGTCCTGCTTTGAGCAGGGGGTTGGACTAGATGATCTCCTGAGGTCCCTTCCAACCCTAATATTCTATAATTCTATGATGTGACCTAAAAGGATTTTTCCATCCCTAATCTCTAGGACAGAATTTCCTCTCCCTTTTTGGTAATACCACGACTTCACTCTAACACTACAGGCAGAGTTCTGGCTTCCCAAAGCCAGGTGGGAAAGAGAACAAGGGATAGTCTCTCCTGTGCGCTTCATTCTGCTCCATTGTATCTTGTACTCTGGCAGCTCCTCCATGAACTCCCATACTTGTTCCATAATGACTGCCCAGCCATGGCAGACTACCCTGGGTTTAGCATTCCCTTAGATGCCCTGCTGTTTCCCCACAACCCCAGCTCTGTCTCCTTGACCTTGACAGAGGATGGAATGGGATTGACCCTATGCGGTACATTACAGCCCTTCACTTAGCTATAGAAACAAATGTCCCACTGCAGAACATTGGCGGTACCTCGGGGTCAGCATCCCAACAAGGACAGCCTGCTTGTTAGTCATGGGGAGAAAAGGGCTGTGCACCTTTTTCTTCCCCTTACTTCATTTTCTTCTCACCTGTTCCTATTGGCCTATTTTACCCCCTCTTTAGCACCTCTCCCCCAGTGCTGTGGAGCCAGAGCCTTGAGTTCACAAGCTAACCCAAAGCATTTGTAATGATATGCTGTGTATTATTAGTGTTTATTGTGAAGCACTATAGGTATGCCTGGCACTTTACCATCACAGAGTAACACCTGGCCCCATAGGTGCTGGAACTAGAGGTGTGGGGAGTGCTACTTCACCCCCTGGCTTGAAGTGGTTTCCATCATATTCAGGGTTTACAGTTTGGTTCAATGGCTCTCAGCACCCCCTCTATAAAAATTGTTCCAGCACCTCTGCCTGGCCCCTGCCCCATAGAGCATGCAATCTAATTTTGATGAGTGCAGTACACACCTTTAAAGGATGAGGCACAAGAACTCAGGTAGGTTGTAGAAGATGGCGTATGTTGTTTAACGTTGAGAAGAAGATTAGCACCTGGTGATAGGGTCTGACACACAGGAGGCTTAGGCCAGTGTAGAGAGGTTGATATCACTAGAGTGCCTCTCTGGGCACTGTCAGGACACTGGTGTGAGGGAGCTCATGTTTCCAGACTGCTGCTGGTGATAGGAAGCAGCAGCTCCCCAGTACGCGCGTAAGGATGCTGCTTGTAGCACATGGGCAGAATTTTTCTTTCTTTCTTTCTTTCTTTACATCTGACAAAAAAAATTAAACCAATTTGGTGCAGGCAAAAGGTGTTGGCTCAACAGTCCTGGAGAACAGAGTCCTCTACGTTTTCCCCAAACCTGCTTACCAAGGGCAGTAACCACTCAAACCTTCCCCACACTGCTCCCCATCAACATGCCTCAGCTTGGAAAAAGCAGCACTACTGGAGCGTGGAGGAGTTAATTGTACATAATCTGTTCAGTCCCTGGCCTCCTTGTGGAGACCCCCCCACAAGTGGGCCAGTGGAGATGAGGGGACTTGTCCACTGACAACCAGACTGAGACAACCAACTCTGTTCACACAAGCCATGCTACGCATAGGGAAATTGGGGCACAGAGAAGTTAAGCAACCTGCCCAGCATCATCCAATGAGCAGGCAGGGCTAAGTCACATTGACAGGAGTTGTATTTGTATTTTACCTTAGAGGTAAAAGGCTTTGTCTCCCCTTCACACAGACCCTGGTTTTTGCTCAAAAAAATCTCCCACTTTTGCTAGTACTTGTGCAGTTTCACCTCTGGCAGCAACAGTAGGAGCCCTAGTGTAGATGAGGCTTTTACCACCATGTCACGTAGACTTGCTCTTAGTAGGCAGGCCAGGTCTATGCTAAAAAGTTAGATCGAAGCAGCTACGTTGCTTAGAGGTGTGAAAAATCCACACCCCTGAGAGACATAGTTAATCCACTGTCTACACTGGGAGTTAGATTGGTTTAACTACAGCAATGGGAGAATACCTCCTGTCAATGTAGGTATCATCTACTCTTAAACTGCTGCAGCGGTTCAAGTATAGACCTTGCCTTAGATGACACAGTGGGTAAAATGCCAGTGGCTCTATACTAGAGCTCCCATAAGTGTTAGCAGCATTGGAAAGCTTTACAGAAACCAGGCTTGAGTCATCCAGTCACACCCTTACCCTGACCTGTGATTTGCACTGAAATCCATGATCTAGAGATGACAGCCTCTTTATACCATTGTCAACTACACTGAGCAAGCCAGTCCCCAGTCCACATTTCTGAGAAGCTATTCCCATCTTCTGCCACACAGCTACATATGCTGGTTGTGGGGCCTGTGTAAGTCTCTAAGGCAGGATGTGACATGCCCAGGGTGGATAATAATCAATTATTTTTTAAAAAAATGGTTTTTTTTTATTTAAATCCAGGGGCTTGGCTACACTCGAAACTTCAAAGTGCTGCTGCGGGAGCGCTGCCGTGGCAGCACTTTGAAGTGTGAGTGTGGTCGCAGTGCCAGCACTGGGAGAGAGCTCTCCCAGCGCTGCAGGTACTCCACCTCCCTGGGGGGATTAGCTTGCAGCGCTGGGAGCCGCGCTCCCAGCGCTGGGGCAGTGTTTACACTGGCGCTTTACAGCGCTGTAACTTGCTGCGCTCAGGGGGGTGTTTTTTTCACACCCCTGAGCGAGAAACTTGCAGCGCTGTAAGGCGCCAGTGTAGCCAAGACCCAGATTTTTTGATAAAATGCTTTTAGAGGAAAAAAACTATCTAAAGATAGTTTTAATTAAGCTACATTATAGCTCAAAGATATCTCATCATGAAATAGGGATTATAAATTCTAATTCTAGAGTATGAGACAATATATTCATGTAATGTTTAAGAAAAGTTTTGTAAATGAGTTCCAATAGTTCATGGATTAGGGACCCAATGTTATGGGGTTCCAGGGGCTTCTGTACAGATTATTTAGGTTAATCTTTCTAGCTACCCAATGGGACTCAGTGCTTAGTCTGAACAGGTGGGCAAACTTTTTGGCCTGAGGGCTGCATCGGGGTTCCGAAACTCTGTGGAGGACTGGGTAGGGAAGGCTGTGCCTCCCCAGACAGCCTGGCCCCCACCCCCTATCTGCCCCTTCTCACTTCCCACCCCCTGACTGCCCCCCCTCAAAATCCCTGACCCATCCAACTCCCCTTCCCCCCGCTCCTTTCCCCCTTACTATGCTGCTCAGAGCACCAGGACTGGCAGCCGCGCCACCTGTCCGGAGCCAGCCATGCCACCGTGCAGTCTAGAGCACTGGGGCAGGCCGGCGGCTCTTGCAGTTGAGCTGCCCAGCAGGAGCTCGCAGCCCCGCCACCCAGAGTGCTGGGCTGTGGGGGAGGAGGGCAGCAGGGGAGAGGCCAGGAGCTTGTCTCCCCAGCCAGGAGCTCAAGGGCTGGGTGGGATGGTCCTGTGGTCTGGATGTGGCCCGCAGGCCGTAGTTTGCCCACCTCTGGTCTAGAAGATAACATCAGAGATGCTTAGTTTTGCAGTTCTCAAACTGGATTTGTGTCTCCAGAGATAACATGCTTGTTAACAGCAAAAATGTTTTAAAATAAATAAATAGGGGTGAGAAATAGTTAAATAAAACAATGTAAATGTCTGTCTGATGATGTTCTCCTAATACAGCATGGCAAGAAAATCCTCCAAATATTAATGATTAACCTTTTGAATTGAAGATAGTTCACCTCCCAATGACTTCATAAATATCTGCTTCAGTTAGCTCTGGTAAATGAAACAACCAAACAATCATTCATTTTCTGATATAGCTGTAAAATTAATCTGAAAAGTTTTCAAAATAAATCACTTAAAAATGTAGTGTGTGTACCTTCTAAAAATGAAATATACATCTATCTCCGAGTTCCGAAAAATATGTATTAAGGTTATAACAACCAACAAGAATACACTTTTATGTAGAAATCCATGATTAAATCAAGTCTTCCTGACTAGTGATTTAATTCATGATTTAAATCAATTTAATTTAAATCAAATCCACCCTGGACATGCCCACTTTTAAATCTAGCTTTGACACCACAAATAAATAAAGTGTTAATTGAGAAAAGGCTTGTTGCTTATTGTTCAGGGTATCCTGATTGCTAGATGCTGTTAATTCCAGAGATTGAAGCATCATTCAGTTTAAAAAACATAAACAGTTTGGGAGTGTCTCTTTGTTTTAGAAATAGGTTCAGTTAGGTGGCTTGGTTCTGTGCATTTCAAACAGCAGCTGCTCAGTGAAAGCTTTGAATAAAATGTTGCCATATGACTAGGAAAGCAAAGTTTCCTTCAGCTATATGTGAGCTCAAGAATCAGCTAATAAATAATAATAGGATAATAAAAACAGCCCCCTACCATCCCTTCTCCTCTTTCACTCCATGTTGCTGTTATCATTTATCTCTTTTAATTACAGAAGCTCCTAGAGGTTCTGTCTAAACTGAGATCAGGGCCCTGTTCTGCTAGGCCCCTGACAAACACACAGTGAGAGACAGTCCCTGCGGCAAAGAGCTTACAGTCTAAGGCCTTGGCTACACTGGCGCTTTACAGCGCTGCAACTTTCTTGCTCAGGGGTGTGAAAAAACACCCCCCTGAGCGCAGCAAGTTACAGCGCTGTAAAGCGCCAGTGTAAACACTGCCCCAGCGCTGGGAGCGCGGCTCCCAGCGCTGTAAGCTAATCCCCACGGGGAGGTGGAGTACCTGCAGCGCCGGGAGAGCTCTCTGCTAGCGCTGGCGCCGCGACCACACTCGCACTTCAAAGCGCTGCCGCGGGAGCGCTCCTGCGGCAGAAGTGTAGCCATACCCTAAATATGCAAAACAGACACAGCAACTACAGCCCAGAGAGGGGAAATAAGTTGCCCAAGGTCACACAGCAGGTCAATGGTAGAGCTGGGATAGAACCTAAATCTCCAGGTGCCTAATTGAGTGCCCTGTGCACTACATCATACTCTCGCCAAGCCCCTGCACTTACAGGACTGCTAAATGTTGGGGCCAAGTCCAGTGGGACTTTAAATGAGGGCGTAAGCTGCACTCGGAGTACAGATTAGTCAAGTAATAGGTGTAAATAGTGAAGCAGTGAAATTTACACTGATTTGGTTTTTGGGGAGCAGATCCAGTCCCTGGTGTGTGGTACTGTAAGTCAGTGGCAACTATACCCACTTCCACTAGGACCTGAATGTCCCTGAAGGTGTTGAGGATGGTGTGTGTGAGAATAGAGAACAAGCCTTCTTTTACAACCCTATTAGGGGCTTTCTCTGCTATTCCCTTTATCTTCCCCCACCCCACCCGCGGGGCTAGGTGTGGAAGTTACACTCATCTTGCACACACTGACTGCTAAATCATTGCAAATGACCCTGTTACTACTTTAGGTGTATGTTGGTCAGAAACTGGCTGTAATTTTCAGCCCATGTATGTCACTGCTGAATTCAGCCTAGACGTTTCCATTGGTGGTGCCTCCACTTACTTCAGGCTATTGAGTCTTTGTGAGAGGGACTTACCCCCTCACCTTTCCAATGGGTGACAAGGGGATTCAAAGCTGGGCTCCTATACACACTGCTTCCCTGTGGTGAGTTCCCAGTCTCACACTGGTAGCAGAGCGGCATTCAGGAGTTTCCACATTTGCTCAGCCTTGGTTCTTCCCTTCGGTTTCTGCCAGAAATAGCACTGAGTGCTGTGAGTGGTAGCTGCCTCATCTTGTTCACATGATTTCACCGCACCCACCATGCCTGCTTACTGGCTGCCTTCTAGTATGTCAGCAGATAGGCCGCTGAAGGGAGCTCAGCGGTGTATATAAAATGTATTTGGATTTAATTAAAGCAGTGGGTGCAGTATTTCATGAAGCCTTACTCACAACAATAATTCAAATGGGCTTGAGCAGGGATGCTGTCAAGTGAACTGAGAACTGGCTAACAGACCACAATAACCAAAGAATAACGATACATAACACTAGATTTATCTGGGGGAGATGCCAGGTGGGTTACAGCAGGGACTGTTGTTAAGTCGAGTTCTTTTTAACATTTCAGTAATGATCTGGGAGTGGCAGTAAGCATCATATTACTGACATTTGTAGATGATACTAAATTGGGCAGAGTTGTGAACCCCAGTGAGGAAGGAGAAGTAACACGAGCCAAGAGCAGTTAGAAACATAAGCAAAAAGTAATAAAATTAGATTAATCTTGGAAAAATACAGGCTAATATACTGATGGAAAAATAATCCAAAATGGGAGAGAGACCACTGGGAAGCAAAAGCAGCAAGGAATCCTGTGGCACCTTATAGACTAACAGACGTTTTGCAGCATGAGCTTTTCGTGGGAACCAGCTGGGGGAATTTAGGATTCCAGAGCCTTCCGCCTCTATATCACCTGCTCCAGGTCAGCCCCAGATCGGCAGTGACTAAAAGCTGTTATCTGGCTACTGATAGGATGAAGTGAGCTAGTGGGTTTTGTTCAATTCCTACTGGGATTGCTGTCCACATCCCCTCCCCCTACCCCCACCCCCAGCTGACTGTCTCAGCAGAGCAACCAAATAAGTAACGGGTCATGCAGATGACTGTCCTGCACAGAGGTGACCCTCCTGGTCAGGGCTCAGTCACACTGGGAGGGTGACATCCTAAATTCCCTGTAAGCTGCGGGGCCGTGCAGCAGCTTATTAAGCATGGTGCAGGTACTTAGGGCTGCGGTGGGAAGAGATTCCTTTCCCCGGCTCCAACCTAGCCCAGCCACAGACCTGCCGTGGCCAGGGGAGAGGCGCCTCTCCCCTGGCCCCAACCCAGCCCTGCCCCACATAACAAAATTCATTCCGCACGTGGGTGGGAAAAATTAGAGGGAACACTGGTGGCATCTAGGAAGTTTTGGCTGCCTGCACAGTACCTGGCTGTGTGGGTAAACAGAGGCCTTTAGCTGCCAGACCTGTCGATCCAGCACCTGTCACAGACATTTACCAAAGAAACTAAGTATATGCTTTCTTCAAAACTACCTGAATCAAAGTAGACACTGAAGGAAATGTATCTGTGCTGGACTCTGCAAAGCCTTCCAGGAACTCTAGTTGTGGGTGCCTGGATGAAAATAAAAACTGGATAATCTCTAGCAGGTTGCAGAGTGGTCTTCCTTCTGCTTCTTTTTGCTAGCCTAGCTTGATTTATTTATTTATTTTGGGTCACTACCAATATCAAGCGCAGGAGAGGTTTTTGCTTTGTTCTGTCTGAGCAGGATTTGATTATAAGCCCCATGAGGAATAGTATGTCACTAAAATATTTCCTTTTTATAATGAAATAAGGGCTTCAGGGGAAGGGGAGAAAGCAGGCAGTGTGACAGCCTTGTTACTGCAGGCAGTTGTGGGGAGTTAGCTAGGGCAGGAAGCATGGCAGACAACCCCACAGTAGGGCAATCTTGGAGATCTCTGGAGTGGAGCCAGCGTGACAGATTCCTCATGGGGTAGTCATTAAATTCTAATGCACTGCTGAAGGCAGGCAGTGTTCTGCACGCATCATATGATGCTCAGGAGGGCCTAATGGACTGCTGAAAATGGGCAGCATGATGGAAGCGTCACATGACACTCAGGAGGTTCTGCTATGCCGGCTACATGGCTCAGCCTGCAGTGTTGGGGCGGAGGGAAAAGCAGCGCCTCAAGCAGAGGGAATTTCTGCTTCCCAGAGTGTGGTTCCTCCCTCTGCTGCTGTTTAAATCAGCTTCTTCAATTCAAGGAGGAAAATGTCTTTCAGGAAGGAAGCTGCCTTCCCTTCCCCCAGGCAGACCCTGCCCCTTCTCCCCTGCCACGGGCACACAACACACATGCTCTGCACAGCATGCGATTCAGCTCCCTGGTTTCCCCCTTCAACACGCCAGTGTTCATTTGATCTCCTCTGGCCATTCTGTCAGTTGCTCCTTCGTTACTGCACTCTGATACGGGGGCGGGGGGAGGGTGCCATAGTAATAGTTTGTGGGTGTCTCAGAGGAGGACTGGCTGCAGGTGGTGCAGCGAGTCCACTGTAGGGTGGGTGAGGAGGACGGTCGGAACCTCTGAGTTTGGCTGGCCAAATGCCTTTGCTTGTTTTAAAACCCCCTTGCATGCCAGAGCAGTCGGTGGGGTTATGCCAGTGGTTCTCAAACTTTGGTACTGGTAACCCCTTTCACATAGCAAGCCTATGAGTGCGACCCCCCCCTTATAAATTTAAACCACTTTTTTAAATATTTAACATTCTTATAAATGCTGGATGCAAAGTGGGGTTTAGGGTGGAGGCTGACAGCACACAACCCCCCCAAATAATAACCTTGTGACCCCATGAGGGGTCATGACCCCCAGTTTGAGAACCCCTGACGTGAGAAGAGAATTAGGGCCCACGGGTTTTATCTGAACAAGTGCTAGACAAGCACTAGATTCTGCTTGGTTTTTATGCAAGCATGCTGTGAGGGGTGGGAGCAGGGTGTGTCAGAGCCAGCCAGGAGTGCAGGGACTAGTCCCTAGCTATTCCTGCAGCAGTGCACAGTGCCTGTAAGGGGGCAGAGAATTGGTGCAGCAGTGGCGTGGCATCCCAGCACCAGCAAGCAGAGTTAGTCACCATCCAGTGCAGGGGCGGCAGGTTTGTATAGTTTTTGGTGGTCCCCAGAATGGGTCCAAGTCCCGCTTCCTCCCCACACCTGCCTTGTAAGCTGATATAGATATATATATTTAAAATAATGTAAAAATGGACTGGAAACAGTAAGCATTTAACAATTTCCCTATATTGCACAATGTGGGGGGTGGGGTGGGGGCTCTGGGGTGTGGCTGAGGATGAGGGGTTTGAGGTGTGGGACAGGGCTCAAGGCTAGGGCAGAGGATTGGGGTGTGGGGGGATGAGGGCTCTGGCTGGGCTGGGGATGAGGGGTTTGGGGTGTGGGAGGGAGCTCAAGGCTAGGGCAGAGGGTTGGGGTGTGTGGGGATGAGGGCTCTGACTGGGTCTGGGGATGAGGGGTTTGGAGTGTGGGACAGGGCTCAAGGCTAGGGCAGAGGGTTGGGGTGTGGGGGATGAGGGCTCTGGCTGGACCTGGGGGTGGGGGTGGGGGGGGCTCAGGGCTGGGGCAGAGGGTTGGGGTATAGTGGGGTGAGGGGTATGGGGTGAGGCAGGGCTGGAGATGAGTTTGGGATGTAGACAGGCTGCCCCAGGGGCTGGGGCCAGAGAGGAGGACTCCACAGTCCCCCCAACAGCACACTCCCCCGGCACCATCACTGCACATGCTCCTAGGGGCTGGGCCTCTCTCAGATCCAGGAAGCCCCCTCACTTCTCCTGGGATGTAGGCGCGGGGTGGGGCGCCATCACTGTGAGCACCTCCTGCCTCAGCCTGCCGCCGGCGCCACTCCCTTTTGTAGCCAGCAGCGGCCGGCGAGGGTGCGCGGCACAGAGCGTCAGGGCAGCCGCCCAGGGCGCAGACAGGGACACTCCGGGGGAGGAACACTGGGCAGCAGGCAGGACCGGGGAAGAGACCCGGCCCCGAACATTAGTGCAGCCAGGCTCCCAGGCCCTGAATTTACTGGAGCAAGGGCACCACGGGCCCATATAACTCACCGTCCCTGATCCAGTGGGAACGATGCAGCACCTGGAGCAGCTTGTGCACTCCTCTGTGTGCTGGGCAGCCACAGGAGGAACTTTGCCTCTCTGAGGAAAACGTCTTCAGTGTTCTCCCTCGGACAGTGCCTAGAGCTGGGCCTAAATGGCGCCACGCAGCCCAAAGGGAGCGCTTTTTGGTTCAGTACCTTGCAAGTGCTGCAAGCCAAACAGCTGCATAGCAAGAAGCCTACAAGTTTTCCTGGCAGAGCTTGTTAGCACTACAAAAGGACTAGCTCTGGCGTTTTATTTATTTTTTCCTGCTTCTTAAAAATAAGAATAGAAAAGTAATTGCAAAAACCTGTGTTAATTCAGTGTTTAAGGTTACATGCTCACAACCACAAGAATCCAAGAACTATAGAAGTTAGGGTTCCGACAGCAGTGCTAACTCAGCCAAATCACATGGAAATGCTAATTTGCTAACCCTGTTTTTCTAGTTGAATGGGTATATTATGTTTTCTGCTGTAAAATGTATTGCATAAAACATACAGTACAGGATGTGCAACATGGCCAAAGGAAGGTTGTTCTTGGACTCTTAAAAGGATACTATCTGCTTTGAAATCTAGTCAGTTTACAACAAGGATTTCAAAGTAGGTTTAGGTACTGCCCTTGCCTCTCAGACCCCCACCCCCAATTTTTGAAGTTTTACAATCATATTTTTGTATGTTTAAAATATTTTTTCTTTCTCAATTGCAGCATGAGAAACTCTCATAAATACCAGTGGAAACCAGCTGGACCCAAATCCTGCAAACACCAACGTGTGTAATTTTGTTCACGTGAATGGTCCAATTTGAAGTCAGTGAGATGGCTCATCTGCATAAAGTTAGGCACATGTGTTTGCAGGATTGGGCCTAACTAACTACGCAGAGTGGAAGGATAGCCTTGTGGTTAAGGTGCTGGGCTGGCACTTGGGAGATCAGGATTTAATTCCTTGGCCTGTCACAGACTCCCTGTATGGCCACAGGCAAGCCACTTCAGTTCTCCATCTGTAAAATGGGGATAATCCTTCCTTTGTCTTGTCTGTTGAGATTGTAAACTCTTTGGGAAAGGCGCTATCTACTACCATGTGTATACGCCACCCCTGTAGCAATGGGGTCCTGATCGCTGTTGGGGCCCCTAAACTCACCAATAATAAATAATGCTACTACACAGGGAAAGTGGCTATACCCAAAGTGCACGATGCAAGCAAGCTGAAAATATGTAATATTTTTTCTCTAGACGTCTTGTTATAGCAACATTAGGCATTATTAGTAACAGGTACCAAGGGCCCAGAGCTCCTCTTGCTTACTGCAATGTAACTCCACTGACTTCAGGGTGGTAACTCCTGATTTACATGGCTGGCAGCCATGGTGAATCAGGCCCAATACTATCAGCCAGAGTGTCATATTTTTTATGTTGGTATCCCTGTAACTTTTTGGCATTTCTGACATTTTAGCTGTGAAACCTGAGTGCTGAGTTAATGCAGGGATATTTTTGGGGGGGTGAGGGGGAAGTTTTATATAATTAATGATCTAAATAAACATTTATATAATTACTTTACCATGAAATCAGGTAAATGTAGGACCTGTCCCAATGGGTTGCTTGATAAGCCACCTTCACTGTTCATGTGCAGGATTAACTGCCAGGGGTTAGGTGGGCCCTACCCTCCATTCTGAAGGCTGCCAAATGTGGATTCTCCTAAGCCATTATTTATTTATATGATGATTTATTACACGCCCAGCCCTGGAGCCTCTGGGCATATTTACATAACTGGAAAAACACCAAGGCTGGTGCCTATTGTAGGCAACAACAGTTGCCAGCCCAAGTGTACCCATCCATTCAAATCACCCCATTCTGGCCCCCTATCAAGTTGAATGCTTACGGAAATAGATGAGTCTCACTGCACTATGCTCTCACCATCAGTCTACCAGAGTGGTGGTGGGCTGAGAGTGAGAGTCAGTTTCAAAGCTGAGAAGTGTCCCACCCTGCCACGAGCTCTCCACTCCTTCTCTGGGCTGTCAGCAGGAATGCTTCCGCTGATCTCAACTGTGGGGAAGGTATATAAGGAAGGAGATGGCCTCTCTGGTTTCCAGGTCCCCGATCACATAGGACTTTATAGATTAAAACCAACACCTAGAGATGCACTGGGAAGAGCTGGGTAGCCAGTGCAGAGCACGTGTGGTGTATGTTTTCAGGGGCTCGATCCACTCAGGAGATGGAGTAGCAGCATTCTGCAATAACAAGTTTTTGAGACATCTACAAGAGTAGCCCTCAATAGGGTGCTTTGCTGTAAATCATGCCTTTGGCTGGATGACCCTTACAAGGTCCATATCAGAGAGGAAAGGCTACAACTTCTTGGCCACTCGCAGATGGAAAAGTATGGTTAGAGCCACCAATGCTGTCTGCAATTTTTAATGGCACACTGGAGCCTGCCCGGACTCCAGCATGCCATTAAAAATCCTGCCCAGCCTCGCCCGCTCTCCTCTGCCCTCTGCTCCCCCCGCGGAAGCAGGGAGCAGAAGCATAGCCTTGCGCACAGGGTGGGCAAATGGCCCCACTCTCCCAGCACAGCAAGCCGCCGGCCAAGCGCAGCAAGCTGCCGGCCCCTCCCCCGCCTTCTCCCCTCCCCTGGAGCCCTGCTGCCGCGTGCAGCGCTCTGGGGGTTGGGGCTGTGCGCTCCCGCGGGGCAGCGTTCAGCTCCGTGGGGAGGCAGACACACTCCCTGCTGAACTGGAGCTCTGCCACCGCCACGTGCAGCGCTCTGAGGGCCGGGGCTGTGCTCTCCAGCGGGGCAGCATGTCTGGCTCTGCGTGGAGCCTCAAGGTAAAGGGCCCAGGGCTGGAAGGGTTGGATAAGGGGTGGGGGCAGTCAGGGGACAGGGAGCAGGGTAGGTTGGATGGGGAGGTGGGGTCCTGGGAGGGGTTAGGGGCAGGGGACTCTGGAGGGGGCAGTCAGGGAGCAAGGGGGGGTGGATAGGGCATGGGAGTCCTGGGGTTTGTGAGGGAGCAGGGGGTGGATAGAGGTCAGGGCAGTCAGGGGACTGGGGGCAAGGAGGGTCCGGGGGGGCAGTTAGGATGGGGGGGGTCTCTGGAGGGAGTGGTCAGGGGACAAGGAGCTGGGGGGGTTGTATGAGTTGGGAGTTCTGGGGGTCCTGTCAGGAGGCAGGGGTGTGGAGAGGGGTTGGCGCAGGCAGGAGTCGGAGGGGTTGGATTGGTCGGGAGTTCTGGGGGTCCTGTCAGGGGGCGGGGAGTGGTTGGATAGGCATGGGAGTCCCGGGGGTCTGGCTGGGGACAGGGGTGTGGATAAGGGTCAGGGCAGTCAGGGGACAGGTAAGGGATAGGATCCAGTCCGAGGACAAGGAACAGGGAGGCTTAGATAGGGGGTGGGGTCCTGGGGGGCAGTTGAGGGCAGGGGTCCCAGGACGGGGTAGTCAGGGGACAAGGAGCAGCAGGGTTGGGAGTTCTTAAGGGGGCAGTCACCCAGCCCTCTCCCGAGTCCTGACCTCCACACACACACCACGCCCTCTGCCCTGAGCCCCGCACACACCCCAGGCCCCTACCCTGAGCCCTGGCCTCCCTCATACACACCCAGCCCTCTGCTTGACTCCTTCACCCCCCCCAACCCTAGCCCTGACACCGGCACCCCCACCCATACCCAGCCCCCCCTCTGCCCTGACACCTACACCCCCCCCCACATATCCAGCCCCCAGCCCTGACTCCAGCCCTCTGCCTCCAACCCTCTGGGTCCCGGCCCCGCACAGCCTGCTGCTGGTCTTGGGTTCTGGCTGACGGACCCTTGCCAGCCGGGGTCCCGGCCACAGGCCTCGCTCAGCCCTCTGCCAGCCTAGGTGAACAGAACCCCAGACCAGCAGCAGGCTGGCAGCGTAAGATCAACATTTTAATTTCATTTTAAATGAAGCTTTTAAAACATTTTGAAAACCTTGTTTATTTTACAGTACAACACTAGTTTAGTTATATAATATATAGACTTATAGAGAGAGATGTTCTAAAAAACATTAAAATGTATTACCAGCACACAAAACCATAAATTAGAGTGAATAAATGAAGACTCGGCACACCGCTTCTGAAAGGTTGCCGACCCCTGGACTATACTAATAGAAAGAACAGATACAAAGACAAACCCTGTCCCCCTCTCTGGACCTTATACAACTAGATGTCACAGGCTATCTGTAAGCCAAGGTGACCTGCAAGGACAATGGGTGAGAATATGTCTAGGTGTTTGTGTCATTGTGAAGGACAGATGAGTATAGTGTCCTGCTAGGCCATCAACAAAGTGCTAATGCCTGGACAGTGTAGTCCATTAGTGAGGAATGGAACTCCACAGCAATCCTTAGTCTCTGTGGGGGGTTTTGCAATAGGTCCAGGAGTGAAAATAAGTCCCCAAAAGCTACCTAAAGGAAGCGAACATCTGATCACAACAGGGGGAATGTAAATTATACCCATCTCCAGCTCTAAAACCAAGATGAGCTCTAGTTTATGCTTACCTGGATGGCATTTCTGGTCTTCTAAATGTCTCTTGTCTGATTATGTGGCAAATAAGGTATACACATTTCATCACCTAGTCCAAGGAGGTCAGGCAACTCGGATGCCAGCGTCACCTCCGGTTGCATCCTCTTGCTTTTATATCACATTGAGAAGTTTGCCAGCTTTCCATCAGGGTAGGGGTTGTAACAATTACTGCAAATGATTATAAGTAGGGCCCTACCAAATTCACGGTCCATTTTGGTCAATTTCATAGTAATAGGATTTTTTAAATGGTAAATGTCATGATTTCAGCTATTTAAACCTGAAATTTCACAGTGTTGTAATTGTAGGGATCCTGACCCAAAAAGGAGTTGGGGGGAGAGGTTTTCAAGGTTATTGTAGGGGGCGTTGCGGTATTGCTACCCTTACTTTTGCACTGCTGCCTGCAGAGCTGGGCCTTCAGTCAGCAGTTGCCACTCTCCGGCCACCCAGTTCTGAAGGCAGCAGCGCAGAAGTAGGGGTGGCATGGTACGGTGTTGCCACCTTTACATCTGCGCTACTGCTGGCAGGGTGCTGCCTTCAGAGCTGGGCACCCGGCCAACAGCCGCTGCTCTCTGGCCGCCCAGCTCTGAAGGCAGCGCAGAAGTAAGGGTGGAAATACCATGACCCTCCTAAAATAACTTTGTGACCCCCCCTACAACTCCCTTTTGGGTCAGAACCCCCAATTTGAGAAACGCTGGTCTCCCTTGTGAAATCTGTATAGTATAGGGTAAAAGCACACAAAAGACCAGATTTCACGGGGGGAGACCAGATTTCATGGTCCGTGACAAGTTTTTCATAGCCGTGAAATAGGTAGGGCCCTAATTATAGGCAGAGCTTGTAGCACTATCGTTAGTTAAAGTTGCTTGACACTTCCCATTGTAAGAGCCTGTTTTTAGCTGCTTATAACTTTCCCAAACTTTAACTGTGTTTGGGCTGAAAATTTCCATGCTGGGCATCTGCCTCAGGCCTCATCTGTTTCCAAGAACAAGGTTAAGGAAAAATATATATTTTTTTCTGTATTAAAAAATATTCTTCTATTTTGTTGTGACGCTAGAGAGACTCCATGCTGTGGAGCAGGGATTTGAAATTTGGCAGGGGGTCATGGTGCTGTTAAGGGTGTGCTTTTTGCTATCTGCCCAAATTATAAAATTCTTATTTTTTCACGGAAAAATCTTAGTTTGCGCATACTCAGTAGAGGCTTGTTGGAGTTTGGCAGCTACATTCTGTGAAGATTCCATTTGCACTGAACATGCACCAGTCCAAGGCTGGAGGAACTGAGCAGGACTTTCCCTGAAATTGCTTCTCTTGGCTGCTACAGCTCACTGTGGCATTGGGTACAGCGGGGTAGGCAACCTATGGCACAGGTGCTGAAGGCGGCACACGAGCTGATTTTCTGTGGCACTCACGCTGTCTGGGTCCTGGCCACCGGTCCAGTGGGCTCTGCATTTTAATTTAAGTTTAAATTAAACATTTTGAAACCTTATTTACTTTACATACAACAATAGTTTAATTATATATTATAGACTTATAGAAAGAGACCTTCTAAAAACGTTAAAATGTATTACCGGCACGCGAAACCTTAAATGAGAGTGAATAAATGAAGACTCGGCACAGCACTTCTGAAAGGTTGCCGACCCCTGGGGTACAGGAAGGGAGAGCAGGGAGACTGGCTCCTGTACACTGAATGCGGCTCCTGCTGGTGTCCAGGCAATGAGGAGGGAGAAGGGACCTGAATGGAGTACAGAGCAGGGCCGCCCAGAGGATTCAGGGGGCCTGGGGTCTTCAGCAGTGGGGGAGTCCTTCCACTCCGAGACCCGCCGCTGAAGTGCCCCAAAGACCCGCAGCAGGGCCCCCCTGCCGCCGAATTACCACCGAAGTGGGACCCGCTGCCAAAGTGCCGGATCTTTGGCGGTAATTCGGCAGCAGCGGAAGGCCCCCCCTGCCGCCAAAAACCCGGAGCAGAAGAAGCTCCGAGGGCCCGGGCCCCATGACAGTTTTCCGGGGCCCCCGGAGCGAGTGAAGGACCCCACTCCAGGGACCCCGAAAAACTCTCATGGGGGCCTGGGGCAAATTGCCCCACTTGCCCACCCCTCTGGGCGGCCCTGGTACAGAGCCACAAGAGCCTGTCCTGTGGGGAGGGGCCAATGGAAGGAGTAGGTTAGGAAAAGGAGCTTCACAGGAGACTGGGACTGGAAGATGGAGACAAGAGGTGAGGGGAAAACTCAGACTGGCTGGGCAAGGAGACTGGGAGTAGGAGCTGGTGGGGAACATGGGCAGGCAGATGGGTGAGAGTCTGGGAGCTTATGTGTTAGGAAGGGGAGGACAGAGAGTAGATAAGGAGCTGTGGGGAAGAGGCCGGGACTGGCTGGGCAAGATGACCTGGCCTGGGACCAGGAAAGAAGAGAGACTAATGTAAGCGGGGGAATGGTCCCGCTATTGTGGGGAACTTTCCTGGCTTCTGTACTACCCCGGTGAAGTGGGCTAGCGAAAGGATCTGAGTCCTCGCTCCCACTTCCTTTACCCAGAGGCCTCCCTGCCCTTGAGGACTCCCCTTTCACTTTCCTGTGTGGCAGAGTCCTCGTAACCCCAACAAGGCTGGGCCCAGGATTCCTGGGGGGCTCGACCCCCAACCCTGCTGTGGTCACCCAGGACAGGGGCTAGGGTGTCCCCACTCCGGGGTACTCTCCTTGCACTGCGCATCTCCCTGACCCACTGATCACATCATACAATTTAAAGCAAATACAAGTTATTTAATTAACAATTAATTTTAAAAAGGATTAAGGAAAAACGGGAAAGGTTAAAGGAAAACACATCACCCTGCTCTGTGGCAGGGAACATCACAAACAGTGTCTCTGGGAATGGGGATGTCAGGGCAGTTCACAGTCTGTTCCTTGTAGGTTCCAGGCCTCCTTCTCAGGCCCTGGCTGTGCTGCAGGGACGCTGCGGGTTGGACACTTGCTCTGGCAGTGCCCACATGCTCTCAGGCTCTGAATGGCAGGACCCTTCTCCCCAGTGTCACCCCCGCCCTGTCAGGGTTACGATCCCCCTCCAAGTCTGGCCTGCAGGGCCTCTTGGCTGAGGCGTCTCCCTGTGCTGGGCCCACTGCCCAGGGTCCCCCTCGCTCTCCCCAGCTACTCACCGCACCCAGCTCCGGACTGCTCCAGCCCCAGCTCCACATTGCCTCAGCACGGCTGCTGCTCTGCCTTCAGCTCCCTGGGCTGCTGCTCTGCCCTCTCTGGCTCCAGTTGCTACAGCCCTGCTCCCAGGGCAGGTGTGCTTTGCAGGCTGCTTCTGTGACCCTGCTCTCAGCTCTCACTTGCTTCCTGGGCTGCTTGTCTGACCCCTCTGGCTCTGGTTGCTGCAGCTCTGCTCTCAGGGCAGGTCTGCTCTCCCTGGGCTGTGCTCTGGCTTTTTGGGCTGCAGCTCTTCTCCCAGCAGCTTAGCTTGGGCCCCTGCTCTCTCCTTAGCTCGGCCCCACTCCATCTGACTCAGACAATTCCAGCTCACACGGAGGACGGGACCCCCCTGGCCTCCTGACTCCTTGATTAGGCTGCCCGCTCTGTCAGTCAGGCTGATCTGGAGCATTGGCCTCTCCACATTGTTCCTGGAGACTGTCAGTCTCAGGCTCCTGATTTCCCATCGACCCCTCCCTTTTTAGTGCTGGGAGCTAGCAACCAAACACCCCCACTGAATGTTAGTAAGGGGGCAACTGTTCCCTTACACTAAGAAGAGACAAGATGCCTGGGCTAAGGTGGAGAGAGAGATAGGGCTGATACAGGGACAGGCTGGAGGGGATATGAGCAAAGGGGGTCAGGTCTGGGGGGAATGGGGCAGAAGGGTCTGTGCCTACTAGAGCACAGTCCATTACAGAACTTGGAACCATAGATTTCCAGAGTCTCACCATTCCTCTGCTGTCAGCAAACATTTGTGAAATGCACTGGCAGAGTGCGCATCTCATCTCCCTCTAGTGCTGGACCTGGTCCACGCAGCAGATGACAACCTACTATTGCTGTCAGGTACTCCAGTCAAGGAGCAGAGGCCTGTGCTCTGGATCTCAAATTCCAACCCTGCTGATGGCTAATTATGTATCAGATTGGAAATAACTGGCCAGTAATTTATTCCCACCCTAGCGCTATAGCGTCTCAGATTTCTTGGTCCATTGCGATAGCAAAAATTCAAATGGTGCTTATACCCTGTAAGTGACACAGGGGAATGGATGGTGTTTTAGTTGAATGATTCCTGTTAGTCGGGCCCCTGGCTATCTTTGCTCACTGTCTGAAACTTGATAGTCACATCTCTTTGCTCTCAGTTTTAGTCATGGGAGTGGGGAATGATTCTAGCTTTCTGTCTCTCTTAAGGTTTTTACTGGTGCCTCTTGCAGTTTCAGGGTTAACTGCACCTGTGACCTACCACCTGGTCTTCCTCGAGGGCACCCTCTTAAGCTTTCCGGCTCCCAGTGTCACCTCTCGCGGTCAGAGGCCCCGTCTCTCTCCCTCCAGACCAGGGGTTTACAGTCCCTCTGCTTCTCAGCAGGTTTGACAGGGTCCCATCCAGCCCCTGTGGGTAACCTCTCTCCAGGGGCTAGAACAGGGTACAGCAGTTACCAACCAGCCTTTACACGCAAACTGCTTTTCTTCTTAGGGCAAACGCTTTACAGAGAAAACATCTAAAAAGAATAAAATGACTTACACTCGTGCTAAAAGCTTACTAGGGATCACCCCTCTCCAACTTAGGGCTTTGGTAGGTGTTGGTCTTTTCAAACCCCACAAATGGGTTTGCCCACTTGGTTACAAGTCCATGTCAGTTTCTAGGTCAGGAACAGGATCCCTGACTGGACGGTTCAGCTGTTTAATTTGAATATAGCTGGGCCTTATGGGAACAGGCAATCAGGTTGACAGCTTCCCCTGGCTTCTAATCTAAAATGGATCCATCAGTGCCACAGGCACTGTTATGTCTGTGGGTGGCTGTGAGCTTGTTTTGTCCGAGTGCCAGCTGTGTGTGCTTTCCCTCTACATTTCCCTATGTGATTTCCTTCGTACACTGCTTTCATTCCACCAGGTTCTGTCCCCGGATAGACCCATGCGAAGGCAAAGGGAATCACTGCTTTCCCCTTCTGAATACTTATCATTTAAACAGCACAGCTGTCATATAAAGTGGGAGTAAAACTGCCTTCAGTGAGTCAGGTTTTCACTTGAAAACTAGAGCCAGTGAGGATAGACTTCTGTAACTGAGAGCAGAATTGGGTCTTTCATGTGTTCTTGCAGCCCTGTGTATTCTGCTCCAGCCTGTGAGCTGGCACATCAGTGGGACAGTTGTGTGCCTCCTCCACTCCCTGCACTAGTGGTTGATGGGGACACTGTTCACATGGACACACCTGATGCTACCGCACCAAGAAACAAGCCACCTGAATTCTGACTTATCAGTTAGTGAGTTGCACACTATATGGGTCACTACTGACTGCAGAATCTCTGTTTTGGTTCACCCTCTGTGTGGATGTAAATTGACTCCTCTAAACCAGATTTATGCCCATCTTGCACTACAGGCACAGAGGACCTGATCCTTTACACCACGGGAAACCCGCTGAAGTTACTCTTTTTATACTGGTGTGTAAAAAGTGAGAGGAAAGTGATCATCAGCTTACATAAGAATGGCCATACTGGGTTAGATAGTCCATTCAGTCACCTGTTTACTTACCTTTTCTGGGTGGATGGAGAGAAGGGAGGACAAACGAAAGGAGCACACGGGCAGAATGCTGCTGGGTTAGTGATCTGATACGCATGAAACAGGCTGGGCTGTGCTTTTGGGGGTACCAGAGGTGAATGTATTGCATGTGCTATGTTTCAGAATAGCAGCAGGAGTACTTGTGGCACCTTAGAGACTAACAAATTTATTTGAGCATAAGCTTTCGTGGCTATGTGATTCTCCATGGGCCACGGTGCTCCAGCCCGAAAATGCCTGCAAAATCCACAGCTAAGGAAAGAGTGTATCAGTCAGTGGCTGAATGGATAGAATGAGAATATTAGTAGACAGATGGCTAGTGTTATGTGTTGGATAGAGGGAAGGATGTAGTGAACAGAGTAGATGGATAGAAAGGATAAAGAGGTGTGGATAGAAGGATTGTTAGGAGAACAGATAAGTAGAGAATGCAGAGTAGTGGATAATGAGAGGGTGAATGGGGAAGAGAGAACCGGAGAAAAAGTTGGACAGATAAAATAAGTGAATAAACGGGGGGAGGGAACAATGAATAGAAAGGAAAGCCGTCTGGAGAGAGCTGATGGGTGGAGGATGGAGTGGGAGGGTGAATGGCTGCCTATAGAGTAAGGGATTGTGAGGATTTAGGGCTTGTCTGCACTTACAATGCTGCAGTGGTGCAGCTGTATTGCTGCAACTCCACCGCTGTAATGGTTCAGTGAAGACACTGCCATCTGTAGTAAATCCTCCCTAGGAGGCAGCAGCTAGGTTGATGGGAGAATTCTTCTATCAACCTAGTGCTGTCTGCATGGGGATTTAGGTTGGCGTAACTACTTTGCTCAGGGGTGTGGATTTTTCCACCCGTGAGAGATGTAGCTATGCCAATATAACTTTTCAGTGTAGACCAACCCTCAGAGCTTGTCTACCCAAGAACTAAAACCGAAGAAATGAAACCGGTCCTAGTTCACCCTTTTCCTTAGTCTGGTGCTAGGCTGTGTGTGGGCACTCTGATTTCAGATGGAGATTGACCTATTTCAATGTAGCTTAAATTTGTAAAAATAATAATAATAAAAAAATAAAAATATAAGTTTAGAATATCCTATTATGAGGCAATTCTTAGAAATAAAATAACATTTTTCAGGTAAACTTCCCCTCAACTATTGCCCAAACTAGAGCTGGGCAAAAACTTTTTTAGCAAATAGTAAATTCACAGAAAAATGCATTTTGGGGGGCACCAAAACTATTTGAGTTCATGTCCAATTCAACAAATAGTTTTAAACAAAAAAAACCTGAAAACAAAAATTTTGAAAATGTCAAAATGAACCATTTGGTTTGGAATTGACACTTTGTTTCCAAATATTGTTTCATATTGACGTTCAAAATTGCATTTGACCCAACAAAATGTTTTCGGTTTTTTGTTTTGTTGAGGAACCCCCCTACCTCCCAAAAAATCAGTTATGGTTCTAAGTGACTCAGTTTTTTCCAGCTGTAGTCCAAACAAGCTACCAAGGTAGGCTCGCAGCTCAGCCAGAGAAGGAATATGAGGGCCAGCTAGTCTTGGGAGACCTATTCTCCACTGCACTAGTCACCTGGTGTTCTGGAGGCAGGCATGGTCCTCACCTTCCTCCTGCCTCCGTCTCCTCAGGTGTTCTCCATTGTTGTCTTCGGCTCCATT